>NC_045795.1:15837714-16462714 GCF_009873245.2 Balaenoptera musculus
AGACGATGGGACTCCAGGGACGACAGTTTGCAGTCCTTGGAAACTGGGGCTGAGCCAGCGGTGGGCACAGCAGAGGACTCCCCGAGGCCCAGGGCAAGTCTTATTGGGATGTGGGCAGGAAAGGGCTTCTGCACCTGGGGTAGCACAGGAGGCTGTTTCCTAGAAAAAAGCCATAAAGACACTGAAGAACCAAAACTTATTGCAGAGGAAAACGCTTAGCTGCGGGCTAAGGGCTGGGCTTTCACTTTCCTGGTCCTGCCTTCTGTTCACCGAGCAGCTAGGGAGGGTGAAACTGGCCTCTGTCAAATGCACACTCTCTTGCCAGACCTCGGCTACTCTGAGCAGAGAAGAGAGGGTCTCCCAGTCCTAAAAATGCAGGGGACAGGCTGAGGGAAGAGGTATAGACGGGGCGAAATTGGATTCAGAAAAATGCTGCCCATCCTGCCCTTGTCCAATTAGCCTGTCCCCCTTGTACAGTCCAGAGGCTGTATGTTTGGTGATACATATGCAAGTTTTAATCAAGTCGATATATATGCAAGTTTTAATCAAGTCAGCAACTATTCTTTTCCGTTCAATATAAGAAGCAAAATGGTTGAGCTCACTATTTTTTTAATGTATCAAATATATTGAAATTAAAAAAATTTTTTTGTAATTACAAAAGTAATACATGCAAATGTAGAAATTTTTGGAAAAGCAGAAAACTATAAAGAAAAAAATGTAAAGGAACCATAAGCTCACTGCCTGGAGATGGCTACAGTTTAATGTTTAATATGTTAATATAATGTTTAATATATTTCCTTCTCATCTTTCTCTCTGCAATTTTTAATAATTTAGATTTGTAAAAACATTTTAAATTGTATGTTATATATAATATGAACCCTATGCTTATCAATTTTAAATAAAATATGAATGTTTTTCTATGTATTAGAAAACTCCAACACTATTTTAATGGCTTTACATAATCTTAGTGGTTCACCAGCACTTATTCATTTTCCTATTGTTAGTCATTAAGTTTATTTCCAATATTTCATTATTATAAATTATACTGAAATGCATTCATAAATATATTTCAGTATAATTTTTATATATACTTATTAAACATATATATTAAATATAAATATATTATATATAAATATGTATATATGAGCATACAACCTTGTCCACATTTTGAATTATTTCAGTAAGATAAACTCTGAAAAATGAAATCACTGAGTTAGAAGACAAACACTGAGGTAGTTTTGAAACACGACCCTGAAATTCTTTGACACTCTTCCTAGGGAGAGCTGGGGTCTATTATCCCCTCTCCTTGAGTCTCAGCAGGTTTGGGACAACTTCAACCAATAGAGTAAACAGAACTGATGCTGTGTGGTCTCTGAAATTTGATGGCTGGAGCATCCACACTTGGATCTCTGAGCCGCCATATAAACAACCTTGACTACCCCACGGTTGCCATGCTGTGAAGAAGCCAACCCACGTGGAGGCCAAGTAAGGCACTCCAGGGGACATTCCTAGCCTGTGCCTCACTCCAGTCCAGGCACCAAACTTGTGAGAGATCAAACCTTCTGAAGGTCAAACCCCAGTCACTGAGTCACCCCCAGCCTTCAAATCTTACCAGCTGAAGCCCCACCTGTCTTAGAACAGACAAACCATCCCCACTGTTCAAATTCCTGATTCCCAGAATCTGTGAACTTAATAAAATGATGTTTTAAGCCAAGTTTCTGGTTAATTTTTCATGCAGCAATAGTAACTGGAACAAACATTTTCAGGGTTCTTGATATATCCTGTCAATTTGTTTTCCAGGCAGCTTATACCAATTTGGACTCCCACCTAGAGTACATGAGAACTCCCATAGCACCGCACTTGATCCACACTGACACATTTCAGAATTCACCTCTTGTTTTATCTTTAAATTTTTACTATGGAAAATGAACATTCACAAAAATGAGGAACTAATATATGAATGAGCATGTACCCATCACCTAGCTCCAATAATTCCCACTCTGATTTCATCCATCTCTGCCCCTTTCTACTCACATCTCTTCTTTCTACCAGCAGAGCAGTTACATTTCTACATCACTCTTCTTAAATAAAAATATATTTGCTCCTGTTGGTCACTGAAGACCAGGACTTGCCAGAAATAGCTAGATTAAACAATAAACAATGGAGTAAGAAAAGAAGATGGCTAAATACATATTAAATAGTTACAACGAGTTAGACGCTATTTTAAATGGATCACACGTAATCACTCATTTAAGCCTCTTAGGAACTCTAAGAGGTAGGTAAAATTAATTACCATCATCCCATTTTACAGATAAGGAAATAGAGGCACAGGAAACTAAGTAACGTGTTCAAGTTTGCATAGCTAGCTAGTAAGTGGCAGAGACAGAAATGGAATCCAAGCAGTCTGGCTCCAAAGCCCATGCTGATAATCACTCTACTACCTCACTGCTCTTGAGGGAGCCTAATTTCTGTGGCTGGTTATAGCAAATTAGTTTGTATGGCACACTGAACTGATTCTCTAATCCGCCATTATCCCAGTTACTGGGGAGATATTTGAAGGTTGAAGATATATATGGTGCCATTTGACCAGATGGCTCAAGTAGAAGTATTGCTGGTTTATGTGTGGAGCCTTGTAAAGAAAAAGCCAGTTTGTGACCACCTAGAGGGGTGGGATAGGGAAGGTGGGAGGGAGACGCAAGAGGGAGGAGATATGGGGATATATGTATATGTATAGCTGATTCACTTTGTTATAAAGCAGAAACTAACACACCATTGTAAAGCAATTATACTCCAATAAAGATGTTATAAAAAAAAAAAAATTCAGGCTAGGAAAAAAGGCAACTGTGTTATAGCCTAGTAAAGTCAGGGTTTCTACTGCATATGGAATAGGTCTTTTTATACTGAAAAGGAAAAAAATACAACTTCTGGATTAATACAGTGGACTAAAGCTGCATCTTACCTAATTCCTAAGGAAATAATGGAAAAAAGTAGAAGCAAGTCCTCCAGAAATTCACCAGCAGCAATCAAATGAGGAAAGGTGCACATTCCAATGCTATAAACCTTGAAAAGGTGGTCTGGAAAGGACACAGATTTGGGAGTAAAGCAGGGCAGCATCTTGGTAGAGCTGCCAACCCCAATTCCTTGTGTCACAAGTTATAAAATCCTAAACATTCTCATCAATACTCCAAATCTGCAAATCTGTGTGGTTATCCTTATTTTTTCTGTTTTCTGATTGCAGGAAATGGAAATGGCTGCTGAGGTGAATTGGGTGAAAGAGTCCATTGGAATAACATGGATGGGAAAGCTGTAGGGCTACCCTCTTAACTGGAGAAGGGATCCAAAGCCTGTGGAAATGCAGGACACCAGGTGGGATGAACTCAGAAGCACAAAGCTCAGGTTTTCCAAGAGGGCGCCAGCCTCAGCGGAGCCCCCCTACCATGCCCAGAAGCTGCAGAAAAACAGGAAACAAAACGCCTATTTTCCAGCACCACGATGGAAACAAACTGGTCTCAGGTAAGGTGGGAAGGCAGTCACAGAGTCACCCACACTCCATCAGGGCAAACAGGGGCTTTGACAGGGCTGCCTGAACTTGAGCAAGATGAAAAGACTCAGCCCTAGAAAGGAGGCACCGGTGCCTGCGGGGCTGGGGGTGGAGTAGGGGGGGAAGGAACCAACTGGAACAAAAGACAAACATGCACCACAGCCTGCATGAAAATGTGACTCAAGGACAAGAAAGACTTGACCTTACCAGAGTGTCCAGGACAAGGCAGAGCCACGGCAGCGTGATCAGTCTCTTCCAGAGACTGCCAGAGAGAGGAGGGGTCGAGGAGAAGAGAACCAACCAGAGCGTGTCCACGTGAGACAGCCTCTGAAGGCCCAGCTGGGGAGGCTTGAGACCTTATTCCTTTGTGAGATTCAAGGCAGTGAGCCAGCTCCAGCCTTAGGACCAATTCTGAACCCTTCAGAAAGAAGACAGCTATTTGAGTACCACAGTGTATTAGGTACTACGCTCCCTTCATGTATTAAATCATTGAATTCTTACAGCAACCCTATGAGATATACTGTTGTCATCCCATTTTACAGATAAAGAAATTTTACCCAAGGGCACACAGCTGGGGAGGTGGTCTGGATCCAGAATCTATTCTCTTATCCATTAAACTCCCCTGGCTCTCCTTTACTCAAAAAAAAAAAAAAAGTTGAATCCTCCTCCAGAGCTGGAGAAGCCCATGTGGTTTAATGGGTAGACACAAGAACTAACTGCAGCCTGCCTAATCTAGGAGGAGTTAAGAGTTTTTTTGATTTTTCCTCCCCACTCCTATCCCTGGAAAGTAGCTCAAGGAGGAAGGCAACAGCCATCCCGTTGGTTACATTTTCTTTTGCTAACAAACCTTATTTTCCGGGTAAATAACCAGGTGAAATTAATCTGATCTCTACTAAGTGTTAAGATCTTTCTCTTAGGTAAATGAAAATCCCTTCACCAACAGGTTTAGCCTCCCAGGCTGTGGACTACACCCATACATAAAACACCCACACAGGCACACACAGCTTGCAGCAGTGTTTTCACACAGACATAATTATGACTCACAAATAACCATGGCTGGAGCATAAAGCACTCAACCAGAAGTTACATAAGCATGGGTGACATCCATTTTCTACTAGAGCAGTACTAACATGAGGCCTAGTTGGGTTGGAGAGTCAATTAACAGAAGGCAGAAAGAGGCCATTTATTGTAATGAATTCTTGAAGGGGGCTCTCTGTCTTGTAATCACTAGTCCACTGCGGGGAGTGTAGTATTTCACCAATTAACAATAAACTCAGCGATAAGCCCAAATGTTGCTTCCAGAGAGGCATTTGGTCTGCAAACCAGTGACTCTAGAAACTTTCTCTGACTCAGTATCTCGTGTTCTAGAGTTGATCACCCTTAAATAATTCCCACATGTGAATGATGATGGATTCTTTTTTTGGATTCTCCCAGAAAGTGCATAAATTGTATTAAACTCCTCAAATCAAAAATAGGAGAGGGGGACAAAGCCAGGCTTCTCAGCTCAGAAGCGTAAAGGACACATGAAATGCCTACAGCATGTGGGGCAGCAAAAGCGTTTGGCCCAAATGTTGTAACTTCCTCCCTATTTAACCCTCTCTGTCTTATTTGCTCCTTGATCTTTCTCTAAAGTTGTTGATGTATGAGCATATGGAAAACTTGTGAGAATAGGAGGGGTAGAAGAAGTTGATTATTGGAGCGTTGATTATAAGAAGTATAAAGAATAGATTGTTGGATCTATTTTCTCTATTGCCCTACTTCCAGTGATCTATTCTCTACTATTAGTAGTATTAGTATTAGTATTGCTTTCTCTATGGTACACCCACCTGTTGGCACATGTAAAGGTGTTAGTTGAGAAGATAAGGAGGAAGAGAGAACAAGTGACATCATATGGAGGATAGTGGCTGAAAACTGTATTGGCACCAGTAAAACTTCCTCCTCCAGTGACGAGGCTTGGTGTAGGAAATGATCTCACATCTCTGCAGGCTCTGGGGCCATCCCTGAGGCAACCATGAGTGTTTAGATTCAATTTAGAACAAGTCGGTAAGGGACTTTCCTGGTGGCGCAGCGGTTAAAAATCCACCTGCCAATGCAGGGGACACGGGTTCAGTCCCGGGTCGGGGAAGATCCCATATGCCGCAGAGCAACTAAGCCCGTGCTACTGAACCCCACGCATCCTAGAGCCCATGCACTGCAACTACTGAGCCCGCGTGCTACAACTACTGAAGCCTGCATACCTAGAGCCCGTGCTCTGCAACAAGAGAAGCCACCGGAATGAGAAGCCCACGCACCGCAAGGAAGAGTAGCCCTTGCTCGCCGCAACTAGAGAAAGCCCACGTGCAGCAACAAAGACCCAACACAGCCAAAAATAAATAAATAATTTTTTTAAAAAAGTCAGTAAGAACTACTACTATTTAGAATCATCAAGGGTATTTAAGTACTTGTGGTGCTACATGTATAGGGAACAGAAGAATGAAGTACATCAGTGGAAGAATTAGGAAGACTGAGAAGAGAAATAAAAGGACCAATGAAAAGCAATTACACAGAAGCCAAGAAATTAGGGAGCTGCAAGAAGAGAGAGGAGAGTTAAAAGTGTCCTAATATTAGGTTTCTTGAAATATTTTCTCCTTAAAAAAAAAAAAAGTCCTTTCTGGATCCTACATATCTCCCTTGTATTCTCCCCCAACTACTGTCTAACCACGTTCTTCCTCAAGAGAAGTCCACTGTCCTTTTCTCACTCTCCACCCTGCCACTGAGTAATTCCATCTACTTCTGTAACCGAGCAAGACCCTGTGGGTCCTCCATGGACCGACTCCTCCCCCATATCCTCTACTGAAGCTCCTCTCTCAAGTGCCCAGATAATAGTATCTGATGCACGTTTCCTGAGTTGTTTTACAGATGAGAAAACCCCCACCAAATGGAAGAAATTAACTACTTGATGACCATGAGCACGTAGCCCTCACGCCTACTGGGGCCTAAGGATTGATCACGTTAACCCATGTGACGCTTGTTACCTCACCATCAACCAATCAGAGAATTGTGCACGAGCTGATCAAGTACCCTGGGACGCCCCTCCTTCACCTGGCCTTTAAAACTGTTTCATTGAAATCCATCGGGGAGGTGGGGCTTTTTGAGCACTAGCTGTCCCGGATCCTTTGCTTGGTGCCCTGGAATAAACACTGCACTTTCCTTCACCACATCGCGATGTCAGTAGATTGACTTTACTGCACGTGGGTAAGTGGACCCAAGTTTAGTTTGGTAACATTTCTCTTGTTTTAGCCACCTCTTGTCTACATGCTCAGGACTCCCAAATCTATTCCTCCTGTCTCAACCTCTCCCTGAAGTTTAAGCTCATTGTTTTTCGACTACTTGCTAAACAATTTCACCTGGAAACCCCACAGACCCAGCTGAATTCTTTATTGACATCCCTGGTCTACAGCTTTCAGCTGGACCCACCACTATCTAACAACTACCCGCTCTGGAAGCCTGTGAGGCATCTTGGATAATGCCTCTCCTCTAACCCTCATTTTCAATCCCTGAGACTTGCCTCTTTTGGCTCCTTAACATTTCTCAGCTTCATCGTCCCTTCTCCAGACTGAGTTCCTGTCACGTCATCTCTCTCCTCGACCACCACTGTGATCATCTGTTACTGGTCTCCCCTTCTCTGGTCCTGCCTCCCTCAAACCCATCCTTCCCACATTCTCAAGAGTCAGCTGATTGCAAAGCTCACTCTCCTGTTTAAAACTTTTCATTTTCTGCCATTATCCATGGACACTATGGAAACAACTTAAGTGTCCATCCACGAATGAATGGATAAAGAAGATGTGTTATCAACGTACAATGGAATATTATGCAGCCACGAAAAAGAAGGAAATTTTGCCATTTGCAATAAAATGGATGAACCTTGAGGGCATTAGGCTAAGTGAAATAAGTCAGAGAAAGACAGATGTATGATCTCTCTTATTTGTGGAATCTTAAAAAAAAAGCTCATAAATACAGAGAACAGATTGGTGGTATCCAGAGGCAGGAGGTGGGTATGGGTGAAATGGGTGAAGGTGGTTAAAAGGTACAAACTTCCAGTTATAAAATAAATAAATCCTGGGGACGTAATGTACAGCATGGCAACCATAGCTAATAATACTGTGTTGCATATTTGAAAGCTGCTAAGAGAGATCTTAAAAGTTATCATCACAAGAAAATGTAACTGTGTGATAAGAGATATTAACTAGACTTATTGTGGTGATCATTTTGCCATATATGCAAATATCAAATCATTAAATTGTACACCTGAAACTAACATAATGTTATATGTCTATTGTATCTCAATTTTAAAAAACTGTTCACTTGCTGCCCATCATCCATTGGATAAAATTGCCATGGGCCCTCCATCATCCAGCCCCTGCCTCCCTCTTCCATCTCCTCCCAATGTCCCCCTCCCCAAACCCCAGCAATAATGAACTTGATGAGGTTCTAATTACACATGATGCTATTTATTCCTTCATTTCTCTGCTCATGCCCCTTCCCTGAACCCAGCTCAGCCTGACCATCTCACACGCATACTCTAAGATTCATCTCCACTTTGCTTTCTCCAAAAACCTTATCTGGTCCTTCCAGGCTAGTTTCCCTCCCAATACCTTGTACATTTTTTTAGTTCATGCAGTAAAACACTCAGAATTATGCCTAATAGTAGCTTAGAGTAATAACTCCAGTGTACGCTACACAGCTACTCCATCACATCCCACATCGTATTATAAGTGCCTGTTCTTATTTCTGTTAGATACTGAGCTCCTTGAGGACTTGCGGGATACCTTTCATTTGGCTGTCCAGATCCACTCTACCCTTCTCCCTCCTACTCTGCTCAAGAAGGCTAATGTATAGACACATCAATTGGCTTCCTCATCCACTGGCTTCTAATTGGTTTGGAAGGGGCACAGCAGGGTGAGGAGAAGGTCAGCGTATTTATTCCTCAGCTCAGTCCTTGCTAGGTTGTCATTGGCTGACTGCTCCCTTGACTGAAAGCCACACTGGACAGGAAACATCTCTACATAGTTTCCTGGTACTTCTTCTCCTTCACCTCCCATGTGCCAGTAGCTTTGCTCCCCATCTCCCCCAATTTCAGGCCTAAGGTTGGTAAAGTGTTCCCACTGTTATTAGCTTTAGAAGACTACCCTATCCTGTGTGGTTTCCCTACACTCTGTCTACATTCTCTTCAAATTCACCAATTTTAAATACCATCTGTTTTTTCTACTGGAATGCTAACTGATACAAGGCTAGAGATGGATTCTTTTTTGTCTCTGAAGCCTCACATCTAGCATAGTGGCATACAGTAGGTGCTCAGTAATGAGGGTGAATAAATGTGTCATCCTGCTGCAGTTCATCAAGTCACACCCAACTAAGTCTGAGATAACAGAAAACAGTGGTAATCAATGAACTAACTAAACTTTGGTTCAAGAGAAAATAGAAATGCTTTCAAAAGCCGAGGTAGGGGAGTAGTCTCAACAGAGGGACTTGTAATCAGTTAGGATTAGAGAAAGCAAGGATGGTCTTGATCTTCCTGGTAAATTTAGGAGAAAGGAAGTTCACCTTTGGAATTTGTAAAAGGTTGGAACAATTGATGAGAGGAATGAGATATGGAAGATATAGAAAAAAGAACTGACAATTAGCAGAGAATGCACAGTTGACGCTAGTGTTTGTATTTGTGCGTATCTATAGTATGCCTGGATACAAGAAAAGAATTCAAATAAACACTATGTTGAGCACTCCCATGGGCCAGGCATTGGAGTAGGATCTGGAAACATGGTAATGAATGAGACATAATTTCTATCTTTGAGAAGTTTGCAGTAGAGAGAGGAAGACAAACACAAAAATAGATCATTTAAGGGCCACCTGGTAAGGACTATGGTCTGTGGAAAGCTCCCACAGACACGGGAAAGTGTATCAACCCAGCGTGGAGGAGAGAATGGGAAAGAAGTCCAGAAAGACTTCCTGAGGAGGTGAGCTCTGAGAGGTGTCCTCAAAGAGGCAGCCAGGTGAAGAAGGGCAGCCCAGGCTTGGAGTCAGTACGGTGAGCAGAGGAGAAGGTCAAAGGGGTAGAAGCACAGGACTCAGACACCCAACCCCAGACCCAAGATCCAAACACTATGACCTGCTTGGAAAACTATTGTTTTTTTGTAATTAGTTTTAATTACAAAAGATATCATTAAAACATGTCTACAAATAATGTAAAGAAACTAAAAGAGGTTTTCAGAGTAAAAATAGAAAGTCTGCTTTCTCCTCACTATCAATTCCCCTCTGTTCCTCAGCGATAAACCTCACTAACAACTAGGCAGGTTTCCCAAATTTTCTTCTGTGTGTGGTAGAATAATATATTGGTACATTAATCAATGTGATTTTGTCTTTGATATTTGTTTTTGTTTCTGACTTCTTTTCATAATTCTTTTTTATCTGATGACCCTTTTCATTATACTCCCTACACACCCTATACACACACACACACACACATACACACCATGAAAGCAGGACCATGAGGCAGGGGCATTGTAAGAATAAAGGCAACTCACGGCCAAAGCTTTAGATTCCAACGACCTGACGTAAAAGTATTCTCAGTTCCCGAATCTTGATGTTATGTATCAAAAGCAAAGCCCTAAGATATTTGGGGCTAAAAACTCATGGCATAAACAGTCATTTGCAAATAGAAAGGTTGCAGAGGCCAACTTCCCTGCCACCAGAGACTAGACAGGAAGTGGAGTGATGGAAGGGACAGGACATGACAGAGGGGTGGGGACCTCAGGATGAGGGGCAGGACCTGAAGCAGCCACATCTGTAGAAGAGGAGACTCCGCCTTCCTTCCCTGTGAGCAGTGGAGAGACGCCAGGGGGCCAAGGCCATGTCTGCAGAGGGTCCAGCAGCCGCTTGGATGAGCAGAACCAAGGAAGCCTTCAGCTGTTCTTCTGGTTGCCCTCTGGCGAGGGCTTCCTACAAACAGAAGCCAGCTGGACAGCCATCAGTTGTTCAGCAGATATGATGCCTGTTTACGCCCCAGAACTTTGCCCTTTTCAAAGGCTCAGGCCATTTATAGGCCTCCGAGATGGAGGGTGGAGCCAGGATCCACAAGAAGTGATGTGTGGTCAAGCAAGCTCCAGCATCCACTTTGGGTGGCCTAACGAGAACCAGCTGGCCTCCCTGCTGCCTGGACAGAGGGGACCACAGTCCAACGTACGTCTGTACATAGATGCAGATTATTGTTTAACACTCACATTCCATAATTTCATACTTTTAACTGTCAACACCCAGAACAGTAAGGTCAAAGTAAATCCTCAATAAATATTTGTTGAATAAATGAACAATATATGGGTGATCTTTCCATGTAGAATGTATGGATTTCCATTATTCTTTCTATTGGCCGCTCAGTATTCTATCATATGATATAATCTATTTAACTATTTCCCTACTAACAGACATTTCAGCAAGCATATTCCTGTAGGCTAGATACTGAGTGCAACTGTTGAACCAAAGTATATAGACATTTTGATAGATACTGCCAAATTGTCCTCCAAAAAGGATATGCCAATTTATGCTTGTAGCAAAGGCAAATGATATGATAGCCAATGTTGACTGAGAGTCTATTGTACCCAAGGCACAAATATTCTGCATGGATTGATTTTTTGATTCCTTCAAATAGACCTTTAAGATAGGTATTATCTTCATTTTACATATTTAGAAACTGAAGCATAGACAAGTCAAATAATTTGACCAAAGTCATGGATTAGTAAATTGGACTCCAGAGCATATGTCCTTATCCATGTGCCTCTCTAAGGGACGGTATCTATTTCCCCACACCTTTATTAATAACCGGGATTGATGCATTTTTGTCAATTTCATGAGCTAATGTAGGTGAGCATACTATATGAGCTCTGAAGTAGATGTAAAGGGTAAAACCTTAGAAAGTTGACTCCACGTGGCTACCTCTCCAGTAGACCCAGTTTTTAATATTTTTGTGACTGAAAGAAAAGTCCTGCTGTTCTTGCTGACAGTGTAAGAGTATTGGTGAGGGATCTGATTCGGAGACAGCAGAATCACTCTACCTAGTCACAGCAGAAATGGATCTATCATTGCTATCTAAGCATAAGGAATTTCCAAGAGGGACAGGACCAAGTTTGGCAGCCACATGGCCAGAAACTATGCCGCCGGGAGAAACACCCAACCACACCAGGAGCCTGTCTAACAGCAGGAAGCCTCCCAGCTGCTGCTGGTACCGCTGGACACAGGGCAGTTGTGCCACCACCCAGCTGCCCCGGAAGAATCAGCGTCTCCACCACAAGATCCTGTCTCCCCGTGGGCTGCCAGCTCATATCATTTGCTCCACCTTCTAAGTTTCTGGTGGAAGCTACTGGAGCCTGCAAAGTGGATTTTTAGCTTTCTAGCCTCTGAAGTACCAGCCAGAAGGGACTGAAGAGAATTCTACACAACCGACAGATTCCACTACAAGGAAACATATACTTTTTCTCCCTAAGGGTTCAATAAAGTTTTGTCCTCTGTGAATGAGAGGGGAAAATATTTATTTATTTATAAATACATATGATTTATAAATTTTATAAATAAATAAATATGATTTATATATATCTTTATTTTTCCTGATTTAGTCCTCTTGCAATTTGTCCTAAACTTGAGGGCAGCGTTATAAGTGAGAATTAGTGGCTCCAGCTATGAGAACAAAGTGAGAACTGGAAACCGGTGAAGATTTGACATTCCCAAACCAAGACAATCAATCACCTGTTAATATAGATATAATGGGGGGAATTCCCTGGCGGTCCCGTGGTTAAGACTCTGCGCTTCCACTGCAGGGGGCCCGGGTTTGATCCCTGGTCGGGGAACTAGGATCCCGCATGCCACAGGCAAGGCCGATAGATAGATAGAAAAATAGATAGATAGATAGATAGATAGATAGATAGATAGATAGATAGATAGATAGATAGATAGATAGATAGATAGATAAAGGTAGATAGAAAAGTAGATAGACAAATAAATGATATAGATATAACAGTAATGGATATCTGTGGCATTGTCCCCCCAGCACTGACTTCTCTGCTTCTGAGAAGGGCTCTGCCCAGCACCACTCCCATCTGCATGGCTACTATAAGACCTTCCTTGTTCATCTATGCTCTTGATAATTCTTGCATGACTACATCTCCCAGCCAAATGTGACAAAGCTAAGGGTGAGCAACTGACCCAAACCAAAATAATGAGTGCCTTTACTGGTGGTTTTGAATTTGTGACTCAGTGGTGGAACCCATAAGATATGACCCTAAAGAGCTGTTGGTAGCCCTGTCTCTTACTAGTCTGCAGTGAAAGAAATAAAGCCAATCCAACTGAGCGAAGCCACGGCTATAGACAGAGTTCCAGTAGCGTTTGAACTTCTGGTTCAAGTCGTCCCCAAGACGTACCTGCATTACAGCCCTATTTGACTTACCATACCTGATCAAGTTTAAGACACCATCAGTTAAAAGATGCACCACTACGTTATGTATGTATTTGATGTAAATACACTTGTAATGAAATAGTAACGTGCTATCAATTGTTAGACTCATTTCAGAGCTGTTTTTTAAAAGTGTAATGCAAATTTTAGAATCAGTGAGCTAGAGTAGTTATTCAACTCTTCCTTGGCATCTAAGCAAATTCAAGTTGGCTTGCCATGACTTACAATCACAAGACTAATATATTATGGACTTACATATGTGAATATGATGCAGAGAGAAGTTCTGACCTGGGAATAAGATAATGTGAAAAACACACAGCAGTAAATATTTCTTAAGGGAAAAATTATGTCATGTAAGAATTATAAAGAGCATAAATTACCCTGAAAGTAAGCATGATTGCCAGTGTCCTCATTTGCTCCAGTATTACTTGGAAGCATCCAGTGACCCGTCTTGAGGTGAAGAACTAAAGACAGTAACAATAGTTTCAAGCAAGTCAATTGAGCCATTTTCCTATAATTATCAAACATAAACACAATTTCGGGTATTGGTTAATATACACGAGCATCTTCTCAAGAGTGAGAGAGTCCCCAAATTCCATCCTCTTAAGGTAATTAAATCATATTCTAATAACTAGTGAAGAAAGAATGATTCAAACTAGAGAAAGCTTTAAAACTCCACAAATCAGCAAACTTTTCTTTGGGAACAAAACAGTTTAGAAACTCAGATTTACCTTTGCCAGCACAGGTAACGGGCCCTATCCGAAAGGCTACAGAGATTTGCCAACTGTTCAAGGTGGTAGTCTGAATTTAATGGAACAAAACAAGAATTCATTCTTACAGGTTCAAGTGTCCTGTATCTCACTTTTATTTTAAATTTGGCTTGTGGTCTCCCGTCTGCCGTAGCGTGAGCGGCGAACTCACACAGTCTGCCAGATGGCAGAGGGAAGCCCATTAGTTATGCATCCCACATCCTGATCAAAACTGAAAGAAATTATGCTCAGATTGAGGAGGGATGCTCGAGAGTAAGGCAATGATTAGAATATTCTGTATTTCTACAGAAGATTTCACATCATCATTGTCCATAAATAAACTCATTCTTATGATCTGCAGACCCAAGTCTGGGATTACTTCCAAAGGAACTTCTCTCATGGTTTGGGTCAAAACGCACACGTTCCTGTGATATTCATTAGAGAATGCCACAGAGCCGATGCCCTTTCAAGGTTATCTCGAAAAGTCTGAGAATTAGACTGTGAGATAATACATTAAATGTTGTGCCTTTCAGAGGAGGTCTGTTCTTTAATAGGTACTGGGGAGGAAGAAGAGGAATTCAGTTGCAAAGGAAGCTTATTAGAAACTTCGAGAGAACAGGCTTGATGAAAATTAATGGGAAATGCAATGTATAAATACTGCTGATGAGAAAAATTCTAAGAAGTACTCTGAAAGGAGCTGAGGGACCCAAAAGTGTATAGAATAATATTAACTGATTGCTTTAAGGAAAACCAGTCACTGTACATATGTCCATGGAAGCCAATCCCAGCTCCACTTGGAATTGTTCTTTTGACAAGGAGCGAATGAATAACTATTTCTAGTCCTCGGTTGCCCCATCTATAAAATAAGAGTAAAAATACCTCTTTTTCCCCACCCACTAGGATGCTGTGAAGAAAAATGACAGAGAGAGACATTTCAAAGGGGGGAAAGCTCTGTCTCAGTTGAAGAAAGGAAAAAAATCTTTCTTCCTATCCCGAACTTTCTGAAAAAGCTAGACAAATCAACAGACATTCACTGAGCATCTATGATAATTCCAAATCAGCTCTGAGGGAAGTTTAGAAGAACACAAACATGCAACTGCAGTAATAGAAGTAGAGAAAATAGCACAGTGGTCCAGGGTAAAGATGGCCCTCCAGTTGTGAGGGATGCAACATGTACGCTTCCTGCTCTCATGGAGTTTCTGGTCTAGTGCCCAGGGGAGCCCTGGGGCTGCAACATCCAAGCCTGGATCTCCATTAGAATTGCATGGGAAGCTTCCTAAGATCACAATCCCTGGGTGCCTTGCCCAAGAGCCAGTGAACTGGAGCATCTGAAATGAAGAGGGATGTGACAGGTAGAGAGGTGATTGGATGACATCCCTGGACGTCTCACGCAAACTTGCATCAGTGTGGTTCTGCCCTTATTTACATTCAGCAAGATTTTGGTTAAATAGAGAATTCAACATCAAAAATAAAATAAGCCTTTGGTTTTGCAAAATCTTAGGTCTAATGGGTTTCCTCATAGACAGGAAATTATTTCAAGAAATTCTTTCATTCATTCACTCATCATTCGTTCACTCAACAAACACTTCTTGTATGCCTCTTGTGGCCCTAGGGTCTCAGCAGTGGAAAGGACAGACAAAGTCTCAGCTCTTATGAAGCTATCACCAACATAAACTGAGCATCCAGACCCCCAGCTTTTGTTTTTTCAGGTTTGATTCTTTAACTGAACCAGATGTTCTTCCCATAATTCCACACATTCCTTCTCACCCTACCCCCTTTCTGCCACCCTTTCTTCCCTCCAGAAATTCATTTCTATTTATTTGCAAACACAGATTGTAACATTTGCTCATCTGAAGTCTATTAGTCTCTGCATATTTCTGCCCTTGATTCTGAACCAGGCAGGGCAGTAAAACAAGTTCGTCTGTGTAACACGTGCTTGTTCCTTGCTTCATTTTCTTCTGTTTTACATTCAGGATGACAGGAACTATATCTTGGAGCAGGAGGTTTACATGTACATACCTTGGGTAGATAGGATCTGATGGGCGATGTAGACATGACCAATCGACAAATATTTATGAGACATTCCTGAACATATAAAACAATATCCTCATTCTCAAGAAGCGTATCAAGCTTCCTGTGACGGACAACTCAGTAAAGGTAACAGAGGCCTACTCTCTCCCTTCAGTAATGGGAGGAGAGGAGAGGAAGGATTTTCAAGGTGGCAGGCAAATTATCTCCTCTTGTAGTGCAAGGCCAAAATAATGCCTGCCTTGTATTGAACAGTTTCACATTAGGTGCTGTGTGTGTGTGTGTGATGCAAAAACAGGACTAGTGGTACCTAGAGGGATAAACTTTTCACTCTTCCTGGTGCATATCTCACCAGCTTTGGGCAGGATGAAAATAAGGCAATTCTTGATAAAACCAACAAAAGGGAAGATGGGAAGGTGACCCTCTGAGCATCCTTTCCTCCTTTGTTCCTCCTGCTTCCCCTCAAGTGGGCTTTCTCATCACCATCGTCTCATCAGCACCACTCCCATCTTTCTGTTCCCAGAACATTGCTACCCAAGGGCCCACTGTTTGTCCCACCTCCTCGCGAGGGTACGAGGGCACAGCATTCTACCGAGCCCCCTCCTTCATTTGTCAACAGAGTGGGTCCAACTGCTCCTTGGCAGGTGGACCTCCCTTCCTCCCTGCTCGAGAATGTCCCTCCTAAAGCTGGCTGGCCAAAGGGAGAGGACGACCTTCCCAGATAGAGAAGGACTGTTGTCCATGTGAAGAGTCTACCGATCTCTCCAACGACCCTCTAAGCTCACGTTATTGTGCTTTCTCCAGCACCAAATTTAGCCTCTCTGATCCAGATTCTTTGACATTGCTGGTAAACTTTAATGGATCAAGTAAATTATTCCAGTCTAATCAGCTCATGGGAAAAGAGCCATGGAGAATATAAACACTCATCTGTTACCAGTCTCAGTGTCATCTGTGAATTATTACAACCTCTCAAGACAACGTCCCGACCTTTGTTCTCTCAACCCAAGGAAATGCCTCTAAGAGAAGGAATTTCAGGCTACGGTAAAAAGGGCAGGAGATATATTAGCACTGGAGGGTCCTTCACCTCATATTAGTACCGGTAGGTCATCCTCCAACACAAAACTAGTTCAACAAAGAAAATTCAGTGACCTTCTTGCAAGTCCTCTTCTTCCAGGAGAGGAAAAAATTAATATATACTTCAAGTATTAGCCATGTTTTATACATTTTCTGCCACAGTTTAAGTTGAAAATGTTTTCATAGAACCATAATGTGTAAGTAGTTCTCTGTACATTGCCCCCAAAATAACTCAGAGTTAAAAAAAATATCCATTTTTGTAATAAAATGTTGGGAAAATAACCTTAGGGATTAAATATCAACTACTTGCTCTTAAACCAAGGACATGCCATTTACCTTTAAACCCTTAAACCATCACTGAGTAACTGAAAGATACAAATCATATTGCTTCTGGTTTTTTATAAGAGCTTTGTTTTGTTTTGAGCAACTTAACATATAAACAGAAAATACTATCCTGAAGAAAAGAATGTGATCACTTTTTTTGGCAAGTAAGATGTTAGCAAAGACATTTACCTTTGTAGAATTTATTAGAAAGAAATTTACCTGCTGTATTAGTGTCCTAGGGCTGCTGTAATGTGGAATCTTAAAACAAACGAAATTTATTGTCTCGCAGTTCTGGAGGCTAGAAGTCTGAAATCATAGTGTTGGCCAGACCATGCTTCCTCTGAAAACTGTAGGGGAATCCTTCCTTGCCTTTTCCAGCTCCTGGTAGTTTGCTGGCAATCTTTGGCATTCCTCAGCTTGTAGCTACACACTCCAAACTCTGCCTTCATCATCACATGACGTTTTCCTTGTGTCTGTGTCTTCACATAGCCATCTTCCTATGTGGACACCAGTCTTTTTTTTTTTTTTTAATATTTTATTATTTATTTATTTATTTGGTTGCGCCAGGTCTTAGTTGCGGCTGGCAGGCTCCTTAGTTGCAGCTCAAGGGCTCCTTAATTGAGGCTTGCCAGCTCCTTAGTTGTGGCATGCAGACTCTTAGTTGCGACATGAAACTCTTAGTTGCGGCATGCATGTGGGACATAGTTCCTTGATCAGGGATCGAACCCGGGCCCCCTGCATTGGGAGCATGGAGTCTTAACCACCTGTGCCACCAGGGAAGTCCCACGGACACCAGTCTTGTTGGATTAAGGGCCCACCCTATTCCAGTATGACCTTGTTTAACTCAACTAATTATATCGCCAGTGACTGTTTCCAAATAAGAATACATTCTGCAGTACTGGGGGTTAGGACTTCAACATATCTTTTGAGGGGGACACAATTCAAGCCATCATATCTGGAATCTGTAATTTTATTTGAGAATGACTTGGAAAGCAGGTCTTGCCCTCTGGAGAAGCTGGGTCCTTGGTCTAAACCAGTGTTCCATTTTCAGAGCTATGTTATTGATATATATAGGCCACTGGGCTCCCATTTAGGGTGGTATGAGTTGTAGAAGGATCATTGAATCAAGAGTAGGAATATCTGAGTTAGAAATTCAGCTCTGCCATCTAGCAGGTGTGTGACTTTGGGCTAGGTGTTTGATATCTGTAACGCTTTGTGTTAGAGAGGGTAAAAATACCTAGGTTTTTCAGAAGGTTAGAAACACCTATATACCAATATTGCATAAGGCAAAAGCACCTAGCCTTGTGGATTATTGTGAATATTTTTAATTATTCAAAACAAGACTGTATTCATGTATTACTTGTAAAATTAAAATACCTTCATTAAAATGCATGCGGCTTTATAATCTGTAAAGCACTCACAAATTAAGATATTATTACATTTAATAAATCATACCCAATGTCTTAAAAAATATTAATATTCCTCCCAAAATATCTACCATTCATCTTAGATTTCACTCGTGCAAGTAAATGGCATTTGAGGCAATTGTCCAAAGCACTCCCACAATTCCATATTCCATCCCTTTCTTTTTCTTCCTCTCACCTTTCGCCTTTCCCATTTGTTCTTCTTCTGCTTTTCCTCTGTTGTTTGTTTTAGGTCTTCTTCTCCGCTCAAGGGCATTCCTAAGAGCACACAGGATTAACAGAGGTTGCTGACCATGAACACAGAATAGGTCACATGTGTGGCCTGTCCACACAGTGCCCTGTGTTATACTCACTTCCCACTCGTCTGTGATTTCAGAGTAGCTGTGGGGAGTTCCATGCACCCCAGTGCTGTTGCACCTCAGGTGTAAGCCCAGCATCTCCCTTCAGTTCTGCCTGAAGTTCTCTCCAAAGGTAAAGAAGCCTACTCAACTGGGTGCACCAGCAGCTCCAAATTACAGATAAACGAGGGACAAGAGATGCTGGGTGGATGCCTCAGTTTACCTTCCTTTGGAGGGACAATTCTGAGACATTCTACCCAGAGGGTCCCCAGGTCATTAACAAACCCCCTTTCTTGGCTTTTGCTCTTTCACTCTGACTGCTCCTTCACCCCTGCTTTCTGATATCATCTCCCAAATAAGCTACCAGCACCCCAATGCTTATCTCAGGCTCTGGAGCCCAAACTAACACAGCACCTGATAGGCTTCAGCTCCATAAGCCTTTAGACAGGAATTATTCCATTTGAAGTAACAGAAACTCAACTCAGACTAGCTTAAGCAAAGAGGGTCCTTATTAACACACATAACTGAAAAGCACAGGAGTCCAGTTTAAAGTACACCTAGACCAAGGGGCTCTAATTATATTATTAACACTTGGATTCTCTTCTTTTTTTACTTCCATTGTCCTCTGCATTGACTTCATTCTCAGGCAGGCTCTTTCTAAATCATGATCTCTAGATGATTTAGACTTATATCTTCCCAGTTTAGAAGATAGTAGAAAGAAAGTGTTCCTTTTTTCCAATAGATATAGAAAAACAAAATCCTGAGTTGAGTTTCACTGGCTTGGTTTAATCCATATGCCCACCCATGACATTTGATTCTACCTCATCTTATCTTATTATTTTTGGTGCCACACGAGAACAAGACAAGTGAGTACCTAGAGGGATAAATCTTTCAATTTTACTCATGGATCTCTCACCAGCTTTGGGTAGAATGAAAGTAAGGTCAACTCTAGGCAAAATCAGCTAAAGGGAAAGTGGCCCTCTGAGCTCCCAAGTAGGAAAACCTAAGGCTTAGAAAAGACTTACTGGCCAGGCCCAGGCCACATTCCCACTCTTGAAGTGGTGGTAAAAGTTTCCAGCTTTAAATAAATCACATGGTTCCTGGCAGTGAGGAGTAGGGACCAGCAAGCAAAAGTAGCTGATGCTTTATGTATAACTATATATGTCTCACACCCCTACAAATCCACGTACATCTATTCATCCAACAAACACTTAACAAGCATGCACTATGTGCTAAGCATCAAAAAGACAAAACTGACTAAAGAAAAACATCTACTCTCAAGATGTTCACAGTCCAGTGGAAGAGAGAAAAATAGAAAGCAATAAGAAATCAAGAGAGTATCATTTTAATTCACATGCTATGGAAAAGGAGAGAAGGAGACATCAAAGTCTGCCTGGGTTGTCTGGTCTAATTCACTATGATGTCTTACCTAAATAGGTCAGAGGTTGGAAAACTTTTTCTGGAAAGGGCCACATAGTAAATATTTTCAGCTGTGTGGTTTAAACTCTCTCCGTTGCAACTACTCAACTCTGTTCTTGTAGCCATAGACAATATGGAAACAAATGTGTTTGGCTATGCTCTACTAAAACTTTATTAATGGAAACCAAACTCTGGATTTCTTTTAATTTTTCACATGTCATGGGATATATTCTGCTTTCAATTTTTTTCGATCATTCAAAAACATAAAATGTATGAAAATCACTCTTAGATTTCAGGCTGTACAAAAACAGAGTGGGCCAGATTTGGTCCAGAAGTCAGATTGCCCATCCCTGACCTAGATTATTGCCACAGTCCTGGCCACTCCAATACATTCCCCATCCTGCAGCCAGAAGAATCCTCCTAAGACCAAATGTTATCTTGTCACACATCTGTCTCAATGACTTTTCATTGCCTTCAGAATAAATTCCAAATATCTTGATCATTGTAAGTTTCTTCACAACTCCTTGCTGAACCACTTTTATTTCCTCCAACAAACCATGCATCCCATATTCCCTGCTCCCATTCCATATTACCTAAATAATCCCTACTCTTTCTTCTACCTAATTTTTTTTCCTCCAAGAAACCTTCCTTAAACTCTTCCCCAAGCCTGGGTTAGGTGTCCTTAGTGTTTTGATAGCACTGTATATTGCCTCACTTCACAGCACTTATTATATATTATAATTATTATCATAGTATATAATTACAATGATAACATTATTATAATTCCCTGTTTGCTAGCCTGCATTTTCAAGCTGGATGAGGACACCCTTAAGTCTATCTCTTTCTCACTTATATCTGCCATTTCTAATTTAGGGTCTGGCACAAAGTAGATGCTCAACAAACGTTTATTGGATAAATGAATACTATGAAGAGGGGTATCTTAGGAGGCTTTGCAGAGGAGATGTTCCACGAGCAGAGTCTTAAAAGATGAATAACAGTTTATAATTTTGACAGGGAGTCGTAGGTATTTTTAAGCAGAGTGACAGCTATATCAGACGTGAAAGTGGGAAAGACCATTTGTGATACTCCAGACAGTGTGGTATGGCTGGAGTTCATGCTAATTGGAAAATGATGTGAAATGAGGCTAGAGAGAGAACCTGAGAACTTGTAGGCTAAGATAAGGAATTTAGCCTTAACTCTTCAGGTAATGAGGAGCCTTAGAAGGACAGCTGGTTGAATTTACATTTTAGAACACTCTTTTACATCTCATTGCCCATGTCTAGATACAATTAAAGTGCCTGGGATAAAGTAGACAAGATCATTCTGGCAGTAGAGTTGACTGGAGTTTGATGCCAACCTCCCATTAGGAAATAATATTGGAGTCTGCAGCGACAATGCATTTAAGAAATAAGGACCACATGAGTCAAGGAAATGTTAGTGGAAGCTTAGTGGAAGTGTGTATTTAAAAGAGGAAAAATCGCCAGATTGGAAATACAGAATTAGAAGAAGTCACAGGCTATAGATATATGCTGTCCGATTCACTAGCCCACACGTGGCTATTTACATTTGAATTTAAATTAATTAAAATTATATAAAACTTTAATATTCAGTTCATTCATCACACTAGCTACATTTCATGTGATCAATAGCCATGCGTGGCTAATGGCTACTGTACTGGACAGTGCAGAATTACAGAACATTCCATCATTATAGAAAGTTTTGTTGGACAACACTACATAGACTTAGTTGAAGTTATAGCTAAAGTCAAGATCATCCCAGGAGTTCCTCAAAAAGCTAAATATAGAACTACCATATGACCCAGAAATTCCACTGCTAGGTGGAATACAGGCATACCTCATTTTATTGTGCTTTGCTTTATTGTGTTTCACAGATATTCCATTTTTACAAATTGAAGTTTTGTGGCAACACAGCATCGAACAAGTCTATCGGCACAATTCTTCAAGCAGCATTTGCTCATTTTGTGACTCTGTGTCACATTTTGGTAATTCTTGCAATATTTCAAGGCTTCCACCAACAAAAATATTATGCCTCACTAAAGGCTCAAATGATGGTTAGCATTTTTTACCAATGAAGCATTTTTAAATTAAGATATGTATGTTGTTGCTTTAGATATAATGCTATTGCACATTTAATAAACTACAGGATAGTGTAAAGATAACTTTTATATGTGCTGGGAAACCAAAAAATGTGTGTGGCTTGCTTTATTGTGATATTCATGTTATTATGGTGGTCTGGAACCAAACCCACAATATCTCCGAAGTATACCTGTATATTCAAAATAATTGAAAGCAGGAACTTGAACAGATATTTGTATACTAATATTCATAGGAACATTATTCACAATAGCCAAAAGGTGGAAGCAACCTAAGAGTCCACCAACAGGTGAATGGATAAACACAGTAAGTGTATACATACAATAGAATATTATTCAGCCTTAAAAAAGGACATTCTGACATGCTACAACATGGATGAACCTCAAAGATACTAGGCTAAGTGAAATAATCCAGACACAAAAGGACAGATGTTATGTGATTCCACTTATGTGAGCTACCTAGAGTACTCACATTCATAAAGACAAAAAGTAGAATAGTGATTACCAAGGACTGAGGGAAGAGGAGGATGGGGAGTTATTGTAAATGGGTGCAGAGTATTTGTTGGGAATAATAAAAAAGTTCTGGGTATAGATAATGGCAATGGTTATACAACATGTATTTAATACCACTGAATTTTACACTCACAAATGGTTAAAATGATAAATATTATGTTATGTAGATTTTACCATAATAATAATATAAAAGATTATCCAGAGAGAATGACTACAACAGGAAAAGGGGAAAGAGATTTTTAAGGAGATAAAGAAGAAAATGAAGCCATCAAGGAGATCCAGAAAGTCAGAGGGGTAGAATGGGAAACCAGAGGGAGTGCTGTCAAGGAAACCAAAGCGGGAAAGAAAAAAGTAATTTTCTACCCACAGGCCCATTTGTGATATGCTGCCAACCATGTTCCCTATTTAAAACCCACAAGAAAGAGGTACACCCAGACCACCAAGTCTGAAAAGGTAGCTTGCGACCCTCTGCTTACTCCTGTCCCAGATCTCATTCTAACCATCGTCTAAGTGAATCAAGGATCTTGAGTCCACTTTTCTTCTTCGCTTTTTCAAGTTCTCTCTGAGAAACTGCGAAGAAAACAGCTCATAACTTTCCTTTCCCTTAATGCTTGTTGGAGACGTTTGCCTACGTGGCATCATTTCAATGACACTTCAATGTGGTAGGTTCAAAACAAACGTTTAAAAAGGAAGGAAAGGTAAATCTGAACGGGCGATGAAGCAGCATCGTTCCTCAGTCTCTCTTTACTCCCATGTGAAAACAGAAAGGATGTCTAGATAGGAAAACCAAACACCACGGGCTACATTTACAACAAGACTTAGTGGCAGAGGTGTCTCCACGAATCCCAGAATATAAATGAACGTGAACTAACCACCAGCTGCCATAAGAGTTGTGTGGTATCAGCCCCTGTACATGAGGAAGAAGGAAAGACTTGGGTGGTTCTGGGTGCCTGTTGGACCTAAGAACAGGAGGAGCCCCCAGAGAGCCAGTAGATCTTCACTGGGATGTGAGTGGGCTGATGGGGCCATGGCAGCAGAAACTGAGAGGGGTTTTGCTCCCCAGGAGTAGATGACAGTAAAGGAGGGCAATAGGAAGGTCTAAAGGGACCACAGCAGTCTCATCCAACTCCCCTCAAAACTGACCCTCAGGGCTCCCTTTTCAGACAGGGAGGAAGACCAAGGAGGAACTGCTGGGGGTGGGAATCAAAATTGATCAGGACAACATGGAATCAACCTAAATGTCCATCAACAGATGAATGGATAAAGAAGATTTGGTGTATATATACAACGGAATACTACTCAGCCATGAAAAAGAATGAAATAATGCCATTTGCAGCAACATGGGTGGACCTAGAGATTATCATCCTAAGTGAAGTAAGTCAGACAGAGGAAGACAAATATCATATCATATCACTTATATGTGGAATCTAAAATCTAAAAATGATACAAATGAACTTACTTACAAAACAGAAACAGACTCACAGACATACAAAACAAACTTATGGTTACCAAAGGGGAAGGGGGAGGGGGTAAATTATGAGTTTGGGAATAACAGATACACACTACTATATATAAAATAGATAACCAACAAGGACTTACTATATAGCACTGGGAACTATATTTAATATCTTGTAATAGCCTATAATGGAAGAGAATGTAAAAAAAGAATATATGTTTTATATATATATATATCTGAATCACTTTGCTGTACACCTGAAACTAACACATTGTAAATCAACTATGTTTCAACATAAAATTTTTTAAAAAGAGACTTAAAAGACAAATCAACATTTTTTAATGAGCAAGACTAAACTATACTTCCTGGAGATGCATATTTGGGTGACAAACATTTTTAAAAACAAGGAAGTAAAGACTAAAAGATATTAGGCTAACGGTACTTTTAGTGGGAGGGAAGGTGTTGTGATCAGGATTAGGGTGAATGAAAGGGACTTCAGGGGCACAGGTCAAGTTCTATTTCTTGACCCGGGTCGGGGTTACAAGAGTGTTCATCTTATAATAATTCATTAATCCATGATTTGTTTTGTTTAGGTTTCTGTATCTGTATTTTTTGTTTCGATAAAAATCTGTTTCAAAACGGCAAGGAAACACACACATTTGAGATAATACCTTTTTTTTCCATCCAGTATATTTTGTCTGAATCACATAACTTGTTAACTGAGCAGGAAGAGCTTTAGTAGAAGAGGCAATTTGCAATCACAGTGCAGTCTAAGTAAATAGTTACTAACAGTGGTAACGTTAGTTGCCCTAAGATTCTATTAACAAGGGAGTTTTCCTTGTCATCATTGCCTAGAAGCCAATTTGTAGAGCAGAGACTGCTAGGTCATGGGTGCCTCTGTGGCATTGTTTCCCATGTGTACCACCTGCATCACAATTATCCTGTTTATGATGCATATTCCTGGACTCCAACCGGAAATTCAGATTCAGTAGATGAGATGGGCAGCGATGCTCTGTGCTGTAAGTTCATCCTAGATTCATTTAAAAACGCAAAGGGGTCTTCCCAGGTGGCGCAGTGGTTGAGAATCTGCCTGCCAATGCAGGGGACACGGGTTCGAGCCCTGGTCTGGGAGGATCCCACATGCCGTGGAGCAACTAGGCCCGTGAGCCACAATTACTGAGCCTGTGCGTCTGGAGCCTGTGCTCTGCAACAAGAGAGGCCGAGATAGTGAGAGGCCCGCGCACCGCGATGAAGAGTGGCCCCCGCTTGCCGCAACTAGAGAAAGCCCTCGCACAGAAACAAAGACCCAACACAGCCATAAATAAATAAATAAATAAAAATAAAATGTCTTGTCTATAGTTAGCATTGGACAAATAAAAAAAACAAAACAAACAAAAAAAACGCAAAGGCTCTATCTAAACAGTACCTTCCTGGTCAGGGCAAAGAACTGAAGACAAAAAGCTCTACGCTGGTGCCCAAACTGCTATCTATAACAATAATGGTCAGTTTTCTAGGATGAGCACCTAGAAATTTTATTATTAGTGTTTGATGTGGTAATGGCTTAAGGCCATACTCCTCTTTCTTCCTAACCAGGAAAATAAAACAGAGAATGTTATTTCTATGTGGGCAACTAACTGAATTGCAATAGAAAAGACTTAGACTAGTTTTTTTCCAGACCCTAAAATTTAAAACTTTACACTCTCAATCCGATGTGACAACCAGATTTGGCTAAACTAAATTAGAGGCACAATTTAAACTTTAGATGTTCCAAAGATTTTCTGGGCTTGTGAACAGTTTCCTTAATCTCAATATAATATAATAATATTATATATTATTTATATAATAAATATATATTTATTACATAAATGTATTTATATAATATAAATATAATATTTCCATCTGAATATTTAATATTGAATTCCCATATTATAATAAATATATTATATTTATATAATAAATATAATATTATATATTTATATAATATATATTAAATAAATATATTATATCCCATATTATAAAAATATAATAAATATATTTATGTAATATAAATATAATAATATTTCCATCTGAAGATTTAATATTGAATTCCCAGAAAAACTGTTTAATAGTATTGTTTCTTGGGAGTTATTTATATAGATCTTACGGATGTTGCCAAAACTGTATCCGAAATTGAAAATGAAGACTTTTAGAGAAAATTGTAATGTCAAGTTTTATATCTATAGTATGTATAATGTACATATATACGTGTATATATGTGTATATGTATATGTGTGCGTGTGTGAATAAAAATTCAGAGCTTGTTATGGTAACCAGCAGGATGAGAAGGTGTAGTAGGGGATTGGAAACACCCATCAAGTTATTAGACAGAGGGGTGGCAACGCTAGCTGTAGCAATGGGATATAATGTGATACAATGTAGCAATGGGATATAAAGTCATACAGCTGACTGTGGACATCGATCTCTAGAGCATAAAGGAATTACCTGGAGGGACTTGTTAAATGAGATTCTTGGGTCCTGCCACAGGGATTCTGATTGGTTGCGAACCTGCACTTTTATAAGCTCCTTGGGTGAGTCTGCACCGGGTGGTCAAGAAGTGATACTTTGAAGAATCTTCAACAAGCTGGCGATAAGTTTCATCGATGTCCAGTAAGGAATAATATCTTGGCAGCAATCCAAAACAAGTGAGTAGCAGCTAAGAGGTCTGAGGTTCAGGTAGGCAGGCTAACAGACTGCATTAGTTTCTCAGGGCTGCCATAATAAATGACCACACACTGGGGAGCTGAAAACAACAGAAATTTATTCTATCACAGGTCTAGTGGCCAGAAGTCTGAAACGAAAGTGTTGGCAGGGTTCCGCTCCCTCCAGAGGCTCTAGGGGAGATTCTGTTCCTTGCTTCCTCCAGCTTCCGGTGGCTGTTGGCATTCCTTGTCTTCAGCTCCTCATCCTAACCTCCTCCTCTGTCTTCATGTCTTCACATGGCCATCTCCTCCTCTCTGCATGTCTCTCTTCTGGGTGTCTCTTTTTTTTTTTTTTTTTTTTTTAATTCAGAGAGGAGCACGAGGCTTTGTGTTTCTTTCTTTGTTATAAATTTATTTATTTGTTTATTTATTTTTGGCTGCGTTGGGTCTTTGTTGCTGTGCGCGGGCTTTCTCTAGTTGCGGTGAGCTGGGGCCACTCTTTGTTGTGGTGCACGGGCTTCTCATTGCAGTGGCTTCTCTTGTTGCAGAGCATGGGCTCTAGGTGCGCAGGGCTTCAGTAGCTGTGGCTTGCAAGCTCTAGAGCACAGGCTCAGTAGTTGTGGCGCATGGGCTTAGTTGCTCCACAGCATGTGGGATCTTCCCGGACCAGGGCTCGAACCCATATCCCCTGCACTGGCAGGCGGATTCTTAAGCACTGTGCCACCAGGGAAGCCCCTAGGTGTCTCTTATGAGAACACTTGTCATTAGATTTAGGGCCCATCCAGATAATCCAGAATGATCTCATTTCAAGATTCTTAACTTAATTACACCTGCAAAGACCCTTTTTCCAAATAAGGTCACAACCACAGGTTCTAGAGATTAGGACAAAGACATGTTCTGGGGGGACGGGCACCATTCAAACAACAACACAGGCCAATTCTGGGACAACTAGCTGCCTTGGGTCACGGTCAGAGCAAGGGAAAGGGTGGTGGTGATTGGCAAGAATAGTCTGGCTCTAGTGCTAGAGCAGTCTGACCTTTGCGGGAAGGTCTTGGGGACTCAGACTTAGTAAGCAACCAGAAGCTGGCCATGAACAGATGAGCAGGTTAGAGTAGGATGAGCAGCAGAGCTGACTTTATTACCTTGAACTTCGGAGTCAGGATTCTATAATCCCTACTAACCAAGACATGATCGTGCTCCTGCCCTGTGATAAAGCTAAGCTGCCACAGTAAGTGGACATCTGGGGCAGTATAAAGATTAGAGGCTGGGAGTCAGCTTGGACTACAAAGAGCTGCAAAGCACAATCACACAAACAAGTAGAATCATAAGTACCTACCACTTATTGAGCACTTGCTGTATACCTGGTAAAGTGCCATTATTATTGCCTCTTTTCATCATAATCTTGCAATACCGGTACTACAATATGGGTTCCCATTGAACATACAAGAACACAGGCTTTTAAAGATTAAAGTTATATAGCCAATAAGTGGCAGAGCTAGAATTTAAACCAGATCACTCCAGCTCCAAAGCCCATTTTCTTTCTTCTAAAACATGCTACCTCTCCACAAATTAATAGCCTGCCCCAAATTTTAGCATCTTAACTTCTAACACCTCCTCTTCTCTCTTTGAACCCTTCCCACCCCATCCTGTGGTTCACTAGGCATAAAATGTCAAAACATCTGTTTCTCTACCGAATACCCTACATTAAAAATTATAACTTGGCTAAGGTAGAATGGTAAATATTTCAAAGCTTTCTAAACCAGAACCACAGGTGTGAATCTAGATGGTGAACACTTGCTCCCTTGTGACTGTGTTATATCCATCTTACTGTGACCAGTAAAGAGGAGTGTGAGGAGTTCAAGCAGAGACTCTGTGCACAGTCCCAGGTCCTAGGCTTGTCTCTAATCTTAAAATGCAGGTCTTATAATGACTGTGCATGTTGCACCGTTCCCTCCTCCCAAAATCCCCACAAGAGCCACCAAAATGCATGCTGCCAGTGACGTTCTACAGCTGGTGATATCCAAGTAGTTACAGTACAAGTTTCCTCCATAGTGACCCACAGTGGAAAGTAACTTTGATGGAACAAGGTCAAGGAAGTTGCTAATACCTTATGCCTCTAGCCCAACCAGCAATTGATGCCCCTTGAATACCACCTAATCTGCCCTAAAGATAGTGTCAGTTTGATGACACATATCATTTATGTCAGTAAATGTTTGGCTACTGGGCCTTGGATCCTCAATTAGCTTGAGTGCAAGACCAAAATATTCCTGAGCCTGGTGCAAGGTGTAACAGTACTTTGAGTTCACCCTATTTCAGGTAACAGGACTGAAGTAGTAAGGACTCCTAGCCTGAACTGACATATCTTGTCAGGCCTTTCAGAAGACTGAGCATATGAGTTTTGAAAATTAATAATAATAATAATAATAAAAGTCTTGCAAAAGGGCTTGAGGTATTGCAATGCTCATCACCCAGTGAGCACCAGATCAGCAGCTATTTTGTGCAGTTCTCAGTGACTGGAACTGTAAATGATGACCTGACCTAGGTACACCTTTTCCCACAACCTGCCGGGGTCCCTTTTCCTGCTCAGTCTCACAGGCGCAATCTTCAATTTTAAGACCCATGAACACTTGCACAAACACAGAAGTCAATTTGACAATAATATTTTTCTGGTGGCAATTTCTAGCTTACTTTAAAAAATTCTTTTAAAATATTTTGGAATAGGTTTGGGTCGTCGTGTCAGAGAACTTGGTAGGATACCGAAATTGTAAAGTGCTCGTGCCCAGCGTGCAGCGTTTGTTAGGAGCAAGACGTCATCGTGGGAAGCACGTACGTCTTCGGATTACTGTTTGGCGGATTAGAAACACGCAAATCAGACCTAGGTTAGCCCAGATTAACTGCCCTGGGTGCTTCTGGGCCAGTGGGTAGGGTTTTGGGGGTGTCTGCTGGACTCAAACCAGTACTTGTGGTAAGATTTCACTCGGCAAAACATTCGTAGTTAATTTTTACTTAAACCCCATCCAGGCTAATAATGAAGCTGCCGGTAATGATCTGGAATGGTAACTAAATGGTGCCCGCAATCACGTCAGTCGAACCTACTGCCCCCACGATTCTGTCGGCCCACATGCTTCTGTCCATCAGCCTCGGCCTTGGGATCAGCTCTCGCCGCGGCATTGGTCGGATTTCAGGAAGAGAGAAACCCACGATTTAAAGGGCTCAGTTTCCACCTGCCAGGCGTCGTTCGCAAGGTCCAACTTGCCTTTGGCATATACTTGGGAGAATCTCTCGCTGTTGTTCATCTATTACACTGACTGGTCAAACGGAAGAGAGTTCCCGAAAGTGTCTCCTTTAGTCACCTTGACAATTTACAAAAGCGAAACTTGCGCTCTAGGTTAGATCCACACTGAGTCTGCGGGGCGCGGAGTCCCTGCCCAGGTCAGCAGCGCCCGCCCGGCTGGCGGGCGGGGACAGGGGCGGAGCCTGCACCAGGCGTGGTCTTCCGTGGGAGAGAAGGCGGACTTTACCCCCACCTCCTAAAACCCCTACTCCCTCCCAGCCAATCAAGGAAGCATATGCAAATAGGGCCCCTGTCGCCCCGGCAACCATGATGCACGGCAGCCAATGGAAACCGGCAAGTTGCGACCCTGCTCCGTGATTGGGACGGAAGGAAGGAGACAGAGGCCCAATGGGCTGTGGGAACGGTCCTCGGCGGGTTGAGGGGCGGGGATATGCAAATATGGTTTGAAAAGCCGGCGGGAAATCTGAGTTTCGCGGGAGGACCTTGGCGCGTAAACCGTATCCCTTCATTCATTGTCAGCAGCAGCTTCCTGGAGCCATTTTTCAGCTGCCGGCCGCAGCACCCGTGCTGCCGCCGCCGCCTCGCAATCCATTGCATCGGCCGCCCCCGACGCCTCCATCCCCCCTCGGGGCCCGATATCCGTGCGCCCGGGACCCTCCTCTCTCCAGAGCCCCGATTATTTTTGGCCCCCGGGGCCCGGGCGGTGCGGAAAAATAAAAAGAAAAGGGAGAGAAGGGGCTCGGAAGCGCCGGGCGGGGAGGAGAGAAGGAGAGACTTGGAAACTCCGACTGCAAATAATAAAGAAATTGAAAACAATACGTTAATATACCATAGCAATAAAAAGAGCAGGAGCGAGAGATGAGAAAGGGGATCCAGCCCGCCCTGGAGCAGTACCTGGTGACCGCCGGGGGTGGGGAGGGGGCGGCTGTCGTCGCCGCCGCCGCTGCAGCCTCCATGGACAAAAGGGCACTGCTAGCCAGCCCCGGCTTCCCCGCCGCCGCCACCGCCGCTGCTGCCGCCGCCCCGAGCGCGTACATCCAGATCCTCACCACGAACACTTCCACCACCTCCTGTTCCTCCTCCCTCCAAAGCGGCGCCGTCGCCGCCGGCCCCCTCCTCCCCAGTGCCCCCGGCGTGGAGCAGACCGCCGGCAGCCTCCTCTACACCACGCCGCACGGACCCTCCAGCAGAGCCGGGCTGCTGCAGCAGCCACCAGCGCTGGGACGCGGCGGCGGCGGCGGCGGCGGCGGCCCTCCGGTAATGCCCTCCCGTTCCCACCGTCCCCAGCCCGGGCGGGAGGTGGGCTCGCACCGCGCGGGGTGGTGGGCGCGCTGCGGGCCGCCCTGGGAGAGCGCGGGGCCGAGCGTCGTGGGCCTCGGCGGCTGCCCCTCCAACGAGGGTTTATTGTTAGACTTGTGTGTTCCCCCCCAGCCCCCGAAGGGTCTGGGGGGCTCCGCCAGGCAAGCGGGGCAGCGGGGATCGTCTTGGCGCGAACCACATCAAACACTCCGAAACTTTTCGCGGCCCCCCCTTCCTTTCCTGCACTTTTCCCTACCCCCACTCTCCCCTCCCCTCCAACTCGAAGCTTCCTCTTTCTCGGGCGTAGGAAGGGGTCACGCCCCGGATGGAGAAGGGGGTGGGGGAGGGAGTAGTGAACTGGGGAGTGGGAGACTCCAGGGGGGTGGAAACCGGGGGGCCCTGGGGGTGATGGCCGCCCGCCGGCCTCGGAGGCCCGTTGGCAGCCGGGGGTCCCTAAGGCGTGCTCGGAGTGCAGGGGCTTTGCCAGGCTGCGCTTGACACATTTTGGGATCTGTAACTCCCGGCAACAAAGGGGCTGGGGGAAGCCGAGGGGGGAGGTGGAGCTGGAAGCCGGCTGCAGGCCGGGGCGTGGGCTGTCTGGGGGTGAGGGGCTAGCGGGCGGGCGCCCCGGCCTGGGTGCATCCCGGTGGTGGCAGCGGCGGCGCCCGCGTGGCCCGAGCGCCCGGGCCTGCCTCGCCGGGCCCCGGGCCTGCCCTTGACCCGCCTCTCCCCTTGCCCCTTCCTTCCCCGCCCTGTCCCCCTCTCCGCCCCCCGGCGACGGAGGGCGGGGGCAGCCGTGTTCCCGTCCCGCCGCCTGGGTCTGTCCCTCTCCCCGGGACCCGCCGGTGACGTTTCGCACACGTGCGCGGAGGACGCGCCTGTGACTGGGGAGGAGGCGGCGGCGGGAGGGGGCGCTGGAGGGGGAGAGGGGGCACCCACTTCCTCCTGCTCGCCGGCTCCCTGGCCTGGGACGGTCCCGGCGCCCTCGCACCCGCCCCCGGAGCGGCCACCCTCCCTCTCCTCTCCCCAACCCCCTCCACGGGCGCCCGCCCTCGCCCGGCGCCGCCGGTCCGTTCGGCCCTCCGGGCCCCCTCTCCAGCCGGCCCCCCCCCACCTCCCCCCGGAGCCAGGCTGGTTTCGGAAATGCCCTTACAGCAGCAGGTTAGTGACCGGGACGGCTCGGGGGCCGCCGCCGCCGCGGGGGCACCGGATTCTGTTGGGGGTTGGAGCCGTGAGGGTAGGCGGTTGAGCGGGGTTTTGGAGTGGGAACGGGGGGTTGGGTGCTCGAGGGAAATGAGTAAGCAAGAAAAATCTAACTAAGTAAATGCCCGGCCTCCGGTTCTAGGAACCTCCGGGCAGGAGTGTCCGCCCCAGGGGGTGGGTATGGTGTTTACGTGTGTTTTTTTCTAGGGGGCCGAGGGATGGGCGATCGAAAACCGGAGGGGGGGCTTCTCGCCAATGGCCGAGTTGAGCTCTGTTTTCTATCTTCCTTCCCTTGTGCTGGAGGGGGAGGGGGGGGGTCAGAGGGTAGGGTGTCTGTAGGATTCCCAGGCCACCCGCCACCCCCTCCCTTTGTCCCTGTAATTTATAAAGCGCCTTTGAGAGATGATTTAGGTCAGTATGCGGCTTCTCTTTTTGTTGATACTAGAAAGAAGTGTGGCCCGGAGGTCTTCCTCCTTTCTCCTTTTCTCTCCTTCATTCCCTTCCTCCATGCCTCCTGTCTTCACCCTCGTGGTGAGGCTCGGCCCCCACGAGGCTAGAAACGAACCAAACCCAGTTAGATAAATGGTTGGCTGATAATATCAGTCGTTGACCTCACCTTGTCTCGGCTCCGAATGGACTGAATTTTTGAAGAATCAAGAATCAAGGGGTCTTTAAGAGAGTGGGCACCGAGGCAACACTTTGGGGGATGAGATGGGTTTTGGAATAATGAAAAATCTTAATTCATGACTCTTCCCAATTTCTCCTCGAGTTGGATCTTAACTGCTTTGCAGCCCCAGAGATACTTGCTAGGGATGTGTGATACCGTCTCAGTCAAAGAAGCTCATGGTGTTTTAGTGACTAGGGTCTGCCAGCAGGGGGGAAAGCGTACAGTACCTGCTTACACATAACAGTATCCAGTGTGCCGGATTCTCAGACACGAGAATATGCCATGCTTTTATTAGCATTAAATACTATTACTGACTTGACCTAAACGTGCTTGGATATATTTTAAGCATATTTGCCCCCTACAGGGTTCTGTCACTATATCATAAACCTAATCTGAAACAACCAGCTATTGACATACTTCTGGGACTTGATTCAGATTTATGGGAGGGTAGTTTTGACAATGGGAAATTGTGAGACGACCAGTTTGCGCTTTTTTTTTTTCCTTTTGAATTTTAGCCCACCTGGGCCAGGTCTCTGAAACTGTCTAGCCAAACTTCTATGTAATTCATTGTATTTAAGTATTTAAAGTGTAAAAAATTACCCTCACCACCTTCCAAGCTACTTCAAAACTTTATCCTCCTTGCCATGAGATTATTATTCCAAAATCATGATCACTGTATATAAAGTTTGGTTTCTAATTATATTAGAGTCTAATTATATTAGACTTCTATTTAAGTCTTGAACTTTTATTGATATTCTTTCCCTAAGCAGGAGGGACAACATGGGGATAGCTAAGTGATTGGCTGAGCAAAGAGATCATTTAAACACTTTCCATCCAAGAAGAGGTTGAGAACTCCTGTTCAAGTGGCCACAGTTACAGACCCACCTGGTTCTGATTCCATGTTCTGTCTCTAGAACAACCAGGAGCATATTCTTCACCTTTTTTTAAAGTGGAAAATACATATATATACATATGTATATCTCAGTACTACCTTACTAGCTGTAATTGCCTCTGTCATTTACAGGTCGTTGGATCTTAGGCAAATAACTTAAACTCTCACAACACAGTTTCCTCTTCTGTAAAACAGGGATAATAACAGTACGAACTTGAAAGTTCCTTTTAAGGGTTAAATATGATAATGCATGTAAAACAGCACAGTGCCAGGTAAATAGTAGATGCCCAATAAAATGAATATTCAGAAATTTATATTGTTTTGGAACTTAGAGAAATAATGTAAGACCATGTGCACACTGCCCCTTTGTTGACATATATGAGTAAAATGGTTAAAAGTTTTTAAAAATGATATGTAATTAACTATTTATACCTAGTTAACTTGAGTTTATAAATCCATAAATCATGGCTCTCCTAAGAATGGATAAAATAGGGACACGTCAGTACCACAGGCCTATGTTAGAGATGGTGGTGATGAACTGCCCCAGCATGAGCTTGTGCCTTGAGTTGTGACAAATTTAGATCAACTCATCCTCACTTTTTTGCCTCGCTCCTCCCTTGATTGCATGGACCGGCCGTCTTTTGCGTGCAGCCCATGCTTAGTGGCTTTTGTAGAACTGAACTCTTAATCATCACCATGTCAGAGACATGCACTAGATAAATTCAGTTCTAGATGGTGAGCTGTTGCACATGGAAGGAGTCTAGAGAAACCAGAGTCACAAGTGCTATATATTTTCTGGAACTGAAAGGGCTTCATCATTTTCTGCCTCTGCTAAAAAGAAGCTGAAATGATTTCATTCCGCTTCTAGAAAGTTTGGGATCTATTAATGCAAGAGACAATGGCCTGTCACATGTGATTTAATTTAATCCAGTCATAGCATCCCACTGATTGGACTTTGGGAAGGAACCCACAATGCTTGAAATTTCCCTGTAAGAATGGAGAAACCATAGGTGCTACAGCTGAGTTTCTTTCCTGTATAAGTATAAAAGAAGAAAAATGCTGGGTTCCTGTGGTTCTGTAGCCAATAATCTTGCTTCTGCTGAGATAGATGGTTGGTGCCAAGTTTAAGCTAGGAGAGAATTTTTAGTCACTACATACCCCAAAATGGAAGTTTTAATATAATGCAGTGCCCAGACTCAGGCAGTACAAATAGCTCCACTATAATCAGTACCCAGGGCACCACTCTAATCATCCTCTGAAACAAAGCACCCTTAAACGTGGCTCTGTGAGCTAAGGAACCCAAGCTTGTGAACAGGAAAGGATTTTTTTTTGTTGTCGTTTTTCTATAAATCGTCACCTTATGTAATACTTGGAAGAGTAGATTCTGAGATTAATGTTGTGCTGTGTAAAGCTAACATCAAAACAGAAAATAATACTCTAAGCTTAGACATGAATAGATAATAGCACCTGGAGATTGAAAGTTTGGAGGGAAAAGTGGCTTTTATTCTCACTTCTCATAGGTATAATCCATATGGTCTTTTATTGCCATCCCCAAAGACACACCATCCATACCTTTAGCCTTTTTCCAAAGGACCTGGACCCACTTGGCAAGGCTTCAAACATTCATAGTTGATTTTTCTGGCTGGTTTTCTAATTTAACGTGACTTAACATATATTCCATTTGTATGTCTCGTTTACATCCACTTTCCCAGGCTGACTGACTCCAATTCCTTTTTAATCACCTACTTTCTACTAACATTTTAAACTAGGAAGAGTGAAAGATCAGCCACTGCCTGTGCTCATTAAATCACATCCCTCCTAGATGCCCATGAAACCACCCCAAATAGTGCAAGGCAAAGAAGGTAGATTGCAATTCTTATCAGATGCTCTGTTTCATTTTGGTTTTTAAAGAGAGGAACTTCCCTGAATTCTTTGAGGTACTAAGCATGTGGTTTAATGCATATTTTTCATGCTTGTTAGCAGCTTAAAAGTGTTTCGGGGACTGTATTTACAATTGCTAAGAAGCATTTTTTCTACTAATCATTTTTCATGGGACTAAGAAGGGAAGCTAACTGGGAAAGCAGTAAGTATAGGAAACCACTAATGGTATCTCCTTCCTCCTACACTGACCTTCTCTCTGCCTCCCAAGAGTGGCTTGGAAAATGTATCTTACACGACGAAAAGTTATACAACAGAAGGGACAGAAAGACAACAGCTGGGATGGGGTAAGGAATCCTGGAGGGCAGGAGTAGGGTTGATATAGAGGGATAATACATATAGCTTTGGGGCCAGTAAGAAGGAAATCGGTTTATTTTCTGTTGTCACTTTTGCTTCACATGCTCTCCTCCCAAAGCAATGCGTTTTTAGAACTCAAAGAATGTGTAAGTTACAAGGATGCATTCTCAGTCCGCCTCCAACCTTAACTGGGGGTCAATCTTGTTGCTGTGACGGCCACAATCATCTACAATATAACTTTGAAGGGGAAGAGATAAAGCCCACTGGTTGCCAGGTTGCCATCACAAAGCCTGGGCCCCTTGCTTTGCTGGAGAACCTGGGTGAAACAGACCACTGCGTAGCTTTGTAAACTAAGGCCGGGGTTTTTGTCAGCGGAGGTTGATAGCAGTGAGAATGGACAGCTGATGGAATAGAGAGGAGATAGGAGGAAGTAAGAAGAATAAAAGTAATTGACTTCAGTCTGCTTTCTATTACTGTAGCCCAACCCTCTGGGGCTATTTCTAGTGTCCAGACAACATTCTTATAACTAATTCTTCTAATTAGCATAGGCAATAATTGATATTCCCAACTGTCTTTGAATCGTAACATGTGAGAGCTGTAAAGCAAGAGTCATCATCAGACCCAATCCCCTTCATTTTGCAGGGTAGGAAATTAAGACCCAATGCAGTTGTTACTTACCCAAGGTCACAAGCTAACTAGTGGCAAAGCCAGAACTGAAACTGGAGACTGGAATTCTTAGAAGCAGCCCCATTTGCCAAGAGAAAGTTAACTAAGTCTCATGTGCCCTATATGGGAAAATTGGGATGTGTAGAATACATTTTAGATTGCCTTCAGGAATGGTTACATTTTTAAAATAGACACATACAGAAGTGTCCTTTGAACAGTTGGCTTTAGAGTGACAGCTCATTCTCAAAGGTACAAAATAAGCCACGCTCCTTTAGATGTTCAATGAAAGGGAATTTTAAAAAATGGAAGGAATGACTGACTCTTATAGAAACATGATAGTAGCCTTCTTAAAGCTTTATTTGTTATTTGCAAATTTTTGTGGATATGACACTTCCGGTGCTCAAATGGTGAAACATACTTCACTGAGAATAGAACCTGAAAGGATTTTTGCCGCTCTCTTCAGGAGAAGGGCACAGTACAGCTCTGGTGTTGGAGGTTTGTCCTGGGCTGTCCACATCCTGGGTGACTGTTGTGGTTTTCAGAGGTCCTGGGGCCCTTGCCCAGTGACATTAGACCAGGTGCCCTTCCTTCAGGAAGATTGCTGGTTTAACAAAGTTTAACTCAGGGGAAGAAGTCCTCATCCCCTAAAAACCAGAACTAATTTCCTTAAAACGTCTTCTTTTCCTTGTGGAATTGAGAAAGCTTAAAAATAGAATCACTTCAAGCCCTGAAGCCTAAAAGTGAAACATAATCCAATGTCGCTGTAGTTCACCAACGCGTTAGGGGCGGGGATATATGGCTTGTCTATAAACCACAAACCAGAAAGGTGCCATGTGTAGGTGCGGTCTTAGATCAGGGAGCAACTGCTGGTGAGACCTGTAGTTACCAGTGAAGCTGATTTCCCCTGGAGGACTTTATGGTGGATGGAGTCCATCTCAGGTAGCAGAGGAGCTGAACGCCCTTGGTCCTCCCAGCCAGCTCATGCCTGGCTACCCAGGAGATCCCGGTGGCTCCTCCAGCACGCGCCTGACTGCTGAGAAGCGCTCCCCCAAGCTCTGGTTTTCATGATCCTGAAAGTGGCAGCTCTGGACACTGGGGGTCACAGGAGGTCAGCTCAGAGCCTATAGATTTCACCCCTCCCTTGCCCTTTTTCCACGTCTGATGCTTTGAGGCTCCAGAAATATATAACCAGAGCAGCAGTCCTGTGACCCCATCCCTCATGAGCCTTTCTGGGTCTGGCAGCCCTCAGGAGAGGTGAAGGCTTATATGTACCTAACCCACACCCTCCACCTAAAAGGCAAACTGAAGGGCAGCCAAGTATACGAGTCAGACGATGGAGCCTGAAGCCAGAGTGTCTGAGTTCTTATTCTGTGTGACTTTGGGCAACTCTGCTTAACCTCTGCGTCTTAATTTCCTCACCTGTAAAATGGGGAAATCATAGTAGCTACCTCATGGGGATCGGGACCATTAAATGAGTTCATATTTGTCAGGTGCCTAGACCGGTGCCTGACCCATGGGAAGGATTCAGTAGATACGTGGTGGAATTGCCCTTTTCTTCCATGGCTGTCTCTTGGGCCCATCCTTTGGTGGTTTAGTTTCTGAACCAGCCCTTGCGTTCATCCAGACCCAGTTTACACCTCTAAAAATGGCGGTGATGAGGAGGAGGAGTGAACCACGGGGCGGTTTTCTCCCAGCCTACTCTGTAGGATCTTTGTATCTCTTTATAAGCCGTCCATGGACTTGGGAGACAGAGCAGAAAAGATACGCGTCTTATTATAGTAGTCCTTTCGGTAGTGATAAGTGTCATGACGAAAATCTTTATTTCTGTGATTATCTGTGTTAATAAAGTTGCACTCTTAACATGATTTCACTCCTGTACAGTAAACTAGGGCTTAAGACTGAATGGTGGAGATCAGGGTGTCTGAGGTGTCTGGAGCCCTGCAGGACTGGAGGCCCCAGTCAGTGTGGCGGTGGGGGAGCTACCTGCGAGCCCCCCTGTCCCCTTCTCTTCTCCCTCTCTCAGTGCCTAGTTGTTTAGTGTGTTAATGCCTGTTCCTCCCACTTACCCCTCACCTCTCCCTCTGCCTGGCTTTTAGAAGGAGGCCAGAATCACAGCCTTCACGGGCTGCTTCCGTGACTTACCAAATTAATTACAACCTTTTTCCCTAGCGTTGGAGGTCCAGTGAAATCTCGCCCTTCCCGTTCTGCTTCCCATCCCTCCCCACTGGGGTCCTGGCATGGCACAGTGCTTACAGTGGCTGCTACTTTCCCTCCGGTGCATTTATCTGCTTGTTCCTCTTGCAGCCGTCCTTCCCACCAGCCTGTCAAGGACGCCCCCTGCACAGAGCCTTCCCTGATTCCCCAGGCCTTGGGTCCCTCCCTTCCCTCAAGTTGCTGCTTCCTTCCTGTAGCACGTCTTAGTCTACCTTGTATCCTCATCAGTGGTGCCCTTGGCTTACTCTTCCTCCAAACCCACAAGCTTCAGGAAACCAGTCTGTGGTTTTCTCATCGTGTCGTCCTTGCAATGCCTTCTCCGTTGTGGACGCTCAAATATTCGACAAGAGGCGTTGTCATTAGGCACCCACAGTGTGCTTGGCACCCCAGTCTTCCTGTTGAGGATGCAAAAGAAGTATGAAGTGTGATCCACCCACTCTTGAGTTTATAGTCTGTTTGGAGAGACAGGCTTTAAACACAAGTTGAGTCGCAAGCAAGACTAAACAGGAGTCAAACAAGACTCATCTTGTCCTCGGTTGTACAGTATCGACAGGATGTGCCAGCTGGACCATGGGAATGGGCAGGCCATGGTTCCCATGGTCACTGGACCTTAGAGCACATTTGGGTGTATATTTGAATCATCTTGGCACTTTCGAGAAATACCCCTATCTAGACGTGAGTATTTTTTGGAAGTGTCCCAGGTCATTTTAACGTGCACTCAATTGGAACCGCTGGAGTAGGTGGACGGGGAAGGTTTGGGAGGCTGTTCATGGCTGGGGAAACGTCATGAGGCCAAGGTAGGAAGGCAGGAGGTCAGCTAGCATAAGGAGACCGGTTGGACTGGTGTCAATATGGGGGAATAATAGGACCTAACACTGGATACATTGGTAAAGTTGGTCTGGAATAGAGATTGCCTTCCTACAAGGGCCGGGCAGGGAATTAACTGGGGGGTATGGAAAGGTGGGGATAAGTACTGTGGGAGTTGGGCTTGGACAAAGAAGAAATGCCCTATCAGAAGGCAGCCGAGGAGGGACCCCGCCCCAGGTGATGGCTTCCAGAGAGGAAAGCAGGTCCCATTTGTTGCCAGATCTTCCATTTTCTTAAAATGCCAGAAATCTACCAGCTTTAAAATGCAGGCTCAATTAAAACGGAAAATGTGCAAGCCAAACAAAATAGGTCTCTGGGCCAGATTTGGCTTCAGGGCTGCCACTCAGCAGTCTCTGGTCTATGGGATAATAATAGCTAATGTTTATCAAGTGCCCACGCGCATGGAGGGCACTAAAGTAAGTGCTTTATGCGCATTAACACATTATCCACATAACCTATGAAGTGGGTATTATTACCATGCTTGTCCTGCACAGGAAGAAGCAGACAATGAGGGGTTAAGAGGCTGGCTCAGGGCTCCGCGGATGAGAGAGGCAAGTGAAATTGAACCCAAGGAGCCTGGCTCCAAAGTCTGCAGACCCCAGAAACCTGGGCCAGGTGCACTGGTACCCCATGCCGACCCTTGTACCAGCTTCTGGACTTCCAGGTCATTGCCAAGGCAAACCATCCAAAGACGAGTGACCCAAAACCCAAAGGAGGTGAAACAAAAAGCACTCCCAAGGGGCTGAGAACTTAGGGGGTCCAAGCAAGCACTGTTGCCTGGCACCAACACCACTGGGAACCGGGGTGATACGCTGGACACCCGGCCCTCAAGGGATTTACTTTACCCTATAGCAGGAAGACTTTCCATTCTGTCGGGTCTGGGGTCCTGCCTGGAACAGGTTACCAAGTGGACAGAAAGGCAGAAATTCCCCTGGGAAGAAAAGTAGGGCATACCATTTAGAGCATGGGTGCTACAGAGTTGATGAGTCTGGAAGCAGCGCAGCAACAGTGATGGTGTGAAAGGCAAGATGGAAGTGAGAGACAGGCTGAGGGAGAAAAGAAATACAAGACCTTGACTCCCAAGATGGTTAGCTCCTGGGGCTGAAAGAATGGACACGGCTGAGCTTTTCCTCCATCAGGGTTTGCACCCCGTGGAGGGAATGGTGAGTTTGGAATGAGCTGGCTGTGAGGGATGCCGTGGGCCACCCAGCTTTCTAAGAGGCTAGGACCCAGCCCTGGGAATGTGGTTTTGGCACAGAGGTTAAAGTGGAGGGCTTGATGAACAACAGACAGCCAAGACTGGCCTCCTTAGCTTAAAAAAACAAAAAATTAACGTGGTGCTACAAAAACCTTTGATCATTTTCACTTCTCCTTCTATAATATGAAAACGAGACAGATTCATCAGGTTGATTTGGGGGATCAATACTGTCAGGGCTCCCAGAGACGAGCCATCAGATGTTATTTATGACATACTTTCCCAGGTCTGGGCCTGGCTCCTAGCTGCTCTGAGAAAGCAAAGAGCCAGCTGGAGAGTGCTGTGCATAAAGAAAGGTCACATAATTATGTCTTGAACTAAGATGGCTTTTTTGACCATTATTTCCTGTGCTCTCTGATTTTGCAGATTAAAAAAATATATATCTTGGATATATTTTCTTAAGCCCTAGCATATTAAAGTTTAAAAATGAAAGAGCCATGTAAATTCCAAGTATCTTTATCATTGATTTTTAAATATGTAACTTGTATTTAAGCCTGGTTGCAGTAACCCTTGAATTGACCAATTTTGTTGCTATGTTTGGTAGCAGGACTTGAGATGATCACACTAATAATGTGGTAAAGTTTTCAACCTTTTCTGTTACTGTTTTCCTTGCTAGCATCTCAGATACTCTAACCCTGGGACTAGTCTTTAGGAGGGAGGTTTTCAGCTCTGGGGACCCATGGCATGGTCGTGGGGTACGGAAGGCTTGATATCTGGCTCCAGAAACGTGCTCTGTCGCTTATCAGCGTGTGACCTTTCACAAATTCTGTGAGCTGTAGTGACCTAAAATAGTGTTCCTGTCTCCTCCAGTGGTTGGAAGGATTAAATGAGATAAGTTTATAGGAAGTGTACTGTGTGTTCCTAACTTAGTGTGTTCACCCCGCTGCCCCTCCTCCATGGTTAGGAGTGAATTCTCAGCATTTTTACCCATTTGAAGGAAAACAAAGTACAGGACACTTACTGAACACCCACTCTGAGCTGAATCGGTTCCCAGTATTCTGGGTGTTTCAATGACTAAGATGTTCTTCTGGCCCTCAAGGAGTTCATCGGGAGATAGGGGAGATGAAACAAGTTCTCCAATAACTAAGACAAGATAAAAGACAGTGAAGGCTGTAAGAGAATATCGATGAAGTTTCTTAGGCATCCAACCTGGGGCAGGGGTGGGACAGAGAAGGCTTTGAAACTGGAGCAGAGTTTAAGCACCACTGATATTTTGGCCGGATACCTCTTTGCGGTGGGGGTGGGGGGGGGTAAGGCTGTCCTTTGCCCTGTGGCTACTCATTACTCTAGTGAGGACTCCTCACCAGATGCCAGTAGCACCCTCCAGTTACGACAATCAAACTTGTCTCTGGACACTGTCCAATGTCCCCCGAGTGCAAAATCGGCCCACATGTCTCCCCCGCCCCCTTCCCTGCCCTGTGGATGCACCACTGCACCAGCCCTTTATCGGGCGTGCCTAACCCCCGCATGGAACCCCAGCGCTGTGATTCACCGTCCCACTCTTGAGAGATGATCTAGAGAAAACGTGCTCTGTGTAGCCAGCCAAAGCCCTGCCTGTTTTATGATCAGGCATACTAGGAATGGGCCACTTGAAGCCTCTCCGTCACTTGGGGAAGAAAGGATCAAAGCCCGCAGTTCAGAGAAGGCCAAAGAAGTTTTGCATTTCTCGTTCACTCAGCTGGGTAACGAAGAGAGACCTTCTGCTTGGGACCAGCTTCTCCGTAGATAGTTAGGTGGTTTGGGAGCATTACTTCCTTTCTAACCCGTTTCCTCACCTGGTAAATGAGGAGAATCCAGGTTCTCACCTCACAGGTTGTTGTGAAAGCTGAACGCCCCGACGCATGTAAAGTGCTGGCTGTCGCTCCAGCCACACGCTAAACACGACCACGTGTTGGCTAGCATCGATATTATTACTGCAGTCGTTGTTGTTGCCATCATCGTCAGCAAGTTGAGCTTCCCTTTCAGGGCAATTCAGCTGTTAAAAGCCATTCCCTTTGTCGCTGGTGTTTCCACAGCCACTCCCCTTGCTCCTGCATCCCCACGCTGGCCCCAGTTTCCAGCACGGGCCATACTGATTCCTTTGACTTACTTAGCAGTTATGTATGGGGCACCTAGTGTATGCCAGCCCTGTCCTAAGCGCTGGGGATGCAGCAGGGTCGACATAGACCAATTCGCCTGCCTTCGTGTGGCTTGGATCGTGAGTGATGCAGATATGGCCGTGTAACAAACAACCCCCCCACCACCACCCCCCTTCCTGTCTTTGATGGATCCTGTTCTGTTTTTTTCACAACAGTGGTTCTTAAATGTGTAGTCTGGGACCAGCAACAGCACCTGGGAGCTTTTTAGAAATGCAAATTTGGGGTCACACCCGAAACCTACTGAGTCAGAAATTCTGGGTGTGACCAGCAGCTTGGGGTTTGACAGGCCCCCCCAGGTCTTTCCGATGCCCAAGTTTGAGAGGCACAGTTTGGGAAAAGATACCTCTCAACGAGAAAGGACATGGGGAAGCCAAGGCCTGGAATGGGCTGTCGTGTTACGCGACGAAGAGGGTGTTGCCCATACAGTGCATTTCCAAAAACAGCAGCGCTTACAAAAGATCTTAGGTGTATCAAGACAGCTCAAGACTGGCAGTGCCCTTTGATCTCTTCTGGGCCTGGCATCCCTTTTTGAAATGGGAGGACTCTGGGAGGATCCTGTGAGCCACAGCACAGAACTCAGTAACAGACATTCTTAGCCTTCTTTGGGCTTTTCAGCATCATCCCGTGAACAGGAAAACTGCTTCCCTCCTTTTTCTCCAGAGGCTTTTGATGTCTTTGTTTGACAATTATGTTCCTCCTTTTAATTCCTTCTCATTTAATCGTCCTCTTATCTAGCACCAGTAAAAATCCTTATATCTATAACCGAATTGCCAGCCAGATGTACCAGGCTTCTCTGGAAATGAAATGGTTGCTCTCCTTACATGTCTGGTAATTTGGGTATTTAAAGATATCGTGAGGAGTAAATGAAATGAGAGACCCTGGGCCAACGTCCAGCCTGGAGCTGGGCACAGAGTGTCCGGCCACTTGATAAATTCCCGCCCCTGTTCCCAACTCATTATGAAAACCAGTAAAGGCAATAAGTAGATACCACAGTTCTTTATGTGAAAAGCTTTCGACTACCCACAGTTTGAATGGGTATGAATAATCGTCATATAAATTATAACCAAAATCATGGACTCAGAAGTTCTGATCAGTTAAAACTTAAATATATATGTAATTAAATAAACTTAGAAACTTAAAACAAATAGATGTTACCTGATTTTTTTTCATGAAGATGGATTTTTTTTTTAAAGCCCTAATCAGACTGACAGAAATTCTTTACTTCTGCACTAGCCCAAGATTCTGCTTATACATCTAAATTGATAGATTCTTTTTTTTTTTTTTTTAAACTCTACAAAATATTTTATTTCTTGGATGTGCGAGATAAATTTAGGAGGCAGAAGAATAAATACTGGCTTTCAAATTTGTTAGTGATACACAGAATACAAAAGGAATAGTTTCACAAGTTACAATCAGTTCAGTTGGGATACATTGTTTGAGTATGAGTCTGAAACACCAAGAAGAGTCCTAGATATAGAATTAAGTTGATTTTTTTCATACAAAATTATCTAGCACAATATATTGATTAATCAGTATAATGCCAATTTATCATAACACCAAGTTCTCATTATATGTGGGTCATTTCTTGAGCACACTGAACTGTTACATTGACATACAGTACTTGCCCACTCCCATGCCGACACTACACTAGTTTTATTTTAAAAGTCTTGTTATTGCATAAATAAGTCTCCACACCTTATCACTACCACATCTTCTTCTTCCTCTTCAAAATTGTCTTGGCTGTTTTGGTTCTTTTTTTTTTTTATACAGCAGGTTCTTATTAGTCATCAATTTTATACACATCAGTGTATACATGTCAATCCCAATCGCACAATTCATCACACCACCACCCCCACCCCCCCGTGGCTTTCCCCCCTTTGGTGTCCATACGTTTGTTCTCTACATCTGTGTCTCTATTTCTGCCCTGCAAACTGGTTCATCTGTACCATTTTTCTAGGTTCCACATATATGCGTTAATATAAGATATTTGTTTTTCTCTTTCTGACTTACTTCACTATGTATGACAGTCTCTAGATCCATCCACGTGTCAACAAATGACCCAATTTCATTCCTTTTTAGGGCTGAGTAATGTTCCATTGTATATATGTACCACATCTTCTTTATCCATTCATCTGTCGATGGGCATTTACGTTGCTTCCATGACCTGGCTATTGTAAATAGTGCTGCAATGAATATTGGGGTACATGTGTCTTTTTGAATTATGGTTTTCTCTGGGTATATGCCCATAGTGGGATTGCTGGATCATATGGTAATTCTATTTTTAGTTTTTTAAGGAACCTCCATACTGTTCTCCATAGTGGCTGTATCAATTTACACTCCCACCAACGGTGCAAGAGAGATCCCTTTTCTCCACACCCTCTCCAGCATTTGTTGTTTGTAGATTTTCTGATGATGCCCATTCTAACTGGTGTGAGGTGATACCTCATTGTAGTTTTGATTTGCATTTCTCTAATAATTAGTGATGTTGAGCAGCTTTTCATGTGCTTCTTGGCCATCTGTATGTCTTCTTTGGAGAAATGTCTATTTAGGTCTTCTGCCCATTTTTGGATTGGGTTGTTTGTTTTTTTAATATTGAGCTGCATGAGCTGTTTATATATTTTGGAGATTAATTCTTTGTCCATTGATTCGTTTGCAAATATTTTCTTCCATTCTGAGGGTTGTCTTTTCATCTTGTTTATGGTTTCCTTTGCTGTGCAAAAGCTTTTAAGTTTCATTAGGTCCCATTTGTTTATTTTTGTTTTTATTTCCATTACGCTAGGAGGTGGATCAAAAAAGATCTTGCTGTGATTTCTGTCAAAGAGTGTTCGTCCTATGTTTTCCTCTAAGAGTTTTATAGTGTCCGGTCTTAACATTTAGGTCTCTAATCCATTTTGAGTTTATTTTTGTGTATGGTGTTAGGGAGTGTTCTAATTTCATTCTTTTACATGGAGCTGTCCAGTTTTCCCAGCACCACTTATTGAAGAGACTGTCTTTTCTCCATTGTATATCCTTGCCTCCTTTGTCATAGATTAGTTGACCATATGTGCCTGGGGTTATCTCTGGGCTTTCTATCCTGTTCCATTGATCTATGTTTCTGTTTTTGTGCCAGTACCATATTGTCTTGATTACTGTAGCTTTGTAGTATAGTCTGAAGTCAGGGAGTCTGATTCCTCCAGCTCCGTTTTTTTCCCTCAAGACTGCTTTGGCTATTCGGAGTCTTTTGTGTCTCCATACAAATTTTAATGTTTTTTCTTCTAGTTCCGTAAAAAATGCCATTGGTAATTTGATAGGGATTGCATTGAATCTGGAGATTACTTTGGGTAGTATAGTCATTTTCACAATATTGATTCTTCCAACCCAAGAACATGGTATATCTCTCCATCTGTTGGTATCATCTTTAATTTCTTTCATCAGTGTCTTATAGTTTTCTGCATACAGGTCTTTTGTCTCCCTAGGTAGGTTTATTCCTAGGTATTTTATTCTTTTTGTTGCAATGGTAAATGGGAGTGTCTCCTTAATTTCTCTTTCAGATTTTTCATCATTAGTGTATAGGAATACAAGAGATTTCTGTGCATCACTTTTGTATCCTGCTACTTTACCAGATTCATTGATTAGCTCTAGTAGTTTTCTTGTAGCATCTTTAGGATTCTCTATGTGTAGTATCATGTCATCTGCAAACAGTGACAGTTTTACTTCTTCTTTTCCAATTTGTATTCCTTTTATTTCTTTTTCTTCTCTGATTGCCGTGGCTAGGACTTCCAAAACTATGTTGAATAATAGTGGTGAGAGTGGACATCCTTGTCTTGTTCCTGATCTTAGAGGAAGTGCTTTCAGTTTTTCTTCACTGAGAATGATGTTTGCTGTGGGTTTGTCATATATGGCCTTTATTATGTTGAGGTAGGTTCCCCCTATGCCCACTTTCTGGAGACTTTTTATCATAAATGGGTGTTGAATTTTGTCAAAAGCTTTTTCTGCATCTATTGAGATGATCATATGGGGTGTTTTTTGGTTTGTTTTTTTGTTTTTTAAATTTTATTTATTTATTTATTTATTTTTGGCTGTGTTGGGTCTTCGTTTCTGTGCGAGGTCTTTCTCTAGTTGCGGCAAGTGGGGGCCACTCTTCATCGCGGTGCGCGGACCTCTCACTATCGCGGCCTCTCTTTGTTGCGGAGCACAGGCTCCAGACGCGCAGGCTCAGCAATTGTGGCTCACGGGCCAAGTTGCTCCACGGCATGTGGGATCTTCCCAGACCAGGGCTCGAACCCGTGTCCCCTGCATTGGCAGGCAGATTCTCAACCACTGTGCCACCAGGGAAACCTGATCATATGGTTTTTATTCTTCAATTTGTTAATATGGTGTATCACATTGATTGATTTGCATATATTGAAGGATCCTTGCATCCCTGGGATAAATTCCACTTGATCATGGTGTATGATCCTTTTAATGTGTTGTTGGATTCTGTTTGCTAGTATTTTGTTGAGGATTTTTGCATCTATATTCATCAGTGATATTGGTCTGTAATTTTCTTTTTTTTGTAGTATCTTTGTCTGGTTTTGGTATCAGGGAGATGGTGGCCTCATAGAATGAGTTTGGGAGTGTTCCTTCCTCTGCAATTTTTTGGAAGAGTTTGAGAAGGATGGGTGTTAGCTCTTCTCTAAATGTTTGATAGAATTCACCTGTGAGGCCATCTGGTCCTGGACTTTTGTTTGTTGGAAGATTTTTAATCACAGTTTCAATTTCATTACTTGTGATTGGTCTGTTCATATTTTCTATTTCTTCCTGGTTCAGTCCTGGAAGGTTATACCTTTCTAAGAATTTGTCCATTTCTTCCAGGTTGTCCATTTTATTGGCATAGAGTTGCTTGTAGTAGTCTCTTAGGATGCTTTGTATTTCTGCGGTGTCTGTTGTAACTTCTCCTTTTTCATTTCTAATTGTATTGATTTGAGTCCTTTCCCTCTTTTTCTTGATGAGTCTGGCTAATGGTTTATCAATTTTGTTTATCTTCTCAAAGAACCAGCTTTTAGTTTTATTGATCTTTGCTATTGTTTTCTTTGTTTCTATTTCATTTATTTCTGCTCTGATCTTTATGATTTCTTTCCTTCTGCTAACTTTGGGTTTTGTTTGTTCTTCTTTCTCTAGTTCCTTTAGGTGTAAGGTTAGATTGTTTATTTGAGAGTTTTCTTGTTTCTTGAGGTAGGCTTGTATAGCTATAAACTTCCCTCTTAGAACTGCTTTTGCTGCATCCCATAGGTTTTGGATCATCGTGTTTTCATTGTCATTTGTCTCTAGGTATTTTTTGATTTCCTCTTTGATTTCTTCAGTGATCTCTTGGTTATTTAGTAACGCATTGTTTAGCCTCCATGTGTTTGTGTTTTTTTCCCTGTAATTCATTTCTGATCTCATAGCGTTGTGGTCAGAAAAGATGCTTGATATGATGTCAGTTTTCTTAAATTTCCTGAGGCTTGATTTGTGACCCAAGATGTGATCTATCCTGGAGAATGTTCCATGCGCACTTGAGAAGAACGTGTATTCTGCTGCTTTTGGATGGAATGTCCTATAAATATCAATTAAATCTATGTGGTCTATTGTGTCATTTAAAGCTCCTGGTTCCTTATTTATTTTCATTTTGGATGATCTGTCCATTGGTGTAAGTGAGGTGTTAAAGTCCCCCACTATTATTGTGTTACTGTCAATTTCCTCTTTTATAGCTGTTAGCTGTTATGTATTGAGGTGCTCCTATGTTGGGTGCATATATATTTTTAATTGTTATATCTTCTTCTTGGATTGATCCCTTGATCATTATGTAGTGTCCTTCCTTGTCTCTTGTAACATTCTTTATTTTAAAGTCTATTTTATCTGATATGAGTATTGCTACTCCAGCTTTCTTTTGATTTCCATTTGCAGGGAATATCTTTTTCCATCCCCTCACTTTCAGTCTGTATGTGTCCCTAGGTCTGAAGTGGGTCTCTTGTAGACAGCATATAGATGGGTCTTGTTTTTGTATCCATTCAGCAAGCCTGTGTCTTTTGGTTGGAGCATTTAATCCATTCACGTTTAAGGTAATTATTGATATGTATGTTCCTATGACCATTTTCTTAATTGTTTTGGGTTTGTTTTTGTAGGTCCTTTTCTTCTCTTGTGTTTCCCACTTAGAGAAGTTCCTTTAGCATTTGTTGTAGAGCTGGTTTGGTGGTGCTGAATTCTCTTAGCTTTTGCTTGTCTGTAAAGCTTTTGATTTCTCCATCAAATCTGAATGAGATCCTTGCTGGGTAGAGTAATCTTGGTTGTAGGTTCTTCCCTTTCATCTCTTTAAGTATATCATGCCACTCCCTTCTGGCCTGTAGAGTTTCTGCTGAGAAATCAGCTGTTAACCTTATGGGAGTTCCCTTGTATGTTATTTGTCGTTTTTCCCTTGCTGCTTTCCATAATTTTTCTTTGTCTTTAATTTTTGCCAATTTGATTACTATGTGTCTCGGCGTGTTTCTCCTTGGGTTTATCCTGTATGGGACTCTCTGCGCTTCCTGGACTTGGGTGGCTATTTCCTTTCCCATGTTAAGGAAGTTTTCGACTATAATCTCTTCAAATATTTTCTCTGGTCCTTTCTCTCTCTCTTCTCCTTCTGGGACCCCTATAATGCGAATGTTGTCCCAGAGGTCTGTTAGGCTGTCTTCATTTCTTTTCATTCTTTTTTCTTTATTCTGTTCCACAGCAGTGAATTCCACCATTCTGTCTTCCAGGTCACTTATCCGTTCTTCTGCCTCAGGTATTCTGCTATTGATTCCTTCTAGTGTAGTTTTCATTTCAGTTATTGTATTGTCCATCTCTGTTTGTTCTTTAATTCTTCTAGGTCTTTGTTAAACATTTCTTGCATCTTCTCAATCTTTGCCTCCATTCTTTTTCTGAGGTCCTGGATCATCTTCACTATCATTATCCTGAATTCTTTTTCTGGAAGGTTGCCTATCTCCACTTCATTTAGTTGTTTTTCTGGGGTTTTATCTTGTTCCTTCATCTGGTACATAGCCCTCTGCCTTTTCATCTTATCTACTAAATTGATAGATTCTTAATTGAATCTATCAATTGAAGAGTCATCTTCAGTTTACAAATGGTAATGAATTACTATTATGTTGATTATGTTAAAAGGAGTGTTTGGGGTGGATTGATAGTTCCTTTTGATAAAAGGCTGTGTCTTGAAAATGCATGTGGAAGATTATAAGGCTTTACTATGGCCCAGCTTTGTCCTGTTGTTCTCTTCTAAAAATGTCTCTCTGGCCATCAGTGGGCATTGCCACCCCCTTTCCCTCCACCTTCAGCCAAAACAACTTCTGGTTACAGTGACGGTTTTAAGTTTGCCATTTGTGGTTGATTATATTCTAGAAGTTGGGAAAGTAAGGCGAGCAGTACTCATTTCTTGCTTCCTGCCTTGCTCGAGAGTGAGGATCAGCTTTTCTAAGTCCTTGACTTTCAAAGTTCGCTGCTCTATTTAGTACGGGTGGACAAGGTGTGGCCCTTATGTGCCACCACCTCTGAAGGTCTAACATGACTCAGCGCCTGCCATCCTTTCCAAAACCAGGTCTGGGGACCAGGGTGTGGGCCTCCCCTCCGCCTTGCAGAGAGAGTAAAAGAAATTAGACTAGACCAGAGCCATGCCATCTACATAGTTGAGTTCTATAAATATTTTTTAGATAGATTGTTACATTTGACAGTAACAAGTTGCCGAGTGTTGGGCTCTTTTGAGTCTTGCTTTCCCTTTGCTGTAGTGTAAGAATAATGGTACAATGGTCAGCTTATTGGCTGCCCGTTTCAGGTAAGGTAGGTCTCCGTCTCTTTTAGCACCTTGGAGAAGTGCTCTCAAAAGGACTAGATATAGACCCCAACTTTGCATGATTAGGGACTCAGATTTATTGCTCTGGGGACAGTTTTGTGTAAATCGGAGTTCTGAAAGCTGATAAACTAGAATGCAAACTTATTAATTTACCATGAGAAACGTAACTGCCAAGTGGACAGTTGCAGAAATTGGTATTGCCTTGGGTTTCTGATCAGAAGGTTATTAGCTGACTCAGAATAAAGGGGTTGAATTATCCTTTTAGTACCCTCCCACTGTGCTAGCTCCTCTCTGGAGCTCACCTGCAGGGGTGGGAGTCCTGCTGGCTGTTTAAGGAACATAATGGACACTGTCATTTACTCAGGTGTCCAGTGATGACTGTTATGAAACACAGACTTTGTTGCCCCTTCCTTTTTTTTTTTTTAAGAAAAATACTTGCTTTTAGTACAACCTTGTTATTTAAAGAAATCAAAGATGGTATAAGTCAATGGAGTAAAATCTGAAATACTCTCTTCACTCCCTCCTGCTTCACTTTCCAGAGGTAATCACAACAGCTTGGTTTGTCCCTTTTATATCCATTTGCAAATATATATTTTATATAAAGGTGCGAATTGTGGCTTGCAATTTGTACTTAGCAAGGTGTTAGACACATTTCTATTTTGGTATTCATTACACCTTGTATTGCCACCCATTATATGGATATGCCAGAATGTAGTTAACTCTTCCCATTTGATTGTTATTCCTAATTTTATAAACAGAGCTACATTGAATATCCTTGTACATATGTTTTTGTGCATGTGTGTATTTCTGAAGGCTAGATTTTTTTAAATTGAAGTATAGTTGATTTACAATATTATGTTAGTTTAATGTGTACTATACAGTGATTCAAAATTTTTATAGATTATACTCCATTTAAAGTTATTATGGCATCATGAGAAAATCTACAAACAACAAATGCTGGAGAGGGTGTGGAGAAAAGGGAACTCTCTTGCACTGTTGGTGGGAATGTAAATTGATACAGCCACTATGGAGAACAGTATGGAGGTTACTTAGAAAACAAAAAATAGAATTACCATATGACCCAGCAGTCCCCCTACTGGACATATACCCAGAGAAAACCATAATTCAAAAAGACACATGCTGGGCTTCCCTGGTGGCGCAGTGGTTGAGAATCTGCCTGCTAATGCAGGGAACACGGGTTCGAGCCCTGGTCTGGGAAGATCCCACATGCCGCAGAGCAACTAGGCCCGTGAGCCACAATTACTGAGCCTGTGCGTCTGGAGCCTGTGCTCCGCAACAAGAGAGGCCGCGATAATGAGAGGCCTGCGCACCGCGATGAAGAGTGGACCCCACTTGCCACAACTAGAGAAAGCCCTCACACAGAAACGAAGACCCAACACAGCCATAAATAAATTAAAAGAACAAAAAAAAACCCAAAAAAAAATGTTACCTCAAGTGAATCATCTTTTAAAAAAAAAAAAAAAAGACACATGCACCCCAATGTTCATTGCAGCACTGTTTACAATAGCCAGGTCATGGAAGCAACCTAAATGCCCATCGACAGACAAATGGATAAAGAAGATGTGGTACATGTATACAATGGAATATTACTCAGCCATAAAAAGGAACAAAATTGAGTCATTTGTAGAGACATGGATGGACCCAGAGACTGTCATACAGAGTGAAGTAAGTCAGAAAGAAAAAAACAAATATCATATATTACCACATATATGTGGAATCTAGAAAAATGATACAGATGAACCGGTTTGCAAGGCAGAAATAGAGACACAGATGTAGAGAACAAACGTATGAACACCAAGGGGGGAAAGCGGGGTGGGGATGAATTGGGAGATTGGGATTGACATATATACACCAATATGTGTAAAATTGGTAACTAATAAGAACCTGCTGTATAAAAAAATAAAATAAAATAAAATTCAAATATAAAAAAAGTTATTAGGTAGGCTAAATTTCTATATGTATATTGAATTTCTATCACAGGGCACATATAGTAAAATGCTGGACAGATAAAGCCAAATTATCCCCCCAAAAAGGCCAAACCAATTCATCTTCCTCTATTTTCTCATACTCTTTCCAATACTGGAATACATTAGTCTTTTGCAGTTTTGCTCATGATGGTTTTGCTAGTGATGCTGGATACTATCTCCTGATTTTTATTTTGTGTTTCCTTAATTATACTACTGTTATCACCACCACTGCTGCTATTATTACTGCTGCTGGTTAATATTTATTGAATGTTTTATGTGACAGGATTGTTTTAAGCACTTGACATGAAATTTACCAATTTAAAGTTTAACATCCCTGTGGATTTGGTATGATTATTGTTGTCATTTTACAGACGATAAAAGAGAGATGAATTAGTAAATTTAAGCGTCTCTGCTCAGTTGGTATTTCTGTGAATTGCCTCTTTGAATCCTTTATCATTTTTGTTTTTAAGGCTGTTTATAGTTTTCTTACTGATTTATTGGGACTTTTCATGACTTATTGGAACTTTCCAGATATTGGACTTTCTCTGGTGTGTGTGTGTGTGCGCACACGTGTGTGGTAAATATTTCTTACCAGTTTGTTACTTTTCTTTAAATTTTATCTATGAGATGTATTTCTCTGTACAGAAGTTTTGCTCATTTTTTAACATATAAAACTACAGTCTTTAGTTGATGACTTTGGTGGCTTGTTTTGGGAAAGCCTTTCCTAATCCCCAAATTATAAGAATATTCTTTATTTCCTTCTTCTGACCTTTTAATTGTATTATTTTGATATTTAACCTCTTTGGAAGGGGTTATGTGTATGTGTTAAAGATCTGACTTTATATTTTTCCCAGATGGATAGCCAGTTATACTAGTGCCATTCATTGAATGGTTCAGCATTTACCCATGAATTTGAAATGCCACTCTTGTCGTGTGTGTGTGTGTGTGTGTGTGTGTGTGTGTGCGTGTGCAGGCTCATGCATGGATCTGTGTTGATCTGTACCTGGACCTTCTACTGTGCTCTGTTGATATCTTTGTCTCTTTCTAAGGAAATAGCATCCTTCTTTAAATACAGTAGCTTTATGGTATGTTTTGCTACAAATAGGGAAAATCCCACCCCCTTTCATCTTATACTTGGTTTTTTTCATTAAAATTATAGTTTTCATTATTACATTTTTCTTTACACATTCTTGCAATTGTACAGATTGGGGTTCTGTCTCCCCCATTCACTGTCAATTTGAGGTCATAAGAAAGATAATACTTGCCTACCTTATTGAATAGTTTTGTACACTGGGAGTGGCAATGAGCATTTTACACTTGTTATTTCATCTGATAAAGCAACCCTCCCTCATCTGTAGAGGAAGAAAGTGAGGCTCAGTGGTTAAGCAATTTGTCCCTGGCTACACTTCCAGACCGTGGTAGAGCCAGGATTCCAGACCAAGGGATTTCGAACCTCTCTTTTAATTCTGATGCTCTCCCCCGCACCCCCAGACACGTGTAGTCTCCTCATGGGATATTTACTGGCCTTTGGGATGGGTTATTAGGTGTCTCCATGTCTGCAAGATCTCTCCTAAGTACTCACCTATTGGGGCAGCAAGACTTGAAAAATCCAGCTTGGCCAGGGGTATTTGTTCCAATTTAGGAGGAGTCAGGGTGGAGCCACAGTGTAAAATACAAGTGAGAAGGGAGAGATCATTTAGCAGATGCTTCTTCTTAGGCTGGACACTTGTTTTAACCTCTGAGATCAGTGAGTCAGGACGTGGTTTGTACAAAGGTGAGGAGGACACAGCCCTTGACATTAAAGTAAGGGGCATTCTAGTGGGAGAGGCCACAGACACAACCCTGGGAGTTTCTACCTTTTCGAAGAAAAGGCAACACGTGTTGAGTCCCTAGTGGAGAAACAAAGGTCTGCTGTGATCCTGAGAGGGGCTTTTAAACGGGGGCACTTTTCCTCTGTGTCTAATCCATCTACCTACCAGTCTAAGCCTTCTCTTCCCTCTGGTGGTTGCCTCTTGATTCAATTTCTCTCAGGTGCCTTCTGTGGATTCTTACAGGTGAACATCAGGAAAGTAATTTTCTTTAGAGAACGTTGCCTCCCAAACAGAAGTCCAGCTGAGCTCCCACTGGGAGCCTTGGGAAAGTAATCCTATTTAGTAGTAGTAGTATATTGATTTTGTGTGTAAAATGGACCCAGAGGCCTGTGACAATGAGTCCATTTGAAATTATAATTTAAAATATCTAACAGAATAGCTGGGCAGAACTACTAGCCCAGAATGTAAATGATTAGATGCTTAGTGAATTTCTCGTGTGCAATAACTAAATTGGCAATTGGTAGGTCAAGTTTTGTTTTCGTGTCCTAAATCCTTTAATTTACCTTTTCTTCAACAATCACTGGTGTAAGGGTAGAGACATAGCTATTAAATCTTAGAGACCTTTATAAAAATACATAGTTTTGCTTCCTTGTTTAATTAGCCCACTTTACCCAATCTTGTACAATAAAATAGAAGGCATTTCATCAAAGAATTCTTCTTTTTACTGCATGACTACACTCTTAATTTTGTGAAAGCTTGCAAGGTTTCCTTCCAGATTGAAAGGTAAACGTATAATTATTTTTTTACGTATTTAGCACTCGCTGCCCGACCTTGTTTCTTAGGTCTGCAGTTATGGCTGGTACGTCCATTCCCCGCCTCCCCGTTGCTAGTGTCTCTGCGGTCACCACCTAGTGTCGCTCTGGGATTATGACCACAGGTGGGGCTCCTGGGGCTGCACTGGTGGTGACCACGCCGGTGCCGGTAACGCTGACGTCCTGGCTTCGCCTCTGCTGACCCCGGCTTTCTCTCACTCTGAGGGCTGAAGCTTTAACTCTGCCCACTCTGTTAGCTGTTGTTCTCCACCTTTCCTTTTAAATATACTTTCAGGTCTTCCTTCCCTTCCCCCCACCCCCCAATACGACTCACTACCCTGGCCGCCTGGCTTTTTCCATTCTTGACAAATGATCTGTCCACTGTAACTGTAGCTCCGCTGTGCTGATATCTGTTGAAATTAGACCTAGAATCTAAATGTGGCTTCATGGAACGATAGGTGAGACATTTTTCTCTTTGAGTAGTCTGTGATCTACTGGCACCCCAAACCACGTACCTGCACCTTCTCCACTGTGATATTGGGAGGGAAATAGGGAAAGTGATTTAGAATTGAAAATTCGGTATAAGGCACCGTGTTAGCTGTTTTCTGCATCTGCAGTAAAGCCGAGGGCTGTTCGCCGCCATCGCTGCCTGCTCGCCCACCCCCGCAAGCATAACTGAACGGACTTCAACCTAACTGCGTTTCCTATCTTGTAATAGGAATCAAGAACCTTCCCTTTGTTTGCTCCTACAGCTGCTTCTTACCCTAATGAGACTTTGTAACCCAAAGCTTAAACGTTTCAGTGTGCTTTCGGGAATGAGTTACCCAAACACTTTGTATTTGGGCCTTTTTCTTTCAGAAGTTCAAAACAATAATTGGGTCCTGAAACTACTCCTGCAAAATAGGTGCGTGACGAATATGACTGTTTATGTTGGAGGCGGGCCAGACTACGCGGTGATTTCTTACATGGAACGGGAGGCCGCCTAGGAAAGAAGGATTAGCTGGGGCCTGGGCAGCACAGGGGCTTGCCATGCGGTCAGACTTCTCAGGGGGACCTGGGGTCTGGCAGAGCTCACAGCCTGAATGGGCTGGATCAGTTCTCTCACATCTAGGCTCATTTGTTCTCTGTCAAATGTGAGTGATCTTTATGGACCCCTTCTGCTCAGACCTCCTGTGACTTTGTCCACTAAGCTACAGGGGTCCTTGGGGGGCCTCGGGGAGGTTTGGGAGCTCAGCGGAGCCACTCAGCTGCAGCCATACATTGGGAGTGCCACTGGAGGTGACTGGGACCTTAGCAAGAAGGGAAAGCCACAGAGGGCGGGATCTTCCCACCACTCGCCACACCCCTTCCCAGCCAGCCTTGATGTCTCTCACTTCTCCTCTTTTCAAGTCCTAAGGGCTAATAATGATGTTTACTATTTACATTTGCATTCCTGATAGTACTCTTTCACAGTGAGTTGGCTCCAGTTCATTTTCTAGTCTAAGTAGATCTCAGAATCAGGGTGTGTTTCTTCTGGCCTATGAGATGGGCAGAGTTCAAGTACAGCAGGCCTAGGGGAATGTTACAGTCATTCAGAAATCACTGAATATCGCTGCCCGCCCGTGGCCAGGACTTTGGGCCCTGCCCTCCAACAACTCACTGAACTGCCTTTAAGTTCTTGCCGCGATTCTGAGAAATACTGAGAAATGTTATTTCCGGGTTACAGGTGAGGAAACGGAATGAAGGTCAGAGACATTTAGTGACTTGTTTTTCCCCTAAGATGAGAGAGGTGGTTAAGGGGTTAGAATTTGCAATTACTTGGGTTTAAAATCTCACGAGCTGTGGGAACTCGGGCAAGTTACTTCACTTTTCTAGACCTCAGTTTACTCATCCATAACGTAGGACAATTAATGGCCTGCCTCTCGGGGTGGATGGAGAGACTGAATGAAAAGGCATGTCACAGTAAGTGACCAGAACATAGAAAGTGACCAGAAGTTTAGCTCTTCCTAGATATGGTGAGCAAGTGGGAGAGATGGGACTGAAAACTGGTCTCCGGTCTAAACCTTGTGTTAGCACACAACTTCCTGTGCATAAAGAGAATTAGAGGCATCTTTAGATAGACAGACCTATTTCGTTTAATTATACTGTAAATTTATTTAGAACAATTTTGATCAGCATGGATTTGGTGCAAATTTTGTTATAGTTGCTTTTTGTTTTTGTTTTTATTTTTGTTTCTCTCTCTCTCCCCCGCCCCCCGTCTGTTATTCTAAGCTGCCCTGAAATGATTTTTTAAAACTTGCTGGGAGCTCAGGACTAGAGAGAACCAAGACACTAAATGTTCTCCTAGGCCAGTGGTTCTCAATTGGAGACAATTCTGCCCTCCTGGGAATGGACACTTGGCAATGTCTGGAGACATTTTGGGTTGTCATAACTGGGGATGGGGGGCTGCTACTGGCATCTAGTGGGTAGAGGCCAAGGATGTTGTTAAGCATCCCACAACACACAGGAGGCAGCCCTCCCCACAGCAAAGGATTATCAGGCCCCAAATGTCAGTAGTGCTGAGGTTTAGAGGCCGTGCTCTCAGGTAATCCCATTCCTATTGCAGTCAAACTTTCTTCCCTTATTGCAAAGTCATATAAGTCTTTTCAAACAAGGCATACACATTTCCTAAGGTATATTGGTTTTCCATGTGAAAAATCTTCAAAGTCCTGAAAATCTAGGACCGTTTCTCAAACTGTAAGGGGAGGAGGAGGTTGGAGAGGAAATTGTTCAGATCTTTCTCAAGGTGTGTAAAGCTTTCAAATCCAATCAGAAATTTTCTCAACAACTTTCTTTTTTGTGTTCCCCCCGCGCCCCCAGGATCACATAACCTATGTTAATGGTTTAGTTTTTGTAAGCACTAGGTAAACAGTGGCAAGCTATACAAATAAAATGTGTTCTTACTACATTTTAATTGCTCTTTTTTATACAAATAATGTGTGGCTTTTGGTTCCTACACGTTGATTTTAGGGCAATTTTAGTCTTTATTTTTAAACTATTTTATTTCTCTCAAGTTAAACTACCCTAATTGTTAGAATGAGCCATCAGTTCTAAAATGTATCTTGTTTGTTAGAATAGCAGCTTGTTCTAACTAGTTATTCTTTGAGCATGTGGTTTATTGAGGTTAAAACAGGAGCTTTAAATTTTAAAGAGAAATTTTACTTTTAAATTCTAATTTTGATAATTTCCCATTCTGGAATATTAAGGTAGGTAGGATTGCCATACAGCATATAAGATGCCACATTCAATTTGAATGCCAGATAAACAAGTACTTTTGGTATAAGTATGTGCCGTGCAGTATTTAGGATATACTTATAATAATAAAAAATTATTTGCTGTTTGTTTGAAATTGTAATTCAACTGAGTGTTCTGCATTTTTATTTGCTAAATCTGGCAACTCTAATGATAGGACTCAGAGTATTGGAAAATAGCAGGAAATACCACTCATGTCTGGCATCTCCCTGCATAACTTCATCTTGGATGTTGTACTTTACAAAACTGTTAAATAATAAGTCTCAGACAATTATTTGCCAAAAAGATGGAAATAATTTTCTGAAGGCAATTTGGAAAATTTGTTCTGCAATCACAGTCATTGGTCTTTAAGGGTAGCTTGAATAAACTAGAAGAAATCTCTCACCTGATGTTCAGAAGTGCCGTATATCAGACCTTAAAACTCAATTTCAGAGGTGAAAGTTGGATGGGAGAGAATCCTTTCTATGGTTTGGCTTCCAGGGACTTAAATGAGGTGATTATACAAAATCTAAACTCTTGCTGCTCTTCATAAGTGGTAGAATTCCTTTTAGAGCTGAAGGGCCAGTTACATCAAATGAAACAGGTGTGTTGTCAAAGACTTAGATCGGCTTTGGAAAACAGCAAAAAAGCCCAACCAAAATTCTCATCTAAAAGACAGAATTTGCGGGCTTCCCTGGTGGCGCAGTGGGTGGGAATCTGCCTGCCAATGCAGGTGACACAGGTTCGATCCCTGGCCCGGGAAGATTCCCACATGCCGCGGAGCAACTAAGCCTGTGTGCCACAACTACTGTACCTGCGCTCTAAAGCCCGTGCTCTGCAACAAGAGAAGCCACGACAGTGAGAAGCCTGCGCACCACTCACTGCAACTAGAGAAAGCCCGCACACAGAACAAAGACCCAACACAGCCAAAAATAAAAACAAATAAGTAAATAAACTTTAAAAAAATAAATAATTTTAAAAAATGAAAGACAGAATTTGCAAGAGTCTACTGAAAGCGGGCACGCCCAAGTGAGTCTTCTTTAACGTTCTCTCCATTATCTACTGACACCCATATTTACCTCTTGGGAGGAAAGCAACTGTCATGGATGCCAGCATCTTTACATCTTTGTGGCCTCGAAATGGGTCCATTGCAGGGTCTTGCTGCCTTCAGCTGTTTTAAGGATGGTTTTGCCTCTGGAGGAAGAACCAGCTGTGTCAACTGTCGTCAGCTAACTTCATGTTTCCTCTGGGCCCACATCACAACCCCGTGGCCCACCCTGTTTTTGGCCACCTCTGGTGCATGCAGTACTGCTTCTCGCTTTCTCCCAAATAGCTTCTCTAGTGCCCCGGCCACACGCACTGCAGCTTACAAGGCAAGGGCGCTAACATCCCTGAGGCAACCCTCCACCCCTTGGGAAAGGAAGGGGGCCAGGGAGTAAATGTCCCTGCCTCTCAGAACAGTCCTGGGGGCATTCTATTGACAGACGCTTCCTGGGACACCCCAACAGAATTAAGCCCCTGTCACCCATGGCCATGAGCTGGTTCACACACTCTTCAATCATACACCTGCCTCATGCCCCCTGCTGTCTACTCCTGCTCCCTGGGATCACTTCCAAATAAACCACCTGCACCCAGGTCCTTGTCTTGGTTTTGGTTTTTGGAAATGTCTAACTGTAGACACCTGTTGTATTAGTTTGCTAGGGCTACCATAACAGAATACCACTGACTGGGTGGCTTTAACAACAGAAGTTTATTTTTCAGAGTTTGGAGCGTGGGAAGTCCAAGATCAAGTTCGGGTTCAATTACGATCAGCAGGATTGGTTTCTTCTAAGGCCTCTGTCCTTGGCTTGCAGGTGGCTGCCGTCTTGCTGCCTCTTCTCACGGACCCCGTGTGTGTGGCTCCTGGTGTCTCTCTGTGTGTGCAAGTCTCCTCTTCTTACAGGGACACCAGTCGTTGGATTAGGGTTCACACTAATGGCCTCATTTTAACTTAGTCACCTCTGTAAAGACGCTGTCCCTAAATTCAGTCACATTCTGAGGTACTGGGGACTAGGACTTCAACATGTGAATTTTGAGGTGGACACAAGTCAGCCCATAACACCTGTGAAGAAGAAAAACTCCATCTAGAATACAGGCTACCCCACCATAATTATTTGGTCTCAAGTTTGTGGTTGTTTTCACAAGCTTTTCTGTCTTGTCTACCCTAGGACCTTGGAGAGGTGGGTCTGTGAATTTGGAGTGGAAAAAACTACATTAGTTGGCTATCTTGCTTTAACTTTAACGAGCAGCCTGTATGTGTCCACTTCTGCCCCGTACATTCTGGAGAAGACATGCCAGGCAAAGCTGCTGCCTCAGCCTGAAGGAGCTTAAAGTCTAAAGAAGAAAAAGAGACCATTAGACATACATCAGCAGAGTTCAGTTTGTTTGTTTGAGACAAGCTATATGATACAGACCATAAACTTAGAAGGTGAGGGGAGATACGCTGCTTCAGTGGGGTTGAGTTTCTTGTCCCTGAAGGAATGATCAGATTGTGATAGGTAATGTTTGACTTAGGTGATTTTTGGAAATTCTGCCCTGAAATTCTCTGATTGAGAGACTAGTGTGGCCTGGAGCGTGTGAACATGTGATAGATGTAAGGAAGAAGGGAGGTTACAGTAGAAATGAACAGAGCCTCTTCTGCTTCCTCCGGGGTCTTGAAAGAGACCGGAGGGTCTGTGTGAGGGAGTGGGAGGAAACGTTGACAGGTTACAGTGAGGTCAGGTGTGTTGAAGAAGAGGGAAATTTTTTTATATGTTTGAGCAAGGGCCCCACAGCACAAAGGAAGATGTACTGGGCAGCGTTGTGTGGGAGGGAAGATGGGTCCAGGGAGGAGAGCAGCATTTTAGGGTAAGATAAGTTAGGAAGTGAGAAAGACCTGAGCCAAGCTTCTTCCTGCCTCAGAGCCTTTGCACTTGCTGTTCCCTCTGCCTGGAATGGCCTCGGCCCACATCTTCCCATGCGACCTTGGCTCCTGGTCGCCACTGACACTTCAGAAAGGCCCCTGCCATCATCCAGTCTAAAACGCCCCTCCCAGCCACTCTTTATCCTCTTTTCGTGTTTTATTTTCTTCACACTAATCTCTGTCTGAAGTTAGGATCTTCGCCCAGTACCTAGAATGTGGCCGGATAGTTACCACGTGCTCCGTGAATACTTGCTAATGAAGGAAGAACTTGACTGGGCTCCGGGACCCTGGCCGTCGGGGTCGACTAGCTGTCCCACAGGCTTGGCTTTCGGTTCCTGTGCACCGAGTTGTGTGGTCTATTGCAGTGTATTAAAACCCAACATGTTAACAAGTATACGTTTATTTTCAATGGCTGGCGGTAGGTGGACTCGCTGAGATTTGGGAGGTGGGAAGGTCACTCAAAGTTTCCTTGGCTCCTTCCTAATTTTTTTTTTTTTTTGAGGTCATATTTACTCAGTTCAGTTCAGACATTTACTGAGTGCCTATCTCGTGCCGTGCATTATGCTTATTTATTTTAATTTATTTATTTATTTATTTATTTACGGCTGTGTTGGGTCTTCATTTCTGTGCGAGGGCTTTCTCTAGTTGTGGCAAGTGGGGGCCACTCTTCATCGCGGTGCGCGGGCCTCTCACTATTGCGGCCTGTCTTGTTGCGGAGCACAGGCTCCAGACGCGCAGGCTCAGTAGTTGTGGCTCACGGGCCTAGTTGCTCCGCGGCATGTGGGATATTCCCAGACCAGGGCTCGAACCCGTGTCCCCTGCATTGGCAGGCAGATTCTCAACGACTGCGCCACCAGGGAAGCCCCATTATGCTTATTAGGTATCAGGAATAACGGAATGAATAAGACCTTAAGGACATCACAAGCCAGGGTATGGTTCTTAACCTGGGTCCCCGAATAGAATTCTAGTTTCCTTCTTTCTTTTTACTACCCTGTAACTGAAAGTTAGCATTTCCTTTCATTACGAATGTAGGCAATAAACCACAGTAGTACCGACAGTACCTTTGACTTCGTCACCTACAGAAATCACAGATATTTTCATGTCACATTACACTCGTTGGCAGGTATCTTGAAATGCTGTGTATGCTCATCACAACTTCAAAATTACAGTGATTTTTGGACCTGCTACTGGATATTTTTATTGATTGCATTAGTAAAACACATAGATTACTGTATAAGTTTCTTTTTAATATTTTTTTAATATTTTGTATAGCTGTATTTCAATACAGGTGTTTCCTTTGTGATCCTATGTATTTTATTTTAGGTATATAAAAACATTAGTCTGAGAAGGGGTTCATAGGCTTCCCCAGAAGGCCAAGGGAGCTCACGGCACAAAAGAAGTTAAGACCTTTAGTGGAATTATGTTATAATAAATAAATAAATAAATAAGAGGTCCTATCACTTTATCTTAAATTATGATAGTAATTCCTATCAAAAATGATCCCACCCCTTGCTCTGGACTTACTGATTCTTTTTGAGTCTTCTTCTTCCCTCCCCCAGGAGCTTGTGTAATTTTGAAATGGACCTTTTGGTGAAAGATTCTTTCTGTCATAGTTTGATTGGAAGATGTACTCACCTTGACAGAACTGTAAGAGGATATTGCAAGCTTTGATGATTGAGCAGAAAAATCTTAGGAGAGCTGGTCAAAACAAGCTTGTCCTGCCTTGTGGGAGGGACAGAGCTTTCCAAATGATCTTTTGGTTTAAGACCTTAATTAAAAACAGCCTAAATTCACTTGTGGCAAGAATTTATTAAAGGAAAATAACCATGAGTAAATCCCTGTTGTGGTCTAAAGAAAGGAGCGATCCAGTGGAGGTCAGGAGGCTTGAATTCTGGTGAACTCGGTGCAGGGTAGCCAGGAAACCTCGGACTGGTCACTTAACAGTTTGTGATCCATATAATTAGGGGGTGGGATGGTCACTAAGATCTAAGAGTCTCTGAACCTGAAGACACTATGATTTGTGGTATATTTAGGTATAGTTTAACTGTGACATCAAGATGTCAGAAGAAAAATTTACAAGTAATACATCTCAGTTTTCTTTCTCATGGGAGAAGCCACTTAGATCTTAGACCCACTAAAAGCATCTCAATGCATCAGTGGACTTTTCAGTATTACCAAAAGTGTCCTGCTTGTTCTTTCTCCAGAAAGTACATAGAGAAATGCAGGTTTCTTCCAAAATGGCTTTATTAAATTTAACTGTCGTACCTTGGAGCTTCACGTCTTTGTCTCATTTAGGATCAGAAGGGGGCCAGGTAGCTGAATATCCTTTCCCTGCCCGGACACCCCATTCACTGCTGCAAACTTTATAATGCTTGTGGGCATCCTTGGAATGAGAGAGCACTGGGGACCAGCCACGGGTAATACTGAGCAGAGCCAGTGACTTCTACTCTTCAAAATTAGCAAAGTCACACGCACATAATCAGAGCATGGCAGATGGAGAGGGGGTGGGGAATCTAGAGAGTGACCAGTTCCAGGCATAAGCAATGGAGGAGGGCCCTGGAATATGGCGCCAGAGCCAGAAGAGTTGGCACCGGCCCCGAGTCCTCTGTACAGCACTGATGGGCCGCTGGGTGTGGCCATGGATGAGTGAGGTTCTGCTGGATTATTTCAGAATATTGCATGATGGTTTTAATGTGTTCTTCCCAGCAACAGCTCTTTGAAGTAGGTGGATCCATTTTACAGAGGAAGAACTTGAGACCTAGGTTGGTTATAACTTGCCCAAAGTCATGTAAAAACTTAAGTCAACCCTGAATGTGTGGCGACTTGAATATTGCTTGGACTTTTGATTTGATAGCGAGACCAGACCACTTTAGCATCATAAAAGTTGTAGAAGTTTACAAAGTCAATTCGTTAACTTAAATAAAAAGAGAGAGGGAACAATGAACATTACCAAAATTCATTGAACTGCTGAATACCGTAATTAAAGGAATACCAGAGGTAAGAAGAATGGGCTCCTTTTGTTATTATAGAACAATAATAATAGTAATAGCAATTGTTATTACAGCTCTTTCTTTGCTTGCTTTCTTGTTCCTCTCAACCTCCCCTGGGGAAAAAGAGAACTTTACCAAAACTAAGATCATACACTAAAGAATTGTCTTTGTAAAAGAAGAATGTTTGGGTTTTCTCTTAGAACATTTACTGTAGAATGGAGATTCTAGATTTTCTTCCTCTCTCTGTACATTAGAAGCTTTCTCTCATTAGCAGCCCTTTCCCCCCTCCTCCGTTAAACAAAAGTACCAGGCAGGAGTAGGAAAGCATGAAGGAAAGGGAACACAGTGACTAATTCAATCCCTTGAATTCCAGTAAAGTTCTAATACAGACTTACATAAAAGTGTAAGAAATAAGTCGAATTAGGGAGCAGGAAAATCTTTCATACCTTTTAAAACATCAAAAATCAACATTCCCAAGTGGGATGTGCTACCGAGAAAACGAAGTCTCTTGGCTGGACCTAGCTTATATGGAAAGTAAAACATCAGTCATCGTGAACTACAGGTGACTGGTAATTTTGAAAAGAATTTACCAGCTTTTGAAATGGCATCAATTTAAAAGGAACAGTCTTTGTCTCTAGGGCAAGACTGTTCTTATTCTGGCTTTCTGATACCCTTGATCTATCAGAAGAGTATAAAAATTGGCTGATGCAAATCCAATTTGGAAATGGAACTAAGCGGCACTCTAATCTACAGAAAACGTTGAATAATTCTCGAAACGATTGTTCTGTAGTGTTCATATATTGCTTTACTTACGTTGGGCAAAAAGTTGGTAAAATGCATTTTAGAACTCTGTTTTTGTTTAGCTGGGGAGAGTGGAGAGCAATTGACTTGGAGAAGCATCTAGTATCCAGACGGGAAAGAAAATCGACACTGAATTCTGAGTAGGCGTGAACAGAAAAAACTGAAGCCACTTAGTTTCACAGCCAACTTGCTGTTGAAGGGCCTTTTAGAGATTCTTTACTCAGTCCTTTCGCTTTACTGATTAGGAAACTGAGTCAGAGAAATCCCTGGCCCAGGGTCAGAGAGAGCCAGTGGGAAAGCTGCCTTCCTCATTACCACCTTCCCGTACAAACTGTGTTCTCCAGCTGTGCTGGGTTATAAGATTTATTTAATGACATGTGTTGACCCTAAGACTGTGATGGTGAATACCTCAGATTTGACCGGGTAATGTGATCTTTTTTATTTGCTTTAAGTTAACTTTAGCCTGTAGCATGGTGTGTTGGAAAGGGCACTAAACTTGGATCTAGAAGACTTGGGTTCAAGTTTCAGCTTTGACCTTAGCTTTTTGCTTCAGCAATTCTGAGAGCCCTGTGTTCTTAATCCGTAAAATGGGAATAATAATACTCACCCAATCTATGCTCCACAGTTGTGAGGATTAATTAATGTGAAGGGCTTTGTAAAGTATAAAGTACTATATAGGCATAAGGGTATTAATCTCACGTTTTGGGTGTTAGGCTAAAAAGACATTTTCAAATTTTGCTTACTCTATTTGCATAATCATACACATTCTTTCTCTATTTTTATTCTGAGTATCCTTTTCCTTTAGAATTTCTAGATGCGAAGAATGATAGCATCTCTCTTGATCTGGCCTTTGTCTTAAGGTATATACATTCAAAGCAGTGCCTCCAGTGCAATTTGTCAGTTCTTTGGCCTATCTGAAATTTTTGATTCTTTGTTCAGTATATGAACTGCATCTTATAAGGCCATAGGACACTTTAGCAAATGTTCAGGCTTATATTGTGAAGATCCTAGCATGCTCTTCACTGGGGAAATGGAGAATTGAGTATGGTTTGTGATAGAGCATCACCTTAAACAACCCACCTAGGCAACACAGATTGGAAGGAGATTTGGTAATTGCACTCTTTCGTTCTTCTGTGAATATAGCCGGTCTGGGCAATTTGGGCACCAGAGTGAATTTTTAGGCATGAATTATCTGGTTAAGTTAGCCAGATAATTGCCAGCTGTCTCCTTTGCTCTCTGCTCTGTAGACCCCAGCCTGAATAATTGTCTTCTGTTTACTCAGGCAAGCAAGTTGCTGGTTTCCATTTTCAAACAAAAAGGAACTACATATTAGAATGGTATTTTAATTGAGCTATTTTTCCGGCTGATTCAAAGGTCCCCCACCCCTTGCCAAAGGAGTTGCCCAGATGAGAACCCGCTAATTTAGTTGATTTGGGGGCTTCCCTTGTTGAGTCTGGGAAAGACTTAAATATAGTGAAAGAGATTTGGAAGCTGATGGTGTGAGATTTTGTGAAATATTCAAAACTTATCTCAAATTCTGACCAAACATTTTTCTACTAATTTTCCTAACTAAATGAAAACTGCAGCTGTATAAATAATGATTTTTGTTTGAAAATATTTCTTCCCTTGTTTTTAGAACCATCAGGGGAATTAAATTATAAATAAGTAGCAGCAAAGAACTACTTTGTCAATGGGAAACAAAATGTAAAATCGCTCAAATTTTGAACTGAGTTCTAGAATGTAGACACCACCCTTCCACATGGGTTGACAAAGCAAGCTGCCCTTTCAAGAGGGAGGAAGAGGCTTACTCAGATGTTTCTTTTTGTTTGTATGTATGTTCATTCTTATTTGCCCATTTCTCTGTTGGATCTGATTTTAATCCTGCAGTTCTTTCCTCATACTTTTAACTGATTACAAGTGCAGTGATGTGTCCCTCTGCACCCATCTTTTTTTCCTCGCATTTTTTTCTTAAAAAAAGAAAAAGAAAAAGGAGAACTCACATTTCACTGACCTCACAAACCTCATCCTACTTAAGCATATGTAAAGAAAATACCTAAATTGATGATCAGTACTGATACTTTCCTTTCTGTATGTTTGTGTTTTGTTTATAAACTCCAGTGGAGAAAGCAGTGACCCATCAGCCCAGCCAGGGTGCTCTACCCAGTACTTCATCTCTTGCCGTGAAACCTCCTTATCAAAACCTTATGCGATGTCTGGACCCTTTGTCGTACTTTCTCGAAAACTCCCATCACTGTACATCAAGGACGCACACACATTATTGAACTATGGGCTTCACGTATTTTGAACTCATCTTTTGTTTCGGAGAGTCATTTTTCTTATGTTCTTCATTCCACAACTTACCCAATGCATATTTTGTGACAGGGCTATTACTGCCAAAGAATCGGTAACAATTATTGAATTCGGTTATCCAGAAAAATTATAATAACCTAGGTTAATATTGTCACCATTATCTTACATTGAACATTCTTTCAGAATTACTCAATGGAAACAGATGGTTGCTGTGAATTTTTATCTTAGCCCTAGCTTACTTCCTATTAAGACAGTTATAAAGAGAAATATATCCATCAGTCTAAAGAAGAGAGGAGAAAATTCAGCCTTCATGTCAGGGAGAGTGAATGATTCACCCATCCACACATGGAAGGCTCAGCCCCTCTTCTGCGTCTCGGGCGTTTTAGTAGGAAGTCAGTGACACCAATACAAAAGCCCATTTTTCTTAGGATTCGGCCTGCTCTCTGGAGCCCACTGGAGGCACCGAAGTTTTCTTTCCATAATGATCTTCAATGTTGGTAGTTACCGTCTCTGTGAAAACTCATTAAGAATGAGTTCTTTGGGCTTCCCTGGTGGCGCAGTTGTTGAGAGTCTGCCTGCCAATGCAGGGGACACGGGTTCGAGCCCTGGTCTGGGAAGATCCCACATGCCACGGAGCAACTGGGCCCGTGAGCCACAACTACTGAGCCTGCGTGTCTGGAGCCTGTGCTCTGCAACAAGAGAAGCCACGATGGTGAGAGGCCCGCGCACCGCGATGAAGAGTGGCCCCCACTTGCCGCAACTGGAGAAAGCCCTCGCACAGAAACGAAGACCCAACACAGCCAAAAAATAAATAAATAAAATTTAAAAAAAAAAAAAAAAAAAAAAGAATGAGTTCTTTTCCTTTGGAAGGGGAGGTCACATGCTGGAGCTAACAGTGGAATATCAGAACCGAGGATCACAAGCCTCCTGCTTTAACTCTGGTTCCCAGATTTATTTGAGCCTACTTCTGCCAGGAGTAATTTCAACCGACATCTCACAGTGTACAGACGGTCAAGGAAAGGGAAAGTGGTCAGAGGTAGGGGCGGGGAGATCCTGCAATCCAGTGATGACACGCCAGGGAAGGACCTGCAGGGGTGAGGGTATCCTTTGGGAATCCTTGTTTGGTTTGTTTGTTTTAGTGTGGTAAAATATATATATAACATAACATTTATCATTTTTAGGTGTATAATTAATTCAGTGACATTAAGTACGTTTATAATGTTGTACAACCATCACCACTATTTCCAGAATTTTTTTCACCATCCCTGATAGAAACTCTGTGCCCACCAAACAGTAACTCCCCATGCCCCTCCACCCGCCGGTCCCTCGTAACCACTGTTGTACTTACTATCTCTGAACTTGACTGCTCTAAGTGCCTCATGTAAGTGGAATTGTAGAATATTTGTCCTTTTGTGTCTGCCTTATTTCACTTTGCATATTGTCTTTGAGGTTCATCCATGTTTTAGCATATATCAAAATTTTACTCCTTTTTATGGCTGTATAATATTCCAGTGTGTGTGTGTGTGTGTGTGTGTGTGTGTGTGTGTGTGTGTGTGTGTGTGTGTACCCCAGTTTGTTTATCTGTTCATCTGTTGCTGGACTCTTGGGTTGTTTCCACCTTTGGGCTATTGTGAATAATACTGTGTAGAAGCATCTGAGTTCCTGCTTTCGATTCCTTTGTGTGTATACCCAGAAGTGGGATTGCTGGATCATATGGTATTTCCATGTTTAACTCTTAGAGGAACCTCCACACTGTTTTCCACAGCGGCCACACCATTTCACATTCCCACCAGCCTTGCACAAGGGGGGAATCCTTGTTTTGACCCCTCTGAATGTCACGTAACTCGAATATGCTCACCAGGCCTCATTCCTCACTGGGTTTCCCATGAGGAACTGTTTTTGCTGCCTGGTGAGTTAGCTTTGGCTGGGGGAAAGAGCATTTTTGTTTTGTTGTTACCTGGTTGGGTATGGCAACAACCATATCTTTACGCAGTGTAGGAAGGCTTCCTGAGCCTTGGCTCTGGGTGCTGTGCTGCTCTGTGCTGTCTCCTGTAAAGGGAGCCAGTTTGGTGAAGGCTTACCGTGCCTCCAGAAACAGCCTGCCCTGGAGTCTTTTCACGCGCCCGCTAACCATCCTCTTAATAGCTACCGGTTCATCTAAATGAAAAATTTATCTTGTGCTGCTTTCCCAAAGGAAAGGCTCCTCACCTGCCAGATATTATTTTACCAATTATCTCGGTAACTTCTGTACTTTTTATTTCTTCAAACAAAGGTGAGAATTATTTGAGTCCCCGTAACCTTCAACTTTTTACACCTTTTTATTATCATCAGGTAGTAACAGTAAATTAAGCAACCTTTAGAATTATTTGAAATGCTGTAACACCTTCAATTATATGTGTGTGTGTGTGTGTGTGTGTGTGTGTGTGTACTTATATCTGGACACGATTCTTTTCCTTGATCAGTGCAGGTAAAGCCTTTAGTGAACATTTAGGTTTCTCAGATAATCACTTTTATGGAAATCTCAGATCTGTTTTTTTAATTTAATTTAACCTTTGAAACATTTGTATGAAGTAGGTGGCTCTTGAGCACGATTCTTTTGGCAGATGAGGAAGGGAGCATGTCTGTCAAGAAGGAAAGCTGGACCTGCCCAAAAATTCCCATGGGGGTGCAGTGGGGGAGGGGCCGTTGTAGGCTGGGTACCACTGCCTGCGATGGGGGGTGGGTAGGCACGAGTGGGGGCAGAGATGTCTGCTTTCATTTCTGTGACTCTTTTCTCTGTAGCTGTGTCCTTCTCGGGTCCTCATTCTTTTTCTCTTCATGGAATTATTATGTTGGATATGGACATAATTATCCCACATCCCAACTCATCGTTTCCCCATACCCTCACACTTTACAAAATACACACTTTCTTAATCTGGAATCCCCAGTGTGGTGTTATTAATAACGTTTTTTTTTTTTTGAAAACTGTAGTGTTTCAGATCCTGTGTCAGCCTGTGTGAATTCCCATGGCTTTATTGCCTATGGAACTTATTTGACAGTTTAATTGTGTGTACTAATATTGCATGTCTTCCATAAGTTAAAAGTTGATTATTTTATTTTATTTCTTTTACTTTAATTTCCTATCAGCTGTTTGATCATTGTTTAGCTTGTAAGCTTTTTCGATAAAAGTTCCATATTAGTGTCCCCATGGTGTCTGTACCACATAAGTTCCCCGATCAGGGATTGAACCCGTGCCCCCTGCGTTGGGAGTGTGGAGTCCAAACCACTGGACCACCAGGGAAGTCCCACAAAGAGATTTTTAATATTAGCTACTCACGATTCATCACAGGTTCAGCCTCTGTGAAATAAGCTTCGTCAGATCCTTGAGATGTCCAGTGCGTTTTGCAGTAGAGCTACGTAGTTGACACCTTGAATAGATTAAAGGTTTAACCATTTCTTAGTTCATCCTTTCACAAAACAAGAACACCTGGTATCTAGTATGATCCCTAGTGGGCCCTCAAAAAATATTAGTTTCCACCTCCACCTTAACTCAACTTGTAGGTCTGTTTCTCTTTATCCCATTGCATGTGAGTTCCTTACTGTAGCTGATTCCAGAAGAAGAGGCAGGAAAGCAGTGTGAGTGCTGTCCTGGCAGTTCTGCCCAACTTGTTTACATCCTCACCCAGAAGCAAGATCCTTGGAAATGAAATGTTATGTCAAAAGAAAAAACAAAACAAATCAAAAACAGAGAAGACACATTTTCTTTCTTAACCAGTCAATTCAAGACTTTATATTAAGTCTTAGGAAATGTTGCAGAGTCAATCCAAAGGCCTTGGAAAGTCGCCCTGAGTCATGAATGGGTGTAGTTTAGGGCTGGGATATGGCATCAGGACCTCTGGGCTTTCATTCTGCTGCTAAGTTCCCCGAGGGCAGGCATCACCAGGGGACCCAGGCCCAGCACCGTTTGCCACATAATAGGTGCATGTTTTTGGAACTGAACTGCCTTGGCCCTGCCACTCCTTGGGCCCTTGGACAGATCACAGCCTTCTGAGTCTCAGGTTCCTCCTCAGTCGGGGTGGGGAGTGGGGAGCAGGTCACAGTGAGTTGTTTCTTTTGTATGAGAATGAGTGTATTTTCTCCATCTTCTTAGACATAACATTTTTTGGCAGATGTCATCTGCCATTGATCTCTCCATTTGTTTATGAAACAGTGGTACATCTTGCAATCGGGGGCTTCTTAGAGCCGAGGACTTTGTTTTCTCATCCACTCTTGGAGGGAAATTGGGCACTAGAAAGACGGGTTCAAGTGGCTACTTTGCCACTTTCTAGCTGACATTGCTTCCTTATCTGTGACGTAGGAGTTCAAGGAAGATGAAATGATCATTTTGAGCACCGAAATCCAAATTTCAGCAGAGGCTCAGTGCATGTTAACTCTAATTATTTCACCAAAAGGCTAGGAACTTACCCTTTAAAGCACGAGGAGCGCCTACTTGACACATACGGGGTTGGGTAGTGCTTAAGGTTGGAAGCTTTGCTGACCCCTGCTGTAAAATATCTGTTTCTGGATTAGGAAATGAAAAGTGAGATTTGAAATCTACCCTCTGTCTTATTTTTGGCAGGATAGACAACATATACACTTAGAGGGAACATAGAAAGTTAAAAGTAAGAACAAATAAATCTCAATGCCAAAAAAGCAGCTTCATAAAATGTCACTGTTTTACTGAATCTTTATAAAGAAATGCAGCCACCTTGGACCCAGAAGATGTTAGTTTTTTTAAATGTCTTCCTTGGATAATATCGGGATGCAATGTAATAAGTTAGATTAACGTATTGTATTAGCTGTGGCTTCTTGTCAGGGAAAATAGGTAGGTCCTCAGAGCACAGAGGAGAGAGGAACCGCCACGTTATCTTGTTGAATGTCGTTTGGAAGGGGAATAGGACCAGCCACTGCCTCGTGTTCTACAGCTTTTGACAGACTTGGGGAAAGGGCCCGGCCTCTCTTGTGAGGTTTTTTTTTTTTTTTTCTTTTGCCCAAGGGACAAATGAGTTAAGCAGTGCTGCGTTATTGGTTGTGTGTGTATGAGAGAGAGAACCACACACTGGCAGAGCTGATAAGTCTTGCCATTTTGCTTTACATCTGACAAGCCAAGCCACTGCCTTCTCTGCTTGGGCCTCTCAACAAGGCAGTTCCCCACTGCCCCAGACGGAGACCCACAGTGATCTTCTGGGATTCTTTTTTTTCTGAATGTCAGTGATTTGCACTGATCCAGACTCCAAGGGGAAGGGACAGAATGAAATAGAGAATTTATTTTTATATTATGTCATCTCGTGCAGAGACTGCTACATAATCAGAAGTCAGAAATCGAAAGGATTAGACTGTGAAGTCATTTTGCCCACGAGTTGGGTTACAGCACATTCATTCATTGTAAGCAGTCACCAACAGAAGAAGCCACTGTCGTCCCCATAATTTATTCTTGCCAGTAAATTGGGTGTTCTAGTGACAGAGTAAGCTAGTGGAATTAAGCAACCTGGAGTTCCAGTCTCTGTTCATGAGTGCTGGGAAAGACCTCTGTGAGACCTCAGGTACCACCACCACATTCAGATGAGTAAATGGAGGCCCAGGGAGGGGCAGTGACTTGCCCAGGGTCACACAGCGAGTTAAGGCCCTATCAAGGACTAGAAAACAGGCGATTCTTGATACTCTGTCCTTGGGTCTTTCTACTCCACTTCCTGGTGACACAGTGGATAGGATTTTACTCAAATTTCATTCCTGGGGGTTGATGTGAAAGGATTTTCACTTGTCCAACCCCATTCTCTTTTTCCAGGTAGATTACAGGTGGTGATTTTAGAAACTGAGCAAGCGATGCTGGGGAGGTAGTTTGTGGAGTGGGCTTTTTTTTTTTGGTTGGTTTGGTTGTCATGAGTGCTCTCCCTGCATAGCCTAGAAACACCTCCAGAGAAATGATAATCAGCTCTCCCACAAGTGCTAGCGCGATGGGAGGTTCGTGCCCACTGGCATATACCGTCCTGTAAGTCCCTGCTGCTGAGAGTCGGTACAGGAAAGGTCAGCTGACTCGTTTTCTTTCATTGAATCATGACAGAAAGTCATAGAACCATAACTCTGGTGTCTTGACATGTGCCCAGAATATGTGTTTGTCTTTATTTATTTTTTTATTATTATTTTTTTAAATAAAGTCTTTTTTTTTTTTTAAAGGAACTCCTTTATTTACTTATTTATTTATTTATTTTTGGCTGTGTTGGGTCTTCGTTTGTGTGCAAGGGCTTTCTCCAGTTGCGGCAAGTGGGGGCCACTCTTCATCGCGGTGCGCGGGCCTCTCACTACCGCGGCCTCTCTTGTTGCGGAGCACAAACTCCAGACGCGCAGGCTGAGTAGTTGTAGCTCAGGGGCCTAGCTGCTCCGCGGCATGTGGGATCTTCCCAGACCAGGGCTCGAACCCGTGTCCCCTGCACTGGCAGGCAGATTCTCAACCACTGCGCCACCAGGGAAGCCCTGTCTTTATTTTTTTTTAAGTTTTATATAAGGTTTACATTAACTGTATAAATTTTATGTAGCAGCAGTCTGAACATAGAGGATGATTTTAAAATATGATATTTTAGGGACTGTGTAAAAACTGGCATCTCTTCAGGGAGACATGGAGGTACTAAAAATTTGGTTACTTTGCCTCATTTGAATACTCTGTGGGGTCCTTTGTACAGTATCTAAAGTTGCTTCCTGGTTTTGCGTTAGAGAAAGGACAGGTTTGAGGGTTGGGCGGAGGGTAGAGTGTAGTTCTTGTCTGATCTGGGGAATTTCATATTCCTGAAGTCTATAATTAGGTGCTTCTGTTGGTTGTTTATTTATTAAAACAAAAGTGGGGAGAGTGCCACGGAGTGAAAAACATTCTATGGCAAACATCTGAGCGTGGCTTAAAAGCATGGGCTGCAAAGAAACGTAAATTCATTGGCTTAATTGGAGGAGAGTATTTATAGAAATTGAATGATACAGTAAAACTAAAAGCCTGGCTTCTTTCATCTTCAGAGACCTGCTGTAGTAAATGCTCTTCCGAAAAGCACTTGCCTGCAAAGTGGACTTTGCCATCTAACATCTGGCCTTCTAGAGGTCAGTAATTTTGGCCTAGCCCTATCACTTGACTTGTATTTACTAAGTACTTTTTTTGAGGGAGGTGCAGGGGCGGGGCTTTGAATGGTGCTGAAAACATGTAAAGAAAAAATATTCAGACACCAAAGTTTTCTCATGTTTTAAATAATACTACAATTTGATTTCAATCACTCTTAATAAAGGAACTTTTATAAGAAGGCTTACTTGAAAATCTTGCTCTCAGGCCTGTTCCCATCCACCCTACCCTCCTATTTCCATTAGTTTCTTGTGAATTCTTCCATTGTTTGTGCAAACTCAAAAGATTAAATATTTTTATTTTCCTCCTTTTCTTAGAAAAGAGGACAACTGTTATGTTATTCTGCGCCTTGTTTTCACATTTAATGATATACTTCAACGAGCCTTCCACGTCAGAACGTACAGAGCCACCTCATGATTTTTAGAGCTAAATAATATTCCATTGTATGGATGTGTCAGTTATTAAACCAGGCTCCTATGAAGAGTCTCATAGGGTCTGTCAGTCTTCTGCTGTTACAAACAAAGTTGCACGGGTATCAACTTCATGCACGTGCAACTGTAACTGCAGAGGATAAGTTCCTACTTACTGGCGATGGTGTTGATTGCCCTTCCACCGGATTGTTTCATTTTGCTCTCTTACCAAGAACTTATGAGAGCTTCACCAACAGAGTAAGTTTCCACACTTTGGAATTTTTGCCAATCTGATATGCAAACTCTATCTCAATATGGTTTATATTTGCATGCCTTTTTTAAAGAGTGTGAGGTCAGACATCTTATCTGTTTAAAGGCCATTTGTATTTCTTTTTTTGCAAACTGTATCTTCCTGTACTTGACTTATTCTTCTACTGGGTTGTTGGTCTTTGTCTTATTGATTTACAGAGCACTTTATGTAATAGGGAGATTAATTAGCTCTGAGACCACGATATGATCTCCAAATATTTTTCTCCGTTTATCATTTTCTTTAGTCTTTGAGGTTTTGGTTTGCCACATACAGAAGTTAATTTTTATAAAACATATTTTTTTCCATTCTTTCCTTTGTGGCTTCCAGATTTTGAGTCACAGAAAGTGTCCTCTTCTATCTACCTTCCACACACATGTACGAAATTGACCCATATTTTTTTGCAGAATTATGTAGAGATTTTTTGTTTGTTTGTTTTACATTTCAATATTTGCTCCATTTGAGGCTTATCCTGCTCTCCTATAAAGTACAGAGTCAATTTTTTTTCCAGATATTACTCTATGGCCCTGACCACTTAGTTAAACAGCCCACCTTTACACTCACTTAAATGCCACATTATGAAATAAACATTTTGTAAATGAAAAATAGCCAATATTCCTTTCTGAAACAAGAAACCATGGGTCAACGTTTTTTGGAGGGGGAAATGTAAAGGTCTTTCTCTTTTAACTTAAGACAGCTCTTTCATCTTCTCCAAGGGTAACATTTGCTCACAAGTGAATGAATGAAGTTCAGTTCCTCTCTAAGGGAATGATAAAATTTTACCTCTTGGCATAAATCTCAAGATTTATCTTAAGACAATGTCTCGTTTCACTCAAAGTGAGTTTTCTCTTTATCACAAAGCCTGAAGCAAGGCAGGAACATTTGTTACTCCGGGAGTACCATCTGTGAGCGCTTGGAACAGGCGTCCTCAACACGTGGTCCTCACACCAGCAGCACAACATCACCTGGGAACTTGTCGCAAATGCAAATTCCCACCCTCGACCTACAGAATCACAGACCTGTGCCGTGGGGCCCAACCATCTATCTGCATTTAACAAGCCCCCTGGGTGATTCTGAGCATGCTCAAGTTTGGGACCCATGGCCTTAGAAGTTATATTTAATCTCTTAATGGAAAATTGCAACCTTATGGCACTGCCTTTTAGGTGGACAGGTTTGGTCCTTATCTTCTTGCCATAGAAAAATGTAAAGACTGGTAGGAAATGACAACATCTGTTCTTTGACAGTGATATTCTTAGAGTAGAAAGCTTCTCTGGATTTTTTCCGGAAGTCATAGAGATATGTCACTAGTGCTTTGGACTAGTACATCTTCCATCCAAAATTCAGCCGACTGGGTCAGTGCTTCCCTTTGTCATATAATAAAAAACCAGCAAAACTGGTTTCCATAATACGCTAGGAAGTTCTGTAGCACTGAAGACTTGTCTTACTGCTACAAAAGCATCATTGTTCCTTCTTGTCTCTTGCCCTTCTGCCTTTAAAAATAATTTGGTGACAGAACAGAATACATATTTCCCCCTGATGAGTGTTCACCACACCATAATTGTGCTTGTATTTGGCAAGGTAAGGCAGACTTTCCATAAATGGCAGTAACTTCTGAGCCTAATTGCCAACCAGGGTTTACCGTAGAGCCATAGTTCTAAAACTTTGCTAGACGTTGGACTCAGTTGCATGGCTTTTAAAAATCTTGCCACCCATGCAGCAACATGGATGGACCTAGAGATGATCATATTAAGTGAAGTAAATCAGACAGAGAAAGGCAAATATCATGTGATATCACTTATATGTGGGATCTAAAAAATGATGCAAATGAGCTTATTTACAAAACAGAAATAGACTCAGACATAGAAAACAAACTTATAGTTACCAAAGGGGATGGCAGGGGGTGAAGGGGTGGGGATAAATTAGGAGTTTGGGATTAACATACACACACTAATATATATAAAATAGATAAATAACAAGGACCTACTGTATAGCACAGGGAACTGTATTCAATATCTTATAATAACCTATCATGGAAAAGAATCTGAAAAGGAATATATATACACACAAATATATACACACACACACATATATGTATATCTGAATCACTTTGCTGTACACCTGAGACTAACACAGCATTGTAAATTAACTATACTTCAGTTTTTTAAAACAGGTTTAAATAAACAAACATTAAAATTTAAAAAAATCTTGCCACCCAGACCATACCCATATACCTAATCAGTGTCTCAGGTGGGACCCAGGCATCAGAAATTTTTGAATGTTCCAGTTGATTCCAATGTATATCCAAGTTTGGGAACCAGGATTTGTGCAGTTATTTTGTAGTGATTTCGGTACCACAAGGACTGTAACAGTAACCAGATATCACATGCAGGAAAATGATCCTGAAAATACCAAATACAATCTGAGCAAGAAATAGCAACTTGCTTGAAACTTAAATCACCTGCTTTTTTAATTTTTTTAAATTTATTTTTGGCTGCGTTGGGTCTTCGTTGTTTCACACGGTCTTTCTCTAGTTGCGGCGAGCAGGGGCTACTCTTCATTGCAGTGCATGGACTTCTCACTGTGGTGGCTTCTCCTGTTGCGGAGCACAGGCTCTAGGTGTGCGGGCTTCAGTAGTTGTGGCTCGCAGGCTCTAGAGCACAGGCTCAGTAGTTGTGGCTCATGGGCTTAGTTGCTCAGCGTCATGTGGGATCTTCCTGGACCAGGGCTCAAACCCATGTCCCCTGCATTGGCAGGTGGATTCTTAACCACTGCACCACCAGGGAAGTCCAAATCACCTGCTTTTTGGATGACTTTCTCATCTTTCGAAGATTCCAGGTGGTAGCATGTGTTTCTCTCCAAATCCCCTGTATTTTGTTGTAATAGTCTTGCTGATTTTGTTGGCAGTGACAAAGTGCCAGGTGGGTCACTTTGGACTTTCCCACTGGCTCTGACGTCTAAGAGACGTCCCTCAGCCTCTCTCTCTGTCTCTCTCTCACAGACACACACACACACACACCTTGGCCATTCCTGAAGTTTAACGGTTGAAGGAGCTGGGGAGAGAGCAAGCCTTGTGTGTTTGGCTACAAATGAAGTCACAATCAAGAGACTTTTGGTATTGTTAAATTTCTACTTCGGTTCTAGGATGGTTTTTGAATTATATTTTCTTTACCTTATGTTCGTAACTAATCTAGTAAAAATTTCTGGTGAATTTAGCACTTGCCAGGTTCTGATTAGAACACACACACAAGGGCTCTTGCTCAGAAATGTAAATGCAAGTGAACAAAAGACGTGAACTTTGTTAGTAGAGAGGTTTCAGAGATGCTCACGGGCCTTGAGGCTCTGGAAAGTTCTCCAGGGATTTTTCCAGTCCTCTCTTCACTATGTACGAACAAAGAAACGGAGGCTCTGCAACTTGGCCAACGTTCTTGCTGTCCCTCCACAGTCTCACAGTTTAAAAAAAAATTTTTTAAGTTATATTTTGCAAACTGACAAAAAGAATGATATAGTGACATGGTGGAAATAACACTCACTGTAATGTATCGGTTCTTCTACTTGTAGTTTCTTATTTTATTCACCTTTATAAACTGCTCCGAGAATATCATCATAGAGAGCGTTCTCCTAAATTGGAATGTGATTCAAATAGCCCTGTCTCTTTTCCTCCCTGCTTTTTATGAAGCAACTGCCTACACCCACACGTCTTTTAGTGAGCAAATGCAATGTGTGAGTGCAAATAGAAAAAGATTTTGTGACAATTAATGTCATCAGTCCAGGAGTTGAAAAAAGTACCAAAGTAATTACAAGATTCATTAATCATATGTTTAATAACACTATCAGGGTTTTTTGGATTGGTTCGTTTTATTCTATAAGACTCTTTAACATCCTCAGAACGGTAAACTTTAACCGATTTGTAGAGATCAGGAAGTTTTATTTACCACACAGATAAGTTGTTTGTTATTATTTTTAATAATCAGGTACTGGGCTTCCCTGTTGGCATAGTGGTTGAGAACCTGCCTGCCAATGCAGGGGACACGGGTTCGGGCCTTAGTCTGGGAGGATCCCACATGCCGCGGAGCAACTGGGCCCGTGAGCCACAACTACTGAGCCTGCGCGTCTGGAGCCTGTGCTCCGCAACAAGAGAGGCCGCGATAGTGAGAGACCCGCGCACCGCGATGAAGAGTGGCCCCCGCTTGCCACAACTAGAGAAAGCCCTAGCACAGAAACGAAGACCCAACATAGCCAAAAATAAATAAATAAATAAAAATAAAATAAAAAATAATCAGGTACTTATTTTGCATTTGTAATGACCAATTGTAAAAAAGCTAACACAGTTAATAGGAACCTGTGGCTGAATTCTCAGGGTGAGACCTCAGGCGGTTCTTTGACGTTCCGCTTGGGGTCGCCCATCAAGAAAAGCAATGCATTTCAGGTTTGTGAACTCACGTTGCCACTCGCGAGATTTCCAGGCTGAGAAGCAGCGGGAGGAGGGGCAGTGGGGGGATGTGATGCAGGTGCAGCTTCGGAGGTGAAGAGCGTTTGTGCTTCGTGCACCCACTTTGCCCGCATCTGGAAGTAAGTTCAGTTGTTCTTCGATTTCCCGGGGGGATTGGGTCCAGGACCCACGCGGATACCAAAATCCGTGGACGCGGAGCCCACTGAGACGGAGGGCTGGAGGGCATACTGTATATAGACTAGGGGAGAAATTGTTCTCCAAATTGTCAGGTTCAACTTGAGTAATTTTTGTAATCTCTCGTTAGTCTCCCAATTAACATAACGTCTATTGAGGTAACATCCAGTGCCTAGAATTGTTGTAAGGTATATAGGCTAGAGGTAGTGAAAAGATAAACGGGTTAGAAAAAAACTCACTTGTAAAAAAAGGAGACAAGCTATATTGCCCCCTAAAGAAAGCCTGATTTGTTCCACCTGAGCTTAAGCCCTGTTCGGATAAATCGCTGCTCTTCCTGTAATTACCAAGCTGCTGAATAGAGCTAGGTCCTTGCTAAACTTTATAGTTTGTTATTGATTTTCATCATTAATGAAGGTTAGCATTTATCGTCATCTCCTGTACAACACACTAGCATTCTTTTTTTCCAAACTCGTTTAGATGAAAAACATTTTTCTTTGTCTACGTGTTCTTTGAATTCAGTATTATCAAGTTTGTACAATTTTAGAGCTATTGTATCACCCCTATTCCATCCCACATTTTTCTTTTTTTTTTTAAATTTATTTATTTATTATTTATTTGGCTGTGTCGGGTCTTAGTTGTGGCACGCGGGATCTTTGTTGCCGCACGCGGGTTACAGAGCGCTCGAGCTCAGGAGTTGCGGCCCACAGGCTTAGTTGCCCCGTGGCGTGTGGGATCTTAGTTCCCCGACCAGGGATCGAACCCGTGTCCCCTGCACTGGAAGGTAGATTCTCAGCCACTGGACCACCAGGGAAGTCCCCATCCCACATTTTTCATAGTATTTTTTCCTAGTATGTTTTCAAGATCTTTTTATGTGCATTTGGGAAATGAACATGATTTCATATGTATTCATTAGCAATCATTGCCGTAGACCTTTCTTTTGATTTTTCTTCTGTACCTCAAAGGTAGTGGCTCATTATGAAGTAGAAAAAAGCTAAGACCTTGTTCTGAACCTTTATTGGGTAAGTGAGAGGCTTCTGAATCATGATCTCTATCAAAATGTTTGCCCACATTCATATAACGGGGAGTTAAAAGTCCATTTCGTGTGTTAGAACCTGGGGAGTCAAAACTGCGAAAATGAGTGGAAGAATTTGACTCCTTTCAAAGAGTTGTATTTTTCCTATTTTGGTGGCTGTATTGTTTTGCCCTGTAGATCTAAAAAGAGAGGACCCATACTTTGTGTGCTCCAGATTGAGGGGTCTTTAAATCCTAGGTCAGGTGTTACCTAATAGCAGGAATCGCTCTGCTGCTAAAGCAGCCCATTAGCGGGACCCCTACTCACCCAACCAGGCTCCTCTGGAACCCCCCTCCCAGACCATTTCTCCACCTCCTCAGCCTTAGAAAGCTCGCTAGTGGTCCTATTTGGTGAGAAATTTCTGTTCTTTATTGTTTCTTTTAAGCATGTTGAATTCTCACCTGCTGTATAAAAAAATAAATAAAATAAAATTTAAAAAATAAAAGAGAAGAGCATTGGCACAAGAAGAGAAAATAAAAGAATATTCTTCTTCAAAAGTAAAAAAAAAAAGAGAGAAAAAGGAGGAAGCCCCCAATTTCTCCTAACATTATCATTTTTTTTTAATTTGCCAAAAACGTTGGATACATGTATATCTATAACTGATTCACTTTGCTGTACACCTGAAACTAACACAACATTGTAAATCAACTATACTCCAATAAATGAATAAATAAATAAATAAATAAATAAATAAAATAGATAGATAGCTAGTGCAAAGCAGCCACATAGCACAGGGAGATCAGCTCGGTGCTTTGTGACCACCTAGAGGGGTGGGGTAGGGAGGGTGGGAGGGAGACGCAAGAGGGAGGAGAAATGGGGATATATGTATATGTATAGCTGATTCACTTTGTTATAAAGCAGAAACTAACACACCATTGTGTAAAGCAATTATACTCTAATAAAGATGTTAAAACAAATAAATAAAGCTTCTGTGATAGAAAAAAAAAAAAAGAATGTTGAATTCTCATCTTAGAGCCAATACATGTCTTATCAGTATTACTTTATTCACTTTCCAAAGAATCCATTCTATCTTTTAAACTCTAGGAGATTTCTCAAAAACAGGTAGGCCTGTTGGTAAAACTGTAATTACAAAGGGGGTAAACTTGCCTTTTTTGTGGGTGGGTAGTGCTTTTTAAATAATCCATTCCACAGAAACAAGAAGCTTCTGTGGAAGTTACTGGGGAAAAAATAATTAGAATAATGGAGGCTCTTCCATCATCTGCCCCCCATCTGGGTGTTTTGGGGTGATTCTCCCATCTCAAAAGTTGTTGAATCCCATGTCTACCTTGTTGGGGATCATACGAATTGGGATCTATGTTATATTTCCCACAGTTGTTTGCTCTTCAGTGATCTAGCCAGCAAGAGCACCAGTGGGAGGAACGAACTTTACAGGGATTATCTGAAGAGACTTATGAATCCCAGGATAACCTATGAAAACCAAGGCTCCCTTATACCATTAGATGAGGAGACCACAGTCTGCCCTTTTCTATCTGCGGCTTCCGCATTCGCAGATTCAACCAACCTCAGATCAAAAATATTCAGGGGAAAAAATTCCAGAAAGTTCCCAAAAGCAAAGCTGGAATTTGCCATGTGCACCAGCAACTTTTACATAGCATTTACATTGTATTTACAACTATTTACATAGCATATTAGATATTATAAGTAATCTGAGATTATTTGAAGTATACCGGAGGATGTGCATAGATTATATGCAAATACTGCGCCATTTTATATAAGGGACTTGAGCATCCTCTGATTTGGGTACCCTAGTTGGGGGTGGGGGTGGTCCTGGAACCAATCCCCTGTGGATGCCAAGGGACAATGGTGTTCTGAAATTCTCCTGTTGCAATATATTATGTTTAATATTGTGCTTCTGAATAGTCAGTGTATCTGAGAATTGACATCACTATGTTTACATTGATTTTTTTTTTAAATACAAAGAAATTTTCATCTTAACAAATTAAGTGTGTTAGAGGACCCACCCTTCCTTAATTAAAATAATCTGTATGAAAGTACATGGTAGGCATTGGATACATTTTAGTTTCCTTTCTGGAAATTTCGGAGTTACCTAACTATAGGGAAGTGGAAAAGTGATATTATAGAAATGGTCAGTAATCCTAAAACCTAAAGTCTCCCATCCCCTCTTCCTTCCTTCTTTCCTTCCTGCCTTCCTCCCTGTCATCGGTCCATTCTTTCATTACACTTTGTTCTTTGTCATTCTTCACGGAGGCTTCTGTGCACCCCATCTCCCAGAAGCCCAGCCATCTCTGAACTCCTCATGTTCGCTGACCCCCACTCTTCTCACCTTTAACTTCTAGTTCCTCAAATTTGTCATTTGGCCAATCCCTGGTCCCTAGGCATTTTTGTTTACAACATGTTTCCTCTGTTAATATTCTATTTTCACCAATTTTTGAGATGAATCACAAAGATAGTATATTCTCACACACCTTCTAGCAGAAGTCTATAGAGTGTACCCCCTCCTCCACCCCTCACCTTCCTCCTCATTGATGGACTTCCTTTGAGGCCTTTTCTGTGTATTTGCGACAGTGGTTATTTTTGCCTTTACATAGGAGATCATAGGGCAAATACTGTTCTGAGTTGTTGTTTTTTTCTAACTAGATAAAGCCCAAGGTGGACCTCACCATAAAATAATGCAGCTACGTGATGTTCTATAATGTGGGTGTATAATATAGAGTGGTTTATTTAACCATTCCCCAATTAATGGACAACGGACATTTAGGTTTTTGTTTTTGTTTTTTTTAACTTCCCCCTGTTAAATATAATGCTGTAACAAAATGATTGTACTTGCCTCTCTGTGTACATGTTTTTAGTATTTCTCTAGGATAAATTGGTCCCCAGAAGTACAATTGTAGGATCAAAAGGATGTGTATGTTTAAAATGTTGATCATGCTGCCAGATTACCCTCCAAATTGTTGGTCACATACCTACTTTTCTCTCACTAACTGACTCCTATTCATTGTTTAATTTTTCAAAATTTATTATAAAATGTTTCAGATACAAAGGGCAGAAAGAATAGCCCCATATATTGACATTAACAATGCAGTTGAATACTCTTTTGTTTCCCTCTCCAATAGTCTTTTTTTATTCTTGGCTCTTTGCACTTAACCCTACTCATTCTTTAGTTCTACTTAAAATTATACCATGTACCTTATGAAAATATACTTCCATTTCTTCCCTCCTGGCCTTTATGCTAGTATTGTCATGTATTTTACTTATACATATACATGATACAATTTACTATTTTTGTTTAGACAGTCAATTGTCTTTTAAAGGGATCTAAATATAATGGAGGGAAAACCTCCTATGTTTACCCGTGTGGTTACCATTTCTGATACTCTTAATTGCTTTGTACAGATCCATATTTCCACCTGGCATAATTTCCTTCTGCTCAAGGGACTTCTTTTAATATTTCTTTTAGTGCAAGCCTACTGGTGAAAATTTTTTTTGGCTTTTGTGTCTCTGAAAAAGTGTCTGTTTTGCCTTTGGATTTTGAAACATTTTTGCTGGGTATGGAATTCTGGTTTGACAGTTTCTTTCAATGCTTTTAAAGATATTGCTCCACTGTCTTCTGACTACATTGTTACAAATGAGAAACCTCCCGTCCATTTATTTCTTTGTTTGTAACATGTCTTTTTTTTTTTTAACCCCTCTGGCTGCTTTTAAGATTTTCTCTCTTTGTCACTGATTTTGAACAATTCGATTGCGATGTGCCTTGGTATAGTTTTCTTTATATTTCTTGTGTTTGAGATTTATTGAGCTTGAATCTGTAGGTTTATGTCATTCATGTCTCTACATAACTTTTTGAACATATGCAATATAGTTACATTAACTTTTATCTGTCTACTAATTCTAATATTTGTGTTAGTTCCAGGTCAGTTTCTGTTGATGGATTTTTTTTTTTTTTTCTCCTGAATATGGGTGGGATTTTCATGCTCCCTTGGAACCCTGGTAATCTCTGGTTAGATGATAATCATTGTTGGGTGCTAGACATTTTTGTACTTCTGTAAATATTCTTGAGTTTTATTCTGAGATGCAGTTAAGTTTCTTACAAACAGTTTGATCTTTCAGGTCTTGCTTTGTTGGGTGGGACCAGAGCAGTGTTTATTCAAGGGCTAATTTTGCCTCACCAATGAGACAACACCCTTCTGAGTATTCTACCCTATGCCTCATGAATTATGAGGTTTTTTGTTTTTTTTCAGTCTGAGAACAATCGTAGGAACAATGTGCCTGCAGTTTCAGGCCCTGTGGGAGCTCTAGGCACTGTTTTCTATTCCTTTCAGGAGTTTGTTTTTCCTAGCCTTGGGTAGTTTCTTCACATGCATGCACTGATCAAGGGTCTACTGAATCCAAGGTGCCTTCTGCGGATTTCCAAGTTTCTGTCTCTGAATATTCTTTCCTTTTTGGTCCTCTGTCCAAGTTCTAGCTATTTTGATCTCCCCAGACTCTCAGCAAAATCTTCTCAACTCAGGGAGTGTATCAGCCTCTACCTGGGTTCCTCCTTACTGTACTGCAGCCTGGAAACTCCCAGACCTCAAATACAGGATTAGAGTTTGCCACTAAATGAAAGTTGAGTGAGCAGGAAAGCAGCACTTTTTGGCCATCAGGTCAATTGTACAAGTATTGGATATTCCTGACATGATATGACACTAGCAGATGTCAGCTTTCAGTTCTTTGCATTTCTTAAAGTAACATTTTACTACTTTAAGAGGGAATTCTTCAATTGGTTCTTAGGGTCATAAATCTTCCAAAACCATTCTTACTTCTTGAAGTCCATTTATCATGCTCCTGCACCAGGAGATAGTTTGTGAAACTGTGTCCTCCAGAGCCAAGTGCCCTGTCCTTTGGAGCCTGAGTGATAAACACATGCTCTTTTTCTGAGAGTTAAGGTACCAGCTGCTGTGCTGCAAGCCATTTTAGCAACTACATTCTGAAGTAAGCTTCTATGAACTCAACCAGTTTAGATTCTGAACAGTTACCCTCATGTGTTAACAGTAACTCAGTGGGAGAGAGTTTGCGGACAGATTTTTTTGGTGCTAGTTATGAAGTAGTTGAATTAATACTCTCTAAAATTGATCTGTCAAACCCATAGTAAGAATTTGTTTATAGCCCTTTATTGCACCTATAAACTATCTTTTTAGCGATGCATGGTTGAGGACATAAAAAGGAGTATCTTCGTGTGTTTAATTATCATTGTTTTCCATGGATGGTATTAGGTCCAACTATTCAAATGGATAGCTCAAATTTGCTTTTATTTTTAGTACTTGTTTCAAGTCCTCACATATAACACAAAGCATGACAGAGATGTAATTTCGTTAACCCAAAAGATGATTGGCTTTCTCACTTCATAAAATTTTAGTGTTTGGTATGAGCAACATAGATGTCCTTTGATAAAACATAATGAAAATTTGTAAGAGGATAATGATTTATCCCATGAGTCCACAAACTGTGGCCTGCGGGGCCATATCTGGTCCACTGCCTGTTTTTAAATAAAGCTTTATTGGAATACAGCCAAACCCGTTCATGTGTGGGTTCTGGCTGCTTTCTTGTTACAATAGCAGAGTTGAGAGGCTACAACAGAGCTGTGTCCCACGAGGTCTAAAATATTTACTACCTGGTCTTTTACAGAAAACGTTTGCCAGCTTCCTGGTTTATTGCATTACTGTTGAAGTGAGGTAAAATCTTAAGACCAAAACTGGGAATTGGAGAAGGAAGTAGAGATTAAATAGTACTCGAGTGGGAGATTCAAGTACACTATTGCAGGGAGACATCTGAGCAGCAGAATGAGAGCCTAAGCTTCCTAAGTGCCCAGCACTGAATATATTTTAAATACTTTTGCCAACCTCCACATTGGAAATTCAGATGTCTGAAGAGAAGAGTTCTTAAATTCCATTTTATGGACAATAACTACGTATTTAAGGCTAGCAATCATTTAAATGACAAGGACACGTTATGAACATATGAATAAATGTAGAACTGTCTTTTAAGTTAACGATTTAATTGCACAATTTTCCCTGCCGTGTATTTTTCTGTAAAAGCATAGAAAATCCAGACTTCGAAGGGAATAATAAAGCTTAAGCATTGCATGGGGGATAAAAACCTTTTGCCCACTCTGATTGAGAGACCTCTATGACTCACAGATCAAAAGGGTCATCATAGTGTTTCTTATTATTAAAAGTATTACTCATTTTTTCTTATTTCATCTGAGTAACGTTAGGTCTATGTAACTTATTAATCAGGCCTTTCTCTTAAGCTTCTTACCCATTTACTGTTAGTTTGGTATAGATAGATAGATAGATAGATAGATAGATAGATAGATAGGTAGATATAGAATTAATCTGTAAAAGGTTTTCAGAGGTCTTGGCTTTTGAAGATCAACATCTAATTATTGGGGTAGAGACTTAGGTAGGAAAGATATTAGGGCTTCAGCATTTGCAAAAGAAACAATTGCCTCTATTATTTGAGTTCATTTACTGATATAAAGTGCCAGGCACAGTGCCTTATACTTAGAGACCCATCAATACCACTTGCTGATGAATGAGAATTAAACACATAGAGGGACACTTACGGTTCAGAAAAGCAGATTGTCACACGTATTTATCTTCTTTCTCTTGAAACCCTATAAAAACAATAGTAAACAATTTTTTTAATCATTGAAAATCAGAAGGGGGCAACTAATGAGAACCTACTGTATAGCACAGAGAACTCTACTCAATGATCTGTGGTGACCTAAATGGGAAGGAAATCCAAAAAAGAGGGGATATATGTATATGTATAACTGATTCACTTTGCTGTACAGTAGAAACTAATACAACATTGTAAAGCAACTATACTCCAATAAAAATTAATTTAAAAAAATAAAAGAAAATGAGAGGGGGGCTTTTCGTGGCCAAGATAATCCAACAGATCTCTGGAACACAGAGAACTGGTAGAGGAACGGCGATCATTAAGTAGAACAGAGGAAGCCATGACCAAAGAGGGTATCCGTCGGCTCTGGAGAGTCACAGAAGCTCGTGTGACAAAACCAGAGATAAAAGGGGATTCTCATCAAGGTCTTCATGCAGAATTAACGTCCAGAAACCAGGAGAGTTTTCCCCAGACAGATAATTTTTTGAGAAATCTCAAAATAAATGGATTGGCTCCATTCTGTCACTTAAGGGCATCACCTCAACTTGAATCTTACAGCACCCAGTTGTCGCTGTACTGTTTTATTCTCAAATGTGTGTCTTAAAGACACAAAGCTTGGTAAGACATTTGAGAAAAGACTACACTATAGAGTGAGACCAAGATTTTTTTTTTTTTTAGGTAGGTAATTATGACTATGGAGAAAACAAATGAAACAGGAAACAAACGAAGACTTTAAAAGAAATAATTAGTGACGTTGGAGAGGCTATGCTATTCATAAAACAAGAACAAGATGCTATAAAAATAGGTTGATCAGGGAGCAAAACAAATGTTCTTGGAAACTAAAAATCTAGCTGCCCATTTTTTTTTTAAGTCAAGTAAAAGCTAAATTTGATGTAAGCAAGTAAGTAAATTTGATGTCAGTAAGTAGAACAACAACAACAAAAAAGACATGGAAAATAGAAAATAAAAGCTTTAGAGGATCAATCCAAGAGGAATAGGAATTCCAGAAAGATTAGATCAAGACAATGAGAGGGAATGGTTTACAACATAAATGTTTCTCACAGCTGAAGGCCAAGCACGTAGTTTCTAGAAGCCCATGATTTCCTCATGCAGTGAGTGAGAAAAAGATGCACACCTGAATACGTGTTATGAAATTTTACAATAAATGTTAAGACAGGCCTGGAAGCTTTCAGGGAGGTTAAAAATCGAATAGCTTCAAAGGAATGAGAATCTGGCTGCAGGTTACTCATCATCAACACTGGATATCAAAACCCCAGGAGCAGTGCCTTCAGAGTTCTGAGGGCAACAGATGTTCAGCCTTAAATTCTTAGACAGACTATCAAATGTAAGGGTGAAATACGCATTTCAGATATATAAGGGCTCAAATTTTCTCTTCCATACTACTGTTCGGATATGTTCCAGGAAAACAATGGATTAACAGTGGGATCAGAAACTGAGTCTATTGCAAGCAATTGGACACAACTCTGGCCAACTGAAGCAGAAAAGATGTTTATTGAAAGGATATTGGATCACTCGCTGAATTGTCAGGAAGATTAGAGAACTTGGCTTGGCAAACAGGCAGGAACAAGGAAGTATCCCTAGCCAGAACCACAGCTAAGACGTCAAACCACAGCCATCACCTCCGCTCTGCTGTTTTGCAGGAGCAACTCCAGACTCCAAATCTAGGGTGGGTGTGACTGCCTGTCCCAGCCTAGGTAGCCCTAGCCCAGGTTCCAGGGAAGCTGGGAGAGAGGATTGGGAGTCTTCAATTTCTATGGTTGATTCAAGAGGGGGGAATTCTTCCCCCACCCCTCTTGAGCTCTTTTGGCTAGTCTGATGATTAAATTGACACAAGACAGATTAACAGAGGAGGAAAAAAACCAATTTAATTCATATGCACGGAGGTCTCAGAGACATGGGACCCCCAAAGTGACCAAAGCAGACTGTTTATATATCATTTTTAGACGAAGAAATTATTTGTGAAGATTTAACAAAACAAAGGGGCTTGTACTTGGGGTAGCAGACTAATGAAGAAGTAACAAAGTTTGTTTATACGGCTCCCTTAGCCTTGAATTCCCTAATTCTGATAAGGATGCTTTCTATACCTTCACATGGGAGATTTATTTCCCACTTTCATGGGCGACGGGGAGTCAAAGTATTTTGTTTTTTTTAACATCATTTTTTTTTTCCAGCTGTTTCTCAAGCAAGTTTAATTCAAAATAATCATTGTGTTATTGAGGCATATTTTGGGGTGGCCTGCCCTGGGCCCCAGCAGTAAGAAGGTGGCTATGCCTCCCACCAAGACTGACAAAGTGGGGAATTTCCTAACCCACAGGAGGGAAGGGAAGGTTCAGAGGCTGGGCAGTCAAATAAAATGACAGATGTCCACCTCAGGCTTCAACAGTGTACGTGGTGAGGGAAAACTGCAGAATGACAGCCATGCGATGGCCTGGAGAACCGTCTAGGGTCTAGACAGCAGGCGGTCCAAGAGCTTCAGAGAGAAAAAGTGGGGACTTGATAGAATATCTGATATGATGGAGAGTTGGAAAAAGTTGAGGATGTGGTGAAGGCAGATGGTGCCAACAAGCGGGAAAGACAATCGGGAACTCCAAAGAAAACAGCAACGAACTTTACAAAAAGGAAACGCATTCTCAGTATACTGTTTGACTCTGAGGGAACGATATTTGTATAGTCAAAATGCACAGCACTGGCTTTTAATTTAAACAAAGATAATGATGTCACTATTGGGAGAAAGGGTGGAAGAAAGTTGGCTGTCTTATCATTGAAGGAAGTCTTCATAATAACTAAAATGGCTAAACCAAGAAATGTCTGTGTAAGCTTATTTTACTTAGAAATATGGAGGTGACCTCCAGGAAAAATAGTAAAATTTGTTCCCCTGGCAAGGTAGATCCCTGAACTAGTGGATTTTTAAAAAAATCATGTGCATCTATTTATTTTTAAATTGTTTTAAATTATTTTTTTTAATGATATAAAAAGGAAGGCAGTCAGCAGTTCATAAGTAAATGGATTCTATTCCAAAGTTATACATCAGTTTGAGATTCCTTTTCCTTTAGAAACATTCATATGTATGTGGTTAGATTCCCAAACTAGTCCACAAATACAAGTTAGAGTGAAGTTAAAACGCCTAGATCTGTAGTTTAAAAATCAAAAGGAGAAAAATGGTCAAGTTTGGGATCCATTCTAGTAATCCAGTGAGAAATGATGGGGGGATCTGGCTGGGACAGTGGGGCAGGCGTGGAGAGGGACATCTCTGAGAAAGGAGAGAGAATATTCAGCCCACCAACTGCTGGAGGCTGGGATGTGGAATGTAAGGGGAAATCTCCACCAAGATAAAATGCATACTAGCTACTCCTGGTGCCAGGTACCTCCGTCCGAGCTTCCGGCGTGCTGTTCAGTTCATCAGTTCTCTGAGATATGTTGGTTTCTGATTAAGCTCCCCACCTAACAGCTCATAGAGACACTGCTCTTGATAGGTTCTGAGCTTACCTATTGCTGGGGGGAAAAACAACAACAACAGCAACTCCAGAGGAGACCTCAGAGCTCTTCATCTTAGGTAACCTTATATCAATGAAAGGTTGATGCTGGGAGTGTGGTTATTCGCCTGGCATGTAAGGGACCATGATTTGGCCCCTTCTTTATCCTCTGCATCAGAGCCCCCCTCCCTGCCACGAGCACCTCCAAACTGGGGCCCTTCCAAGTCTCTGTCCTTCTGGCTGTGCTTGGACAGCCTGCTTAAGACCCCCAACTCCCACTCCCTTTTTAAATGGTTAACCAGGTTGAGTTAATATATAGTCACAGCTGGAAACTTAAGTATTCTTTTCTTATAATCTTTGTGCCCTAACCCACTGACCTAATGGCCAGAATCCAAGTGGGTTTCAACTGTGGTCTAGTTTCAAGCTGGAGATCCCCTCCTTTGGGTTATTTCAGTATTGTATTTTTTTTTTTAATTAATTAATTTATTTTTGGCTGTACTGGGTCTTTGTTGCTGCGCGCGGGCTTCTCATTTTGATGGCTTCTCTTGTTGTGGAGCATGGGCTCTAGGCGCCCGGGCTTCAGTATTTGTGGCATGCAGGCTCAGTAGTTGTGGCTCGCGGGCTTTAGAGCACAGGCTCAGTAGTTGTGGCACACGGGCTTAGTTGCTCCGCGGCATGTGGGCTCTTCCCAGACCAGGGCTCGAACCTGTGACCCCTGCATTGGCAGGCAGATTCTCAACCACTGCACCACCAGGGAAGCCCCTTCAGTATTGTATTTAATCTGGTCCTCATTCTACTGATTTAATGTCCATTTTCCTCTATTTCCCTTCTTCCTCTGTTCAAAATACCCTGTCTCACCCTTGGCTTTGAGACAAAATGTATCGTATATCTAGTTCTTTCCCTTGCCCAGATCTATTAACTGGGGTAAAGGGAGTTTATTTTAGTGTTCACAGTTTGTTAACCTACAGCCAGCATGCCTTTTTCTTGATTTAATTTTTTCCTGTGACTCAGTTGAATGGCAGATAAGAACACCACTTCCCTTCCCACTGTGAAAATAGGATGCGCATTCTGGTAGCATATCCCATTTCTGTTTTGAACCCATACCCGTACACATTGAATGGGTATAAACCACCAGACCTCTTTTGTTGAACTCCAAATGGAAAGGATTTTTGTTTTTCTTGTTATGCAAGAAACCCACACTCACTTTAAAGTGACTTAGTAATATTAAACGTTAAGAAGAAGAAATAAAATCACCATAATCCTACCACCTGTAACTGTTTGTTATATATCCTGACTTACTTTCTTTCTATGCATATAGTTTCCCCACAGAAATAAAATTTTACTATTCACACTTTTTTTAAAAAAAACTTACATATATAGAAGTACATCATTACTAATTGCATAACATTCCATTATATAAATGTACAATAACTTACTGAAATTTTTCTTCTGAGATTGGGCATTTATGTTGGACATAAGTAGAAAAGTATAAATATTCAAGAAACTGGCTGTGCTGTTTTTAATAGACAAACCCTAGAAACAACATAAATGTTCTCAGAATGTATTCCAAAAAGCGGAAGTGTTAGTTTGAAAGATATAAATTTAATGTGTATATAGACATATCACTTTGTAAAACCCAACCAAATATTATAGAGCTATAAACATGAAATCATTACCTCATATTTAATTTTACTTCTCAGAGATAATCTCCATTAACATTTGATGTGGATCTTTCCAGACCTTTTTCCTCATGGATACATGGAAAATTTCATATTGAGATCTATAGTTTTATAGTTTTTTTACCCCTATGAGATCATATTATGCATAGCCTTCTGCAACCTTAATTTTTCCCCCTTTATATTTCTTAAAAATCTTTCCAAACATGTAGATTAATCTCCAGCATGTGTAAATATATATATATATTTAAGTATCCCCTTTACAGGTTGGTAATGTTGGAGCTTTGTGATTTACCTGCCAAGAGACTTCGGGAATTTATTCTTTGGTTCATTCAAAATAAATAAGTCAATTTGACTGAGTGCATGCCATATGCAAGGCTCTGGGAAAACTAAGTGACTTAAGACCTGAGACTGCACTCAGGTTCAGTGCAGAAACCTGGAGTATTTATATGTTATGATGGTGAAATCATGCCCCAGCAGCCTAGAAATTGCTATGGCAGCAAAGGAGTGACATCTCAATCAGTCCAGGGAAGTCGTGGTCACTGACAAATTATTTGAACAGACCTGGGTTCAATCCTGGTATCTGTGACTTATTAACTGAGACTTTAGGTAAATCCTTAACTTCTCTGCCTCAGTGCAAGATGGATATAGGAATGCCTACCCCACAGTGCCATCATGAATATTTATTGGGAAAGTGGTTATAGCAGAGGAGTGTTGAATGTCCATTAGTAGGTGTCTGGCTAAGTAAACAAATCATGGTATATTAATGAATACAGTATTATGAAGCTCTAAAAAATAAGGTCATTCTATGTGTACTGATAGGGACCAAACTCTGAGACATGTTATTAATAGTGTGCGGTTTGCTACCATTTGTGTAAAAAAAATTTTATAAGGTGTGGTGGTATAAAACTATATATATATATACTTGTATTTACCTAGACTATCTAAAAGGATATCTAAGTAACTTAGTAGTGCTTGCTTTTGAGGAAAGGAACTGGGGATCAAGAATGGGAGAAAGACACGTTGTTAATCAACTATACTCCAATAAAAATTTTAAAAAAACTAAAAAGAGTGGGAGAAAGTTTTTTTTTTTTAATGGTTATGAAACACACAGTCTGTTTTTTTATTTTTATGTTTTTTATTTATTTATTTATTTATTTATTTATTTATTTATTTATTTATTTATTTATTTATTTAATTTTGGCTCCGCTGGGTCTTCGTTGCTGCGCACAGTCTTTCTCTAGTTGCAGAGATGCGGGGCTACTCTTCGTTGCGGTGCGCGAGCTTCTCATTGCGGTGGCTTCTCTTGTTGCGGAGCACGGGCTCTAGGCATGCGGGCTTCAGTAGTTGTGGCGCGGGGGCTCAGTAGTTGTGGCACACGGGCTTAGTTGCTCCATGGCATGTAGGATCTTCCTGGACCAGGGATTGAGCCCGTGTCCCCCGGCATTGGCAGGTGGATTCTTAACCACTGCACAACCAGGGAGGTCCCTGGGAGAAAGGTTTGCTACCCATGTATATCCATTTGTGCTGTTTGAATTACCACGTGCATTTTATGTAAAGGAAAGTTGTTTTTTTTTAATGATAAATAAAATAAAACTTAAGTTTATCATAAAGTAAGATGGTATCAATTTAATATAACTTTTCAAATATTTTTATGGCAATCTTTCACAATCATTTTATGGAGTGGTTATAAGCATGGACTTTGGAGTAGGCTTATTTACTGGCTGTGGGGATCTTGGAAAAGTTATTTAAGAGCTCTAAACCTCCATTTTCTCCTGTAAAATAGGAAATAATAATAACAACTATCTTATGGGGTTGTTGTAAAAATAAGATAATACAGTCAAATGGAAAGCAATTAACCTGGCGTATGACCTATTGTAAGCACTCAAATGTTGAGTGCATTATGGTTAATACTAAAAGGCTATATCTAGGACTCTTGGTTGCAAGTGGTAGTAATCTAACAGTTTTCTCCTACCAAAAAAGGGAATTCTTCAGCTCACACAAATGAAAGTCTAGTAGATCTGTCTTTGGGACTGGTAAGATCTCATACCTCCCTTGAAGGCACTGGGACTCAGTCTCTCTCTAGCTCTTAACTCTGCTTTCTTCTCTGTTGGCTCAGTTCCCAGGTAGCTCCAGGCTTACATCCTACCAGCCTGATAACTCCCAGTGAAAAGAACCCTGTACTTTCCAACAAAAATCCCATCATTGAGTGATTCATCCTGCTTTGGTCATGGGTAAACCACCCGTAAACCAGTCACATTCGCCAGCTGACTGGACTACAGTGATTGGTGGGCCCAGATTAAGGTACTCACCTCTGTAACCTAGATAGTAAGGGCCAGCCTAAGATGTTGAACAGTGTCAGGCCTTTTGTTTTCAAGCCTGGAGACAGAGAAACCACCTGAACTAAGAACTGCGGAGAAGTTCCCCAAATGAAAAATTAGGGGCAACAAATGCCAGGTAGACAGAAACCATGGATGTTCCCCTCGGCCCACTGCTTGGCTGCCTGACGGTTACTCCTATTATTTTCATACGTACATTTTCTGAAATGAGTAACAGTGCAACTGTTCCTTGCAGAGGCATGTTGTCATAGTTGGGGCTGAGGTCCTATAGTTAGCACATACTTCCTTTCTAGTAAAAGCCACTCTTGATCTGCTCAGGCAGATGCCGTGTGGGTGATCTATATAGCATCACTCATGTTCGGCCTTTACTCCTGCTTAGGACCAAATGGCTGGGCCTCCTGTTAAGCACCAGATATATTAGTTGCTTTACTGGTAGGGGCCATGTAATATGAAGATCTGTTTATAAACAGGACAGCTCTCCGTTTAGCAAGATGTTCACACTAAGAGCAAACAAAAATTGAGATGACCAAGAGGAGATTTTTTTTTTTGATTTGATTTTTTTAATTGTGTTTGATTTACAATATTATATTAGTTTTAAGTGTACATGGAACATTCTCTTGAAAGTGCTGACAGGAAAAAAAAAATCAACCCAGAATTCTGTATCCATTGAAAATATCCTTCACAGATGAAGATGAAATGTTTTCAGAAAAAATAAAACTAAGATGATTTGTCACCAGCATAGACTAAAATAAATGCTATAGGACATTCTTCAGGCGGAGGAAAAATGACCCCAGGGGATTACACAGATCTTCAGGAGCCAACCAAGAACAGCAGAAAATCTGAATACCAAGAGGAGATTTTTATCTGCGCTGGTGCTCTGTCCAGGGCAAGGGGGTGTAGGCAGAGACTACCTGCCCTGTTTAAGTCCTCCCTTCTGGCTTCCTGTTTGTTTTAACAAGCATGTGTGCACGAACTCGCTAAGGTAAGCAATATGCTCCATCCTAGCCCTTCCCCAAAAGGAAGGCCAGTTACTGTGCCCGTCGTCAGATCTAGGACCTACAAGTACCGTGTGTTCCAGCTTAGTCCCCACTCACTCAGCAGTGGAGGAGAGGTAACAGGATAACCCAACAGAAACATCCATTTGGAAAAGAGGAAATCACACACGGTGGTCACCTCCCAGAGCATGTCATGTCCCCCTCAACAGGAATAGCAGGCACTTGGAGACTTGCTGGAGATGTGGCTTGCTTGTGGCGCCAAGATGGCCACCCCGATTTCTACCCTCTGGGAGGATTTTTCTGGGACTGCCTTTCTTTCACAGCTCATTTCTTTTCAGTGTGAGTTTTATAGGTTTAGGGATTGATTCACTTAAAGACTGAGGTCTCATAGGCCTTTGCTTCCTCTGGTGCCTTTCAAATGTAGTCGATTTTCTATCTAGTATTGAGATTTGTCAACTCTATGGTTTGGTGCTTGGTTCCCAAAGTCACACAACCTGACTAGTCCTGGTCCTTGAAGTTAGATCGCAGTTTCTTAGCAACAGATCTTGGAATTTCCCCAGCCTACAGCTCACTGCTTCCACAGGCCTTAGCCTCAAAGCAATTTGAAACAGTAGCTGAGGATGGGGAGGCACAAACGACTATGCCCACAGGCTGCTGGCCAGTGGGTGGTTCTTTATTGAGGGTTCAAGGAGAGTGTGGCCTTAAGGGGCCAGGAGCTCAGGGGCCCAAGCCCTTTTCCCATTTTGCCTTCCTTCTGTGGACTTTAGCAGGGGCAGAGAATACAGCTGTATATCTTCTTGGATTGCTCTCTACTGAGAAAAAGCCTCCAAAGCAAAGCTGTTTTCTCCTTCTCTACTTTTAGGTAAGCCTCTACAAAGCTTGTCTCTATCAGTAGTAATTTCCTGCAGGCCACAAGAAGTAACCAACACACCTGGCTCCTTGTTAGCAAGGCATGCCAGCTCCCCATTTCACTGGAGCCCCTCTTGACTCAGCCATTTCCACAGGTTGTCACATCCTCCCCACACTTTCAGGAGCCCAACTCAAAGTGCTTTGAGCTAAAAGGAGACTTTATTGGCTAATGTAACTGATGTAACTGAAAAGTCTGGGGAAGGCCAACTGCATGACCTGACCCAGAGTTTTGAATGATGGCCTCAGACCCCTTTCTCTCTGTTTCTCCACTCTGCTTTCCCCTGGGGAGGCCTCATTTCCAGGTAGCTTTCGGCTACCAACTTATCAACCTTACTAAGAAGGCACACCCCTTCCTACCAGTAGTTCCAGAAAAACTCCTGGGGTTGCCTTCGTTCACCCAGCTTTGGTCCTGTGCCAGAAGGACTGCAATCGCTGTGGGCGAGGGGGCGGATGGTGCATAAAGACCAGCCGGGCCTGGGTCACCTGCGTGCACCGGGGTCACCTGTGTGCACCAGGGTCACCTGTGTGCACCGGGGCACTCGTAGTCTGTGAGAGGGAAGGGAATGTTCACTGGGCCAACCGAAGCAACAGGCCCACACAAGGATTTGACAAGAGTGTTTGGGAGCAGACAATGAAATTAAGAAAGTTAATTTGCTCATTGTCATTCCTAGGCCTTTGGAGTGGTGATGCACTGCTCAGCAGAAAGATAATGTGTGCCACAAATGCAAGCCACATAGTAAAAAGATACATATATTTTCCATATATATATATATATATATATGGAAAAAGGTGAAATGATAATTTTTATAGCATCTTACTTAGTAATATCTTATGAAGCCGAAACAGCATCATTTTAACATGTAATCAACATAAGAATTATTCCTGAGCTCTTTCAGCCTTTTTCGTGCTAAGTTTTGAAATCCAGTGTGTGTTTTACACGGACAGCACGGGTCAGATCGGGTGAGCTGCCTGTGGCTCATGGCTTCTTAGTGAACAGAGCAAGTTCAGCTGATAAGTTGTTACTTCCGTTTCTATGTCATGGGGAGTTATTTTGAAATTGTGAATCTCCTCATTAGAAGCATCTGCCCTGAAATGAGCCTAAGTGCACATTGTCACGTGGGTGTCTAGTTGGTACCACCCCCGTCTGAACACCCTTCACACCCGTGCAGTCAGGACTCAGCAGTTACTTATTTAATTACCTGGCTTCTCTCCTGGGCTCTGCACACTAGGAACCAAGGGACTCTTACCTGTCTTGCTTACCTCTGTTCCCTTCGCCCAGAACCCAGGACATAAAAGGCATGAAGTGCATATTTTATATGAAAAATCAGATGAAAAACTTGGGTGAGAGCTTCTCGTTTGCCCAGTTTGATGACCAAATGGGGAAAGTAATCCTAGTTGAAACCCAGGATTGAGTGTTTGCGGTATTTGTTATTCTGATGAATGAGCATTTGTAGTCTGTGACCAGTTGTGTTACTATTCAATCACCCTTTCTTTCATTGAATATATATATATAGAGAGAGAGAGAGAGAGAGTGTGTGTGTATGACTGAATTCCTACAGAAACCCAGGCTCTGTACCAACCCCTGGGTATGCAAAGATAAATCGGAAGCAGTCCCTGCCTTAAAGGAAATGAGAAAGAGATAAGTAAAATAACTCTTACATCCAGCAAGTGTTATGATACCAATAAACACAGAGTGTTTGGGGAGCACAAGGAAGGGGGTTCAACCCAGGTCAGAGATGGAGACAGAAGCAGAGGTTTGCTGGGGAAAAGCGAATTTAAGTCCCATGATGCCTGCGGTATTCTTAGTCTCCAGCCCCATGCCTGGCACGTATGTTGAATCAATGAGTAAATGAACGAAGTGGCTCCAGAGCCTAACCCTGAAGGATGGTTGGATTTGTCCATCTGAGCCCAGGTGGCGAGAGCTCTGCCTCCGGAGCCAGAGCCCCGGCTGGAGGGAACCGAGACCCTGAGTGAAATAGAGGGGGCCAGCGGGGGCTGGCGCGAGCCTGTGGCGTTTGGCTTCACTTGTGATCGTCCACATGACCAGCGACCAACGACTATACTCTCTTATTCCAGGCAAAGCGCAGGCTGGAGCTAGGAGAAAGCGGTCAGCAGTACCTCTCAGATGGTTTAAAAACCCCCAAGGGCAAAGGAAGAGCTGCGCTCCGAAGTCCAGATAGTCCAAAAAGTAAGGATTCCATCATCTCTTCCTCTCTTGGGTGTGAGCTTCCCAACTTTCAGAGCTTGTGGCTGAAGGGATGCCAAGGTGTGGATAATTTTGGCATGTTTGGTTCTTTTTCATTTCTGCCTGTGCCTATCCAAAAAATAAATATGATGTCTGCAGACACCCAGTGAGAGGTTTACAGAGTCACTCTGGTACCTGAATACTGACTTCAGGGGAGGCCTCTTTTGATGTGTGCAGTTTCATTTTTCAACTCAGAATACAAGCTCTTTGGCACTGTTCCATAGTCAAATCTAACTTTAACTTTCCTTCATGGACCTTAGTTCGGGGACCAGGGCTAGCTGGCTGTAGGTGATATCTATGCCAGCCTAAATCTCTAGTTCAGCATATGGCAGCGTAAGAATCGAGACCAGTAAATTGCAGCTAGTTTCCATTTCCATCAAACACAATCGTTTCTTTTGGGAGAGAGAGAAAAGTAGGTTGGAAATAGCTAAATAGTCCTTTACATCTTTGGCATTTAATGCAAAGGCTAAATTAATTTAGACTTTGTCCTATCCTGTGGTGTATGAATTAGGCAATCCACAAATTGTGTGTTGTACTCAGTTAAACCCTTGACCTGTGCACCTACCTATAAGAGAACAAATGCAATATTCAATGAGGACAGTTCATTCCAGAGGGATGGGGAGACTGGATTGAATGACTTTTCCAGGTATTCTTCATCTACATTATTTGAAAAGTTGGTGAACGAGTTATATACACACAGAGACACTGGAGTCTGAAAGGGCAGTTAGGATGGGTCTGTCTGGGGCCCATCATCAAATGCTGGAGAGATTCACAGCCGAACCCCATCAAATTAGGCTCCACATGTGCTGTTCCCATGAGGCTACAGCACTTTTTCATTCATTCAACAGATATTTTTGAGCACCTACTATGTGTGAGATACTTCACTAGACACAGGGAGTAGGGTAAGCCAAAGTAGAAACTACTGAGAAATTCACAGTAAAACGCTTTAATCAAACAGGAGTTTTTTACTGTCCCTTCCTTCTCTAATAAAGCAATTTCATAGCTTTCCATAACTCACCAAAAGCATCAGCAACAACAGCTTTGCTTCCAACACTAATACCTGGGCTGCTGGGGGAATGGGGGCTTGCTTGACTGCAAAGAAACCCTTCATTTCTTTACCTTTCCCCCTATCCCCCCACCCGCTCGGCTTTTGTTTTTCTTTAAGCTCCAAAATCTCCCTCAGAAAAAACACGGTATGATACATCACTTGGTCTGCTCACCAAGAAGTTCATTCAGCTACTGAGCCAATCACCTGATGGGGTCTTGGATTTGAACAAGGCAGCAGAAGTGCTGAAGGTACAAAAGAGAAGGATTTATGACATCACCAATGTGCTGGAAGGCATCCACCTCATTAAGAAGAAGTCTAAAAACAACGTGCAGTGGATGTGAGTATGAGTCACGGCCCCCGCATTCACTGGCTCTGGGGTCCTTGCAAACTGCAGAGGGGTTTCTCCCAGGCCCAACTTTCACGCCCATGCCCACACTTCATTCCTTTTTTCTCCTACTTCTCTCTCCTTCTCTCTTCCCTCCTCAACTCCTTAGCCAGAAGTTCAAAGTCTCTTTACAAAGAGACCTTCTGTTTAGATGCTGTCAGAGATAAAAGGGTTTATATTCAATTAGCCTTAAGCAAGGAGATCCTGGGATTAAATGGAGCCCTGCATCTGTAAAGTAAAAGGCTGTTCATCTGTCACCATGATATCTACGTGTGTGCTCACATGTGTAATCTAATAGATGCTTACACAGGTCTGTGGCGTGTCTCTAACAGGAGTTTAGAAACTATCTGTGGCTGTGTATCAACACATCTGTGTGTACGCACAGTTGTCAGGTATCTTTATTGATGGTTCTCATTGCCGATTAACTCACTTTCTGTGTAAATTAAGTCAATGTTCCTTCTGGAAAACCGGGATGATAATACTTGTCATCTACACACCCACATGTATGATTAAATGTATGATAATGTCGTTTGTGAATTACGGACAGAGCATCTGAACACCCAGTATATCAGAAGGAACTATGAAAGCATTATTGGAAGGAATAAATCTGTTATGGGTTGGCTTTGAAAAAAACATTATTTCAAACATGATAAAATGAACATGTACTTTTTTGGAATTTTATGACAATTCAGTGACCCATTTTAGCCTGTGGTTGAGACACACCTGTTGGGAACTGGTTTTTGTTCTTGCATCCAGCACATATACCTGTTTTCTTCACCTCCTTTTCCTTTTTAGTGGTTGGTATAAGACCCTCCGAAATGACCTAGGTCTCTCATGCTTCTTTTTTGGATGACATTTGGTTGAATTTTGAACCATTCCATCTTTTTCTTCAAATTTTTCTACCTTGCTATGTCTTTCTGTCCTTTTTCCCCTGTTGCTTTTCTCCCCGCTGGGAGGCATGTGGCAGGAAGGAGCCGCCCCCTTTTGCCCTTTGAATTTGAGTCTTCTGAAGAAACAGGCTCTTCTGGAGGAAAGAAACCTGAAAATAGCAGTGTTTTTTCACTTAATTTCTATGGTGTGAAAAGTGAAGGACTTTATGTATGAAAAAATATGTATGAACGTTCTAATTTTAACACTTGGCTAACAAACAGTGTGACCTCCTGCATCAAGAGGGGACATTTACCCGAAGGACCGTTTCCCCCAGCCCTCCCGTTCGCCCTCTCCCCTTTGGCCTGTCGAGCGGCCATGCAGAGCCTGTGTTTGGGTTTCCAGGGGCTGCAGTCTGTCTGAGGACGGGGGCATGCTGGCCCAGTGTCAAGGCCTGTCTAAAGAAGTGACCGAGCTCAGTCAGGAAGAGAAGAAATTAGATGAACTGATCCAAAGCTGCACCCTGGACCTCAAACTGTTAACCGAGGATTCAGAGAATCAAAGATATCCTTTGTGCCACCTGTTTGGCGGGGGTTAGTGCCTTCTAGACTGTTTCCAGAGTTGATGATCGGACTTTTATGCACAAGGTAGAATTTGACTCTAGTTTCATACAAGTAAGCGTGTGTGTGTTCAGTATTTATGGAATGATAGTCATTAGACTGCATCCTATCGTATCTCTTTCGATAGCCAGGTGGGAACTGTTTTTTAAAGTATTGTATTCATGTGTGGTTGGGACATACGGATACACTCAGAGCGTAAGGCAACACTATTAATGAGATATGTAAGGTGTCAGTAGTCATATTAATGATAACAATCAGCAGATTCATCTTGGGCTTCCCAGGTTTTAGGTGGGTGTTAGCTGTCACTGTTGCGGTTCTCATATTCGATTTTCTTTTCATCAGATATTGGGGGCAATTGGAATTTGTTGAATCTGTAATTGAACTATAGTTGAAGGAATTGAAAGAGTATAGAAGAATCGTTCTATAGTTTTTAAAGCACGTTATGCTGAATCACAACACCAAAAACTGATTTCAGAAACACCTCAAGGCCTAAGAAATCTCAGTTTATCCATTCATCCACAAACATTAGTCCTTGGAAGTAAAAATATAAAAAGCCAACTCTTGTTCTTAACTGGCTGACAATCTGTTGACCACCTGAGGAAAACTTAACTGTTCATCACCTCACTTCAGACCACAGAGGAGAGAGATTACTTCATCATGTTGACGAGAAGATTTTGCAATTTTCTCAGTTATTAGTAGAAGACAAAACCAGTATTTTAAATAATCCCATCTCTAATTTTAGTTCCCCATTTATCTTCTTCAGACAGAAAATAAAATGTGACCTGCCTAGTTTCTTCTAGTGTCTCATCTCTAGTAGGCTTTCCCTTGGAGTTATGGGGACATTTATTTTCCAATTTAAGCAGTTTTTTGAAACTCTGATTGTTCATTTCCTGTTGGCCAAAGGATTAACCTTGTCAGCTGATGATCAGTGAGCTGGAGAAGAGGTGTGATGATTCGACACCGCCCCCTCCCCCCTCCCCGTGGTGGCCAGAGTGGGCTTACACTGGAAGACGTAAGAGTAGCTCTAGTTGGGCTGCTTCATACATTGTTTACTCAGGAGCCCCTTCGGGGAGGAGATATGGCCGTTACATGTGATTGGCAGCTTATAGCCTTGTCACCTACATTAGCTTTCTCTGGTGCCTTTGTTGCAGAAAATGAAAGCTTCCTTGCAGGGGCTGCTAACCCAAGAAGCGAACTCAGGAGGGAGCCACAGTGGAAGCACTTTTAAGTTTGTGAGATTAGAGAATACGTTTGCACAATCTATTTCAGTTTGCCATCCAGTTCCGAATTTGGTACAGCTTGTTCACAAACGTGTTGAAATTTTCCTTCCTGCAGCATGTTGGGTAATTGTAGATGAGGTTTTATTTTACTAAGTGGTTGTCAAATAGCTCTTTGACAGTGGGCTGTGGAGTAAGTACCTAGTTATCAGTTTCCCCACTGTTCTCAGTAAAAATTCCTAACTGTCAAGTCTTCTATGAAGACAGCAATTGGCTTCCTCGATGAAATAGATGATGACCTAAAACCCAGAATCCTGCGTGAGCTGCCCTGTCAAGCTCAACACTGAAATAGCTGTTGTCTGAACTACTGAGACTTAAAGATGATAGTCTGTGATAGATGCCCCTAAATGTACATGCAGATTTTGGGTGAATGTGCTTTTTCCTGGACAGCAGGTTCATAGCTTCATTCAATTTCTAATAAAAAGCTACTAATCTAAGGGACATCATTTCCTCTAGGCTTTCTAAGTCCTATTTCTGTATTAAACATGTTAGATCACAGACTCTGTTCACTACATTATATTACCTCTGGAAATGCCTTTGTTGGGTTGTGATTTGCTGTTTTATCCTAGGCATTTTTTGTAAGTTAATATGAAAAGCAACTGGCTAAAGACATTGTATGTTAATTATGGTACTCCATGTCCCTTATAAAAGAAAGCTATGCGACCTATTCTCTTGTAGTACCAAGTCAAAGCCTGTCTCTCTAAGCAAGCTAGCATGAATACTTTATCATATAATAAGGACCATGTTCTTTCGTAACATCCTCTTAGGTTTAACTGTCAGGGCACTTTAAAGAATTGTTCAGTGCTCGGAAGTAACTACCAAGAGTACTGAAATATTATTTTACTCTCTTTTCCTAAATCATTTAGGTTGCAGATCATCTGGAAGCTGCTTTCCTCCTTGTGAACACTGAAATATTGTAGTTAATAATATCATACAAAGGGTAATTTTTCTAACAGAGGAGTAATGATACTCTTATCAGTAGGCAATATATAATCACAACCAGCCCAGGTACACTTAAGAAAACAAGCTCTCTCTGCCTGAGCAGTACTCGGAGTTCTTCCACTGATACATAGATTTCATTCATTCATCTGGGTGGCTGCTGACACTTTTTAGTAATCAAGTAGCAGATAGAAGTTACCGGTGTTTCGACAAAATTATGGTTCATAGGGCTTAAATTTTTTCTGTGAATTGGGATCTGCCATCATTCAATTTGAGTGACAGAGTACTTCATTGGAGTTCATGCAATACCTGTGCTCCAGAGGAACCTGGTTTGAAAATCCCTGACCAAATTGGGTTTCAGTTTTCTTTTGAGAGTTTATTTTAACTGTTCTGTTTCTGTGTTTATGTTAATATCTTAAGTAGCCATGACCTTAGAAATGGAAAGAAAAAAGCTAGACACTTCTTTTGTTGTTTAGAATAACAACCAGAAAAGAAGATTCATGGAAGATCCCATATATTTAAAGATCTAGAAGGAGAGACAGATATATTCTTCTAAGAAATAAAATACTTAAAAATTTTTCCATGCATCTATTTTGTTATCTTCGTAATGGTTACATCCGAGACGATTAGTTGGAAGATTTCCTTAACACTCATTACGTTAGCTTATGTTACATATCAAGATATTCGAAAAATTAGTGGCCTTAAAGACCAAACTGTTATAGTTGTGAAAGCCCCTCCAGAAACAAGACTTGAAGTGCCTGACCCAATAGAGGTAAGGAGATAACGTCTTTGTTCATCTGTAGAGATCTTTTTGGAATGCCTGGTGTTAAAGAATCATTGACTCCTGGTTAAAGTCTGTATTCTCCTAAAAGCTTGATAGTTCTTCCCCATCTGTTTTCCTTAATCCTAACTTTAAAAACATTTCAACAGTTGGATATGTATTGAGTGTCCAAAAAGTCTAGTTTTAACATAGCAGGGCATTCAACTCAAAGTGGTAAATGGGGCCCTGTCCCTCTTGTATTTTCTCTTTTTCATAATTTGTTATATGGTAGTTCTGATCCATTTGAACCGGTGGGGAATTTTACGTTGATTACCCTGGATGTGGTCCCCACCATGAACAGAGATATAAATGTTTTAAAGTAGCTCCCTAACTTATCTTAGGACATTTTAAGAATTTATCATTTATAACACATTTACTTTTAAGAAATCAAATGGGACTTCGGGTTAATTGATAGACTAGAATATTGTAAGAAAATAAGGAGCATATTTTTGTGATTGCTTTCAGATATTCTTTGATAATATAGGCCTAGACTATAACTATAAGATAAAGAAATGTAGTAAAAGAATGTGTAGAAAATAAAAAGAGAATGAAATTTGCAAGCTCCCATCTAGGGTAGAATTCTCACCTTAAATGATAATAATAGCTCTATGACCTAGATAAAGAAGAATTTTAAATATTAGTGTGCTGCATTCTCTTATTAAACTCAGTTCCTAGCACTTAAGAGTACTATTCCTCCAGTGGCTATTAAAGTTCAACATAAAAAAACCCCTACTGTTAAGGAATAATAACATGGGAATGCTGTATTTGGAACACTTAAAAGACCTTCTAACAGTTTGCATAAAAGGAATATATATATTTTTTTAAAATTCACCTCCTCTTGGCAAGGGTCAGCAAACTTTTTCTTTCAAGAGCCAGACAGTAAATGTTTTTGGCTGTGTGAGCCCTACAGTCTGTTGGGACTATTCAACTGCCCAGCTCCGCCATCATAGCATGAAAAAAAAGGAAAGAAAAAAAAAAAACAAATATCAGCCAGAGGCTACACATAAACAAAGGGAATGGGCGTGACTCTGCCAATAAAACTTTATTTACAAAGCCAGTTAGTGGACAGGATTGACCCTCGGGCTGCAGTCTGCGGACCCCTGCTCTAGAGGATGACAGTCATTGACTGAGGCGGACTACCAGTAGAGAAACAAAAGGAACAATGAAAATTACCCTTACTTGCCATTTTTTGAAGAAAATTACTATAGCTCTCATTTCCAAAAGAACTTTCAGTTTGAACTTCTCTCACTTCTTCTGTTCATAGAGCCTGCAAATACATTTGGCAAGTACCCAAGGACCCATTGAGGTTTATTTGTGTCCAGAAGAGACTGAAACACACAGTCCAATGAAAACAAACAACCAAGACCACAATGGGAATATCTCTAAACCCACTTCCAAAGGTAAAAATTCCACTTTTGTCATTTGGAAACTATGTTAAAAATGAATGTGGCTAGAAGGATCCTGTATCAGAATCACAAGTCTAGGCAAGAAACAAAAATTTCTGTTATTAATGTTATTAAGGTAACATTTTTTAAAAAAGGCATTCTGAATAGTTTGCAGAAGAAAATAATGATCTTCTTCAGGGCAAATGGTTCCTCCACCCACTTAATGGAGCCCCTACAGGCTTTTGCCATCAGCAGAAACCATTTCTTTACAGTGTTTTGGAAAACCAGCAGAAGTGAGGAGTGAAGCTATAAGCTGTCTGGGTGAATCACCAGCTACACTTGGCCGCACACCTCTGAGTGATACCGCAGAGACCATTAGAGAGGGAACTGAAAAAAGTTAGGAGAGAAAAGCCTTTTGCCAAAGAAGTTTTATCCTAATTTCCCCCGCAGTGTGATGGGGAGAGAATAAGGGAGGGAAACCCCAGGAAAATAAATCTAACGCATCCCTCCACTGTCCACACAGCAAGGGAAGCTTTTTGCAGTCTTTTTGATTTTTCAGATTGGAGATATGCATTTAATTTTCTTCTACTACCTCCCAATATAGGAGCAAGAATAGGAATGATTTAAGTGATCGGGTCTGACTTAATATTGAGGGGGAGAAAAAAATGCTACCTCAAATGGTAAAACAAAAGACCACTTTTTTTTCCACCCTAGAACTTCAAAGTGGATGTGTCTTTTTATTTGTATTTTTAGAAGTATCTTTAATAAGCTAGTTGTTCAAAAAAAGACTAAGTTAAAATCAGTGATCTCTACTAGGGAGCCAACTTTTCAGTCTGTAGATTTTGTTTTCTTCTGTTTTTCTTTACAGAATGACTAATTGATAGCAGGACATTTTTTAAGTTTGTTAGCCTCTAATCTTTGAAGCTACGTGTATTCTTGTTTGCTAACCGTTGGTATTTTAAAAGATGAGTGAGTAAGACCAGAACATAGAAGGGCTTACCAGAGTCAGTGCGCACAGTGCCTGTTAGCATGAGGTGATCTATACTGTCATGTCATCTAATTGTCCTTAGCAAAGAGTGCATGCTTTTATAACAGCAACACGTACATGCTTCCCCAAAATTAATTTGATTTTTGCCTAACTTATTTTCTTCTTTCCACCAACTTTTTCCGTTCAGACTTGGCTTCAACCAACTCAGGACATAGTGATTGCTCGATTTCCATGGCAGACCTTTCTCCCTTGGCCTCCCCAGCCAACCTTTTACAGCAGACCGAGGACCAAATTCCTTCCAACCTAGAAGGACCATTTGTGAACTTACTGCCCCCCCTGCTCCAAGAAGACTATCTCCTAAGCCTTGGGGAGGAGGAAGGCATCAGCGATCTCTTTGATGCTTACGATTTGGAAAAGCTCCCACTGGTGGAAGACTTTATGTGTAGCTGATTATGCTTTGTGTGGACTTCCCTTATAAACCAATTATTTTTTTATTATGAAACCGAACATCTGTCATGCAGTGTTGTCCCTTCCTACCTTCTTCCTCCAAGATAGTATCATGAAGTAAACTACAAACTTCAGAACAAAGCTGACATTTTAATGAATTAAAAAAAAAAAAAAATTGTCTAAACGCACAGTTGCAGGCTCCCTTGGGAAAGCCCTGCCTTGCCCCAGGCTCCAAAATCTCCTGGATGAGTCAGCAAGTGAGAAAATGTGCAATCAGGTGTCTCTCACCCGTCCTTTTCCTCCCTCCCTCCTGGATTGGCTTGCTGTGCCTGACGGATGGGCTGTAGACTGGGGTCTGGCCACCTGGCCCACTCGAAAACAGCAATCTTCCTTAATAGCATTTCAAGCCGTGCCTTCTTCGCAGAATGCATGTCTTTGGGGTCTGCTAATTTGGAATGGAACTGCAGGAACTGTAAACTTGAAGTCATGCAAAAGTATGAAATGGATTTCTTCAGCTCTTCTTAGGAATATTTAAATTACTGTCATAATTCAGTTTAAGCTATGGACCGCGTGTCCCACTAGGAGGTCAAGAGATCCTCCACAGCCTTTCAGATGAAGAAACTGTTTTCAAGTATTTGTCGCAGATACAGAAGAAGAGTTGAGTTCTGCCCCTCTGAGCTGTTGTGGATTTTTCCTGTCTCCATAAACCACTTCCACTCCCCTGCCCCCAATGTATTTGTAAGTTTGAAGTTGATTTGTAGCAAATGCCTACTTTGGAGTTCTTTGTGGATTATTTTAGATTTTTTTTTTTAAGCTGCCATTTAAGCATTCCTGTGGCACCCATCACCATTTCAATTTAATTGTTTACTTTGAAGCAGTTTTTGCTAATTCAAATTATTTAAGCAGAGGTAGAGAACCTCTATTGATCAGAGCATCTAAATGTGTGTGAGCTGAGGTTTAACAGCCTCTGCGAGAAGCTTTGCCCCATCTTGCTTCCTTTCCCAGGAGGGGGCGCTTCGAGCCAGTGGAGCTCGCCGACAGGGGCGGCCCATCTGGAAGGAGAACCAGGTCAGATGACATAGCAGCCCCAAGGAGCAGCAGGTGTGGATCCCTCCGTCCTTGGGCTTCCCGGGCCCCCGGTGACCGGGGAAAGGGCTCTCTTACACTGCACTCAGGGAGACCACTTCTCAGGATGGGGTCAGATGGAGAGGCCTCTGGGGAGGAAGACATCCCCCGTTGTGAGTAGCGTTCTGTCAGCGGCATTTACTCCCGCTGGTGAGAACACGGCGCTCCCATTCCCCTTCCGCTACGAAGGAGTGAGCTGGACCGAGGGCAGTCAGGGATGTAGAAGAAGCAGGACAGGACGCCAGGGCATCTCCCCCTTAACTCTTCAGGAATGGTGTCCCGAGTTGGAGGCTTCGTGACAGCTGCAAATCCTACCAGTTCTGTCCAAGAATGGCTTTCCCATTGGCCAGGGGGAGACGGCCCTCTCCCGCTGGGAATGTGGCAGAGTACCTCACATCCATTCCTTGGATGCTAAAGACTGTGGGAATGAGGGAGTCATCTAAAAAACAAACCTCAACGCAAAGAACAGTTAAATTGAAATGCTATGTGCCCAACACAGCGGTAGGCACATAGTAGGCACTCGATTCACGTGTTCCATTGAATGGCAAAGATATCCCTTAGGAAAAACACAAAACAAAACCGCGAAAGCCCTAGCTGGGTTAGTCTAGGTAGATTTCCACAATATGCAAAGTGGTGGTCGGGTCAAAACAATGACACCAGCACTTTAAACTATTTGTGTAGGTATGCATGGGTGTATGTTTGAGAAGAAAAACAAAGGTGCAGATCATCCTCCCTTTTCTTCGGCCTCCATCCCCACCCCCCCCCCCCCCCCCCCCCCCGTCCCCTCACACACACACTGGACTTGGTCCGAGATGAAGCATTTGGTGGGGGGGGGGGGAAGGGGGAGCTTTGTGTCAAGTGCCTACTGGAAATGCACTGTGGGGTGTTTTCCTGTATGGGAAACCATTTATGCCAAGCTTTTCCCCATTTCCCATATTTATCTCATCTGGTTAGCTGCCTCTGCTTCCAGCTTTGTGTAATTCTCTTTGCCAGCTGCACAAAAGCTGATTTTTTCCCAAAGTCTAAAGACTGAGCTCACCTGACTAGGTGTTTGTGTGTTTGGTTGAATTTCTCGTTAAACCTTTTCGTAACGTGATGCCGTATTTATTGTTTTAAAAATGAAAGGAATCCTAATAAGTCTTAAAAGTTCCTTCATGCATAAGGTTTTCCCAGTTAATGGGCTTAACTGGTGTACATTAATTAGACGTCCATACTGTATTCTGTTTGCATTAGTCATTTTATTTTTGCAATAGTATCTGGCACACAAAGTGGGTTAGTACTACAGTATTTGTGTTACTTTAAGTACTGAGTATGCAGGTTTCCTGGTACCATTGAGTTGCTGCTATTAAAGCTCACACATGAAATGGCTAAAAGTTACAAGTGTGCGAATTATGACTGCGTGAGCCTTAGAAAGTAAACTGTATAAAGAGCAACACATGAGCTGTCAAACAGTGTTAGGTGTGTGTTTATATGTACAGATTTGTGCGTAGCAATCGTTTTATTTAAGTTGATACGCAGCCTACTCATATTTTCATTATCTAGCAATTTTGTACAAAAATAGCAATTAATTTGTAAACACTGCCAGAATATTTTCTAGCTGGTTTGTAATTTTTTAAGAGTGTTATTTTGTTTTTGTTTTTTTTTTTGTTGTTGTGTTCTTGTGTTCATTTTTGTTGTAAGTGTAGATCTGTAAATACAATTGCAGTATTTAAAGCTTTAGCTTTCAGGAAAAAGAAAGTAAGAACTCAGCGTGTGCATGACAACTCGTGTGTCCGAGAGGAGGGATTTGAAGGACAATGCCTTGCAGAGTGAGTCGGGTGGCAATTGTCAGATTGTGGGAATTTCTTTTCCTGTGGGGTACGTGATTTTGTCAAAAGGAAGTATTTCTCCCAAAATTGGGAGTAGGCAAACTACTAATCAGTTTAGCTTTGTGTTGTATGCTAGTTAAAAAAAGAAAATATGTAATATAATGTAAAAAAAAAAAAAAAAAAAAAGCTTTTATGATGGATTTTGTAAATAGATTTGTTACAGGGTAACCTGTTCTCTAGCTGTGATCTTACCACTTCAAATGGGTGTAATTTGAATAAATTTTGTATGGTAAAGGATCAATAAAATGATTTTTTTTAAAGAGTTTAGACTTGTAGATAGATTTTCTTACATTGTCTTATGCTCCTACATTAATTTTATTTTTAAAGACATGCTTAGCAAGTTAAGGGGAACGTTTGAACAAAAACTCAAAACATTGTACGTCTTACCATTTAGTTGGGATTTGGGGAATATTAAGCAAAAAATTTTTTGAGCACCTGTGTTATGCTTGCCACTTTGGGAAGCAGAAGAACTTGCCATGTCTCTAATCACTTGGCAGAAACCACTACCAGGTATGGAGAAGGATTTTTACACTGAGAAAGTGACAAGTCAAGTTTTATTCCTCATAAGGAATACGAAGCCAGTCGATTCTATTTCTCAAGATTGGTAATTACCTTCCTTGTTCTAGATTCTGTATTTCTTGTAATGCCACCTATGAACAACTTCAGATATTTTTGACTGCCATGTCACTCTTAACTCAGAGCTCATCATGTAAAAACTTCAAAATGTATATCGTATACACACACAGACACACAATCAATACACAAGAGTTAGTGTACAGAAAAGAAACATTCCCTGCCACCCCCCTGCCCCCGTCTACTCACCCCAGAGGTAACCACTATTTTCATTTTTCCTGTGTGTATCCTTCTGGTCTAGGTGTTTTCTAGGCATATATAAACATGTGTAAGCATACAATTTTTAACATAAGTCGTACTTAATACATATATGTTGATGTTTAGCTTTTATTTTTTTCCACTAAATAGCATCTTGGACATCTTTCCATGTTTGTACTTAGAGATCATGTTCACTCCCTTCGAAGGCTGCATAGCATTCCAGTGATTAAAATTTTCTTTAATAATTTATTTACCTAGCTAATTTCCTGTTTGAAGATATTTTTGAAATAGAAAATATGTTTTATGGAATGCTTATACTATGCCAGGTACTATTTTTTTTTAATATGGTAAAATACACATAGCATAAAATTTACCATTAGTGACATTTAATACATGCACCATGTTGGGCAACGATCACCACTCTGGTTCCAGAACATTTTCATCATCCAAAAAGGAAACCGCACACCCATTAACCAGTCACCCCCCCCACAATCCTCTTCTAGTCCCAGCCCCTGACAACCACTAATTTCTGTCCCTATGGATTTGTCTATTTTGGTTATTTCCTATAAGTGGAATCATACAATATGTGACCTTTCGTGTCTGCTTTTTTTCACTTGGCATTATGTCCTCAAGGTTCATTCATGAGGAAGCACGTATCAGTACCTCCTTCCTTTTTATGCCTGAATAATATCCCATTGCATGGATATACCACATTTCCATTATCTGTCCATCAGCTGATAGACATTTGGGTTGTTTCCACTTTTTGGCTATTGGAATGCCAGGTACTATTTTAAGTGCTTCATATGAGTGCTCTGTGGTTTTTCACAGCACACATCACTAGCTAATCCTATATACGTTATCGCTCCTCTTCTAGAATGTGAGCTCAATGAGGAGAGGTACTTTGTATTACTCACTATTGTGCCCCCAGTTCCTAAAATAGTGCCTGGCAAATAATAAGCACCTAATACATATTTAAATGAATTATTTGTATTTAGCAGATGAGTCTGAGGTTTAAGAATGTTAATTAAAAGGTAACACAGTGATATGATGAGCTCAAAGGCTTTCTCACCTCATTTTGTACCTTATACTGGACTTTTTTTTTCTTCACATTTTTGTGTTTTATTTTTAGTTCTGCCTGGAGTCCTGTTTTCCCAGAGTTGGGGCACCCGATTTCTGTCATCCAGCATAGCCGCTGTCCTATCCAGGGGTGTGCACATTTGGTCAGCAGGTATTCTATAGTCAAGCCAGTGATGAAAGTTGAACAAAGTGAAACAGAAATGGATCCCTTCTTCCAGGTAGACTACTGAAGGTGGGGGGTGGTAGGAGCTAGCAAATAAAACAAGAATTGTCCATATACAGTTGAAAAATGTAGACAAGATGAATTTGAATCAATTGTGTAGAGCTGCAACTTTTCAAAAGATGAATATATGACTAGGATGTGTAAACAGTTTATAATTCAGAAACTTACCTGAGTATCGTTTTAAAATGGGCTCACTCTACTCTGGGTAGAATTGAGAAATCAGTCTGTAATACTGAGATAGAAAATAAAACCATTATTAAAAAGTTAATTGTATTCACTCAATGTCCATTAAGAGAAATATCAATAGTTGTTCATTTATTCATTCGGTCACTCTTTGAATGAGCATAAAGTGATTACTATATGCCAGACACTGTTGTAGGTGCTGGAGTCCAAATGGAAAAAGACATAGATCCTATTAGCAAGAGGAAGCTTATAGTCTAGTGGGGAGAGGAACGAGTTTTAGCTAGGAGAAGTAAGTTCTGAGGGCCAGGTCTTAAGTGATTTTTCCTTCCAAAGCCATATTTGGAAGATTTGGAAGGATAGATGGTTAGAGGCAGAAATGGAAATGAAGATGTAGACTTTCTGCTGGAGAGCTTTACAAAGCAGGAAAGCTTCTGATCCAGAGTGATTAGAGACCTGTGCATCTGGATGCAGGAGGGCTTTTGCAGAAGACTGCCCAGGTAAGCACAACTCAAACGTGAATAAGCCAATGGATTCATTTTCTAGGATCTAGGGAGCTGGGGAGCCTCAATCCAATCTCGACTACAACCCGGATACCATGAAGGAAAATGACGAGATTAAATGGTAGGTCATGCCTTGGGATATGAAGGAGAATCCCTGCCCTGGCTACTTAGAATTAATCAGCTAGGGGTCAATCCGAAGTTAAAAGAAACACCATTGTGGTGCGCGGGCTTCTCATTGCGATGGTATTTCTGTTAACTTCTGATTGACTCCTAGCTGATTAATTCTAAGTAGCCAGGGCAGGGATTCTCATTCTTATCCCAAGGCATGACCTACCATTTAATCTCGTCATTTTCCTTCATGGTATCCGGGTTGTAGTAGCCCCCGCTTGCCACAACTAGAGAAAGCCCGCGTAGCAACAAAGACCCAACGCAGCCAAAAATTAATTAATTAATTTTTAAAAATAAATATATTTTTAAAAAAATTTTTTAAAAAGAAATACTATTAATAGCAGGAAGTTGCAGTTATCCACAATGCAAAGAGCAAGGTTTTCATTGTGCCCTTAAACCTGGGACTTCAAGACTGAAAGACAAACAGGACAATTTCTTAAAATACTCTGGAATGTTTATAACACTAGAAATTACTACTATGCTTTGTTGTGTGAAGAGTACTGTCAAAAAGTTCTGGAGTTCCTTATGCTGGGGGATCTGGGAAGTGCTGGGGCAACCAGAAGGGACAAAGTCCTATGTCATCATGTGCTTTAGAAACAACACTGGAAACTCCTGCATGTAGGGCTTCTGTTGGGCTGTTGTAGGACTTGAGTATATACCATATAATAGAAAAGACAGAGTTAGTTCCTAGGGGAAAGGGAAGATGCATGTGGTTTCTCTTTCCTACATCAATTTCAGTGGCTGACTGCACCCAAGTCAGGAATACAGAAACATGGGCATTAGAACCATTTTTTAATTTAATTTAACCAGGGAATTCAGATAAACAAACCAAAAACATTAATCAAGGCCTAGTTTTTTTTCAACTCAGACAAAGCCATGTCAACTGGTAATGACCACAGAATCACAGAATTTGAGTTGGAAGGCAACCTTATCCCTAACAAGGAGCTGGTTTCATCATGTGACAATTCAGCGATCACGTTTTTGTTCATCAAGAAAACAATCTCCAGAATCCGAGTCCAATGCCCTTTCTGTGATATCTATAAGGTCTTCTATAAGGTCTCTGATATCTATACAGGCACATCAGAAACTGCTTCTTCCCAGTTTTAGTCTTGGAACCACAGCCTGGATGACATGGTTAATTCGTCCTTCTAAATTAACATAAGCTTCTGGAAGATCTGTGTCCATATTATGCACTGGCACTGTTAATTTCTTCTACTCTCCCCCACCATGTTTCATGGGTGGATGCTATCATTATTCTCTGTGTCTCTGTGCACAGTAACAAATCGGGAGAGATGGAAACCATTGGAAGGCCAAGTTGGAGGACTTCTCAGTGGTTCTTTTGTCCTCAGTCTTTGATAAAAATGGATTTGCTCTGTTTAAACAGAGGAAGAATCAAATTGGCAACAGCTCCTAAATAGGATGTTCCATCTCCCCCTTGAAAGACTCAGACTTCTCTTCCTGTACAGGCTACTTTTCAGCTTTAGAAGCCTTTAAGACAGTTTTTCTGCATAATCAAATTCAGGGGCAGTTGCCTCAGCTGAAGCCTAAACTATACTGTGTCTCTCTCATCTTTGAATAGTCCTTAGCGTTGTACAAGGCTTTACAGTTTACAAAGTATTTTTGTTTGCCTTGTCTCTGCATCTAAAGCCATTTGTAACTGATGGCAACAGCTGCAGAAGTAACTAATCAATCGAAAAATGACAAACAGTATGTGGGCAGTGATATAAACAAAGGATGAAAAGCATTTAGCTTTAAGCCATACTCTGGAGACCAAGGAGCAAGAAAGAACACTGAAATTCTACAGGAAAGACCTGAAATAATGATGTCAGTAAATAAAAATTAAACCATGTCAATAAAGAGAGCATGTTTAAATGGGTTAGGGATGGGAATAGAGGTTGTATGTGCTTAGAAATGGGAGGAGACAGAACAAGACCCAAGATGCTTGAAAAGAGCCACAGCTAAATCCTATCCTTGGCAAGAAACCAAAGAACGGCTGTTCCTTTCGTCAAAGAGAAGGTACCATCACCATTGATTCAAAGTTTGGTTATCTATCAAGGGAATAAAGTGGGTGCTAAAGACAGGGGCAGGCATAGGGGTGTAATGAAGGAAAGGAGACAATAGAAAGTGTGGAAATACTTCCCTTACCTGGTCCTGGGAAGGAGATAAACCAGCAACTGGGGGGAAAAATTAGTTGTAAGTGAAGAAGAAAGAATTGGATAAGACTCCTGCTCTGGCAATACGGCTGATTAGATGGCCAGGAAACCCTCTTGTTACAAAAAACCTAGATTGCACAGAGAAAAAAAAAAACCTTTTTAATTTTTATTGTATTGCTGAGATTACAGGGAATTCCTGAGGACCAGAAGAATAAAAAAGAAAACTGAGCTGAAAAGGTTGAAGAGCCTGTAAATGGGAAAGACAGGTAAACCTTAGGTTGGCTACCAATTTCATTTCTAATACTGTTACTGGAATTGAGAAAAAATGTCTTAGGCCAACAAAGAAAGATTGAAGTACTGAACCTAAGACTCAGATTAAACCAGAGAAATTGGAAGAAGGCTCTAGTGCTCCAGGTCAGAGTCATCTGGCTTTCAGCAGAGCAAACACATATCCTTTCTGGACAAGACCTCCTTAACGTAGGACCACAGACTGCATCTACCAAATACAAGATCACAGTCACAGATCAACAAATATAGAAGGAAACAAACCAGCATTAATAGCAGAAGCAGGAAACATCAGATTTAGACCTCAAAGAATTCAAATAATGGAACTATCAGATATAGTATATAAAATAAATATGTATGAAATGCTTAAAGAAATAAAAGACGGTAACACAAAACGAGTGGTCAAGAAGAGATGATCAAAACCTGCCGCACAGATTAGAAAAAGAATAAAATAAAATGTTAGAAATTAAAAATAAAATTGTTGAAGAAAAGAAAAAAATGATGGCTAAACCAGCAGATTAGATACAGCTAAAGAGATCATAATCAACTGGTGTGGTAAATCTGACAAAATTACCCAGAATGTAGCACAGAAAGAAAAGGAGATGGAAAATACAAATAAATTTTAAGAAATAGGGAGCAGGGACTGAAAAAATAATTTTTGTGTAAAAAATCCAGATAATAAATATTTTAGGCATTGTGGCCATAAGGTCTCTGTCAAAACTATATACTTAACTCTGCCTCTGTAGCGTGAAAGCAGCCATAACCAGTCAGCAAATAAATGAGCGTGGCTGTGTTCCAATAAAAATTATGGATGCTAAAACTTGGTTTTCATGTAATTTTCACTTGTCATGAAATAATATTCTTCTTTTGACTTTTCCCAACCATTTTAAGAGTAAAAATTGTTTTTTAGCTCACAGGTTGTACAAAAAGAGGTGGTGAGCAGTTTCTAGTCCAACATGTGGAGTGTGGAAGTTGTCACGCCTGTCCTCACAACAAAGAAAAAAGCTGAACAATGTGAAAATCAACAACTCTCCTTAGATCTATGAGAGAATTGAGGTCCAGGACAAACTACCACCCTGAAAACTGGAGAAACAGGCAAATCCAGAGAACCAGAGCTTACCCAGAGCAGAAACAGCCACTGGAACCAGCAACTGGTATGAAAACCTCAAGGGTAATTGACTAGTTGTTGGGGTCTGGGTGTAGACTAGCTTGAGAAATGGAATCTCCGGAGGACCCATTCTTAGGACTCCTTACACCTTCACTAGTTTTCCCTCCAGGTGGGAAATAGGGAAACAGAGATGGGGAGCAAGGATTGGATTTTTTTTTTTTTCTGTGAAGAGCCAGATAATAAATGTTTTAGGCATTGTGGGCCATCAGGAGAAGGACCTCAGGGTGAAGATCTGAGAAAATCTCCCTCATGTTTCTGGTAGGGGGAGGGGAAAGTAACTATTTTGAAATATGCTGAGACCATTCTGTTCTCCTTAATAAAGGCCTGTCTTTAAGGAAAACCATTTTGCCAGAGCCTATCCCATGTGGATTTTGCCAGAGTCTTACTGATGTGGGGGAAAGGAAATACCCAGTTCCAGCACTTTCTAACCTTCCTGTCCCATCTAAGGGGGGAAAAAATGCTGAGAAGCTTGTGAAGGTCACAGCCAGAGGCAATAAAAGACTGAGATCTAATCATGGGATTACAGAACGCTTACCACTGCCCACACCTTACCACCACATTAATAGGGCTGTGTATAATCATAGGGGACTACAGTGGAAAGAACTGCAAGCCTCAGACTCTTTTTAAAAAGGAGTTTCTAGTAAAACCCAAAGACAACAGGAAAGGCAAAAACAATGACGCTAGAGAAAATTTTAGCCACTGACACAACAGCTACAGCAAATAGTACACACAACCTACCTCCTAGCCAGATAAACTTAAACCTCACACTAAAGGCCTATCTACCATAGTTCCTTTTACCCAATATATAATGTCTGAATTCCAGCCAGAAATTACAAGGCTGGGAATTCCCTGGCGGTCCCGTGGTTAGGACTTGGCACTTTTGCTGTGGGGGCCTGGGTTTGATCCCTGGTTGGGGAACTAAGGTCCTGAGTGCCGCGAGGTGCAGCCAAAAAAAAAAAAAAAAAAAAAAAGAAAGAAAGAAAGAAATTACAAGGCACACTAAAAGGCAAAAAACAAAGTGAGGAGACAAAGCAAGCAACAGAACCGGACTCAGGTATGGTAGAGGTTTGAGAACTATGAGACTGAGAATTTAAAATAACTGTGATTAAGATACTAAGGGCTCTAATGGAAAAAACTGACTTCATGCAAGAACAGATGGGCAATGTAAGCAGACAGGTGGACACTCTAAGAGAGAATCAAAAGGAAAATAGTAGAACTTAAAAACACAGAAACAGAAATGAAGACCATCTTTGATGGACTCATTAGTAGATTGGACATGGCCAAGGAAAGAATCAATAAGCTTGAAGATATGTCACTAGAAACTTCCTAAACTGAAAAACAAAGAGAAAAGAGAATGAAAAAAATAACAGACTATCCTAGAACAGTGGGGAAATTACAAAAGGTGTAATATGCACTTAATGGGAATACCAGAAGGAGAAGAAAGAAAGAATGAAACAGAAAAAAAACATTTACATAATAATGGCTGAGAATTTTCCAAAAGTAATGACAAACACCAAAACACAGATCCAGGAAGCTCACCAGAAACCAAGGATAAAAGGTCTAGGCCTAAGCATATCATATTCAAACTGCGGAAAGTCAAAGACAAAGAAAAAACCTTGAAAGAAGCTAGGGGTGGGGAGGACACCTTATCTATAAAGGAGCAAGGATAAGGATTACATTGGACTTCTCAGAAAAACCACGTAAGCAAGATGAGAGTGGAGTGAAATATTTAAACTGTTAAAAGAAAAAAAAAGACCAATCTATAATTCTATATCCAGAGAAATTATCCTTCAAAAATCAAAGAGAAATAAAAACTTTCTCAGAAAAATAAACATTAAGGGGATTTGTTTCCAGCAGACCTGGCTTGCAAGATATGTTAAAACAAGTTCTTCAGAGAGATGGAACATGACAGAGGTGAGAAACTCAGATCTACCTAAAGAAAGGGGATTTGTTAGAGAAGTAACAAATGAAGGTAAAATAAAATATTTTATTTTTCTTACTCATAATTGAGCTAACAGATAATAGTTTGTTCAAAATAACAATGGCAACAATATGTTAGATGATCATAGCTTATGGATAAGTGAAATGAATGACAGAAATGTTATAAGGCATGGAAGAGAGGAATTGAGATACTGCTAGGAGATACCTGTACTACATGTGAAGCAGAATAGTGCTATTTGAAAATGGACTTAGATTACTGCAAATTCTATGGCAACAACTAAAAATTTTTTATAAAGAAGTATAATTGATATGATAAGAGAGGAGAAAAATAGAATCTTACAGAATACTCACTTAAAACCAGAGAAGAGAGAAAAAAAGTGGAAGACAAAAAAAGAGAGGGGGCAACAAATAGACAACAGTAACAAATACAGTAGATATTGATCCAACTATTTTCAATAATCACTTTAAATATCAATGGTGTAAATACACCAGTTGAAAGCAGAAACTGTCAGAGTGAAATAAAAAACAGGAGCCAACTGTGTTATTTATAAGAAATCCACTTTAAATATAAAGACAGCTAGATTAAAAGTAAAGGAATGGAGAAAGATATACCATGCAAATACTAACCAAAACAAAGTGGAGTCACTATATTAATTTCAGACAGAGCAATACCATTTGCATTAGTGCCAAAAAAAGCAAACACTTAGGCATAAACCTAATAAAATATGTGTGAGATCTACATGAGGAAAATTATGAAGCTCTGATGAAAGAAATCAAAGATCTGTATAAATGGAAAGCTATTTCATGTCCATAGATAGGAAGACTAAAAATTGTTAAGATATCAGTTCTCTCCAATTTGACCTATAGATTCAACCCAATCCTAATTAAAATCCCAGCAAGTTATTTTGTGGATATCAACAAAGAGATTGTAAATTTTATATGGAAAGGGAAAATCCCCAGCACAGCCAACACAAAACTGAAGAACAAAGTTGGAAGACACTACCCAACTTGAAGACTTACTACAAAGCTATAGTGATCAACTCAGTATGACACTGGTAAAAGAACAGACAAATTGACCTGTGGAACAGAGAAGAGAGTCCAGAAATAGACCCACAAAAATATAGTCAACTGATCGTTGAGAAAGTAACAAAGACAATTGGATGGAGAAACGATAGTCTTTTCAACAAATGGTGCTAGAACAATTGGACGTCCACATGCAAAAAAAAAAAAAAAAAGAATCTAGACACAGCCTTTACCTCTTTCACAAAAATTAACTCCAAATTAATCGTAGGCCTAAATGTAAAACACAAATCCATAAAACTTCTACAGGATAGAAGAGAAGAAAATCTAGGTCCCCTTTGGTTTGGTGATGACTTTGAGATACAACACCAAAAGCATGATCTGTGAAAACAATATTGATAAGTTGGACACAGTTTGATATAATGGTACTGGTGCCTTATTCCTAAAATTATGTAGTGATGGGCTTCCCTGGTGGCACAGTGGTTGAGAATCTGCCTGCCAATACAGGGGACACAGGTTCGAGTCCTGGTCTGGGAAGATCCCACATGCCGTGGAGCAACTAGGCCTGTGAGCCACAACTACTGAGCCTGCGTGTCTGGAGCTTGTGCTCCGCAACAAGAGAGGCCACAACAGTGAGAGGCCCGCGCACCGTGATGAAGAGTTGCCCCCACTCACCGCAACTAGAGAAAGCCCTCGCACAGAAACGAAGACCCAACACAGACATAAATAAATAAATAAATAAATAAATAAATAAATAATTATGTAGTGAGTTCACAGGTACTCATTTTATTATTAAGCATCAAAACTTACATTCCTGCTGCACATAATTTTTTTTAATGAATTTATTTATTTATTTATTTATTTATTGGCTGCATTGGGTCTTCGTTGCTGCACACGGGCTTTCTCTAGTTGCAGTGAGCGGGATCCACTCTTTATTGTGGTGCGCGGGCTTCTCAGAGCAGTGGCTTCTCTTGTTGCAGAGCACAGGCTCTAGGCGCGTGAGCTTCAGTAGTTGTGGCACATGGGCTCAATAGTTGTGGCTCACAGGCTCCAGAGCGAAGGCTCAGTAGTTGTGGCACACAAGCTTAGTTGCTCCGTGGCATGTGGGATCTTCCCGGATCAGGGCTCGAACCCGTGTCCCCTGAATTGGCTGGCGGATTCTTAACCACTGCGCCACCAGGGAAGTCCATGCACATAGTATTTTTGTATGTAAAATTATTACACAATTTTTTTTTAAATTTTGAGGTTGGGCCTCAAAATGTCAGAAGGATAAAGGTAAGGGATTGGCAACTGTGACAACCAACTGGTCTTTAGAGTACCCAATGTGATAGATCATTACCTGATATATAGCTGACACACCATAGATTGAGTTCATCTTTTTTTTCTGTGCTGTGCACTGCAATAAAGCCTTCTGATAGATAGATAAAAATAGGGAATTGGGCAGAATTAAGAGAAAGGCAAAGCTTTACAATTCATTATTTTTTTTAAAAGCCAAGAGTTAAATCAGAAACAGAATATTTAGAACAGAAGCAAGGAGACAGAAAAAACTAGAGTTTTACCTCAGCAGGACTATGGCGTGCTTTGCTTAGCCCTTGTTTGAAGTGCTGATGTGTGCAGAGTGCCAGGAACTGCCCTTGATAAAAACTGCTTTTCCTCCAGGCCCCTTGTCCAGCTGAGTTCAGTTACCTTTTCAAAGGCCCCAGGCACAACTTGCTTGTGGATAGGTGCCAGCAGGGTAGAGGCCGGTGAGAGCAGGAAGACCTGAGGAGCAGGAACCACCACTGATACTGTGCCGTATGCCCTACCCCTTTCGTAGTAATTTCATGAAAACAGTAGGCAAAAAAAAACAGAGTAAGAAAGGCCTTCTGAGCCATTCTTGCTGATTGCTGATTGATTCTTTCTTGCCTTTCTCACCTCCAAATTCCACAGCTTATATCGTATCATCTTTGCTTTCTCTTACTCCTTTCCTCCCTCAGGCCCGCTGTTTGTCAGGCCATCACAACCAGTGTGAACTTGACTTCGATGCACCTGCCCAGCACTGACCTCCTACCCCTGAGCCCAAATCCCCTCCCACCACCCAGGGCTTGTATTTGGCATCTTAGACCTTACTATTCCAATTCTGGCTATCACAACATGCATTAATGGAAGAGCAGAGACAATCAAACAATATTGTATTCATTATTTTCTGGAATTAACCATTCAACTCAGTTTACAATCTTCTTTGGGCCTCTCCTCTTTTTTTTTTCCCCCCCATTTATTGTACTTTGGGGGAAATGCTATATAATCTATACATACTCTTTTCATCCTTTGCTTAGCTTTGTTTTTTGTTTTTTTTTGTTTTCAAAAGAGATTTTTATTTATTATCAACATTTGGCTTGATACATGAAGGTCTAGAAGAAACCAAAAGTTATTTTTGACTTTTTCATTTCAGTGATTATGTTTCAAAAATCAGAAACCCTACTATAATTGAGTAAAGCCTTAAAGCAGGTTAAGATACAGGTGTGTGGATTTCTTCACTAAGGTCTCAAGTTTCCTCCCAAGCAGTCAACTAATATTCATCATTAAGCCCCAATTCCCTAGCCATCTCTCACATGTTCAATGTAGCCTCTTATACACACGTGTCCAGTGCCACCAATCCACACATAACACACACACCAAGTCTCCAAGTCAGCCACAATGCACAACACCCTCTCAACATTCATCTGGTTGCTAATCAAGGGCCATTCTTCTTGACGCTGCCTACTATCTCTTTTTCCATTTCTCCCACAGTACTCACTGCTCAAAACAACAAGAAACAAGTTCCTTTTCCCTAACCGCAGACGAAACAGTTTCTTTAACTCTATTCCACCCCAGCCCTCGCCCCCCGCTTATTCTGTACCCTGCCTTTATTACTCAGAAAGCACAGGGCCTGGTAAAATCTCACTCACCTCATGCTATACGTACCAGCACCCAGCTACTGGTGGACCCAGGACAGAAGAGCATCAAAGTCCTGCACCAGCCGTATTGTCACCTCATCCACCAGAGGCAGCTGCAGAGCCCAGGCCATCCTGGCTCCTTCCATACCCCAGAGACACCGTTTCTTGTACAAAGGCAAGTACTGTGATTCTACCGCAATGGGGCCAAGACTAGAAAACTCTAAACCAAGATCTCCCACGCAGTACCCACCAGCCAGACACCCCCAAGGCCGACCCTCACTGCCCGCACGCTTGGCTCCTTGCTCTTGGCTGCCCTGACTTCCAAAATCCGTCTCCCCAGTTCTCCGCAGCCGCGCGAGGCCCCTTTGGCTGACGTCTTCCCGACCGCCCGGAGGGCCTCTGGACTCCCCGCATCCCACTCGCTGGGCTCCCCCCTTGAGCTCGTGGTGGTCACCCGCTGCTCTCCAAACAGACCAGGGCAGCGACCCGCCGCCTACCCGGCGCTCCCACTCCGCTTTGGCACCTTTCCCTGCCCACTTCTGCTGGAAGCCCCTCCCTCCCGGGTCCGTTCTCCTGCTCCCCTCCAGGCCTCGCTTCCGGTCATCCCAAGATCACTTCCGGTCGCCCTTTCTCAACCCCGCGGCTCTTAAGTGAAATCCAGGTTTCAGCTGAGCTGACTCCCCGCCCTTGGCAGCGCCCCACGGCCTGGGAACAAGGATGGGGAAAGCCCAGCTCCGGCTTGAAACCCAGACTCGCCAGGCTCCTCCACTGCCCCAGCTGCTTAGCTTCAAAAAATTACAAAGGTATTCTCTTCCTGGTGAAATCACCAGTTTTGTCTTCTTATATTTCTTTTGGCGATTCTGTGACATAACTGAAATAGATAGTACTAACGCTATGTCATTTATGAAAGCTTTTGTTTTAGGATGACTGTTTGTCTTACCAGGGCAAGAAGGTGACATGACAATAGAAAAGGAAATGGAGACCACTCTCTGGCCTCTTCCCTCTTCTAATTGGTCTGTACCACTTAGAGCTGCCATGCTCAGGACTGCTTGAGGGATACCGAATGAACATCACATAGAAAGCCTCAACTCTTGGGACTTCCCTGGCGGTCCAGTGGTTAAGACTTCGATCCCTGGTTGGGGAGCTAAGGTCCCACATGCTTTGCAGCCAAAAAAACCAAAACGTAAAACAGAAGCAATATTGTAACAAATTCAATAAAGACTTTAAAAAAATGGTCCACATCAAAAAATTTTAAAAAGAAAGCCTCAACTCTTAGCATTAAGGACATAATAAAGTTCCTATTGCTTCAGTTATCAAAAATATAGTGGTTTCAATGTAACCTCCCAAACTTAATTATATAGCGGTGTAATTAAGGGGACTTTCCAGATGGTTCAGGAAAATTCTTAACACCAGCCATGGTTATTGAACCGATTCAGCTATAATTCCCCTCTCTTGGTTCTCTTCTTGATCTCAGCAACTCTCTTACTTTACCTCACTTTTTAGCTCTAGCACCACTAAACAAAGGGCTTCTTCTAGAAATCAACATATTTGAAGATCTGAGACAGCCTACATTTTAAAATGATTGGAGGAGAGTAGTTTAAGCTGGTTTAAAAAAAAAAAATGCCTGGAGGTGTTTTGACAGCACATTGCAGTGTTGAGCACTTGGCTTTCATTATGCTGTGAGTGGTAAGAGATTGATGATAAGTGCTGAGTTTCTTTTGAAACTGTAAACAGGAAGGCCGGAATGGAAGGGATGTGGGAATCAGATCATATGATGACTTTTATAAAAGAGTGGTCTGTGTATATATATATATACATATACACATCCTATGGGTTCTGTTTTCTGGAGAACTAGACTAACGTAGCATCTTTGTAGTAGAAATCGTGTCTGTGCTTCCTCCAATATCAAACCATAGGGTCACAGGTGGGTCCTCTGATTATTAGTACGTGACCCCTCATTTCCTAGACTCAGCTGGCTGAATGCAGTCTCTTCTCCAGGAATTGGAATTGGGGCTAAGAGGAATTCATGTCTATTTCTTGAATGGAAGAGATGTAACCACTCAGAAGTGTTGTGTAGCCATCTTCTACATGAATTGAGTAGCAGAGGAAGCCATGGCAATTAAAGAAAAAGGAACTCCAAGGGTTAAGAGAAATGGAGATAAGAGGCAAAGAGAGAGCAGTGAGTTCCACATGCTTCCTGAAGCCAGCAGCACTCTGGCCCTGAAATTCTCCTTATAATAAATTCTTCATTGCTTAATTGGGCTTCAGTTTGTTTGTATTACTTGCAACCAGAAGATCTTAACTAATATAATAACCTAGCATGTCAGACAGTTTGTCAGCCACTAGGGATATAGAGATTTAAAAAAAAGAAAAAAAAAAAAAGGTATGGTTCTCATCCCACCACTGCACAACTCCCCACCAAAAAAAAAAGTCCCTTCCTGCATGGAACCTCCAGTACCCAGGGGAGAGGTACACACGTAAGCAGATAAAGTCTACGTGGTATAGTAAGTGAGGAGATACTTTGTGTTACCAGATTTAGAAAACAAAAACAAAAGCAGGAATGCCCGGTGAAATTTGAATTTCAGATAAACAATGAACACATTTTAGTGTAAGTGTTTCCCAAATATTTTATCCGGCAACCTCAGAGATAGACCGTAGACAGATGTTAGAGAAGGGGGGCGCTTAACCCAAACAAGGGTGTCTCAGAAATCTTATTTTATTTATTTATTTATCTACCTGGTTAGTTCTTTTCTGGAGAAAGAATGCTTGGGTTGAGTTTGGAAGGATATGTAGGAGTCCGCCAGGGGAAGAAAGGCAGGAAGAGTACTTGAGTGAGAAAGAAAAACAAGAGGACTAAAGGCACAGAAGCGTGACACAGCAGTGTACGAGAAGGGAACGCAAGCATTTTGGCATCACCAAAGCTCACTAGTACAGGCAATGAGATTTAAAATGTCAGGAAGTGTTTAGGGATTCAGATGATAAGCTAAACACGATGATTTTCCATCCCGTGCATACGCCTATTGGAATGTCAGGAAAGATATTTTAAAAACAGTAATTCATAATGACACTAGAAATGTAGAAGGGCTGTAGGCAGCAGATAAAAGAGTTGAGGAATTCCTGGAAAACAGAACATTTATAGCATCACATTAGCAAAGCAACAAAATGGAGAAGCTGTAGCCAAAACACAAAGAGGAGAAAGTCGCTTCAGTGACATTTCAAGGGTGAGAATGGATTTTCCTAGGGAAACCCCAAGTTTGTTGTCCATAAGTAGAAAAAAAGAAAAGAGCCTGGACACATCATAATGACAATTACTGAAAGATCTGACTTGGGACAGCAGGATCTGTTGGATCTCCCTCCCCTCCCCATGTGCTAGCAAAGTTTGTTCCCAGAATAAAGGCCTGAGAATGTTTTTCTCGAAGCATGGCAAGGAAGCGTTAGGGTTAGAGTTAGAATTATCATGGCTATTTGGGTCAGAGAGCAAAGCAAGAAGGCGCCAGAGGTAACTCTAGACTTTGGCCAAGACTATAGAGGGTGAAAGGTTCCAAATTAAGGTCATGAGCACGGCTCTCTAAAGAGAGAATTGTATTTCAAAAGATAGAAGGCACCAGGTAAGAGGAAGGTGTCTCCAAAACCACAAGTCACCCTCAATCTCTCTCTCTCTTTGTATATAAACAAATACATACATACATGCATATATATTATGTATGTATTATCTTTCTAAACGACAAATACTCCTTCATAACAAAACTTTTTAAAGTATGCAAAACCATGGTTTTGCAAAATATCAAAGGTGTCTGACTTTATTAGTATTGCATCTGTCTGGATACTCAGTTGATGGACCAATCATGCTTAAATGTGAAAAAACAATCTGTAATTCATAAATGATTATGTATTTATCCTATAACATTTCTTTTTCTTGACCATTTCAGATTATAATCAATATTTTCACATAATTTGTGTTCTATTGACAGTTATTATCTGAGGCGTTAAAAATAAAATATGATTATATTTGAGATGTACAAAATTGCAATTATTTTAATCAAAATGTAAATTAAAGTAAATATGAAAATTAATTTTTATATAAGGTTTCAAATGTTATTTTTTCTTTTTTTTCTTCTTTTTTTATTATTTTTAAAATTTATTTTTGGCTGTGTTGGGTCCTCATTGCTGCACGCGGGCTTTCTTCTAGTCATGGTGAGAGGGGCCTGCTCTTCGTTGCTGTAGGCGGGCTTCTCATTGCGGTGGCTTCTCTTGTTGCGCAACACGGGCTCTAGGCGCATGGGCTGCAGTAGTTGTGACACGTGGGCTCAGTAGTTGTGCCTAATGGGTTCTAGAGCACAGGCTCACTAGTTGTGGCGCACGGGCTTAGTTGCCCCACGGCATGTGGGATCTTCCCAGACCAGGGCTCGAACCCGTGTCCCCTACATTGGCAGGCAGATTCTTAACCACTGTGCCACCAGGGAAGCCCAAATGTTATTTTTTCTAAAGTGTTTTAAATTATTAAAATTAAATGACAAACTACAAATTAAAGTTAATGAATATTGAATTTTAAAATCAAATTATTTTTAAAGCTGAAATTTAAATATAATTTTTAAAAAATTTATTTAACGTTATTAGTTTTAAAATAAAATACACTCAAAGCTAGTCACATATTTAGTTTTCATGGTCCATCTGGTTGCCAATAGAAAGAATCAGCATCATGCGACATGCCTATTATGTCTAAACATGCGTGTATATGCAAATTTAAGAGTAATATGAATTATTTAATGTTGGGAAATTTAATTCACCTGTCGTGTACAATTGTTTCAAATGTTGAGCTAATTTAAGAGAACATTCAGATTCACAAAGGCAAGCAAGAAAATGGATGCTGAGCCCTCTTAGAGAATAATCCTTTATTATACAAGAATCTACTGCATTCATCTTGAGAGGAAGGATTTGTCACAATTACTAATTTGTATCTTCTCTTTCTTCAGTGTTTCTGCCTCTCAAATTCTCCCTGCTGAAACAATACCCATTTCCGAAATCGATAGGGCACAACTCACAAACATTCAGGACATTTGGACAGGATTGCCCTTTTTTGTTTCAAGGTCACAGACATGAGGAAAGGTGTTTCTCTGGGGCTTGAACAGTGTTAGCATGACAGCAGATGTTTAGGGTTGCAGATGTTCCTGGGCCAGGACTGAATGCCTTGCCTGAGTGGGAAAGGCACCTGTGTTTTCTTTAATAATTTATTTTTGTGCAGAGTCTTTTATGCCCAAGTGTCAGAGTGTGAATGCTCCTTTTGCCACATGACCCAGCTCTCACCTGCCATCATCAAAAATAGTTTTCTGTGATCAAAACTTGAACCCACTGATAGGTAACCAGAGAGTCTTATTTGGGCGTGGAAATAAGATGTTTAACCTAGGTCCACACAGCAAATATTAACAGGAAAGAAAAAAGTAAAACAAAGCAAGAACCACCAAACATCTGAGGAAAATCAACACTTTGAAAGACAGGCACCAAAGGCAACAAATAAGGGAATTAACACTAGGTTACACTGTGTTCATTAGAGGAGAGACTAGGCGACAGCCAGATCCTGACGGGCCGTGCTGGTCCTGCTAAGGAGACTGGACTCTATGTAGCTGTCAGGGGGCCAGTGGCAGTTTCACCAGGGAAGGGCTTCTCATATCTGTGTTGTAGACAGGTCACGGGCTGCCGTGTGAAAAACAGGTTCGAGGGGAATAAGATTAGAGGCAGGAAACTAGTTAATAGTCCAGATGGGAGTTGATGGAGGCCTGAACTAAGGCAGTGGGAGTAAAAATAAAAGAAAATCGTCTGAAAGTACTTAATATATATAATCATTAGAACATAATGACTGATTGGATGTAAAGAGTAAGAATAAAATCAGTCAAGGATAATATCCAGTTTTCTGGTATTTTGACTGTCTGGATCATTATGTTACTAACTGACTGGGAAAAAACAGGAGGAGAAACAGATTTGGTTAAAATTAAAATAAAAAAATAATAGTTATAACAATAACAGCAAATAATAATAAAGATGGATGACATTTAATGAGTTTCTACTATGTCTCTATGATTCCATTGTATTCTTTAAAATATCTACATCTATTATTAGAGTTAATGCTACAGACAGTCTGAAAGATGGACACTATTAATTAGTCCCCTTTGACAGATGAGGAAACTGAGGGGTAGGAAGGTTAGGCAACTTGCCAAAACTCACAGACAATACCCTTAATAAACAGTGTTACTGTTATTGTAGCAACTAGTTTATTAGGGTTGTTTCTTTTAATGTCTGCTTTAATCTATTGCCACATAACCAAATACCAAAACCTATTGGCTCAAAACAACAATAAACATTTATTATCTCATACAGTTTCTGTGGGTCAGGAAGTGGGGAGCAACTTAGTTAGGTGGATCTGGCTTCAGGGGTTTCATGAGGCTGCAGTAAAGATGTCAGCCAGGGCAGCAGTCATCTGAAGGCTGGACTGAGACCAGAGGATTCACTTCAAGTTAGCTCACTCACGGTCAGTATGTTGGTGCTGGCTTTTGGCAGGAGGCCTCAGTCCTTCCCATGTGAACCTCTTCATAGGTTTGCTTGAGTGTCCTTATCACGTGGCCACTGACCTTCCCAGGGTGAATGATCCAAGAAAGAAAAAGACGGAAGCTACATTGTTTTTTAGGTCCAAGCCTTAGAAATCACACACAGTCATTTCCTTAATATCCTAGTGGTTATACAGATCAGCCGGATTCAATGTGAGAGGGAAATATATAAAGTTGAGCCTCATGGGGGTCATCTTGGACACTGGCTGCCATATGTTCTTAACCTGGCCTTGTGGCATTATGTCATAGTACCTTTCAGCTGTGCAATCTAGGTCTCAGCTCATCTGACTTAACCAACAGATAGATTTTTAGAGACAAGCATGTACTCCATACCCTTAAGGCAATCCTTTATTAATACTGCATCTGTCAACCAAGCTTTAGTCAATGTTGAACATCAGGAAATTTGACACTGTAATCGCTGACAGGTTCCTTGAGGCCAACGAACGTCTCTTGGTGGCTAACGGTATAGAAGGGCTAGCACAGCTGATCTCTGCCCACCTGCTCTCAGGCCACTCTCTTCCCATTCATGCATTCCAGTTTCACTGGCCCTTTTCCCCACCTTGAAGCCTTTGAATTTGCAGTTCTCTCTGCCTAGAATTTTTTCCCTTGCTTCCTCACACTCTCCCTCTCCTCTGGCTTCTTCTTATTCTAGGCTTCAGTTTACACGTCACTACCACAGAGAGAACTCTCCTGCTCATGTGGGATTCAGACGGAGAAATGGCCTCTCATAACTGGCGGCCCTGAACCACATTCTGCCATGAAGCAGGTGAAAAGAAATCTACTCTGCGTGAGGAAGGCAGCTCCGCTAGCACCCACATGGGGAAGAAAAGGCACTATTTTTCTTGTTATTATGAAGGATGATAAGGACAATTATTGCTACCATTTGTCAGTACTTAGAGAGCAGTTGTACCCTTGTCCTCATCTCCTTCAAGAATTCATAAAAAAAAGAGTGAATAAAAGGGACTTTATTGAAGATGTCAAGGGAAGAATGAGAAGAAAACAATCTGCAAATAAATTTCTCTTAGATATCTCTGTTCCAAAGCAACTGATATATTTTATCCAATGTTGTGTTTTTACCAGCCAGCTCTTTCGGGGGTGGGAAGGACTTATTGGTAGAGTTGCCAATGGCTGTGGTGTAAATATTCCCACCATGGTTGATTTTACACTATGAACATGATGTCACTGAACACGCAGTTAGGAAGAAATGCCAACAATCAGCCCTTGGGAGCCAATAGGAGCCAGCTCCAGCACCCTAATACCCCATCAGTACCAACCACATTGATTCTTTTCTTCTTCCTCACAGATTTACCCCATCTCTCAGCTCCTAACCATCAAACATTGTGTATCCAAACCCTATTCAACATTCAGCAAGACAAAGGGCCTTCAGTCAGTAGGATTCACCCTCCCTAGAAGGCAGTATATTTTGTTGGCAGAGCTTGACTCTTGGGATCTTAGTCATCAAAGTATTTCTTCCAAACTCATGTACTAGATCATAAGAGAAATTCAAGGGAATGTTACCTCCTGTCTCTCCTTATATGTAGGTCATCTCATTTACAGTCCCCATGGCTGTCATTTGGGATATTATTATCTCAATTTTCCAATTAGGAAAATGAAGTTCAGGGAGCTTAGGCGACTTTCCCAAATTCACTGAGTTAGGAAGTGGAATAACCAGGATTTGAAGTTAGGGCTGTCTGGTTCCTTGTCTGGCCTCTTGATCTCTGCCTTACATTTTGTGCACCTGTGAACCATGCTGTGTTGTCAGGCCCTAGCTGGGAAGCACTGAGAGAGTTGTTTCTCAATCAGTCACACAGCCTTCCCAGGATGTTGCTGGAGAATTACAGAATTAACACTACAACTCAAACAAAGTGTTTTAAATAAGGAAATTCAGAAAACTTTTCTTTTGTGTCAGTTTTGTGCAAAACACAGAGCCAGATGGAGCTGTGAATATAAACCAGGACTAAGACCTTTTCAACATTTGTAGAAAAGCAATGATTGAGTTGTTTCAGGGCAAGTCTCACAGAGTGTTGCATCTTGGGGGCAACCCAGAGGATAATTGTTAACTGGACAAAGTGTCAATATATCAGGTGAGAGCCTTAGAAAATCAGTTCATCCCCCCTAAACTCAGCTTTTGATGGAGAGCATCCATTTACCCTTCTTATTAGAGTGCTCATTTTATTCTTGCCTCCCCAGCCTTCAGTCCAGATGCTGCAGGTGGCCTTCATTCCATGTCCTACTTCCAGAGAGTTCATGTGGGATGAACTTTATGGCATGTGAATTTTATCTCAGTAAGACTGTTATTTAAAAAATAGAATTCATGCGACTTAGTCTGGCTAATTAGAAGATTACATTCTCCTGGCTACCGTGAATTTGTTCAGGGACAGTTATGTAACCTAATCAAGCTAATAAGAAGAAATGAGACTTTTGCTGGGATTGTTGAAAGGCACACCTTTAAATTTTTTTTTTTTATTTGCATTGAATATGGGAAGATGTTTCTACAGGCAGCCATCTTGTTACCCCCATGGAGCCAGAGAATAAGCCCAACATTTTTGAGACAAGAAATTGAAATGGCTTTTCCTGATGACATTTTGTTTAACCTTCCTCCCAATCCAGCCTTGACTGAAGCGATATCAAGACTTCACTCACATAAGCCAATAACTTATCTTTCTTTATTTAAGCCAATCTGGATTATGCTTTCTATTATTTGCAATTAAAAAGAAGTTCTAAATGATGAAGAAATTTATACCAGAATTGGGGTGTAAAGGACACTAAACTGTAGAAACATCTAGGTTAAGGGTAGTTTCAAGAAGAGTGAAGGATCCTCTCTCCTGGGCTGGAAAGTTGGTAACTCTTAACCTTTCATATGAAGTAGGAAACAGCTGGTCGAATGACTGTCATGTATTTTATCTTGGGACTCAGACTGTTTATTGACAAAGGATGGAACATTAGAGAACAAAGTAGAACAATGTCAGAATTTTAGAGTGCATTGGCTATTTCTTGTGGCCTATGTTCTTATGCTCCAAAAAGGAGGGCTTAGGTTGAAAATGGTTCATCTGAAATCTAAGAGCCAGCATCAATGTTTTTAAAACACTCCTGACCCCACAGATTCTATCCAACCACCTCCCTTAATGTACTTCTTCCGCCTGAGAAAGTGGGCAATTACCATTTACAAAAAAGTGGCTGGAATGTAGGCCTGGAGCAGAATAGCCTCACCTACCTACCCCAGAACATCGTTTTGAACTCTTCAAGACAGATTTGGAGAGGAAGACCCCTAAGTTAAGGGTTGTAGAAGAACAACAGAGCACTGGAATCTGCTGCTAAGAAACAGAAGTCCATAGATCCAGTTTTAGACTCAGCTAGCTGTCTGGCTTTTTATTAGCCCAGAGAATTGCATGGAAGCAAAAGCTAATTAAACTCCAAGTCTGGCAAACAAAGACTAGTGACAATTTCACATCTAAATCTCTTGCCACACTATTAGTTGCTAAAGAGATGTGACCTCAGGAAGGGAAATCCTCCCCAACGTCCACCTCAAATGTGGCCATGGAGGAAAAGGGACCATTTTGGCCTATTAAGAAACTCACTCCATTGCCAGGATTGGAGACCTTGCTGTTCCTGTCCAGTAGTGTATAATGTATATGGACTGGAGACCACTGTATGTTTTTTTTCCTACTATTCCCTTTTCCAAAGAAAGTTTGATGGAAGCTTGGTAACCAAGACAGAAGATGACTGACAGATCATGACTTCACTTTTATTTCTGATTCTCTTCTCCAGGTACTTTGGTCCTGGGTATAGGGTGTTGTGTTGGTTCTAGTTTATCAGACTAGAGTAATGTCTATAAAAGATGAAGGGGGAGCAAGTTGGGTAGTGAAAGCCTTCAGTTGACAACACCGATCATACAAAATCTGGGTCGGTGCCACGGACAGCTCTGTAGCAAAAACTGCAGTTAGAGTAGTCTGCACTGGACTGAAATGGTTACATATGAATAAGCCTGTCATGCTTAATTATCGCCTGGGGGGGGGTTGCTAAGGAAGAGCCTCGCCTCAGCTGAGAAGCTGGGGGTGGGTCCTGAAGGTGCTGCTGATGAAACTGGTAGCTAATTGCACTCTTCCCAGCTGAGCAGCATGTACTTTCTTGAGAGCAGACCTGCTGGTTGCTCTTCCATGGCTGCCACAGAGTGATGACCAGTTGATTTGACTATCCTGGCAGTTTGGTTCTCTCATTACCGTTAATACTATTATATATTGGGTATGTTGGGGTGTGTGTGTGTATGTGTGTGTGTGTGTGTGTGTGCTTGTGTTATTTTTATCATTTTAGTTGGGCTTTGCTAGATTATATGGAGTCACCCAGAGAACTTAGCCATGTATTTCAATGGAGCAACTAGACAGGACTTTGAGTTGTCTTATTTTAAGGATGGAGTGGCTGTGTTTTGATTGCGTATGATATTCCTGTATAGAAGTGTGGGCACGTTTTAAGGTATATGTATGGAAAGAAGGGTGTGGGGGAATGTTGAGCTGCTGAAAGGAGTGAACTGAGTAGTGAAAATCTGTTTTTCTACCCGGCACCCATTCATCATTCCAGTTTCCTCTATGGGACCACGCTGTCCCACACCAGTCCAGGTGCTTTAGAGAGAACTTATTCCACTCTCGCCTCCAGGGTGGGTGTGGCTCAAACAATGCACTGCATTGCCCTTGCCAGAGGGATTCTAAGGAGAGGCACAAGACCCAGTCAGAGCCAATGATATGCAATGAGACTTTTTTTTTTTTTTGAGATTCTTGAGTGAAAAGTAATTTTTCTTTTCTTCTGGATTTGAATCTGGAAATTGGCCTGGAAACTAATGATAGAGTCTGAAAATGAAAATGAGGTCAAGATGAATGACAGAGTCAAGACGTGGAGGGAGAAACTGGTCCTGGGTGAAATTATTTGAGGCTCTAAATCCATTTTTGCCTGAAGCATGAACCATCCTAAGATTTAAACATCCTGTTTTACTTAAGAAAATCTAGTTAGTGTGTATACACACACACATCACGCCCACACATGTATTATGTATATACACATGTATATACACATGCTGTTCCATTTCTATTTTCTTCTATATCTACTGCTATATATTAAAAACGAGTTCACACTGACATCTCTAATTCAAATCCAGTACCACAGGGTTCTTTCTTATTTTCTCTGTTTCCTATTTTTAATTCTCTTGTTAGTGAGAAACTTGGCTCCCACTGTCCTCAATATATCATTTGCTTGATGCTCTTACATGTCACCAATCTCCCACTGTGGCCACCATGCCTCTTCCCCTGTCATAGACACCCTCCTCACCCCACTTGGAATCTGACACCCCACCCCCAGCCTTGGCAGACACTATTCTTACTCTGCCAGGGCTCTGATACTTTGTGCCAGGCTGGTACTGGTGCTGTCCTGTACGGATATACTCTTCACCCAACTCCGACTCTGACATCCTAAGCTGGGTCACCCCTGCTGGGTAGTATCCACAGTATGGATGTACCATTGTTTCTTTAACCATTTACCTATTGAAGGACATGTTAGGTATTTCCACTGTGGGGTATTACAAATAAAGCTGCTGTGAACAGTTGTGGACATGTTTTTGTGTTAACATAGGTCTTCATTTCTCTGGAATAAATGCCCAGGAATGCAATCGTTGGGTCATTTGATAAGAGCATGTTTAGTTTTTTAAGAAACCACCAAACTCTTTTCCAGAGTGGCTCTACCACTTTACATTCTCATAGTCTAATGGCTTTTTCACCAAATTGTTCAAGAAGGGCAGGGCAAGGGAGGAAGACAAGGGAAGGGAAGGAAAAGAGGAAAAGGAAGAGATAGTTGTAAACTACCACCTATATTTAAGTCTATGTCTGGTTTCTTTAATTTTTTTCTTTTGATCTAGATTTCTGTTTTCATACTATTAACATATCATTTTAATTTTAGTCTATGGAATATTCTTTTATAAGAGCACTTTTCACCTGTTCTTTTTAGCAATATTCTTTAATATTTTGTCCATTAAAAAATTTTAAATCCAGGTTTACTGAGGTATAATATGCATACAATAAAATTCACCATTTTTAGTGTATACAATTCTAAGAATTTTGACAAATGCACAGAATCGTATAACAACCACCACTATTAAGATATTGAACATTTTTAACACCTTAAAATGTTCCCTCATGCCCGTTTATAGTCAGCCCTTCCTTTACCCCCAGTTCCTGTCGGTTGATGATCTGTTTTCTGTTTTTTATAGTTTAAACCTTCTCCAGAATGTCATACAAACAGAATCATGTAGTATGTAGCCATTTATGTCTTTTTTCATGCAGCATATTTGTGTGTATGTTGAGGAGTTCATTTTTCTTGCTGAATAACATTCCATTAAATGTATGTACCAAAGTTCAACTGTTTACTACTTGAAAGACACTGGGTTGTTTTCAGGTTTTTCTGGTATTTAAAAAAATGAATTTTATACACATTTCCTGATTTCTACCAAAAATTCTTTTATAATACTAATTTCTTTCCTTATAATTTTATATTCCTTTTATTTGCTTGCCATGTCTGTGTTCTTGTTTCTATTATTGTTGTTTCTCTTTACTGTGTTATATCTGTCATTTGTTATAGTAGTCTCTTTTTAAAAAATCAGCTGTTGATTTTACTTGTCATGTGTTTTTGTTTTTTTTTAATATGATTTTTAAAAAGTTATTTATTTTATTTATTTATTTTTGGCTGCGTTGGGTCTTCCTTGCTGCATGCATGCTTTCTGTAGTTGCGGTGAGCGGGGTCTACTCTTCATTGCAGTGCATGGGCTTCTCATTGCGGTGGCTTTTCTTGTTGCGGAGCATGGGCTCTAGGCACGCGGGCTTCCGTAGTTATGGCTCGCGGGCTCTAGAGCGCAGAACCCTTGTCCCCTGCATTGGCAGGTGGATTCTCAACCACTGCACCACCAGGGAAGCCCCTGTCATGTGTTTTAAATTTCTAATTTACTTTACTATGCTTTTAATATTTTTTCACCCAGTGCTAAAAAATTTTCTAAGATCTTAAATTTAATGTTTATTTAACTATTAGTAATAAAATAATTTTAAAGCATATATTTTCTTTTTTTTTTAACTTTTTTGTTTGGCCACACCGCACGGCTTGTGGGATCTTAGTTCTCCAACCAGGGATTAAACCTGGACCCGCCCCCCCCGACCCCCTCTCCCTGCAGTGGAAGCGTGGAGTCCTAACCACTGGACTGCCAGGGAATTCCCAGCGTATATTTTCTTCTAAGAAGAGTTTACCTGCATTTCACAGTTTTTGAGAAGTACTTTATTATTTTTTTAAATAGATTTTTATTGCGTTCTTACTTTTCTCCTTGCTAAGTCTATTGTTTAGGAGAATTAAATTTTTTCATGTAATTAGGGTTTTTTGGTTTTATATTTTTGTTATTAATTTCTGTTCTTATCACAACTGATGGCCTGGAAAACATTATGTATGCACTATAAATAGAATTCCTGCACCTCATTTAATTTATTACAAACATCAATTAATTCTGTATTTGAAGATGTCAGGACCTTTCATACAATACTTGATCCACTCAATCTCTCATATTGACAATGGAGAATTAAAACCTCCAGTATAATTTTGATTTTGTCAATTGCCTGTGTTTCTAACAAATGCATATACACCAGGGCTTTGACACTTGGTTCACATTCTCTACCTAATTTCTGCCACTTTTCCAGGTAAATTATACATTCTATTTCTTAGTGTCAGAGTTCCGTAATCTCTACTCCAACTCTTACTTCCTTTCAACAGCCCACTCTCCTGGCCACATCCTAGACCTTGTTACAGTTTGGGGCTCCTCTACCTTTGACATCTCACTCTCAGACCACATCCTTCCCCTTGATTCCAGGCTCCCACAAAGCAATAAACTCATCTAACCATGCCTTGTAGTCTCTCAGCTCTTTTCCTTCTTCCAGTTGGATTTATCCCATTTTGGATTCTCATTCTTCTCAATCCAATTTGACCCTCATTTTCAGCCACTTCAACTTCGTTCTCACTGGTACCTTCAATTTCCTTCCCTTCCTGTCCTTCTATTCTATCTGTCCTACAGATTCCCAACCCTGGGTCAATACATTCATCTGCCTTCTCTGTCAAGACATTCATTCAAGTACTTTCAGGGGCTGCCGAATCAGTAAAGATTCTTGATTGACAATGAGAAACCAACTGGAGCTAGCTTCAAGGAAGGAAATTAACATGAATTAACATAATTAACAAATAAACATTTGTACCCACTCCAGGACTTATCTCTTTATTTTCATCTCTGTTTCTCTCTGCTCAACAGTTCTTTCTTCTCTCATTCTCTCTCTTTGGAACAGCTTTCTCTTCTCCACAGTTACATGGAAGCTCCCTTATAAACAACTCTTCTGTTAGATGTCAAAACTGATATTGGACTCTCTTAGTCTCAATTTTGGATTCATAGGGAAAGACCTCTGATTGGACCAATTTTGGTCAGAGGTCAACTCTAGACTGATCAATTAGGGACAGAAAGGCATGGTCATGTTTTATAAAAATGGCAGCTGGGGACTGTTGTTACCATGGGATAGTTGTTACCATGTGCTCATCCATGAACTTATGGCCAGGATTAGGATATGGTGACGGAGCTCGCCCAAGTTATATGTACTCGTAAAATCCAGTACATATTGTGGTCAGAGGAATACTAGGTTCTGAATGAACTGGTCTTAGTCACTTTCCCATTAGTAGAAGCTGAAGTAGTCCATGGCCACCTGAACCACATAGAATTAGAGTAGGTTCTTCTGGATAGAGAACAACAATGACTATCTGATGTAGTTGCTAAATGATAGATAAGGAAGCTGAGAAACTTCCTGGTGCATCTATTTATTGAAAGTTTAATATATGCAGGGCTAGGCTATGATCTGAGTAAGTTTTTACTCAGTATGTTTTTGTTGCTTTATTTGAAGTTTTAAAAAAACCTTACCGGGCTTCCCTGGTGGCGCAGTGGTTAAGAATCCGCCTGCCAATTGCAGGGGACACCGGTTCGAGCCCTGGTCCGGGAAGATCCCACATGCCATGGAGCAACTAAGCCCGTGCACCACAACTACTGAGCCTGTGCTCTAGAGCCCCCGAGTCGCAACTACTGAGCCTGTGAGCCACAACTACTGAAGCCTGCGCACCTAGTGCCTGTGCTCCGCAACAAGAGAAGCCACCGCGATGAGAAGCCCGTGCACCGCACCGCAACGAAGAGTAGCCCCCACTCGCTGCAACTAGAGAAAGCCCGCACGCAGCAATGAAGACCCAAAGCAGCCATAAATAAATAAATAAATCTATTAAAAAAAAAATCTTAGAGTGTTAAAAATATCCCCATTCATTGCCAAATATCAAATTTTTTTTCAAAGTCAAATATAAATGACTTTAGATTATTTTGGATTAACCACACCATTGTTTCCCTCCATTAGCCAAGATAATCAGCAATCAACTAAATAAACTTATATGTATCATTTGTCTAATAATACATCACAATTTTGTCAAAACAGGTCAACTTAAGGGAATACAGTTTTGCTCTGAGCAAATTCATTTAGGATATGAATTCTGCCCATGTTTACATATAACATAATTAAATATATGCTTTGAAAATAAATGCTGTAATTATTCAGTGAGTGCCTTTTTTTCTAAACATTTTTTTCTGCCTCCTTACAAATCATTTACTGAGAAATTAAAGAAGGTAAATATAAGAATACAACAAAGAAGACAAAAAGTCTTGTGTCCTTTGTTTTTTTCCTGGCTTGCTTTTCCTTTTGATCTCTGCTATTACTCTCCAAGTGAACGGACAACAACCCCAGGGGGGTCTTTGAGAAATTTAGAAAAACCAAATAAACCAAATAACCCAAAACTGGACACTCCGTCTTCTTCCTCCCCTCCTAGCTGTTGCAGTTTAAACCTGGTTTCTCTGTAGCTTCAGGGAGTATATTCTCATGAAGTCAGCTACTGCAAGAGTTGTTCTGTTCTCTGGCAGAGAGTTTCTGCCTAGTAAAGCCCTCCGTGGCTTTTATTATTCCCACTGCTCACTCTCAAAGACATTTTCTCTCCGTGGAATTGCAAATCTCTGAACTTCCCCTACAGATTTATCACTTGTAAGAAAGTATTTGGAAAGAAGCCAGTGAGAGATATGACTAATAGAGAGCATTTAATGAATGCATTTTTAAAAACAAAAGCCATGAGTATCCTATGGTTAAAAAGGAAAAAAAAGAAAAAGAGAAAAACGATTTTCTGTTTCCACATTTTCCTGGCAGTGACAACATTCTGATGCTTGCCAGTGAAATATATCTCCAGTATAATATTTTAGTTGACTCTTGGTCACTGCTAATGTCTTATTAGAAAGCTCTAGTTTTTAAAAAGTCACATTTCTTTACATGTGTTTTTTAAAATAACATCAGCCAAATGTATTTGATTTTTTTAAACTAGGTGAACAGCCTTTATTTATTCTCCGAATATTTATATCTCAGTTAACTATGATATAATGCTTAGAAAATTGTCACTGTCCTTTCTCAGGAATATGACTTCAGCAGTTTCCCCCTCTCTGTACAGTACCGTCAATTTCTCCATCTCCAAGGGATTGTTTTCATTTAGCATGTCATCATGCTCTTGTTTTTCCTATCTTAAAAAAATTTTTCCTTCCTTTTGAACCCATTTTCTCCACTGCTACAGTCCTGTATTTTCGCTCCTCTTTGCAGTAAATCTTCAAAGTTGTCTGTAAGTCCTATCTCCAATTCTCTTCCCTTCCTTCCCCTTGAATCCACTTCATTCAACTTTTACTCACTCCGCTCCACCAAAACTACCCTTCCAGGTTGCTCAATTCAGTGATTTATTCTCAGTCTTCATCTTACTTGACCTATCAGCATAATTTGACAGTTGATCATTCCTTCCTCCATGATATACTTTTTTTTTTTAAACCTTCATTTTTTTTTTTAAAGTACTTTATTTATTTATTTATTTATTTATGGCTGTGCTGGGTCTTCGTTTCTGTGCGAGGGCTTTCTCTAGTTGTGGCAAGTGGGGGCCACTCTTCATCACGGTGCGCGGGCCTCTCACCACCGCAGCCTCTCTTGTTGCGGAGCACAGGCTCCAGACGCGCAGGCTCAGTAATTGTGGCTCACGGGCCTAGTTGCTCCGCGGCATGTGGGATCTTCCCAGACCAGGGCTCGAACCCGTGTCCCCTGCATTGGCAGGCAGACTCCCAACCACTGCGCCACCAGGAAGCCCCATGATATACTTTTATCATTTGGCTTCTGGGATACAACATTCTTAGTTTTCTTCCTACCTCACTAGTTGCTCCTTCTCAGTTTCCTTTGCTGATTCTTCTTCTCCCTCATCTTAGTATTGGAGTGCCCCAGGTCTCAGTCTTTGATCCTCTCCACTTTTTATATCGATTCTAATCTCATTCAGTATTTTGGCTTTATATGTCATCTATATGCCAGTAACTCCCAAATTTATATCTTCAGCCTAAATTTCTCACCTAAACTTCAGAATCATAATTATAACTGCCAAGTTAACAGTCCAATTGGATGTCTCATAGATACCTCAAGTTTAATAGGTTTAAAACTGAGCTCCTAAAAAAAAAAAAAACTGAGCTCCTGAAGTAATGCCACCCAACAGCAATGAGCTCATGTCCAGTTTCTAAATACCATTTCCCACTAAAAGGAACCACTACTCCTTGGAGAACTGGCTGATTCCAGGGATAGGGCAGAGAAAGTGCAAGGTGAGCCTAGGGCATCTTGTGGAGCCAGAAAATAAGGAAGTGCAAAAAAAAATGCAAGAATTCCCTGGCAGTCCAGTGGTTAGGACTCTGCACTCTCACTGCCAAGGGCCCAGGTTCAATCCCTGGTTGGGGAACTAAAATCCCACAAGCCGCACGGCGCAGCCAAAAAAAAAAAAAATGCAGACATGTCAAAAGAACACAGACACTAACCTGAAGGCCAATGGTTTGGCCAAGCTCATTTAATAATAAAAGTAGAAGGAGTAATGGAAATGGAAAAGTACCATTTGTCAAATAGCACAGTAATAATTCTTGTCTACCAGAATCATTAAAGGATGCTAAAATGGTGGGCAAATACACTCTGGGAAACAGGATACTTATATACTCTAAGAGTATCTTCCCACAAGACACTTACTAATGCTAATGGGAAAAATAGTAACTTTACATTGCAGAGGCCATGTTCAAAGTACATCACTGGTAGATGAGACCTATAAACATCATGTACCTCCCTGATATGATGGGCTGCGAGGGGCACAGCATCACTTCTGTAGTAGTATTGCCAAAAATTCGTAATCTCAATTTAGTCATCAGCAAACATCAGACCAACTCAAATTGAGGGACATTTTACAAAATAACTGATCTGTATTCTTCAACAGTGTCAAAGTCGGGAAAGACAAAGGAAGAATGAAGAACTGTCCTAGATTGGGTATCATATCAAATGTTAATAGTATCGTATCAATGTTAATTTCCTGGTGTTGATAATTATTCTTTGGTTATGTAAAATGTTATCATCTGGGGAAGCTGGGTGAAGGTTATACATGAATTAATTGTAATAATATTACAACTTAAAAAAAATCTAAAGTTATTTCAAAAGAAAAAAAATAGTAAAAGGTAAACAAATTAAGAATATACTGAAACCTGATTTCCCCCTTCTGCAATCTATTCCATCTCCATTGATAGCAATTTCATTCCTCTTATAGTCCAGGCCCAAAACTTGGAAGTCAGCATCCTTTATTTCCCTTTTTTTCTCTCATACCCTAAATCCAGTCTACAGGAAATTCTATGGGTTGTGTTCTCAAATATGTCCAGAATCTAACCACTTCTTATCACCTCCTCCTCTTGCCTCCCTAGTCCAGGATGCCGTCAGTACCTGCCTGGATTATTGCAACAGCTTTCTAACTGACCTCCTCGATCCACCCCTCCTCTCAAAACCTTCTGAAGCCTCCCATTTCTTTCAGAGTAAAAGCCAAAGTTTGACTATGGCCCATGAGGCCACACATGATCTGGTTTTGTTCACTCTCTGACATCTTTTCCTATTACTTACTCCATTCCAACCACTCTGATCTTCCTGCTGTCTCTCTCTCTTTTTTAAAAAATTATTTATTTATTTATTTTTCTTTCAGTATAGTTGATTTACAATACTATGTAAGTTTCAGGTGTACAACGTACAAGAATTTTGATTCACAATTTTTAAAGGTTATACTCCACTTATAGTTATAAAATATGGGCTATATTCCCTGTGTTGTACGATATATCCTCGTAGCTTATTTATTTTATACAGAGTAGTTTGTTCCTCTTAATCCCCTGCCCTTGTCTTACCCCTCCCCCACTTCCCTCTCCCCACTGGTAACCACTAGTTTGTTCTCTAATACCTGAGTCTGTTTCTTTTTTGTTACATTCACTAGTTTGTTTTATTTTTTAGAGTCCACGTATAAGTGATATCATATAGAGTATTTGTCTTTCTCTGTCTGACTTATTTCATTAAGCATAATACTCTCCAGGTCCATCCATGTTGTTGCAAATGGCAAAATTTCATTCTTTTTTATGGCTGAGTTGTATTCCATCATATATATATATCACATCTTTATCCATTCATCTGTTGATGGACCCTGCTATCTCTTGAACATGGCAGGTGTGCTCTTCCCTTAGAGGCTTTCCACTGGCTGGTCCCTTTTACTTGAATGCTCTTTCCCCACGCATTCCTTTGCTAACTTCCTCGTCTTTTTAAAGCTTTTGCCTAAAGGTCTTTTTCTCAATGAGCCTACCAACGTAGGCTTAAAAATTGCAAGTCCATCTTTAAAAATTGCAATCCTCACTCTTGGTTCTCCTTAATCTGCAGCAAATTTTTGGCCATTTTATCACCTCTGAGCACAATATATAATTTTTATTTATAAATATGATATATATTATTATATAACTCAGTAAGTTTGTTATTTGAGTCATATATTACTGAAGGACAGAGAAAACATCATATGTCTCTTTCCCAATCAGGGAGTTAGACAACTGTTATAAATTGTTTAAAAGCTAAGAGAATATGTAAAAATAGGATGAGCCAGGACTCTTGGTTGCAAGTGAAAGAAATCCACTCAAATTAGCTTCAGGGATCAAAAGGGGGGATTTACTTGTTCACAGAACTGAAGAGCTCAGAAGTAAATCTAGCTCCAGGCATGTGGATGTAGGGGGCTTACAGCTGTCCTCAGAACTTACTGATTTCTTCCTACATCGCTCAGCTCTACTTTCCTCCGAAATAGCCTGGGTCTCAGGCAGGTGTTCTCCACGTGGTCGTCCTGGAAGCTCCAACCACAGATTCTCCCACTTGACTGAGAGCCCAGAATTCACTCTGACCTGGCATGGGTTACCTGCCCTGAGGCAAGGGAATGTGGTGATCTCGTGGCTTTGGCCTGGGCCACAAAAACAGCCCCCAAACCACCCATAGTGAGAGTGGGAGAAGGAAAAGATACAATTAATTACAGAAATGAGCCAAACCAATTTGTGTAAATTGATAGAATAGTTGACATTAGAAGTATAGCACTCTGACCTCTAGTGGTTAGATTACATGGAGAAAATTCAGCATTAGCCCAAAGACAACAGCAGGTTAATTTATTTCACATGATGTTTTATATAATCTTTTCTCAGTTTATTTAAGACCATCAGTGTCCTTCCCTTTTATCCTCTACATTGAAGCATTCACCTGTTTGGGGCAAATTTTCTTTTGGCCTTTCTTGTATCCTTTCTTTTTTCTCTATTTCTACGATCACCATCTTTTTCTTGGTTTCGTATTTAGACCACTGTGATAATGTCCTAACTTATTTCCTTATTTTTAATCCTTTATGAAAACAAACACCTGAAAAGCCTTGCTTAAAAACTGCTTTAGTTGTATGGTGTCCAGCTGGGGAATTTACTCTGACAATTTATCAGATCCAATCAAAATCCCTGGGTCTAGCATTAATTTTCATGTGCCCCCTCATCCTTTTGTAATTAAGAAATTCCAGTTAGCTTTCCACCACATGCAGTGGGAAGCTAACATAAATAATAATATATTTGCATAATACATGTTGACCTGCTGAACTTTAAAAATTGAGAACACATACTTTTCTTATCTCATATATAATAGATTAATCCATTTTAAATTTCATTCTACTAAACTTACATAATATTCTACACAGAAAATTTCATATACACTTACTATCATTTTTCAAGAGTGAATTAAATGCATGATTTATTTATCATAAAAAGATACTGATTGGAACAAATTTATAAGTACACTAGCTAATTACTCAAATCATAAGCTAAATCTAAAATATGTGCTCCTAAAAACAAAAAACAAAAATAAGATATGTGCTCCTAAATTTTTTTAAATTAATTAATTTATTTTTTGTTTTTTATTTTTGCTTTGGGTCTTCGTTGCTGCATGCAGGCTTTCTCTAGTTGCGGCGAGCAGGGGCTGTTCTTTGTTGCGGTGCGCAGGCTTCTTATTGTGGTGGCTTCTCTTGTTGCAGAGCACAGGCTCTAGGGCACACGGGCTTCAGTAGCTGTGGAGCACAGGTTTAGTTGCTCTGTGGCATGTGGGATCTTCCTGGACCTGGGCTCGAACCTGTGTCCCCTGCACTGGCAGGCGGATTCTTAACCACTGCGCCACCAGGGAAGTCCCTGTGCTCCTAAATTTTTATAAATTTATTTTATTCTTTCTTGGTTAGTGGCTGAGATAGTAAGAATTCTCTAACTTCATTATTGCCCACATTTTCTCTTTGATTTTCACTGTAAAGAATATTAAAAGACTGAGTTAATTACTCTGAAGGTTTATAGATTTTATTGCACATTTCCCTTATCATTTTTTTCTCTCCAATGTTTTTCTTTATTTGAAATTTTGCATTTTTAATGAAAGTATACAGTCTCTTTCTTCTGAAGTATTTATATAGAGTAAAAAAAAAAAAAAAGTCCCTGAAGTCAGACTGCTTAAGCTTCAGTTTTCTCCTCTGTAAAAAGGGGATAATGAGGATAATAATAGTTCTCCTAATTTATAGGATTACTTATAGAGTCATTGTGATGAAAACATTTGGTAATTCACATAGAGGGCTTAGGATGGTTACTGGCACACACACATAAGTTCTCAAAAAATGTTAGGTTTTACTATTATTTTATAGATTCACTTGCATTTTTAGCATGTCTTTGTGTACACGAATTGGTTTGTCTACCACCAACATTTATAAAGCATTTAATATTATATTGTTGGCTGAAAAAACAATAACAATATGGAGCGTCTATTCTTATGAAGTTTACAATCTAATTTGAGAAACAAAGCATAAATATTTAAAATTTGTAGACAAAATGTGGTATATACATACCATGGAATATCATTTAGCCTTAAAAAGAAAGGATATTTGACATGCTACAACACGGATGAACCTCAAAGACATTTTACTAAGTGAAATAAGCCAGTAACAAAAGGACAAATATTGTATGATTCCACTTATATGAGGAACCTGTAGTAGTCAGATTCATACAGACAGAAAGTAGAATGGTGGTCATCAGGGGCTGGGGAAAAGGGGGATTAGGGGCTTATTGTTTAACAGGTTGAGAGTTTAAGTTTGGGGAGATGAAAATGTTCTGGAGATGGATGGCTGCACAAAAATGTGAATGTACTCAATGCTACAGAACTGTACACTTAAAAACGGTTAAAATGGTAAATTTTACGTTATGTATATCTTAACATAATAAAAAGATTTAAAATTTAAATATTCATATGAAAGAAAATACTACAGTGTAACAGATAAACCAGTAAATTATAAATTATCAAATGTCATTTTATTTATAAAATGCATCCATTTATTTTTTGAATAAATAATACATCTGCATGGTCCAAAAATAAAAGGTACAAAATGATATACAGGGAAAAGCAAATCTTCCTTTAGCCACTCAGTTCCTTTTCCCAGAGACATGACTCCGTTACCAATTATTTATATATTCTGCCACAGATTTTATACGTGTATAAAACTGCAGTTGTAACTATAGTCATACACTCTATGCACTATGTTGCAAATTTCTTTTTCCACTTAAGAATAGATAGTGCATTAAATGCAACCTTTTTCTTTTTCAGGAGCTGTAGACACCATAAAGATGTTTAACCAATTCCCTATTGAGAAGCCAGAGAGAGTTTTCAGTCTTTTGCTATTGCAAGCAATCTTTCAAAGAATAATCTGGCACATATGTCATTTTGTGTAACTGTGAGCATTTCCATAAGTTAAATTCCTAGAGGTAGTGTCACTGGCTTTTCAAATGATTCAGATTAAAAGTGCCTAAAGAGACAGATTTCGCCAAAGAAGTACTGGCGTCAGTTGCTTTATCCCCAAACTTGGAAACTTCCTTGTATCCTCTTCTTCTACACCTATCAATCTCTAAGTCTTGCTGATTTTTACCTCCTCAGTCTCTTAGGTCCTCCCTTTTCATTTTCCCATTGCTCACAGCCAACAACTTGATTTATGCTTTTCACTATTTCTTCATGTCTGAAATGTTGTCCTCAAACCCATCCTCCTGAGAGAATATTCTGCTCAGACATTTTCATGCTACCCAATACATCCAGGATTAGGTCTAATGTCTTTATTTTAGCAAACAAGGTTCACCTTAATCTGATCCCTGCACTTTCCTTTCCAGCCTTCTCTGCTGTCATCCAACTTTATTCTTTTTTGCTTTTATAATGTACAGTAGTTTATAGTTTCAGGCCCCCATGCATTGGCCCTCACTGTCTCCCCAGTCTGGAATACCTTTGTCCATTTCCCTCACTTCACCCCTGGGGGAAGTCCTGATCTCTCTGTTGTGCTCCACAGGCCCCTTGCGTTCCTCTTCCATAGGGATTGCTATTCTCTACTGAAGCTATATCCTTGCAGTAGCCTGAAAGGGTGGTAGGGAGTTGTCTTTCTTCCTTTCTAGCTCCAGCATCCAGCAAGTGCATATCATATGGTATGCACTCCATGAAATTTGTTTGAACTTAACCAGATCTTGGGGAGAAGGGGTGCACTCATTCATTGATGCAACATGTTTATTGAGAGGCTATTAAGTGCAAGATTATGAGCTAGGCAGTGGGATTACCACCAAGAAGAAGGTGACCCAGGGCCTACTTTTGGTCTAGTGAAAGAGATGGGGCAACATAAACAGACAATTCTAATTCAGCTGGGTGAAGACTGCTGTGGACCTTAGGTCTCAGTTCAGATTTTTTTTTTGGATGAGCAAAGGGTGCCATTTTAGCTAGAGGGAAATACACTAGGAAAGTCATTTACAAAATAAGTCAATTGCCCCAAATCACTGTGAAACCCCGTCACGCATAATTTCGACTTCCTGTTCATGGCTATTGTCTTCACTTTCTAAAGTGGAAATGCTTTTCTGGTAAACAAGGTCAGTGTCTGGGGTAAAGAATAATAAGGTGAGATAACTCATGTAAGGCAACCAGGTCAGAATCTGTATATACTCCATGAAAATTCTCTTTCTCTGCTAAACTGCTGCTCCTAGACTGTCTTCTAAGCATTAAAACAAACAAACAAACAAACAAAAAACAACAAAAAACCTTGCTTGGTGTTAAATTATCTATATTAAGTTCAATCCAACTGTTCTTTTTTTACCCTTCTCCATTTTCTTTAATACGACCTATTTTCACAAAAGGTCGAGGAAGCTGGTAAAATGTAATGAAAAGAGCAGATTCTCTGGGAGTCCGGCAGAGTTGGGTTTAGCACAGAGGACTGTCACTGCTACCAGAATCATTTTGGGCACGTAATTAAACTCCCAGTTTCCTCTTTTGTAAAATAAGTATAATAATAAATAAGTGGGGAGATAATGTTTATGGAAAGCTCTGAACACAGTACCCGACACGTAGTAAGAGCTCAGGAGAAGTTAGCTATTAAACGATTCTAAGAACTCGAGGTCTTGAAGATCTTATCTTCGTTCTGGCAACCAAAAGAATCGTTAAATGAAATCATTACTAAACCAAGTTGAACCTGAACGCGCACTTCCAGCGATGATGTAATTTGATCTCTCCGGGCCACCGTCTGCGAGCATGCGTAAATAAACGTGGCGGGACGTATGTGTCATGGCGAGCTCCATCTAAAGTCGCTGCAGTTTCCGGAGAGTGGCGTGTAGGTTCTCTTACTTTTGGCTGCTGGCTTGTTATTTCCCGACTGCTGGATAAGGGTGGCGGGTGGATCAGTGAGGGGCAGGGTTTGGTCAGAGTTCCTTTTACGGCGGAGCCTTGTTTCCCCAGTTTTAGTCTTTCTCGGGAGGTTTGCTGGTTTGTTTCGCAGTTAAAAGGGAACTTACCAGCTGGGCTGGGGGAATTGGGAGGCAGGTAGCGCTGCCAGAAGTGAGGACGGGTCTTTGGCCTTAGGTGCTGCAGGGCTGTAAGGAGTATTTAAGGGACCTCGTTGCTTATTGACAAATCTAACTTCATTCGTTTTCCCACTTTCTGCGTTAGTGAGTTTGTGGGACGGGACAAGGCTTTCACAGTTACCTAGCTTTCACAGAGCTGTATCTCAGAAATTTAAACTGAAGTTGGTCTGAAGATTAGGTGTCTTGATTTTTCACTTTTCCTTCTTGTTTACTGATAAAACCTGTTTCTGAATCTCGGGACGACACGTGTCTTTCGTGTGTCAGGTGATGTGGATACTTACTTCATGGCCATATTTCTGTTTTGTAGTTATCGGTATTACTTGAATCACGCAGACGTGTTGTAGTGCTGGATAGTATTTATTAACTACGGCCAGACGCTGGATCTCAGTCATAGCAAATGTGGCATGTTAACACACCTGTCCTAATCAGACAGAAATTGGGAGTAGTATGGAACATCATTAACCCTGCTGTATAAAGTAGCCTTTTATGGAGTTTAATCCCTTTTAGGTAGTTTTAAAGAGCCCTTACTGTGGTTTTGTGTAGTTGTTGCGAGCTTGCTTTTTCTAATCACTTTTTATTTTCCAGACTCATCGTTCAAGAAGATTGGAGACTAATTGCGAATAATCAAGGTACTCATTTATTTTAAGCCTTTTATGTTGGAGTGACGTGTTACATATTATAACGTGCAGAAAGGTAGCCTAATTTTAATTTCTTAGTGATTTTGCCACCATCATTATCTGGAAACGCCAAGATCTCCCTATCACTAAATCCAAGAAACGTTTTCATTCATTTTACTTAACTTTACTGATTACAGGTAATCCTGCATTGAGCAACACTGACCATGTCCACCTCTTTCACATGCTCGCTTCCTTTTCCTTTTGTGACCCACTGATTTTCTTCTTTAGTGGCTTTTTCTTGATCTCCATTATAGGCTGGTTCTCTTCTGTGTGGCAGGTAAATATGGAGTTTCTTAAGGCTTGGTCCTGTCCTCTTTCCAATTAGAAGAAATTCTGTTCTCTTTCTCTGGGTGAGCTAATGCACATCCTCATCAACATTGTTGTTCTCTTTTTTATTCTAGCCATCCTAGTGTGTGTGAAGTGGTGTCTCATTGTGGTTTTGATTTGCATTTTCTTTTTTTTTTTTAATATTTATTTATTTATTTATTTATGGCTGTGTTGGGTCTTCGTTTCTGTGCGAGGGCTTTCTCTAGTTGCTGCAAGCGGGGGCCACTCTTCATCGCGGTGCGCGGGCCTCTCACTATCGCGGCCTCTCTTGTTGCGGAGCACAGGCTCCAGACGCGCAGGCTCAGTAATTGTGGCTCACGGGCCTAGTTGCTCCGCGGCATGTGGGATCTTCCCAGACCAGGGCTCAAACCCGCGTCCCCTGCATTGGCAGGCAGATTCTCAACCACTGCGCCACTAGAGAAGCCTGATTTGCATTTTCTTGATAGCTAATGATGTTGACATCTCATCATGTTATTGGTCGTTTGTATATCTTCTTTGGAGAAATGTCTGTTCAAATCCTTTGCTCATATTTTTCGTTGGGTTATTTGTCTTTCTGTTGTTGAGTTGTACGTGTTCTGTATGTATTCTGATACCAAACCTTTAGCAGACATTTGATTTGCAAATATTTTCTCCAATTGTATGAGCTCTCTTTTCACTTTCTTGATAGTGTCCTTTGAAGCATGAAAGTCTTAAATATGGAAGTCTTAAATGTAAGTGCAGTCTTTTTTCTTTTGTTGCTTGTTCTTTTGGTGTCATAACTAAGAAACCAGTGCTTATTCTAATGTCATGAACATTTACACCTATCTTATCTTCTAAGAGTTTTATAGCATTAGTTCTTAAATTTAGGTCTGCAGTCAATTTGAGTTAATTTTTGTATGTGATGTGAAGTAGGAATCCAGCTTCATTCTTTGCATGTGGCTATCCAGTTGTCCCAGCACCATTTGTTGAAAACACTACTCTTTTCCTCATTGAATTTTCTTGGCACCCTTGTTGAAAATCAGCTGACCAGGTAATATATTTTTGACAAGCATTCTAGATGATTTTTATGTAACAATAATTCTAGGACAGTGATTCTCAAACTTTAGCGTACATCAAAATCACCTGGAGGGCTTGTTAAAGATTGCTGAGCTTTACTCAGAGTATCTGATTCAGGAGATTTTGAGTGGGACCCCAGACTTTTCATTTCTAACAAGTTCCCCAGTGACCCCAATTGTGCTGGTGTGGGAACCACACTGTGAAAACTACTGGTGTAGGACTTTGGTTCACAACTGTGGCAACACATATGAGAATTACTGGAAAGTTTTAAAAAATATTGATGTCCAGGCTCCATTCTAGCAATTGATTCAACTAGCCCAGGGCTCAGTTGTCGGTAATTGTCCATAGCTCCTCAGGTGACTATAATGAACACTCAAGCCTGAACCTTTGCTGTAGGAGAACAGTGGTTCTCAATCAGAGGTGTATAGTGGAATCACCTGGGCAGGTTTTACCTTCCCATCCTTAAATTCCACTCTGGAGAATGGGGCCTGGGTATTTGCTATTATAAAAGGTCTCCTAATAAATCACCTCTGTAAGTAACCAGTACTCTGTATTATTCTCTCTTCATCATTTTCAATATCTCCTTTTTTCACTTACTGTTTTTATTTCCTTTATTAAACTTGATTTCCTCTGCCTTTGAGAAAAAACTTTATACGATCCTGTTGTTCCATTTAACTACTATCTTGCTTTCCTTTTATTCTGAAACTTTCATTATTATTCACTTATTTAATAATTTCTGAAGGCTAACAATTCCATTTACCAGTTCGTTGGCAGTAAGAACGTGAGCTAATTAATAGTGATGAGTGAGTTTGTTCAGGTGCTTATTATATGCAGCCAGGTTTAGGAACCTCTGCATTATATATTTGTCTCTTTTGTGTCCCTAGAGTGAATTTCTGGAAATGGAATTGCTCGGCAAAAGGATATAAGTTTTAAAGTTTGATATGTATTGCCAGATTGCCCTTCAGAAAGGGTATGTCAGTTTTACCATGCTTTCAGCTAACAGTTGGGTTTTTGTCAGTCTTTATTATCAGTGGGGTAGATGGAAAATAACTCCTTGTTTAAACACATGCCCTTAGTGTGTTGGAGCATTCTTTCCTATGCTTAATGGCTATTTGCATTTCTTAAGTGTGTTGCCGGTTTTGCCTTTGCTCATTTTTTTCTGGAATGTTTTTCTTTCTTAGGGTTGCCTTAGACTCTTGCATTATTTGTGCTTTGCCAATGAAGCAGAGCCATGTGGGGAGAGCTTGGTGTTGAGAGAGGGCCTAGGTTCTAATTTTAGCTCTATCAGTGGACAAATCCTTTAGCTCCTCTGGACTTAAGTTTTGTAAAATAAGAGGCTTAGCAGTGTTCCTTGCTTCCCTAACTCTGATATTGTATGTCTACTGCAGTAGACCCCTCTCATCTCTCTTCTTCCATACTGTTTCCCTTCAGTGGATCCATAAGCAATTGTGTATGGGATGTAAATATTGTGTAATTAAAAAAAGTGAATATATGTCATTCAATTTATAATCCTTCAGTAGTTCTTTAGTAACATTGAAAGGCACTACCTGGTCTTAGCCTTTCTCACTTAACTTTGTTATTTCATAGAGTCATAGTTCATAGAAGAAACCGTAGGGGTTGGGTATTTATTTCACCATCCCACCTACTGTAAGAATTTCCTCCTATGTTATAGAAAGACTAGCTAAATTCAGCTTAAGCAAGTGTTTATTTATCCATTCATTCAACAGGTATTCTGCACCTGCTGTGGGCTAGGCATTGTTACAGGTGTTGTAGATATAGTGGTGAAAAAGAGATGACACCCTTGTTCTTATGGAGCTTACACTGTAGTGAGAAAGACAGGTGCAGTTATATATATGGAGTCAGGTAGGTAAGTGTTATGAAGAAAAATGAAGCGTAAAGTGGGTTAGAGGCCGGTGAGAATGTGTGGGATGCCCAATCAGTGTGTGCTTATTTTAGATAGGGTGATTAGGAAAAGGCCTCTCCAAGGTGTCATTTGAGTAGAGAAGGAGGCATCAAGGCATACGAGTATCTGGGGATGATATTCAAGGCAGAGGAAGAGCAAGTGTGAAGGCCCTGAGTCAGAAGCTAGTTTGGCCTGCTCAGAGAATGTCTGAAAGATTATTACAGTTGGGGCAGAGTGGGAGGTAGCAGAGGGGGCATATTTTGTTAGACTGGGTAGTGTACAGTAGAAAGTATTTATTGAGAAGCTGCAGTGTGCTAGACAGTCCTAGGCACCACCTGGGATAAAGCAGTGAACAAAGCACCCAGAATCCTTTACCTCTCCCCGCCCCCCCATCCCCCCAAGAGTATATATCCTAGTAGAAAGAGATAGTAACAAAATAATGAAGATATTTTCATGGAGGAAGAAATTTTCCTGTACCTTTCTAGGTTCTCCTGGCTGGTCTAAGAATTAAACTGACAGATTAGCAGGAGGCAAATCAAACGAAAGTTTAATAACATGTATACATGGGAGAGACCCAGGCAAACAGTAACTCGCCCAAGTGGTTGAAACCCTTGCCTTAAACCCTTTTGTCTTCAGCTAAAGACAAAAGAGGATCTTGGGGGTAGTGGTTTGGGACCTCAGAGGGGAGGAAGGCAATTGCCATGCCATGGAAAAGCAAATGTTTGGTAACAGAGAGGAATTTTAACAAACAGACTTTGCTAGGTTCCTCCCTGTCTGCACACGTAGTTCATACTCTAGTTATCTGTGGTGATTACTCCTTTCCTGGAACAGATGCTCTGTTTACATTCTTTTAGGCATTTACGGGGAAGGTCAGAGTTTCTTCCTGAATCTTTTGGTCCTTGATTGTTTTCAGCTCAAAATAATCGGCGTGGCAAGCAGACATTTTGGAGTGGCAAGTTTGCTCCCCTGTAATATCTAAGCAGGTGGTGAAGTGCCGTGGTAAGGAAACAAGGCGGGGAAGGCGGATAGGAGGTGTGTGTACCTGGTGAGGTGGGAGTTGCTCAGGAAGGCCTCACTGGTGACATTTGAACAAAGTCCCAAAGGGCTTGAAGGCATTCCAGGCAAGACGAAGACCTTGCAATCAGTGTGTGCCTGGCGGGTGTGAACTAGCCAGGATGCCCGTGTGGCTGAGTGGAGTGAGAGGGGAGAGTGGTAGGCAGTGGGGTCACAGAGGTAACAGGAAGCTGATTATGTCCTTGTAGAACTTTGTAGCAGTTTTTACTCTGGGGCTTTTTACTCTGAGATGGAATACCAAGGGAAGGTTTTGATCAGAAGCCTGAGAAGAATTTAGGTTTTAAAGGGATCCCTGGCTTACGTGCTGCAAGTGTCCTTCGGGAATTAAGGGTAGAAGCAGGGTGACTATTACAGTCATCCAGGCAAGAGTTAATGTTGGTTTGGACCAAGAATGTTAACAGTGGGTATGGTCAGAAATAGATTCTGAACATATTTGGAAGGTCAAGCCAGCAGGCTTTTGTTGGTGGATTGGATTTAGGGTGAAGGAAAGAGAGGAGTCAGGGATGGTTCCAGGATTTTTGGCCTGAGTGGGTGGAAGGTTGGGGTTGCCTTTAAGTGAGACGGGGAAAGTTGCGTGAGCATCTGGTGTGATGTTGTTGGTTGCAGGTGGGGTGAGGTGGAGAGAGGATCAAGAGTTTTGTTTTTGACCTTTTAATTTTGAAATAACTATTAGACATTCAAGCAGGGGTGTTGAATAGGCAGTTGGACATCTGAGCCTGAAGTTCAGGGGAGGACTGGGGCTGGTTATATAAGCATACAGTTGGTATTTCAAGGCCTCGGGACTGGATGAGATCACCTAGGGTGTGTCTGTAACTAGAGAAGAGAAGTCCTGTGGGCATTCCACGTTGAGAAGTTGGAGAGATGTGGAGGAACCAGCAGAGGAGACTTGGGGAGTGGTTGACATGGTAGGAGGAGAACTCAGAGTGTGGGATTCCAGAAGCCAGTGAAGAAGATAGCTTTAGGAGGGAACGCGTGGACAATAGTGTCAGATGCTGCAGACCGGGTCAGGCGAGATGGCTGAGAATTGACCGCTGTGTACACTGTTGTGAGTCACTGAAATCAGGACAGCAGTTTTGGTGGAGTGGTCGGGGTGAAAGCCCGGTTTAGTAGAGAATGGGAGGGGGAAATTGGAGACAGTTCTTGCAAGGAGTTTTCTTTTAAAGGATAGAAATGTGGTGGAGATAGTAGGTAGAGGAAGTGGGGCCCGGATGAGGTTTTTGTTTTTCAAATGGGAGAAATAACAGTATGTTTATACCCAGATAGTAGTGATTTAGTAAAGAGACAATTAGTGATGATGCAAGAAGAGGAAGCATGGCTGGAATTCTGTGCTCGAGCAGGTCAGAGTAGAGGGATTGTTCTAAGGTGGGTGGGCAGTTCATTCACTGTAACGGATTGATATGTGGGCAAAGACCCATTTCCCGGTAAGAGAATGAAGTCATCCATCTGTACAGAATGTGGGAGGGGGATCTGAGGGTCGGCTTCATTCAGGCCTTCTGTTTTCAGTACCGTCTGCAGCCTCATGAAGAGGAGATCTGTGAGAAATTAATTTTCAGAAAACTCCGAAGATCAGCGAGTTTAAGTTTCTTTACCGCAGCTCTTCCCAGTCCTTGCTCTACTAATGCATACTGGGAACCTGTAAGAGGCAGACTTTCCCAAATTTATTTGACCACAGAACTATTTCTTCACTGATAGTTAACAAATAGAACGAATTTGGGAAAGACTAACCTAGTTCACTTCACCTTACCTATAGTTTGCTGAGTCGGCCAGGGCTCTCGTTTGCAAGAACAGAAACCCCAACTCAAATGAATTTAAGCCACAGAGGGAATTTATTAGCTCACGTGACTGGGCAGAGCAGGGCTGCGTCTGGCTGCAGGCGTTGGTTGGACCCAGTTGCTCAAATAATGTCAGTGTTGCTCATTATCTCTCCAGCTCTTAGACGGCTTTGCTGCCTTGGGTAGGTTTCTGGTTTGTGACAGGCAAGATGGCCCCCAGGATCCTCAAGTTGACAGCCTCCTAACTTAGCCACTTCAGTGAAAGAGAAGCCAGCTCTCCTGTTAGCCCCGGCATAGAAGTTCTCGTGATGATTCTGACTGGCTCGGCTTGTCATGTCCAAACCTGAACCAATCACTGTGGCCCAGAGGATGAATTACTCTGGCAGGCATGGGTCTCATGTGCCATGGCTGCACCTGGGGAAGGAGGAGGCCTGTGACTGACAGTCCTACCCTGACCACGTGGTATGTGTGTTCACTATAATTTAAACAGTTCTTGATTGATTGCCATCTGGGTTATTTCTGATCTTTTGTTCTTCTGAGCAATGTAAAGCTAGCTGAGATTTGAACACAGATTTGTCTGATTTACAGGGCGTAGTTTGTCATACTTGTAAAGAGTGCATTACAGCCAAGGGCACAAAATGAGCCTGGCTGGAAATACTCTGTTAATGGAAAGGTGGGAATCTGACAAATGAAGAGAAGGAAAATTCATCAGAAAGGCTCGAGACCAGTGGAGAGTGTAGGACCCTTAATGCTGGTTTAGGCGACCTGGATGAAAAGTGGTCATTCCGGGTAATTAAGTAGGCCGTAGAGTCTCACACAGCACGTGGGCTCAGGCTCATCTGCCGTGGAGTCTTTGAGCTGCTTTGGGTAAGTTAGCTTCTCTGTGTTTTAGATTACTCTTCATTTTTTTTTTACTTGGCTGTGCCACGCGGCTTATGGGATTTTAGTTCCCCGACCAGGGATGGAACCCAGGTCCTTGGCAGTGAGAGTGCGGAGTCCTAACCATTGGACAGCCAGGGAATTCCCTAGATTACTCTTTAAAGTGAGTATAACACCACCCCCTACCTCCTGGAGTTGTTGTGAACGGTTAATGAGGTGGCACTGTGAAGCACTTGCTTCCTGTCTGGACACAGTGTTAGCGGAGGTCTGCCAGCAAGTGTCCTCAAGGATCGGTAGATCTCATTTTCCTGTGCTTCGCTTTATTGTGCTTCGCAGATGTTGCCTTTTGTTTGTTTGTTTTTGTTTTTGCACATTGAAGCTTTGTGGCAACCCGGCATCCAGCATGTCTGTTGGTGCCATTTTTCCAACAGCGTTTACTCTGTGTCTCTGTGTCACATTTTGATAATTCTCGCAGTATTTCAAACTCTTTCATCATTGTTACATTTGTTATGGTGATCTGTAATCATTTATCTTTGTTACTGTTGTAGTTGTTTTGGGACGCCTTGAACTACGCCTGTATGAGATAGCGAACTTAATTGGTAAATGTGTGCTCCTACTTACACCAACTGGCCCTTCCCCCGTCTCTCCCCCTTTCCTCATGCCTCCCTATTCCCTGAGACACACCGATACTGAAATTAGGCCAGTTAATAACCCGGCAGTGGCCTCTAAGTGTCCAAGTGAAAGGAAGAATTGCATGTCTCTCAGTTTAAATAAACTAGAAGTGATTAAGCTTAATGAGGAAGCCGAGATAGACTGAAAGCTAGGCTTCTTGTGCCAGTTAGCCAAATTGTGAATGTAAAGGAAGAGTTCTTGAAGGATATTAAAACAGATCCTCCAGTGAACACACGGATGATAAAAAAGCAAAACAGCCTTATTGCTGATATGGAGAAAGTTTGAGTGGTGTGGATAGATGATCAAACCAGCCTCAACGTTCCCTTAAGCCAAAGCCTAATCTTGAGCAAGGCCCTATAACTCTGTTCAATTCGGTGCAGGCTGATAGAGGTGAGGAAGCTACAGAAGAAAAGTTTGAAGCTAGCAGAGGTTGGTTCATGAGGTTTAAGGGAAGAAGCCGTCTCCGTATGTAAAAGTGCAAGGTGAAGAAGCAAGTGCTGATGTAGAAGCTGCAGCAAGTTACCCAGAAGGTCCAGAAGATCTAGCTGAGGTAATTACAGTGGCTCAGTGCCTGGTTTCAAAACTTCAGAGGACAGACTGACTCTCTTGTTGGGGCTAATACAGCTGATAATGATAAGTTGAAGCCAGTGCTCATTTACCATTCCGGAAATCCTAGGGCCCTTAAGAATTATGCTAAATCTTCCCTGCCTGTGCTCTGTAAATGGAAGCAACAAAGCCTGGATGACAGCACACCTGTTTATGCCATGGTTTACTGAATATTTTAAGCCCACTATTGAGACCTACTGCCTAGAAAAAACATTCCTTTGAAAATATTACTGCTCATTGACAGTACACCTGGTCACCCAAGAGCTCTGATGGAGATATACAAGGAGATTAATGTTTTTCATGCTGCTAACACAGCATCCATTCCGCAGCCCATGGGTCAAGTAGTACTTTTGACTTTCAAGTGTTATTATTGAAGAAATATATTTTTATAAGGCTAAGCTGCTATAGACAGTGATTCCTCTGATGGATCTGGGCAAAGTAAATTGAAAACCTTTTGGAAAGGATTCACCATTCTAGGTGCCATTGAAGACATTCCTGATTCGTAGGAGGAGGTCAACATTTCAACATTAACAGGAGTTTGGAACAAGTCGATTCCAACTTTCATGGATGACTTTGAGGGGTTCAAGGTTTCGTGGAGGAGATAACTGCGGATGTGGTGGAATTAGCAAGAGAACTAGAATTAGAAGTGGAGTCTGAAAATGTGACTGAATTGCTGCAATCTCATGGTAAAACTTGGATGGATGAGGAGTTGCTTCTTATGGATAAGCAAGGAAAGTGATCTCTTGAGATGGAATCTATTCCTGGTGAAGGTGCTGTGAAGATTGTTGAAATGACAACAAAGGATTTAGAATATTACGTAAACTTAGTTAATAAAGCAGAGGCAAGGTTTGAGAGAATCGACTTTAATTTCAAAAGAAGCTCTACTGTGGGTAAAATGCTGTCAAACGGCATTGCATGCTTATAGAGAAACTGTTCATGAAAGGAAGAGTCAATTGATGGGCAAACGTCACTGTTGTCTTATTTTAAGAAATTCCCACGGCCGCCCCCCTTCAGCACCCACCACCCTGACCAGTCAGCAGCCATTGGCATGGAGGCAAGACCCTCCACCCCCAAAAAGGTTATAAATCTCTGAAGCCTCAGATGGTGGTTAACCTTTTTTATAGCAACAAAGTATTTTAAAATTAAGGCATATGCATAGTTTTTTTTAGATATAATGCTATTTCACACTTAATAGACTACAGTGTAGTGTAAACATAACTTTTATGTACACTGGAAGATCAAAAAATTCATGTGACTCCCTTTATTATGACATTCGCTTTATTGCGGTGGTCTGGAGCTGAACCTGCAGTTATCTTTGAGTTATGCCTGCACATTTCATTTTTCAGGTAGCTTTTCTTCTTAAGTATTTTATTTTAACATAATTGTAGATTTACTTAGTTATAAAAATTATGTGGAGATGCTGTACACTTCACCCAAGTCTCCCCCAAAGGTAACATCTTGCAAAACTGTAATATGTACAGTATCACAACCTGGATATCGACATGATGTAGTCAGGATGCAGAACATTTCCGTCACCACAAGGATCGCGCACACTGACCTTTATAGTCACATTCACTTTCCTCCCGCTCCATCCTCTCCTTAATCACTGGCAACCACTATTTTGTCCTCCATTTCCATTATTTTGTTATTTCAATCTCAAGTATGTTATATAAATGTAGTCATACAGTAGGTAACCTTTTGCAATTGGCTCTATTCGCTGAACATAATTCTCTGGAGATTCATCCAGGTTGTTACATGTGTCAATAGTTCATTCCTTTCTGTTGCTGAGTAGTATTCCATGGTATTGGATGTGCCTCAGTTTACTTAACCATTCAACCGTTGAAGGGCATCTGGGTTGTTTTCAGGTTTTAGCTCTTACAAAGAAAGCTGCTGTAAATATGTATTTTAGGTTTTTGTGTGACTGTCTTAATATTTCTCCTGGATAAACACCTAGAAGTACAGTTGCTGGGTTGCATTGTAGTTGCATGATTAGTTTAAGAAAATGCCAGATTGTTTTCCAGAGCAGCTGTACCATTTTATATTCCCACCAGGATTGTATGAGTGATCCAGTTTCTCTACATCCTTGCCAGCATTTAGTGTTGTCACTGTTTTTTATGTTAGTGATAGCTATGTAGTGATATCTCATTGTGGTTTTACTTTATATTTCTCTGATGGCTAGTAATGTTGAATCTCTTTTCATGTGCTTATTTTTCCCTCTGGATATCCTCTTAGGTGAAATATCTCTTTGTCTTTTGTCTATTTTCTAACTGAATTTTTTTCTTTTCTTTTTCCTTTCTTTTTTTTACTATTCTGTTTTGAGTTCTAGATACTAGTCCTTTGTCAGATATGTAGTTTGCAAATATTTTTTTCTCAGTCTACAGCTTGACGTCTCATCTCTCAAAAGGGTCTTTTGCAGAGTAAAAGTCTTTAATTTTGGTGATGTCTGGGCTTGTTAATTTTTCTTTTTATGGATGGTGCTTTTGGTGTCAAGTCTAAAAACAATTCACTTAGTTCTAGATCCAGAAGACTTTCTCTTAGGATTTTTTTTCTAAAAGTTTATAGTTTTGTTTTACATTTTAGTCCAGGATCTATTTGAATTAAGTTTTGTGTAAGGTGTGAGACTTAGGTGGTTGTTCATTTATTTGTCTATAAATGTCCAGTTGCTCGAGCAGAAATTATTGAAAAGGCTATCTTTCCTCCACTGAATTGTGTTTTGCAGTTTTGTGTTTTTTTTCGGTGTTTGTGTGGGGTGGAATGGTTATTGTCTAAAAGTTTTCTGTCTTGTTAGGCTGCCACTTTTCTGGTTCTTTGGCAACAGAACAGGCTTTTGTTTTGTTGAGGGCTTTTATTGTCTGCACCTGTTGGCATTTCTGGGTTTCTGGCTTCTTCAGCTCCAAGTCTGGGATATAGGAGGCAAAACGAAACCCAAGTAGCTCACCGTGGTGGTGTTCCTTGGGTTGCAAGGTCCCTAGCCGGTCTGCCTTCTCTCCATCTTTCAAAATGTTCTTATGTTTATTTTACATATACGTCTGGAGTTCTAGTTGTACTTAGTGGGAGGGATAGGGAAAATATGTTTATTTCATCTTCCTGGAAGCAGTGTCCACATTTTCTTTTCTTAATTATAAAAATTTTGAACATTCAGGAAAGTAGAATTGGATAATAAACACCAACATGTCTATTTCCTAGATTTAAGAGTTGTAAATGTTTCCCCATGTCTTAATCTATTTTTTATTGTTTTAAAATAAATTATAGACATAATATTTACCTCCACATATTCAGTATGCATCTCTAAAAAATAAGATTTTAAACATAAAGACAGTACTTTATATCTAATGATTTATTGCAATATCCAAATACTGTCTAATACCCAGTTCGTATTCTGATTTCCCTAATTGTTCCCAAAATGTCTTACAGTTGTTTGGACAAAGTAAGACCTGATCAAGAACATGAAGTGTGTTCATATTATCTTTTAAGTCTCCTTTAATCTTGAACAGTTCCTTTCCTGCTTTTTTTCTCCATGACACTGATTTGTTGAAGAAATAGTTCCAGTTGAACCCTGGAATGTCCCACTATCAATAAGATTTATCTGGTGTTTCTTTTACTGTATCTCCTGTATTTTCTGTAAACTTGAAGTTAAAATCTAAAGGCTTTATTAGATTCAAGTTTGGCGAGACTGTTTCACGGGTAATGTTATGTTAAACAGATTTTCTGAGGGACTCATACGCTTGAATCATTTATAACTTTTTTATATGATAGAGAAGATGCCTTCTGCAACCTGTGATACGTTCCTGGATGACATAGAAGATATTGTGTCACAAGAAGATTCAAAGCCCCAAGATAGGCATTTTGCGAGAAAGCACGTCATTCCAAAGGTGCGAAGGCGAAATACCCAAAAATATTTACAAGACGAAAACAGTCCACCAAGTGATAGGTAAGCTTTTCTTTTCTTTGAAATTATATTCAGTATCATACCAGGGGAGAGGCTGGCACTACTGTATATGATATACATAATGTCTCTTTTAAAAAAACCTTTGAAATTTTGAGAGGAAATATGTAGTGTTTTTTTTGTTTGTTTTGTTTTTAATTTGAATGGTTTTAAATTTAGCAAAGTCATTGACTAAAGAAGAAAAAGATGTCAAATTGCATGTTTCTTAAAGGCAGGGCCTAGGGCAGTATTTGGCACAAAGATAGCTGCCCCCTTGCACCCTCCCCTGGCTGGATCTCTTTGCTGTTACAGTAGTTGGTGTGTAATTGTTACTCCCACATTAAAAATTTTATTGGAATTTGTGATTCTTATGAGATAGTGGTGGTTTGGGCATTTGGTTTTTCTTGGCAAATTTACAAATACTTGTGGATCATCTAAAGGCATTGGGCACAAATTATTGTGCTGTTTACACTGTTCTATTAGGTCTCTAGTGAAATTCTAATACAACGTAGCCAGAAAGGAATATGCAGTTATATAGTTTTAATATGCTTATATTTGTTTACCTAGTAAATTGTTGAGAGTTTTAATACACTTGATTATTTTGTTTGGAACAGATTCATAAGATGTATGAATTTAAAATTTGCTTATATTTTAATGAATGAAGTTTATTAAGTTTGTCCTAAACATGTCATTAAGGTAATGTCTATTTAATTATTAATTATCAGGGCAATCCAAGTTGAAAGTCCTTTTATTTCCTTTGTAAAAATATTACATTTTTTAGAACTCTATTTTTATATACGGAATGCTTTGAATAGTGCTGTAGGGTGACAGATTTTCATTTTGATTCAGTTATTTATATCTGTAAGTTATAAACTAAAGATTGTAACTAGTATATAGTAGTCTTTAGATGTATTTAACTTTATTTGCCATTGCTGCTAGAACCATTTTCTGTGCTATTGTTATTTGTTTGTACCTTTCCAGGAGTTGAACTTAGTGGTAGTATTTAGTAGTACTGAATGTAAAATACAACTCAGAGAAAAGATATTTTTTTTTATAGAGTCTTAACTTAGAATTCTGTGCTGTTATTTTATCTTGTATTTAGATTTTTGGTGTAACAGCAGATTATGTATTAAGTTGGTGCATTTAATGAATAGCCTGTGAATGGATTGCAGTGAGTGAGTATTTTTGCATAATGGGCCCAGAAATTACCTAGTGCTTTTTATTTAAAAAATCCCTTAATGAGACTTTTTTTTTTCAATTCATTAACAGCACTATTCCAGGCATACAGAAAATTTGGATACGAACTTGGGGCTGTTCTCATAATAATTCAGATGGAGAATATATGGCTGGACAACTGGCTGCTTATGGATATAAAATTACAGGTAATGAGATCTGTAATGTATTTTATTGATTAAATTTTTCAGAGCTAAGATTTTTAGAGATATCTATTCTAACTTCAGCAACTAAAGGACATTTTAGCATAACTTGATGATTTTAAGGGAAAACAAAATGATACCTAATATATGTTGTCTAGATAACTACAGTTGACCCTTGAACAGCACAGCTTTGAGCTGTGTGGGTCCACTTATCTGGGGACCTTTTTCAGTACATACACTGTTATGTTTACGATCTGTGGTTGGTTGAATCCTAGGATGTGGAACCCTTGGATATGGAGGGCTGGCTATGGCACTTGAGGATATGCGGATTTTGGTCTCTGCTGCAGGTTCTGGAACCAATCCCCTGCACATACTTAGGGATGACTCTGTGTGTGTGTGTGTGTGTGTGTGTATAATATTAAAAAAAAAAAACTTTATTTTGAAATAAGTTTGGACTTACAGGAAAGTAGTAAAATTGAGAGTTTGTATATGCCCTTTATCCAGGTTCCCCTAATCTTAATATCTAACATAATTGTAGTATAATTAATAAATTGGGAAATTAGCGTTAGCGCAATACTGTTATCTAAACTACAGATCTTGTTTGAATTTTGTCAGGCTTCCCATTTACATCCTTTTTATGTTCCAGGATCCAATCTAGGATCTCACCTTATGTTTATTTGTAATGTCTCCTTAGTCTCCTCCAATCTGTGACAGTTGCTCAGTTTTTTCTCATCTTTTATGACTTTGACACTTCTGAAAGAAAATCGATTATTTTATAGAATGTCCCTCACCTTGGGTTTGTCTGATAGAGTAAGGTAATTATGATTACCTTAGATTAGAGTAAGGTAATTATGCATTTTTGGCAAGAAGAGCACAGAAGTGATATTATATCCTTCTCAGTGCATCACATTGGGCAGGGGGCTTCATGATGTTAGTACACTACCCCTTGTCTGTCAGATTTCTCCACAGTAAAGTTACTATTTTTCTCATTGTAACTAATAAATATCCTGTGTCTCCTCAACCTCTTGCCTAGTAATTTTACTATTCGATAATTTTAGTATCTGTTGGTGGATCTTGTCTGCAACAGTTATTACTGTGATATTTGCTTAGTGGTGATTTTCTATTTTCTTCTTTTCTTCCACATTTATTGATCAGAGTCTTCTGTAAGGAAGGGCTGTCCTTTCCTCCCCACTTTATTTGTTGATATCCGTATGAACTCATGAATATTTATTTTATTCTATAGGTTATAGTTCGGAGCTATCATTAATTATTTTGTTGCTTGTATTGTTCCAACTTTGGCCATAGGACCTTGTTTAGGCTGGCTCCTGTGTCCTTCAAACATGCCCCCATTCCTTTTTGAGCACTTCCTTATTTTCTGGCACCACAAGATATTCTAGTGTTGTATTTTCCCTTCCCCAGCCTCAGAAGCAACCACTTTTCCAAGGAATCCTGACCCCTTTCATTAGGAGAATAGTGTTTAGAACCAGACCAGAGATCTGGGCACTAGTTGTGCTTATTGCTACTGTGAAGTATCAGTGCTTCGAGGTCCTCTCAGTGGACAGAGTTAGGAAATATATATGTATATGAAGTGGCACATACACACATCTGTATCTGTTTCTGTTGTATGTACATTAAATGGGAACATAATTTGAATGCTTTGTGAGAGGCAGTGAATGGCCCAGTGCTTTATATGTGTTATCATGCTTAGTCCTTCTGATATAAGGACATATTAGCATCCATTCATATAGGTGAGAATGGAGAGGTTGTTTCTTACTTTCAATCACATGGGCGGTAAAGTCTGTTGCTCCAAAACATTGCTCTTGACCACTAGTCTATATCACATAGCAGATTGCCTTTGCGTGTGCAGTTGGCCCGTCCTAGCTTCAAGATGGATGTGAGGAGAAGGGCAGATTGGAAAGTTATTCCTTTCATAGCATTGTTTCCTTCGATAAGTAAATAACCGTATGTCATTAACTCTGTTTTTGATAACTCATTCTTTTTTTTTTTTTATTTTATTCAAATCACATTTATTTTAAATTTATTTATTTATTTATTTATGGCTGTGTTGGGTCTTCGTTTCTGTGCGAGGGCTTTCTCCAGTTGCGGCAAGCGGGGGCCACTCTTCATCGCGATGCGCGGGCCTCTCACTATCGCGGCCTCTCTTGTTGCGCAGCACAGGCTCCAGGCGCGCAGGCTCAGTAATTGTGGCTCACGGGCCTAGTTGCTCCGCGGCATGTGGGATCTTCCCAGACCAGGGCTCGAACCCGTGTCCCCTGCATTGGCAGGCAGATTCTCAACCACTGCGCCACCAGGGAAGCCCTCATTCTTTTTTTAAAAAATTTATTTTTATTTATTTATTTATTTATTCTTGGTTGCATTGGGGTGTCGTTTCTGCTTGTGGGCTTTCTCTAGTTGAGGTGAGCAGGGGCTACTCTTCATTTTGGTACGCAGGCTTCTCATTTCGGTGGCTTCTTTTGTTGTGGAGCATGGGCTCTAGGCACGCGGGCTCCAGTAGTTGTGGCACACGGGCTCAGTAGTTGTGGTTTGTGGGCTCTAGAGCACAGGCTCAGTAGTTGTGGCGCACGGGCTTAGTTGCTCCACGGCATGTGGGATCTTCCTGGACCAGGGCTCGAACCCATGTCCCATGCATTGGCAGGCGGATTCTTAACCACTGCGCCACCAGGGAAGTCCTGATAACTCATTCTTTAGACAGCAAAATCAGTCTTAAAACAGGTAAAAACACTCAATCTGCTTTTAGAATTACTTCTCTGTGTTCATTAGTAATTTTTGTATAATTTAGTCTGTACTTAACCTTAATACATTCTGATGGTGCAGTTTGAAAATTAAGAAAATAGCCTTTAGGGTAACTTCCTAAATATTAAAAAAATTCAGAGCTTGACTTATCCTAGGTGATATTTAATATCTAACACATGTTAATTCATTTTAGCCTATTAGCAGGTTTTTAGTCTTATAACAGTACTCTTCTATGTAAAATAAGTCTTGATGTGTTTATACAAGAATATTAAACTTTGTTATGCAAACCTAATTTTCGTTTCATATTTGGGAATAGTAAAAAGGGAAATTGGTTTCTTAATCACTTGAATGTGAAATTTATTTTTCTTATTAATGTAGTTTATTTCTTTTATATGCCTGTATTACTTATATGTATTCGTATTAATTTTACATACTGTTGATTTTACCCACTTCAGAAATTTATCAGTTTTAATTCTAGTCTGGCTTGCATGCAGTAGACTATAGGACCACTTTCTTACTTGTCTAGAAGCCATAGGCCCAGAAAATATAAACATTAGCTTCCTTAAAATATTTAATAAGGAAATCTCTACAGATCTTTCATTTAGGTTAGATATATGAATGATTTCTGGATACCTATGCCAGTGGTCTCTTTTGTTATTGTGGAATAATGAGAGTTTATAAAAATTATTATTGCTTAATAGTTTATAATATTTCATTAGTCACACGTAGACCAAAAATATTTTCGTTTAACTCTGTAATTGATAAAATGAGATATATAATAGATTATGTATAATGTACACAGAGGTTACTGAAAACAGTATACAGAGAAATTCAGAAATCTCAGTTACCAATGGTAGATATTTTTACTCTTTGGGGAAGAAAGAGAGATTAGGTATATACTTGAAATTGCTACTTCTAACTGTGTGAATCTAGGAATATAATTACTCCATAGTAAGACCTCACAGAGGCTTACTCAGAGAAGTAAATGCTTGTTCGTTGCCTCTTTCAAATCCTTTTTATTTTGAGGAAAAGGGTGGTTTATAACTTATAAGATAATGCCTGCTTGCTTCTCATTTCAAAGAATGAAACCTGCTGAGGAAAAATGATGTCATTCTCTAAAACTCAGATACCTGTTTGCATGATAGAATTAAATCAGTATTATGGAAAGCAGTTAAACTGTCCTTGTAGGTACAGTGGCTTTTTACAGAAGTATGATTTGAACACATACATTTCATGAGTGTGTTCTTCAAGTGAGCAATTTTTATAGACTGACCCTCTACCCCCCAAATAATGCTGCTTTGGTTGTTGTTTTTGGATTATTTCTTTTGAATGTTGGTAAATTATTTTCATTGTCCTCATTGGTGGCAGATTTTTATATCTTGAGAATATATTTAGTGTTTGAATGGTCACAGGTCGTTTGAGGCCAAATCTGATGAACGAGTATTGTGGTATGATACTTATATGTTGGGACTCTTCATTACTGTGACATAAAATAGGATACATGCTGATTTTTCTGATCTCTACATTCTAGTTTTCTTTTTCTTCTTTAAATAGAGCATGGAAACATTTAGTTTTTTGTTTATCTCGTCTTTTCATCTCAACAGGAATCTCCTCTTGTGATAGGAAGCACAAAACTATGTTTCAACCATCAGCCTACTAAGTGGCACTAGTTTTGATTCTGTACTAAATTGTGTGTTATCCATACAAATTAAGTAGTGTTAATTTTGTTCTTGTTGTTTAAATCCTGAGCAATGTTTTCCGTATGTTTGAGAGTGAACTTGCATGGTTGATGAGATTCTTCACCTTTTACAGAGATAAAGAGAAAATCTAATTCACTCTTGTGAATTCTAAAATACTTTGGCTCCAGTTCCTGACTTTTTTAGCCTGGTATTATGTCAGAGTGAATGCCCACTCATAGTTAATAGCTTGCATGATAATCAAATTATTTTGATAAAAGTTTTTTTTTTTTTTTTTTTTTTTAAGAAATTCACGTTCTTTTATTTATTTATTTATTTATTTATGACTGTGTTGAGTCTTCGTTTCTGTGCGAGGGCTTTCTCTAGTTGCGGCAAGTGGGGACCACTCTTCATCGCGGTGCGCGGGCCTCTCACCATCGCGGCCTCTCTTGTTGCGGAGCACAGGCTCCAGATGCGCAGGCTCAGTAATTGTGGCTCACGTGCCCAGTTGCTCCGTGGCATGTGGGATCTTCCCAGACCAGGGCTCGAACCCGTGTCCCCTGCATTGGCAGGCAGATTCTCAACCACTGCGCCACCAGGGAAGCCCTTGATAAAAGTTTTAAGCTCAATTTTCTCACTGGTAGATGCGGGAAAACTTCATCTTTTTTTATCGTCTTTCTCTGGGAACTTGCGATCATTTTTCATCCTGTTCCACTTTTGGCCTGACCTTTTCAGGTCACTTAAACTTCTTGTTTGCATTTCTTGTAGCATGTAAGTGGTAGTACTTCAGCTCACATATAGTTGCAGTAAATTTTTGTGAATAAATGCTCTGGAGTGCTCAGTTGTATTAAGATGACCAGTCTTTTCAAAATTGCTGGCATTCTGATACTGAACAACTTAAAAATATTTTTTAGTTTTAATATTTTAGAATTTTTTTTTCTAGGCCTTACTAATATTTTATACGGTCAGTGTTTAATTCAACACATCCACATATTTTTCACTGTCTTTACTCTTCATTCTATCTTGCACCTCAGACCTTTATCTGGAATCTTTCTGCCTAAAGTACACCCTTCAAAATGTTTTAGAATTTTTATGAGTGACAAATTTAGAGACTAACAGATTTTCATAAACTTCACTTTTGCTTAATTGCTTAATTATTCATATTGCCCTTTGAGATTTTGTAAAACTTTTTTTTGATAATTCATTTAGAAATAGCTTGTGTTTAAACTTTATTTTTTAAGAAAATGGGCAGATGAGTAATTACCATGAAAGCTTCACTTAAAAATCTGTTTTTTTGCATTGTTGGCTCTGATTTTGAGGAAAAAACCTTTTTTCAGATGTTGACACTGGAACATGTAAAATAATGTTGGCTCTTTTTTTGGCTGTTAAAATTCTAGTTGGTTTGGATTAAAGACATGATGTATTTTTAGCTCTTGGACAATAGGTGGCAGTATTACATTACATGATCACTGCATCTATGCCATTAATATGAAAAGTGAATTTTGTGTTACAAATAGTCTTCTAATAAAATTATTAGAAGTCATTAAATTAGTTAACACTTTATTTTAGTCTGACTTATTGCTTTTTAAACTTTTTAGTAGTACTTATATAAGAATCAGACAAATTGACCTTTTCAGAGGCAGCATGGCCCAGCTCAGATACCAGCCCACCATATGTATGCTGGAGACCACATGTGAAATTATTCGTTCATTGCTTACTGCTTGACATCGTCGTTGCTCTGTTGCCCTGACTGTGCTTGTTCTAGAATGTGGTCATTGTCCTTTTGCCCAGAAGAGCATGCTGAAGTGGGAGTTTTTGAATCTGAGAACAGACATTTGATACCTTTACCATTACATTGCTTTCACACTTAACTAAAAACTAACCTTCACATAAGGTGCATCTTGAGTAATCCCCAAATCTATGAACATATATTAAGTTTAAAGAGGTTTAATATTAAAAGAGAATGGAGTAAATTACAGCACTTTAAAATTTCCCACTCATTCCCACTTTACCAGCATCAAACACATGTTTGATGGTTAATTCAAGATGATTTGAATGTCCAGGCATTTGCAGAGACTTTCCTTTTGGTTATTTCTTCATTGTAGCTTGATGATTCTCAAATTTAACGGTTTCTAAGAGTTCTTGTACTGTGTTACATACACAAATTCGTGTATGTCATATGTATGGGTGATTTAAGGGCTTTTTGTGTATGCGTGTGTGTTGTGACTATACCTTTGATCACCTAATCTGATCATTAGCTGTAACTGCTTGTACAGCTGTATCTCCACTTGCCCTGCCACCATTCAGCTTACTTCCTCTGCTTAGAGATGGAGAGGCTGGTACCTCAGCTACTTCCTGTCTTAGGGTAATTTATCTTTTTTTTGCATGTTCTCTCCCATGGTGTGTGAGTTCCTTCTGTCTTAATCATCTTTACCTTTGGCATCTCAGAGACACTGTTGCTTAGTGATTAAGAGCAGACTGTAGCCAGCTGTTAATATTGAGCCAGACTGTAAAGCCAGCTACTGCCATGTATTAGCTTTATGACTTTGGGCAAATGACAATACCTCTCTGCTTCAGTATCCTTATTTATTTAATGAAGATGACTACAGCAGTCCTTTCTAAAGATTAAATATTAGTATGTACAAACGTGTTCAATGTGTGTCTGGTATTATCATCATCATCATCAAACTCAGTACCTGTCACACAATAGGAATTCAGGTGTTTTTTGTGTGTGCATTAGTGAACAAGTAAAAACAATGTTTTGACTATAATGTATTGAAGTAGTTTTATTCTTTCTTTATAGCAGAAAAAAAACTAAAGTATACTCTAAAGTTTAAATAAATGTGGTATGTGGTATGTGTGTGAGTCCCTTGAGTTCTTCAGTAGAATCCTATTTAGTGGCTGTCAAGTCCAGTCTTCATGGTCCTGACATGTCTCAGATAAGATCCTCGTACTGTCACTTTACCTGACATGGACACTACAAATTATATTGAATCAGAAATCTAATTTAATCCATTCTTATTAAATTGGAAGCAGTAATTGCTTTCAATTTAATGGGATTGAATTCAGTATTAGAAGTTTTGATATTCCTTCAAACATAATAAAATTTGGTTATATATATATTTCCATGTATTTGTGTGTATGCCTGTGCATTTGCAGAGAGAGAAGTGATCTTGGAGCATTGCTTGTATTCAGGTGAGTTATTTGCAGCGATTGGTAAGGGGGCATAGTACGGGGTGGCAACAAGAGTGGCACTTACTCCTTCTTTTTTCCCTTTCTGCCCAGGGAGAAAAGCAGGGAGAATTAAAAGTAAGGGCTTTCAAAGTGGGATTTCCATCCATTTACAAATAGGGGAGGGAAATCAAGAGTCTCTAGAGAAGATCCAGCATGTTGTTTACTCTTGAGGGGGGCGCATCCAGCGCTCCCAGTGATGAAAAAAGAGCTGTGGGGTGAAAGGGAATCCTTTAAAACTGTATGCTTAGCATGTTTATATTCAGTCTTTCCCACTGAATCATTTTTAGAAATGGCTAGGTTTACCAATTTTTATGTCTTATACTGTGCTTTTTCTTGAATATGTCATGAACAAGATGTGAGGCTAATTAATGAACATTTCTGAGTTAATGTCTAATTATTGCATTTGATCGTGGAGTTCTGTTTCACAGAAGATGTAGTACTTCTGTCCCATCCCTCTGGCTCGCTCTTTGCTTTTACTCTTTCAGTGTTTTCAGTAACCATTTTAGCTACCATCTTATCAGCTGTTGTCTTCTTTCTTTCTTTTTAATTGAGTGGCAGTGTGCAGTAATTTAGGATGGGTTCATTACATATTAACTGATTTTGAAGTCTGCTCCATGAAGAAACTACTCGATGACTGCACTTTGGGTAAAATTCATAGTAACAAATGAATCAAAGATAAAAGATCAGTGAGAATATTTTCTTTTTTCCATGTGAGAGCTGAATTGTTAGCTAGCTTACAAAAATAAGGGAGCTGTGAGGGTGTTCTAGAATAACTATGTTATGGTCTCATAAAAACTATTCAGGAAATCAGTGAAAGAGGTAAAAGTAGAAGACATTGAAAATGCTATACAGACATCTAAATACGAGATCAAATTAAGGCAAAGAAGCTTTAGGGGGAATATTTGAAGCTTATCATTTCCATCTCATTTGTAGCAGCTTTTAATCTGTGTCTTAGGTAAGTTGCAAATCGCATGCAAGCCATAAACAAGGGCTGTTTTTTTCCTGAGGAAAAAAATGAGAGAAGGCTTTGCAGTTTTCAGTGAAGGTTTTTTCTTTTGGCACAGAGGTAGGAAGAATACTGTATTAGATGAAGAGTTTTTGTGTTCGTGAAATGTAAACAGCTGTGAGAGTGTAGTCAGCGTTTGTATGTTCTTCATGTAGTAATTTAAGCATAAATATCTTTTCCTTGCAAGTATATACAAAAAACATTTTACAAATAAAATTTTGCAAAATCTTATTGAAGAATTAATGTTGAAATTTAAAAACTAGCAATTTCAAGATACTGATGACTCACCCATTCTTAACTGAGGGATATTTGAGTCAGGCATTAACATTTTCTGAGCCTCAGTTTTCTTTGAAATGAAATGGTGCTCTGCCAACCTCATGAAATTGAAAACATATAAACATGAGGTAATATTTTAGTTTTTGAAATATTTATGTTTTAAAATAAATAACTCATTTATTACACCTTAATGTTATTAAATTGTAAACTGATGTTTTTTTAATTTCTTGCTTTGCTCTCTTTCATCGCATTTAAAGATATTTTTGTACAATTTAGAAGCTCAATTCCTAAATGTACCAAAAGGTGGCACTGTTTACGTATATATAATATTTTGCTTTTTGATGAAATGTGTTGCATGTTTTATCTGCAAATGTATTAAATTGAGGTTATATTTTTTAACATAAAATTTTCTGTTTTGTAAATGGATTTTTAATTCATGTAAGGTTTACTAGGACCAGGTTACTTTTTTTTTGGAAATGGTTTGGAAATTTAGATATTTGACAATCATCGTGTAGACATAGACTCCTGTATAATCCAATATAATTAATGGTAAAACCTTGTATTAATGTGACAAGCTAATGTTTCATGGAAAACATAGTTGCTTTTGTATAGCAAAAACCATTAATTTTTTTAAGCCTCTAAAAACTATCCAGTGATTAAAACATAACAGCCATAAATAAATGATTTGTGTGGCTTTTAGGTCATACCACATAGGTTTATCCATTCTGGAATGTTACTTTATGGTAAAAGTACCTTTGAAAATTTAGAAAAATCTTTCATTGCTTGAATTTCCTACCGGCAGTAGTGAGATGAAAGGAGAATCTAGGTTCTATGAATAGCTTCTCTAGGTGAAGAATGCAAAAATTAGATAATATGAATTTGACTTGAAGTGAGGATTATTTATATAAAGGATGTGGTGCATACATTTCCCATACAGTTAGGTGAAAACCTCCCTGATTGTTTATTCATGGAGCATATTACATCCAATGTAGTTTATGACCCCAGAAGATAATACAATTAGTATATTTTTATGTCCAATAAAAGCTATCTGTAGTTGTTTTTTAATATAAACAGAATTTGTCAATGATTTTTACTGGATGTAGAACAGCACAAAATGCTTCTGTTACTAATATAAAATGCTTGACTCTTGTTTTGGGTGTAAGATTAAAAAAATCTAAGATAATTTCAGGTGTGCTTCCACTGTTTCCTTTATTTAAAAGCAGAAAATGTTTGAAGTCAACGTAACTTGTACATTTCAGTTTTTGTTATTTTTTCCTGAAGTATCTCTTTTTAAGGTACTAATCCTTAGAAATAAAGAGTTAACATCTTCCTCCATTAAAAACTCATCCTTATAACTCTGAAGTGACTGTCTCAGTTACTAAATGTATGTAGTTTGGGGGAAGTGAAGACACAATTGGCAGTTAGAGGGGTTCTTTTATGTTCATGAGAGTGTATGTGCTTATATTTAAATGTTCACTCTTATTGCTGCTTTTGTTGATGTTAGTAATAATGATACATATGTGATTTGTCTGGATTGTTTAAAAATGCATAATTAAAGGAGGATTTGATTATTCAGCAACTGTTTCAGTAGCTGAAGACTATCATTTAGACATTTTCTTCCAATATTTGACAATTGTTCAGTGAGCTATGAACAGTATGAAAAATTGTAGGAAAGCATTGTAACACTACAATACTTCAGAGCCCACACTCTTAGGATATTCTTATTGTAGAGATTAATGGAGTGTTTTAATTATTTAGCAAGAAACAGATCTGTTTTTTAACCTAGTCTTTTTCTAGATGTAAAATTCTAGGGATTTGCTAAATAACAAAGATTATTTTCCTAAATAACAAAGATTATTTTCCTAAATGACTTTGTGTTTAGGGATTTTTGTAAGGACATTAGAAAGTGCAAAAATGCACTCAGAATAACTTTTTTAGAAAGCATGAAACTGAGAAAGACAGCTAAGTGTCCCCAACATGCTTTCAGCAGGTCCCCACCCCCTGCTCCCCCCCAGGCTCCCCATAATGGCACATGTGCTTCTCAGGGTAGGACCTGAAGCAGTAAAATGCGATATTATACAAGCAATATTTTTTTCCTAAAATACTTGTGATTAAAAGAAATCCAATCCATCAGCATTATATATTTGTAAAAAAAATAGATCTATCATGCAGATTTTGTCTGGCTCCTTTAGATGCCTTATAATAATGTGCTAATTTATGCTGATGATCTTACCTTATGACCCTTCTGTGTGGCCTAGATATGTTAATATGTTATAGCTTTTTAATTTTAGTCATCTGTGTTGGTTGAATATGCTTGTTAGTCCACAGTACCACTCACCAGTCTATGTCAAGGACTGGAAAAGAACAAGAAAAATTTATCTCAGAATCAGTTTCTTTAAGCATGCATTAGTAATGGAGGAAATTACAAAATAGACGTAATTTATTTTTATTCTTTCTATAAAAAGTATACTCGGAGGGATTTTTTTTCCTTCTAATATTTAGCCCTTTATCTGAAAGTGTAATGTCCCTTTAGCTTAGCCTTGAAATTGTTGTCCCCCATTTTTGGTTCTCATCTTGATCTAAAAGACACTGATCAACTCAAATGCTTGAAAAACGTGGGGTAATTTTTAAATTAGCATACTTGGCATAACTGCGTAAGTATTTCTCAAACCTCTCTGAGCCTGTGATTCCTTGTCTCTAAAATGGGTTACAGGGTTGTTGTGAAAATTAATAAATGGTTGATAAACGTTAGCTATTATTATATTAAGTATTAATAAAGAAAAGTCACCATTATGTATGTTTTAAATTTGAGTCTCTGAAATGAATGGTAACTTAATGAAATTTAATTTAAATATGTGTTTTATTTATTTTAATCTATTTAAATGTCTTTTAGTTTTATGTATTTCTGTCTTGCACATCTTTTTCTGATGGTGACTGTTAATTAGGAAATGAGAATGGGATATTGAAGTAATGTATAATAGATGGCTTCCGGGGGGGAACCAGTGAGGCAGAAAGGAGTGATTTCATAGAAGGAATAAGGGAGTAGAAGTTGGAAGATTGGAGGTCTTGCTTTAAAGGTGACATGGATTATTAGTGAACTTACTTATCTCTTTTTTGGCTTCTTTTCTCCTTTTTTAAAAAAATGTATTTTATATTGGACTAGAGTTGATTTACAATATTGTGTTAGTTTCAGATGTACAGCAAAGTGATTCCGTTATACATATACATGAATCTTTTTTTTGACTTTTTAATTCTTGCCTGTGAAATAACCCATTTTGACTGTTGCAGAAATATGAGGGTTGGGTGGGCAGGTCATGTTTTTTCACCTTTCTCTCACTCTGGAAGAGGTACAGCACTAGGTTAAGAAATATCAGGTGTGAAATCCTTCTCCAGCATTTCTCATTCCATTCCTCCTTATCCCATCTCCCCCAGCACACCTCCAAAGCAGGCTTTTCCTTAACCCACTATTACGACCAAGATTATCTTTATCTCTGCTTGTAGCACTCATTAGGCTCTACTGGAATTATTTGTTTACATAACTTTCTCTCCTGTAAGACTGAACTTGAGTACAGGGAGAGCCTTTTTTTCTTGTATTCTTAGTACCTATTACCATATTTGGCCTGTAATAAGCACTTGGTTCGTGTTCATTGAATGAATTTATATCGATGTTCATGTCATTCATGAGAAACAGGTAAAATTTACTGAGTGATTCCATGGAGTACAGAGGTGGTTTCTCATTTGTGTTGCCTTTACTATTAGGTGTAAACCACCGATGATTTCTTACCACCTGAAAGAATTAAATTTAGCATTTTTCTAGGTCAAGTAGTCTTTTATAAGTTTTTGAGACCCTTTTATGAGCCTGACCATAGTAAGTGGCCTTGTCGGTGCTTTACAAATGTTGTGATTCGTGGGCACCTTAAGTATAGATTTCCTGCTTAAAGTGACTGAACAGAATAGGCACATTGTTCTTTGTTAGTTTCCTCAATTGGTTCTTATAATTTTCCTGTTTCTACTGGTGATACCTTAAGGCATCTGGCCCGTGTTGAGTATTTCTTCCTGACTCATCATTCCTTCTGCCACCTGCCAAAGAAATGCTTTTACTTTGGTCAAGAACATTTGGAGTGAGTTAGATTTCATTATGGGGTAGGTCATGGACCACCTGATAAGTCTAAACATGTCATACTAATTAGCATTGACTGGCTGCCACTAGAATGCTTAATTCTGGTGTTCTGCTTTTTAAACCTACAGGTGTTATGGAGGATGGAAAAATCCTTTATCTGAATATGAAACTGGGCACCAAATTTGAAGACTTTTCCCCCACTCCCAGTATGATTTTACTTTGTGAGAAGCTCCAGTAGACTGTATTATGTTTAGTTTTATATAATCTTTCAGGATTGTTAGAATTTTTTCCTTAGGTATATTTAAGTCACCGCTTTTTAAGATAATTTAGAAAAGAGGAATTGAGGGTTGGCAATTAAAAAGGAAGAAAAATGGCTCATAGATCGTATGTAGAGGTTTTAACCTTTCATCCTGGAAGAGAGGGATACTTTGGGGCACTAGTGCTTATCATCTTGTATCTGAGAGCTGGGAGGCAGTTGAGATCTGTGCTGGAAGGTCCCCGGGACCCCCCAAAATAGGAATCCTTTGCAGTAAGAAAGGAATCTATTGGACTTACAAATGTTTGGACACATTCTTAGAATGCATTTTATCTGCTGCAAGCCAAAAGACGTTTACTCACATTTGAATGAAACTGTAGAAGGGAAATCCTGAATTTTCTCGAAAGCAGGGGAGGTTAGAGAACCTTAAAAGCGCAGTATCCATCCTTATGAACTGAAAGAGTAAAATGTCACTTATTGTCCTTTCTTTTAGTGCAATGTCTTTATTAGACTGTAGTAAATTTTACAGATATTGATAGGGGCTTCCATGGGTTCTTTTTCTACCTTTGGTCTCCCTGTCCTATCTTCCAATTAGATCTTAGATTCCCTCAAATATATTCTCCTGCTGTGGAAATCTTTAGAAATATTAGCCCCTTGATTGGGGAGGGACTACTTTCCACCTATATTTCTCGAAAGGGAAACGTACATAAATGTCTAGAAAGAGTTGTGTTGAGCTTAAAGAATAAGTACTAAAGGTGGGAGAAGGAACAAGAAAAACTCAACGTTAAAGCAGCATCTATTGAGTTAGACTCTGGGCAAAGCTGACCAACTTGCCTTGTGATCTTAGCCAAGCCATTTAGTCCTTCAGTTTACTTATATCTCAAATGAGTGAGTTGCACTCCAGTGTTCTCTGGTTCTGTATAAATTTATTCATTCATTAGATACTCATCGGGTGCCTGTGGTGCTGTGTGTTCATCAGTGAGCAAGGCAGATACGGTCTCATCCTTGTAAGAAGGCTTCTGTTTCCCCTGTCTCTGCTGACCTGTCTTTTTCCCATTCTTCCCTTATCTAGTAATTGGGTGGATAATGAGGAAATGAAGCAATTTGAAATGATTAATTACAAATTTGGGGACCCTGTCTGCCTATTTATGTACAGAATGGATCAGTATTTTTTTGGGAAAAAAGAACAACTTGTAAAGACGATAGTTTATATACGTTAAAAAGGTTATTAAAATGAAGAAGTGAGTTATCTGTTAGTGGAAATAATTGGGTGTCTTAGGAGTGAGAGAAGTGAAAGAGAATGATCTTGTTTAAGTTTAGGTGTGCCAGGTATAAATGGAAAAGATTTATCCCTGACGTTGGAAAGTAATTTAAGAAAAAGTATTTGAGCTTTTTGGGTGTAGTTACGCTGTTGTATATGTTGAAGGTCAGATGTAATTTTTTTGGGTGGCGGGGGTGGGGGGAATCTCTTTGTTTTGAGTCCGCTCTAGTGTCTTGAGCTTTATGCCTTTAGTCTGGAGAACTGAAATTTATTATCTCACAGAAGGGGAAAATAATTTGAATAGAGTTAATTGAAATGAAAGGAGTAAATTTTTCTTTTTTAAGATTTAATCTTATTTATTTCTGGCTGCATTGGGTCTTCATTGCTGCACGTGGGCTTTCTCTAGTTGCGGCGAGCAGGGGCTACTCTTCATTGTGGTGCGCGGGCTTCTCATTGCGGTGGCTTCTCTTGTTGCGGAGCACGGGCTCTAGGCGTGCGGGCTTCAGTAGTTGTGGCATGTGGGCTCAGTAGTTGTGGCTCGCGGGCTCTAGAGTGCAGGCTCAGTAGTTGTGGCCACAGGCTTAGTTGCTCCACGTCATGTGGGATCTTCCTGGACCAGGGCTCGAACCCGTGTCCCTTGCATTGGCAGGCGGATTCTTATCCACTGTGCCACCAGGGAAGTCTCGAAAGGAGTAAATTTCTACTTAATTAAGAAATACACTGAGACATCCAAAATGAAGAAAACTCCCATATTTGGCTTCTGGATCTAAAATGATACTCTAGTCTGTGTAGGTTGGTTCAAGAGCATTTAACTCTGTTGGAGGCAGCCAGGTTAGCTTTGTGGAATTTAAAACTCTGACTTTTCCCTAAATACTGACGAAAGCAACTAAATTTATTGGTTATTAGGGAGCGAGAGTAAGTTCAATTTTCTCCAGACTTATGACAATTAGAGGTTGGTTCTAGCATATCTAATGCTTCAGTTTCAAGGCTACCTCTATTTGAGAGCTGTTTTGGGGAGATAACCTTGTAACACATACATTTTAATGAGTACATTACTTTTACCACCTGCTGAAGTCGACTTGGAGTGACTACTGACCTGAAGTGAATGCCTGTGTTCAATATTAATACGGCATGTCTGGATCCAGACAGCAATCTTTCATTTTGACATGCACATAGTCAAAGTAAATTAATGTTTAAAACCCGAACACTTTAAGTTCAGTCAGTGTGTGCATTCCATAATAATCCTTCAGAAGCAGTTTACATAGAAATGCTGCGTGCTTTCTTATACTTTATTTATCATACATACAGGTCCACATTATAGTAATCGTAACAAGATTTATCCATTGCTATTTTTGTGACTCACTTGTCTTGCGGTGGCTAAAGAAATTAATTATTTTAGGATTTAGTCTTTGCATGTTTTAAATAAAATTACACTGTTTTATATATTCATGCCTGGCAAGACCGTAGCCTAATTTCAGTTATCTTATTTTTAGATTTTTTTTTTATTAACCTAGTTCCTTCCTTTATTTCTGCTCAAATCACACATTTTTGAAAGTATAGTAATTTTTAATAAACTAGGCCTGGAAATAATGCATATTTATGACTTTATGTATCAAGGATATTGCTGGAGGATTTTTCTTTTCTTCCTTACGTGCCGTTTTCTAACCTTGCTTTTATTGGTTAAAAAAAACATTCATGGCAGATGTAGTAATGGGAAAATTATATTAACATTTAAGTATTAAATTAGCCTGTAGCCAGAGTCTCCTACTAATATGATGACATTTAGTGAGTTCAGGATTTTAAGGACCACGCTGCACAACTCACTGTTGCACATTTCCTGTTTGCCTTTTTTGAAAAGTATGTTAGACCTGCCTTTTCAGATTGAAAATTTCCATTGTGGAATCCAATGTTGTTATTATTTTACCTTGCTTGTCAGTGTTTGTTATTTATGTATTAAGAATATGTGTATAGTGACCATAATGAGAATAATATGTGATTGGCGCCGTCTGCAAACAAGACAGTTTTCATAACACTTTTACAGCTTAATTTCAAAGAAAAATCTCAAGTTATATTTATTAGCAAACATATTTCAGCTAGGGAGTTTTTCATCCTCCAAAAAGATGGCAGATGGAAGTGAACCTAATATGTGTTAAAAGAAAATACGCTGCATTTATTTTAAATTTTATCTCTTACATCAGCATGATGCTTTTTATTTAGTCTTAGAGTTATAATAAATGCCATACTTTTGCTGTAAAAGTCAAAATTAGATTTCTTCTATGTCTGACAGAATTAATTTTCTGTTCAGAAATAAATAAAATATTTGGTTTAGGGCATAGACCATCAAATAACAACTGTTAGATTACACTTCATACAGTTTTAGTGTCCTGGATCTTGAATATTCCTACATCAGAAAACTATGTGCTTTACCCATGGTACAGTGGGTTTAGATTGGATTTGGAAGCATTGTACAGAGAACACCTATTGTTTCCCTTGAATGATGTATGCCCTACATACGTGACCTTTGTGACCCACCGCTCTTGCAGTGGTCATGGATTTGCACTGATTTGAGCACAGTCTTTCACTGGGTCCTGTTTTCCGTTCTCACGTGTGATGGCTGGCTGGCAGAATTAAACATCTGCCTTGTGGCTGCAGAAGGCAGTGTGACTGGCTGGTTCAAATTTACAACACTGGCTTGTTGAGTGTTATGCTGTCACTACCTGAATTAACTAGCTGTGGATAAAGTGTCTGTGAACATGCTCGTTTTTTGTCCTGCTGCATGGGGAATTTTTGTCCTGTAAATTTTCGTAAGAGGTTATATGAGTTTGGATTAACTGGAAAGTCAACATTTTAGCACCACCTCTCTCCCAGAGACTTTGTTAGTGATTTCTACAAAAAGAGACTGTGTAAGAGATTATATGATCAGGCCTATTATTCCTGATCTGATTTTAATTTGCTTACTTTTATAATTTTTCTACAAAAAAGAAAAAACCAGCCATATTCTACCTCTAGAAGGTTAAGGAGTTTAGCTAGAACGTATGCATGTGTAGGTTTTTATGGAGTCTTAGACATCTGTACAAACACACTATAGAGTAAGTGCATTTTTTTGAAGCAATAAGATCTCTCAGTAAGTAAGATGTATGGAGGCCCCAGAGGTCTTGGACTATTTTGTTTGAAGCTACCCCTATACCTCCATAGATAGATGACAAGGCAGACATTTTCTTTGGTGAAAAGTAGTTCCCAGCCAACTCTGATATCCACTTCTTGCAGCTTTATGGACTTACTTCAGAGGGCTGGCTACTGAGAGCAAAATATGTGCATGATTACATATAATCAAGGTTAATTTTTATCAAGGGTCACCATGTTTTTGCTATGGTCTGACAGTCATGACCTACATTACAAGAGCCCTGTGGGTCTGTCTGGTGTATTTTTGCTTGATGTCTGGGTAGTTTATTTCAGATGCTTGTCAGTTTCATTATATATTATCATTTGGGGCTTTTGCTGGATTTTCAGGTATACCGTAAAAACAGTGCTCTTTGCAATTAGATTGTCATGAGGGAGCTTCTGTTTTATGGTGTGTAAACACTCTTTAATCTTGAAGGATGAGTAATTTGGGGGACACTTTCCATTTGTTTTTGTGTTATATTCACTTGGTACATTATTTTGAAATAGAATAAACTTTAGTTCTACAACCAAGATTCCAGATTTGGTTCAGTTAATTCATTCTTTAGCTCTTCTTGGGGAAAACATTTTGGAGTTTTCAATTCAAATGCATTTTCTTTGCTTAAGAAAAATCCAGATGAGTAGTTTATATCACAGCCAGCAACTAAGTGAGATTTATAAGTCAGAAATTTACAAATTTCTTCCCCTTTTGCCAGTACAAAGGGAATGATAGACATTGTTTTTAAAAAATGTGATTTAGGACATTTTGGTAACTCAAAGACAAAACTTAATGGCTGTTAAAGCTGGGTATTTGGTTTTGCAGTTTGAAATCATATTTAATTTTGGCCATATCTATCTTAGTAGTTTAAAGGATAAACAGTTCAAACAGTAAGAAAAAAGCAGTTTGTGTTTTGTCAGTTTTCAACTTTAGATATCAGTAAATCATTGCTGTAGCCTTCTTTATCTTTTGTTTGCACAAAAAACCTGTTAGAATTATGTCTGGGGGGACCATCTGGTGTGGTTCCCAGTCTTGTCAGTGTGATAAGGGATAAGCTGTATAAACAGGGGCACCAAAAAAAAAAAAAGAAATGAAAAAGAAAAAAGCAGGCTGCTTCTAGGAAGGGAAAAGTATGGTGTGGGTTTAATTTTATAATGTACCCACAGAAAGTCATAGGATTTTGCTCATAGTCTATCAAGATTGAGGGTGTAATGTATTTATTTAGAAACCACTGGTCCATGTTATTTGAATGGTTTATCTTCACATTAATATTATATCTTCCTTTTTGATTACAGGGTTCCTATTTTGGAGGTCAGGCTTTTATAAGTTCTTTGAAAATATTTCAGTATAACTCTTGACATTGCAGTGTTTTCCAGACTGTCTGTTCAGTTTTTGGATTTTTTTTCCTAGCTATTAATTTTTCTCTGAGTTGAATCCTCAGAAATCATCCTATTCCTTTTTCATTTGCAATGAGGTCATGGTGCTTCATAAGGAACAAGCCAGTCATTTCCATGGCAACACATTATATCAAAACATTGCAAACCTGTCTTGCCCCTTACCTTTAAACTCTCAAGTGTAGGAAGAAGGAGGTGTGTAAGCAGTGGCATTATTCTTATAGCATATTGGATTACAGGAGGGTTGGCAGAAGGAGAGGAAAGTCATTTAGAAAAAATTAATCTCAAAAGTACCTTAAATTCACTTAGTTATACACATGTGGGGTGTGTGTGTGTGTTATGATTGACTTTATTTTGAATTAAACAGTTGTTTTTTTTTTTTTAAACTAGGGCTTTGCTTTTTTTTTTATTATTAATTTATTTTTATTTTTGGCTGTGTTGGGTCTTCGTTTCTGTGCGAGGGCTTTCTCTAGTTGTGGCAAGTGGGGGCCACTCTTCATCGCGGTGCGCGGGCCTCTCACTATCGCGGCCTCTCTTGTTGCGGAGCACGGGCTCCAGACGCGCAGGCTCAGTAATTGTGGCTCACGGGCCCAGTTGCTCCGCGGCATGTGGGATCTTCCCAGACCAGGGCTCGAACCTGTGTCCCGTGCATTGGCAGGCAGATTCTCAACCACTGCGTCACCAGGGAAGCCCAAACAGTTTTTTTAGGATGGAAAAATGAAGATTCCAAATAACTGATTTGAAGACTGATCATTTAGTGTTTATGAGAACAGTAAAAGAAGAAGAAGTAACTGAGTTATATTATCCATGTAAACATATTACACAGTCACTCCAGTCAGGAAAAGTCTACCTTTGCTTAAAGGCTCTAGCACATTCCCATCAGTCATTTTGGCTTAAGGCAGTATTATTTCAGCATGAGAGTGGTACCTTGAACTTCAAAGTGAGTTCTAGAATTTTGTCAGTTTTTTCTCCTGTGGGGAGGAGCTAGTGAGATGATGTGATTACCACTCGTTCATGGAATGGGAGGATAGTGGGTGTTGCATCATTACTGAAAATTTCATACACTTCAGTATCAGGTATTCTGGAGCACAGGAACATTAATTTTTTTTTTTTTTAATGATAGCTACTATTTTTTTTTTAATTTTTATTTATTTATTTATTTGTTTACTTTATTTATGGCTGTGTTGGGTCTTCGTTTCTGTGCGAGGGCTTTCTCTAGTTGCGGCAAGTGGGGGCCACTCTTCATCGCGGTTAATTTTTAATCATTAAAAGAATTAAAAATAGTTTTTATTTCCTTGTCGTATGTTTTTGCAAAATTCCCAGGGTTAGCTGGTGTGACCTGTGAAGGTGGTTGGTATTGTAAGGCTTAGTGCCTGCTGTTTGCCCGTGTCCCCTGTCGCAGGCCTGCACTGTATCTTCGCCGGTCCTCACTGTAGAGTCTACCTGTTGTACTCCCGGAGTTTGCACACCTGACTCACCCCTGCTGTTGGATGGCAGGTGCTTGGGAGGCAGGAGCTTGCTTTTGGATGGGTGGATGTCGCGTGGAGCAAGCGTGCAGTAAACGTTTCCTGAGAGAATAGAGATCAGATTGAATGGAGTTAGTTGTTTGTGATGAACCATTTTTTTTCCTATGGCAAAGGTATATACTCCCATTTTTTTCCTGTGGATATATAAAGTGAAATTGGGATATGCCCTACACACCCCTTGTGCCTTTCCAGGCCTATCACACAGCTATCACTAGAGAACTCCTTAGCCTGTCTCTTTTCCCCATTTACTTCCGCTTCAGAGTAGTTAACCCTGGCAACTCTAAGCTGTCTGTTGTGGAAGAAGGAGCTGCTGGTGGGGAAGGTTTTCAAAGTCTACAGGCACTGCTTGGTGGATTGCACTAAATTTTTTCATTACAAAATACTCGACAGAGAAAAAGACTAAAAGAATAAGATACAGAACAGCAATGTACTTCCAACCCAGATTTAGAAATAAAACATTACGGGTACAGCTGAAGCTCCCTATGTATGGAATGGGGGTTAGGTGGGAGTATATTTTTCATTCTGTCTGCCTGTTTACTCCAGAAAAGCTCCAGCCTTTAAAGGAAGTCTTCCCCTCCGCTGTGCTCTCAGAGTGCTACCCCAGGCCTATGAACCCGCCAGTGTGTTATGACCATCTGTTCAGATGTCTGTCACCTCTGCCAGGCTGGGCTTCACCTTTGTGTTCCCAGCACCACACACAATGATGGGCATGGAATAGGTGCTCAGTAAGTGCTTGTTGCATGAATGAGTGAATGAATGAATAGGTGCAGTTCTTTTCTAACAAATGCCATTTTAATGTAGGATTCTGTTTTTGCAAAACTATTTCCTTGTCTAGCCCATAGTTATCGTGCCTTGCTGCTCTGATTTGAACAAATTGAATTAAACATAAAATCCTGTAGAACAGATGCATTTACAAGTCTCTGCTCACACAGCTGCTGGTCTATTTAATAAAAACATAGCTATTTTGATTGAGTATTCATAGTCTTTCTTTTTGTTAACTCTGTTAGTATCGTAGTGTAAGCAGAGACTGCAAACTTTCTGAGGTGAGTGGAAGAATGAGCCAGTGCTCAGAACTGGGAGAGACAATAGGAGATGGATGAGGTGGATGTCAATAGGAGGTGTGCTTTTAACAGGAAGAATAAATACGTGTATTTGTCCTCCCTGGACCGTAACTCGTACGTTCTTTTTTTTTTTTTTTTTTTTAAGATTTTTAGAAATTTCATGTACTCGTACGTTCTTGACTGCAAATTTCTCAATTATTCTAATCTTTCCTCCTCTAAAATCACCTATGTTTATAACATCCCTACTCTCAATTACAAAGAGATATTTGCTTTTTAAATTAAAAATTCAGGTATAGTTTATATCCAATAAAATGTACAGGTCTTAAGCGTTCAGTTAAAAAATGTTTCCCATTTTGTACATCCATGTTCCACCACCCAAAGAAGATGGAGAACATTTCCATCACCCCAGGAGATTTTGTTGTGCCTCTTTCCAATCAGTCCTCCCTTTTCCTTCCCCTCTGTAGCAGGCAGTTTCTGATACTGTCTGCTTGTTCTTGGGAGACGTACAAACAAAATCATATGGTATGTATCCTTTTGTGTCTGGCTTCTTTTACTCAAAATAATGTTTCTGAAATTCATATTGTTGCATATATAAATTCCATTTGCTTCTGACAACAAAATGTGCACACTAACAACCAAATAAAAATTTATTTTTACCTTAAAGCTGAAAGATTGAGTTATGCTTTTTAACGAGTATTGTTAATAGAATTAATGACAACAACTCACATTTATGGAGTGGCAGCCCTTATGCTAAGTGCTTTGCATGCGTTATCTTATTCAGTTGCGTTCTGTGGTTATGTGTTTATTTAGTTCCCTGTGGCAGACCTATTTGGTGAAGGACTGTCTTGTGTTGTAAAATTCTAATTGTTTTCCACAGGACCAAGCACTGTGAATGGCACGTATTGATGAGCTAAAATATGAACCAAGAGGAAAAGCATAAAAGGGCGATGGAAAAGTGGCATTGGGTAGGAAAGAAAGCAGTGCAGTAGCGCAGTTCAGATTCCCCTTTCATGACTGCAGCGAAATAGCCTTTGTATATACGAAAAGTTGTCATGTTAAGACTTTTCAAAGATGCTCGTAATAATATGATGCCGTTTTTTCTGTTCAGAGTTTTATCAGTCCAGCTTTGAGTTTTCATGTGTAGGTTTTGTTTTGCTGGCACTTACATAATACCTGCTATGTGCCAGACACTGTCCTAACTGCTTTACATGTATTCTCACAAATGGGCAAAGTGTGAATTTTTTCTTTTTAATTCCTGTTTTGCACATGAGGCCGCTGAGGCACTGAGAGGTTAAAAGACTGGACCAAAGTCACATAAGTCCTAAGGGTGGAGCTAGGATTCTTACCCTGGGTTAGAGTATGGGTAAAAATTTGAAGAAAAATTCTATACACGATATTAAATTCTTAATTTATCACAAATTTCATTAATCCTCATTTTTAATGCTGTTCCTCACAAAATGTAGGTATTAAAGTGACCCATGTAGTGTGACAGTCAGTAATGGCAGCTGCTTTAGCACCTTCAGATTTGAGCAGATTTACAGCCAGTACGAAGCGCCTGCAGCAGTCGTTGAAGTACAAATCTCCAGTTTGGGTTTTATTTTACTTACGTATGGTTTATACTAAATATCATGAAATTGCAGGTTTTGCCTTTTGCAGTAAAGTACAAGTCAGTAAACCTTTAACACCCCAGTTTTGGTTTAGCAATTCATGGTAATATCTAAAATGTACTTAGCTTTTACTGTGTGCTAGGCATTATTCTGAACGCTTTACATATATATTAACTTCATGTTAATCATGGTTTTCAAAAAAGTAATACTAAATCTTTTTGGGAAAATACAACAAAGCTGTCTTGCACACCCTGGGTTTGGAAAGCCCAGCACCACACCCCCAGTCCTTTTTAAAAAACATGTGCATACAGATGTATAAATGTATTTTCAAAAATAGACATACTGCAAATTTATAATTATTTCGGGGGAAGGAAGTACTTCATGTATCTAACCGATAAAATACTCTGTTTCTTTCACAAGACATTTTATATAGACCTTTTCATATATGTGAAGTAAATTTTAACATGTTGCTTAACTGTTCAACGTATCTATGAGATACAGTGCTATGTGCTGAGGGAAATGATTTTAAAAATGAAAAGATTTGGTCCTTGTCTTTATTTTTTCAGTTATTGCAGGTGGCAAATAACGTATGATTCCAATATAAGGCGATGCCCCAGTTTTCCCAGTGACTAGATTAAATAAAGTGTTTTGACTAACTGGAATAAATAAACTTTAGGAATGAAGATGAAATTGTCATCCTTATATTAAGTTATACATACATATTTAAAATTGCATTGTATGAAGTAGTTTTTAAATGTTGCTTTTCTCCCCTGGCTTTTCATGAAGCAATTTTATTTAAACACTTTGAGGGCATCTTGAACATAAGGGTTTTTTTCCCCTCCCTAGATCACTTTTTTTTTTTTAATTTATTTTATTTAGTATTTTATTTTTGGCTGCGTTGGGTCTTTGTTGCTGGGTCTTCGCTGCTGCGCGTGGGCTTTCTCTTGTTGCGGCGAGCGGGGGCTACTCTTCGTTGTGGTGCGTGGGCTTCTCATGGCGGTGGCCTCTCTTGTTGCAGAGCACGGGCTCTAGGCACGCGGGCTTCAGTAGTTGTGGCTCGCAGGCTCAGTAGTTGTGGCTTGCGGGCTCTAGAGCACAGGCTCAGTAGCTGTGGCGCATGGGCTTAGTTGCTCCGCGGCATGTGGGATCTTCCCGGACCAGGGCTCGAACCCGTGTCCCCTGCATTGGCAGGCGGATTCTCAACCACTGCGCCACCAGGGAAGCCCCTAGATCACTTTTTGAGTCGTCTGACACAGTTTTCAAGACTTCACTTCCATTCGACTTGTTTGAAATCCAACATATTTTGAATCTATGATGAGGACCCTGGAAATTTTCTCCCTGGTGCCTGTTCTCATAATTAAAGAACAGTTGGTTTTTTCTTTCCTCCTGGAGAAGCATATATGTTGATCTCTAAAGTGTAACCACTTATTTATTATAATGCTTTGTAAAAATTTGTCTTTGAAAGACTTGTTTACAGTGAAATCCAATACTTGCCAGTGTCAGGTTATATCCCTAGGAGTTAAGTAAGGCTTAAATCCACTGCAGCTCTTTTGACCGATTCAGGTGACTTCCCGAGGCTTCCAGGGATCCTGTTGCTCAGGGTAATGTCTTCTCCAAGTGATACTGTAACTCAGAATAAGGGGGTAGAGAGAATAAGAGCTCCTGGTAAAAAGAAATACTTGATATGGACTTTATTAGAAGTATAAAACAGTTTTCTCTTTTCTGAGGGATAATTGTTTTGGGAAAAATAAACTGTGCCTTACATTTGGGCATTTTTTTAGAAGATAGCTAACACCTGTTGGAGAGAGTGGATAGGTTGTATTTTATCCCACTTTTTTCTTACTGAACTGTTGCCATTGCATACTTGCTTTTCCTTGCCATGAATTTGGTTCTTTTTACCTGATATTTTATTTGTACATTTTTCTGTTTCATATTACCTTGTTAGATTTTTCCCCCATTTTGTCAGACGAAGAACATTTATCACTGTTGATGTCTTCAGGACCATAAATATCTATAACTCTTGTTTCGGGTGTTAGAGTAATGTTCTATCGCCTAAGATTCTACCAACTTGACCTCCAGTACATATTGTTGTATTTCTGGAATGAATGCTCCTGTGATCCTTGCTTGCACATTACAGCTTTGATATTTGAAATCAGAACTGTGCAGTGTGCAAAGACAAAATACACTCTTAAAATATTTGCATGATAATCTAAAGGACAAAAACATTTAGTAGGAGTGGTGGTAGAATGTTTCCAGGATCAACACTTGAATGCTGTGGGAGAAAAAAAATTTTTTTTTAATGGATGGCAGGTGGCAGAATTGAAAAACAGGTTTTTATAATGGAAATGCTAAGAGTCTTAGCTATAGTGAATGGTATTGTTGCACTAGATATAGTAGATGTATTGCATTATCTTATCTAATCAGGCACTTTTGTTAGTCAAAGCTCCCCCCCCCACCCCCCCCCCCCCCCCCGCAATTAGTTTCAGCAGGCTTGCTGCAGAGAATGATTCCTCTCAACAATCTGAGCTACTTACAGAATTTTTGAGAGACTGAGGATATTATTTTATCTTTGTCAAGTTTTAACAGATTTAATAAGCCTAAATTTATTTTATTAAAAATACTACTTTAAGCTAGGAAAGCAATTATAGGAAACAAGTCAGATGTATTCCAGATTAGAGGGGATATGACTTTGCCCCTCTAATGAACATCAGTAATGTTGGCTACTTTCCTTTTTAAAATTTATTTATTTATTTATTTATTTATTTATTAAACATCTTTATTGGAGTACAACTGCTCCACAATGGTGTGCCAGCCTCTGCTCTACAACAAAGTGAATCAGCCACACATAATTTATTTATTTTTAATGTTACTATTTATATTTCACATTTGAGATTTGTTTTCAATACCCTTACTCTTAGAAAGGGGCTCAGGAAATTTTATTACATTTTATATAGTTAGTTTCCAATCTCATTCTCATTTTAAAATTTTGTATAATTTCTGAAGGCTTTTTGTAAATAGGGGTCTGTAGTGTCTATAAGTCCGGGAGGCTAGGAGGGGAAAGACCACACAGGAGCTGGGTTTGGTCACAGTGAGGAAGGCACTCTATAGTATGCTTAAAGGCAAAGGGACTCAATTATATTCTAAGAAAGTAGAACCTGGTGGTCTGTTCTGAGTAAAGAGACCACTGTCTGGGCGGGGTGGGGGTCAGTCGAAATAAAAGTGGGTAGTCGCCATTTGGGGATTTTAATCCAACAGGCAGGAGGCACTTTCTGCATCTGCAGGCTGGAAATGCGTTTAATCCTCCCCCGCCATCCTGGAGCATCAGCATCGTGTGGGGAGGGGCGAGGGGGGGTAAGCTGTGGTTTGGTGATAGCTGTTACCCCTTTTCTTCTGTGTAATGTTGAGTGTTCTCGGTACAGAACGGACTGGTAAGTCCTGTGCAAGTCAAGGTTTAAGCTGAGGTCCCTGGGTAGTTAAGTAGTTCCAAGAATGTATTTGTTCAGTAGAACTCTTGAATGATTTAAGGTGTGCCAGCTTGCTAGTGCTAGGAATACAACGATGACTAAAACACAGCCCATTCCTTTGAAAAGCTATCAGTCTAATGAGGCACATAACTATTTAGAACCGTCAGAAGAGAATATTCACACATTCCCAATACCAGATCCACCTACCTGCATGAATTTGCTTCACCTCCCTACTCTGGTCTCTCCACTGCCCTTGATGAATGTCCATGAGCCCATCTGAGGCCAACTGTAATCACTATGCACTCACCCCCTCTCACCTGCTTGAGGACATTGCTCCTGCAGTTTTCTTCTTCCTCCGTTGAATTATTTTCCCTTTTTACTGGATCATTCCTATCATCAAACATGCTATCTTAAAATGGTCTCCTTCCTTGACACCATATTTCTCTCCAACTATTCCATGTCCTTCTTCCTTTCTGTAGGTGGCAAAAACTCCTTGTAAGCAGTTGTTTATACCTGCTGCTTCCTCTACTTTCCCCAACTTACTCCAGTCATGCCCCTTTACTAAAAGTGCTCTTGTCCAGTTCATGAGTGACCTCTGTTTGGCCAAATGCAACTGTCACGTCTTTGTCCTTGTAGTCTTTTATCTGTTAGCATTTGACATAGCTGATCACTCTTCTCGAAATACACTGACTGGGCTTCCCGGACACCACTCTCTCTTGGTTACTGGTTCTCTTCCCATTTCACTGGCTGTTCCTTCAGTCAGTCATCTTTGTTGATTCATCCTCATTATTATGATATCTAAATGTTGGAGTGTCTCCAAGGTACTTTGTTTTACTTCCCCACCTATACTCATTTGGAATTTTATAGAGCACCCCAGCTTTTAAGTACTCTCTATATGCTGACACTTCCCTAATATGTATTTCTGAATCTAATCTTGCCTTTGAACCCTGGACTCTCTGCTTTATATCATTTGACCTTGGATTTTTAATAGACGTGTCTATTTAACATGTTTAAAGCTCCTAATCTCCCCCACAAATCTGCTCCTCCATAGTCTTCCTATTTCAGTACAAGGAATCTACCTATGTCCTTTCAGTTACTTGGGCCCAAAATTTTGGAATCAAGGATAACTACTCCTGTTTTCACACCCCACATTGAATCTATCAGCAAATCCTGATGACTCTACCTTGAAGACATCCAGAGTCCTACCATTTTTATCACCCCCACCTAGACTACCATCTTGCTCTAAATCAGTGTCATTTTTTTTTACCTAGATTATAGTAGTTGCCTGATTCATCTCCTTGCTTTTACCCGCACAATCTGTTTTCCACACAGCAGTCAGAGATTCTTTGAATACCATATTATTTTACTCTTCGGCTCAAATTTCACAATGCTGTCCAATAAAACTTTCTGCAATAATGGAAATATTCTGTTTTACATTGTCTGATATGGTTAAAACATTGTCTAATATGGTAGCCATTGGCCATATGTGGCTGTTCAGCACTTGAAATCTGGTTAGTGCAACCAAAGAACTGAACTTTAAATTTTATTTAATTTTAATGAATTTAAATATAAATAACCACATGAGTAGAAGCCAAAGATTTTATCATGACTTTTGAGGTGTTAGGTGAACTGAACCCTTTTTATTTCTCTGATTTCATTTCCTACTACCACTGTCATCCTAATTTTTTCTTTGAACATACCAAGTATGTGCTCACACTTGTTGTTCCCTCTGTGTGGAATGTTCTTCCTCCAGGTATCTACTTGTTCTGTTCTTACATTTCAGGCTTTGTTCAAATAAATATTACCTTGTCAGAGAGTCCTTCCATGACTCCCCTATATAAAATAACATCCTTCCCTTCTCTCTACCTCTAATTTTCTATATTTCCTTTGAGTAATGATCACCACCTGTTAGACTTATTTGTTTGTGATCTGTGTCTTCCTCACTAGAATGTAAGTTCTGTGAGAGCAGGGGGCCTCATGTCCCGATACAGTTGTAGCCCCAGAGCCTAGAGCAGTTGTTGGCACTCAGCCAACTTCATTAACTTATTTAGTTAATGAATAAGTAATTGGAGTCAAGGTGATAAACTCTTGTTGACTTATGAATGAAGGCTTCTTATAGATACAAAGGAATTAGTAATGACTTCAGCCTCAGGACTAGGACTACCTTCATAGAACAGTGAAATTTGAATTAGGCCTTAAGGAATGAGTAGAATATTGTCTTATTTTAGAAGAGATACTAAAATTATGTGACTTAATTAATATTTTAGTTTTACCTTGTTTTCAACAATGCTGACATTTAGGCAACTCAAATGAGTACACGAGTTCTGTTGTGTGGTGGTCACTGTGCTGAGCCCTGCTGATGCAAAGAAGAAGATTAATAAGATGTTCTTGCTTCCCTCAGGGAACTCATTGTATGTGATATAGTGGTGTCCACTGATTAGAAATAGAGTAAAATAATGAAAAGTTCAAGTTCAGCTTTTTCTATTAGCATTTTAAATGGTATATTGATTATTTAATAATTAAGAGATTGACATATAAAAATATATTAAGAGAAATGTCTATTTGATTCTGTCAGCACCTATAGTGACCATTCCTCCTAGTAGCTGATTTGCTCCAAGCTGTTGTTGATAGGGATTATTAATTTTTTTTTTCCCCACCTCTCTCCTCTTTTTCTCCTTATGGGATTGGGTTCTATAGAAAGCTCACCGGTACAGTAAAATTCATCAGTTGTCTGTGAACTTTCAAAAATTACAAATCTGAACTGTTAAGATTTTCATTGCAAAAGAGAAGTGCTAACTAGGTTGATATGATAATCTCGGATTGCTGCAGAATAGATACTACGTGAATACTTGATGAATTTAATGCTTTTTAAAATCGAGTATAAATAAACTGAGGCAGTGTCTTAGTACCCTTTTCCTAGCATGTTGTGGTTCATTTAGGTGTTCTGGGTGATGAATGAGTGTTTCAAAAATACTTTCTTTTCTCCAACCCAAAGAGTATATTCCTCAAAGTCACCTTCAGCATCGCTCCCTCACCCAAGAAAACTCATCTTTCCTCCTAGCTGCCTATGTTACTCTTGTTTCTTTGAGCCCACCTTTGAATTTAGGACTTGTAAAATTATAAACATTTATAAATGTTTGATCTCTGTGTCCATGGAACAGCTTTAAAAATCTTCTTTAATCTCTGAGATGAGGCAGTCAAGAGTCAGGCATCTTCGATTATGGAATCTCTTTGAAGTTTTCTTTCTATTTCAGTTTTTCCCTCTAGCACTCCTACCTTTGGTGGCTCAGAGGTGGATTTTTTTCACTAAAACGTTTTTTTTCCCCTTTTGCTTAGGTCTCTTTGGCAGTCTTTCAGAAGTTCAGAGGCAAAATTAGTAAAATTAGGCTTTGAACTTTGTTTATTGTTTTCAAACTCCACTTCTCTATTAAGATAGTCTCTTGAGATAGAAAGAGATCTCCTTTTAAAATATTTTCGTCTATTTTACATTGCTATTGCTGCTTCTGTTGTAGGTATAATAGCCCTAAAAACAAGCTGTTGTTTTCCTTGTCTAGACTAGAAAGCTCAATTAATCAAGATGTCTTGAGTCTAGCTACTATCCATTTTTGTTTTATAGAATTATACACTTAAGTTTTGAAATGAAAAATCTGAAATCTTATGACGCGGGATTTTCTTTTGTGGTTTTATATGAATCAAAAGCCTTGGTCCAGGGAACAATATGAAAACTCTCACTACACAGAAGGTATCTTGTTATTTTTTCATTCAGGTAGCCCTACGTGAAATTATTGGTAGTCTTTTTGTCTCATGAATATCTACTCTCCTGCACTGAGAAATTTGCTTTGCCTTTTGTTTTCGGATTCATATGTTTTGAATGTTCAGGGTAAATAGCATTAATCAGAGCTGTTAAATTACATGTATCATAATATCTTGCATATTTATGTTGGGCTTTTACTTCATTGATGGGTTTGCTTCTGCTTACTCCTTTATACTTAGTATTACACACACACACACGCACACACACATTCTAGTTTCGTATTGCTTCCTGTTTGATTTTAGATGTAATTGCTACTCTTACTGAAAGCCAGTGAAACTGAGAGCCAATTGAAACTCTCTTTGTAAGAGAGTTTTTGTTTCTTTAATTCTGTAATTAATAATTATTGTTTCTCAAGTTTCCTTTGGCAGGTATTCTCATGGAACATTCCAGGATCCTATAATACTCCTTGTTTGATTAGAAAATTATTCATTACTTGCCTCTCAGTTCTTTAGGAAAATGCAGAGCCTCCCAGTTCACATCAGTGAGACTGAATTTCAGAAAAAGAATATACCACAAAAAATACTTATAAAATTATTTTATTAGGTGATTTTCTCTTATTTCAGTGAAATTTTAAGAATGAAGCCCAAATTTATGTTTTAGAGTTTTACAGAGTTACTCGTTGACTGTAAAATCGCATTGTGTTATTTTAGACATTCGAGGGGTGGTCTAGGAAAGCAGGTAAGAATGTGTCATGGCAACAGGCTGCCTAAGTCTAAGAGCCACTTCATTACTTATTTACCGTGTCACCTTGAATAAGTTGTTTAACCTCTCTGTACCCAGTTTTCTCATCTGTAAGCAGGGTGATAGTACCTATTCTATATGGTTGTTATGAATAATAAATGAATTTAGATTAAAATATTTAGGACACTGAGAAGTGCATAAAAGTGTATTGAGAGGAAACAGTACTATAGTAATAGGCAGCTGCTAGTACTATTATGGTTGTCCTTATTAGTCTTAATAGATCTGTGCCTGAATTCTTGCTTTGTCCTTGAAGAGTTATGCGACTCTCCCAGCTTACTTTACTTCATGTCTAAGTTTTCATCCTTAAAATGAAGATTATATTATGTTGTACCTAATAAAAGTCATCATGAGGCATAGAGACGCATATCTAAATGATCTACAGTGATCTACAAGCAGAGGAGGGCGCCATAACTTTATTACTGGTAGTTGTAGTATTAACATTTTTTTCTCTTGAAAACCCTGCCTGATGTCTGTTTTCCTTTTTCCTGAATCTGTTGTAACGTTTCACTGCTAAATGGATATCTAGAGAGTTTCCAGAAAGAGTAACGCTTTTGGGATTCAGGGGTTTAGACAGAATTGAAATAAATGTTGCTTAATTGCCGGCTGTGAGAGAAGCATGGTGGGGATCGTTGTGCTTTCAGCAGAGGGTGTGAGGATGTGAGTGCTGGGCCAGCATTTCCCCCCTCCTTTATCTCCCATCTACTCTTCCTCCTCTCTGTCCAGTGATATCTGTTGTGCGGTGGTTATGACCGCTGGAGTTACGGTGCAGACACTGTGGTGCCTGTAGTGTGAATCACAGCCCTTTTATTTTAGTGTTGGCATGGGGGCCACATAAAACTGTAAAGGCATTAAAGGATTAAATGAGTTTCAGAGGTACTGTTAGAAAGATGAAGTTGCACTTCCTTAAATTCTTACATTTGTAATGGTTACAGCTACAAAAAGCATTGGAATAATCTGGTACCTAGGGAAGGCTGTGGTGTGGGCTAGTTTTGTAGCAGAATTTGCTTTTGCTAATGTCACATACTGATTTTCTTTTCCCCAGAAGGCAAAATTGTTTCTAAACTGAAGCCTCAGCTTACTGAGATTAATATTGATTTTGAGGGCTGTACAGTGATGACTGAAAAATAGGTTACAGCCATTTTTGAAGAGAGAATACGTTTGAACTTCTACATTAAGGATGGCATGTGCTGTGTGTCTGACACGTCTTGCTGAAGCAAGTCATTAATGACTTGACCTCCTGTCACAAGCATAGACACATGTTTTAAATTCATAAATGGTGGCCCACTGAGAAATGTCTGCTGTGTTCATTAAAATATACATATGAAACTAGAATCAAATTAAACATTTCAAACAGCTCATTTTATTAACTCTTAATAATTAATTAGTTTTTAGCACTGAGAATAAAGGTAATTAAAACAGATTTACTACATGCTATAAGATTTCTGCCTCAGGAAGATGAAAGGGGACATTTATTTTTCATACACTTAAACATTGGCATTTCTGCTTTTATTCTCTGGGGCTTTTGTATATAACAAAAGAACTTACTGAGTTTTTTAAATGATAAAACTATAATTGTAAAATATCTTTAATGCTTTTAAGTCTACCTAAATTCAGTTGCAGTCTGTTGGAATGTTAAAATTCCACCTTTAACTTCTGCAGTTAATAAAAAGGTATTTTCTGCTACGGCGGGGTATTGTCACATCATTTTATTTACATTTTTCTTAATTTAATCTCTAGTATGATTTATGTCTTTACATGGTTTAAAATACCTAAGACATAAAAGGATTCACAGGCAAAGGTATGTTCCTATCTGAATTCCTTATTTGCTCTGGTCTCATATCCTCTCCAGGTGAAAACATTGATTAGTTTCTGTGTATCCTTCCATAGTTTAAAAAATGCAAACAAATACATGTCTTTGTCACATTAAAAAAGGTAGAAATCCAGACATATAAGGTAATAGATAATAAATGTTAGAAGATAACTTGGAAAGAACAAAGTCACAGTATTGTTATACTTGGAAATCAGTTCATTCAATTGTGTGTATCACCCTGCTCCCCTATTATTTCAGGTTGAGTGTACGTGTTTGCTTCGTCTTCAGAATAGAAAGTTCCTGGAGAGGACCTACCCTTTCTGGAACTGTTTCTGTTTGACCCATCCTATGCAAACTTACTCAGTCATGCAAACACTGTGTGCTTTATACAAATATTACCACCTGTATTTTTTATTTGTGTTTCTCAAAGGAGTTTTTGGTAAAATTTGCATAGTGATTCTGCTTTGTATATTGTTAAGAGGTCAAATGCTGTGGATATGAAAGACTATAGTGTATATCAAATAAAAAGGTACTGTGGCAGGCAGCGTTCTCAGGATAACTCTGTCTCAGGTATTCAAATCTAATTTGCATATTGAATCTAGACCTATGATTATTAACCCAACTCCATTTACAGTTGATGAAAATTTGCATAAAATTGGTTTTCTAGATAGCTTAAGGTATAGTGAGCAAAATGTTAACTCCTTATTTATGTAGCATGTGCAGCTCTGACTGTCATGATGAAAAACTAATCTAAGCACATTTGGTTTACTGACAATCTTTTCTGGAAATTAGCTGTGGTATCATGTCACAATGTCAGAAACATGTCTGACAGTTTTTGTCTTTTCATACTGGAAATGGTGGATAGCGTGTTTCAAATCCTAGAAGCTGTGCTGTGTCAAATCCTCTCTGTGGATCTTGGTAGGCAGATCATTCAGGAGAGGGGTACTATGGCTTGATGTGCTTTATAATTTTGAAAGAAATTACACTAATTTTGTTCACTTCATGTTGGCTCTTCCTTTATTTCTGGTGTTAACTGACAACTTCGCAAGCATTTGGTCTTTTTTGTTGTTGTTGTGTAGAGAAGGTGATTCTTTTTATTAAATATTGAATGAGTGTATGCATGTGTAATGATTTACTGGAGGCAGTGAGCTTATATAAATCTTTTCAGATGAAGTTCCTGGCTATTTACAAAGGTTGATTACTTCTTAGAACAGTGATTGCCTGAGATTTGCAAAGGCAGAGGAAAATCACACCTCTTATTTTACCTTCCTCCATCTGTTAAACCTACTGTAAATATATTGGTAAGGGTGTCAGGCCATTGAATAGGCCTCTGTATTTGAACGGTTTGATCCTATCAATTTCATTGAAGTCATTATCCTCTGTAAGACCTCAGGATGATATCACTTTTGAGGTAGTGCCTAAACAAACATCAGTCCTTAAGTAATACAATTTTATTAAAATTTTTCTCCTTTTATTATGAATAGTCTCTGTGCCTTTTAAAATAAGTTTTTAATAAGATGGTAATTGAATAATACTCAAGATACTTACTTTTACTTGTAAAGTTTTGGCTGCCTTGAACAAACCTAATGATGTCCAAAAAAACCTGAATGGATGGGTATATAAATGTAAAATATTTTGTAGCATTATTTATACATTATTTCTGGCTAGTGTGCACCCCTTAGTGTATTTAAAATATTAGATTTGTAAAATTCACTTTATGTACAATATTAGATTAGGATGTGTGTTACGTAAAGTGAGGCACGCCTCTATGAAACCTGGCATGTTTTTTTGTTCCCAGATTCTGTGGTGGGTGTGCTGAATGATAAACAGTCATGCTCTTAGTCAGATTGATCCTGGATCCCTTGAGGGAACTGGCAATTTCCTTTGGATGGCATTGCTAAATCTCCAGTTTTCTTCCTGACTTGCTCCTCCTGTGGCCCACACTTAGATTTCTGAGAAAACCTGTGTTATTGATGAATGCTTTGTACATGATTATAGAAGGCTCAGTACCTCTGAGAAAGAGCAGAAACACGTAATTAAATGCAAACGGTGGCAACTTGTTTAATTTTGAGTTAATGTGGGTTAATCCAACGCCATTGATCACTTGGGGGCAGCACTACTTGGGGTCCATCTAATAAATATCATAATGATTGTTAGTTTTTCTTTTAGATAATAAATGCTTGCTCTCCTCAAACATTAATTTATTAAGTTTGAGCAGACATTTCTTTGGAGAGAGAATGGTAAATGGTGATGAAAGTTTTGGGTTTAATAAATGGAAGGAAAAGAAAAACCCTGAGAATTGATTTAAACTTGTCCTTGGAGAAGTGGGAGTGCTCAGAGCTTCTCTGGTAGTGAGCTGGTAGTTGATGGGGATGAAGATGATGACATAAGCAAAAATCTGGGAGCATCAAGCACAGGTATACTAATAACACAGAGCTTACAAGTTTGCTTTGTGCTTATTGCACTGTAGAATTGTAATGGAGGAAAGGACTCTTGACAGCACTCAACTGACACATGTAATAATATAGCTAAGAAAACCGAGGCACATAGAGAATGGAGGACATGTGCCAAGTTATGGAACTAGTTAGTGGCAGGTTGGATTCCAGGTCTTATTTGTTTAGCTCAGCACCTTTTCCTTCGCTACTCTCCTTACTTGTTTATTGGTTATACAGAATTATTATTGGGCTACCAGATGGTTAGGTATGATCGAGAAAGGAGGTAGGAAGACCTAATGCAAAAGTTTATTTCGCAATTCTGCTGCAGACCAGGGCTGCTGACAGTCAGTTAGTAACAGCAGCCAATGTAACATTGAGGGCTTTCCATATGAGAGGCAGGGGGCAAAGAGCTTTACATGTACTTGCATGTAATCCTCAAAAGAGATCTGTGAGGTAGATAGCATTGTTATACTATTTTGTAGATGCAAAAGTTAAGTCTTAAAGAGATGAAGTAATTTGCTAAAGGTAAGTATCTACTGAGGGTAGGAGCGCAGATTTTTTTTTTGGCTGCATCGGGTCTTCGTTGCTGTGCGCAGGCTTTCTCTAGTTGCGGCGAGCGGCGGCTACTCTTCCTTGTGGTGCGCGGGCTTCTCACTGTGGTGGCTTCTCTTGTTGCGGAGCACGGGCCCTAGGCGCATGGGCTTCAGTAGTTGCAGCACGCGGGCTCTAGAGCGCAGGCTCAGTAGTTGTGGCGCACGGGTTTAGTTGCTCCACGGTACGTGGGATCTTCCCGGACCAGGGATCGAACCTGAGTCCCCTGCATTGGCAGGTGGGTTCTTAACCACTGCGCCGCCAGGGCAGTCCCAGGAGCGCAGATTTGAACTCCTCTCATATCACATTCTGCTTCCCATTGTATGTCAATCACATAAGGGAAGACCTTTGCAAAAATCCAAAGCCGTTTCCAGCTCTAACATCCAGTGACCACTGAATTTTAATTTCTTTTCTTTTCAATTATAATGTGAAAGTTAGCCTATTGGATCTCACTTTAGCTTCTAAGAGGCGAGACTCTTGCATGTGGTAGAGTTCATTCAGGAAGGTCTGCCAATGCTTAGAAAGGGAGTAGTGAGGTTAGCTTGACATTATTTGGTCCTCAGGATTTCAGACTTCCCCTCACTGGTTAGTGATTTCTTTCTGAAGTGGTTTTAAACCATCTTTAAAATGGCTTATTTACAGTCTTTTGAGGATTGATGGCAAAGGGACATGTTTGTTACCCAATTTACTTTAGCTTTGAAAATTGGAATACTTACCTACCTTTTGTCTTTCTATATTTCCTTATTTCTCAGAGGTTAGTGATGGATTCAGCAGCCTCATCTGTTTGTTCTCTCATTACCCTGGGATATCAGTCACCTGGGCTGGATTTGGAGCAGTGAGGCACTTGATGCTTCTTTCTCATCTTGACCTCTAATTCCTTTTAGCCATGATTATTGTATTCTTTTCTAATCTGAAGAAAATGGTCACACCCAGTTTCTCAAGGCAAGGAAGAAAAACTCAGTGACCATCTTTTCTCTGGGTCTCCTTTATTGCTTGGGACTATAGTCCTGTCATAGTGATGAAATCTCAGAGGGGGATAGATTTAGGGAGTGGCATCCATTTGTTCCCACTGTGTTTGGAAACAGGGAGGGTACTATGAGCAAAGGTTGTATTCTATGATTTTTTTCCCTCCTGCTTTTCCCTTTTTCTCCTGATTATTTGCCTCTGGCAAACACTGGTAAGAATCACAGTGCAGACATCAAGGATTTGAAGGCATATCTATGCCCTCTTCTGCAGATAATGATTCTTTGGAGAAATAGCTCCTGGCTTGTATTGGGCCTTGCTTGAGACTGAATACGTAATCATGAGGTATCACGTGACCATGTGGCCTGAGCTTCCTACCATGAATTGGGTTTTGCCTAACCCATTTGGCCAGAGATTGGGAATGAACAAAAGCAATCTGTTATCAAATGGAAAGGTATATAACAGACCAAATTTGGGCAGGTATGGAAGGTATAAGTATGTTGTATGAGTAGGTGGCTCCGATGCCTTCAGTGCCAGCTTTTGTTCATTGCTGCTGCTTTTTCAGTCTGTTCCTATGGCCTCCTTATGATCAGTTGAGCAAAGAAGAAAAAAACTTCAACCTGGTTTACAGATGAGTCCGCATGATATGCTGGCTATCACTCAAAAGTAGACACTGCAGCACTAAAGCCCCACTCAAGACTAACCATGAATGACAGTGATGAAGCGAAGTCCCTACCGTGGGCAAACTTTGAGCAGTATATTTTGTCGCCTGCTATGTTTGGAGTGGGAGATGACCAGAGATAAAGACCTACATTGATTAATGGGCAGTTGCTAATGTTTTGTCTAGCAGGAACAGAACCTGAAGATTGGTCACAAGGAGGTCTAGGGAAGAGGTGTGTGGATGGACCACTCTGAATATTCACAGACTGTGAAGATTGTTTCCCTTGCAAATGCCCACTGAAGGGCATCTACTGCAAAGAAGACTCTTACTAATGAGGTGCACAAAACGATGTATTCTGTGGATGTCAGTTAGCCTCTTTCTCTGGCCACCCTGGGTCTTGCTCAGTTGGCCTATGAAAAAGTGGCTGTTTTGGCAGGGCTGGAGGGTTCATGGTTCAGCGGTATGGACTTTCTCATAACAAGGCTGACCTGGCTAATGTTATTGCTGAGCGCCTAATCTGCCAACAGCAGGTTTACCATTGAGTCTTTGACATGGCACCATTCTCCAAGGGAACCAGCCAGCCATCTGCCGGTGGTTGATTATACCGGACCTCCTGTATCACGGAGAGGACGAAGATTTATCTTCACTGGAATAGTCACATATTCTGCATACGAATTTGCTTTTTCATCTATAATGCTTCTGCCAACACCACCATCTGGGTTCACAGAATGCTTCATCCACTGTCATGGCATTCTGTGTTGCATTGCTTCTGATCAGGGCATTCATTCCACAGCAACATAGGTGTAGAATAGGCTCCTGTCCTTGGAATTAACTGGTTTTGCCACATACCCTATTACCTGAAAGTGGCTTACCTAATTGAAAGGTGGAATGGCTTACTGAATACTCCATTGCAGCACCAGTTGAGATAGTACTATGAAAGGATGGAGTTCTGCATTATAGGATGCAATATATACTTTGAATTATATGGTTCTGTCTCTCTCATAGTTAGAATTCATGGCTCTGGGAATCAAGGATTGAAGTGAGAGTGGCATTTCTATTATACCTAATAACACACTTATAGAACTTTTGCTACCTGTTTTGGGAATACTGAGCTCTGCTGTTTTGGAGATCTTAGTCTCCAAGGGGAGAATGTTTCCACTAGGGGAAACAACGGTGGCTCCACTGAATTGGAAGATGAAGTTACTACTTGGCCATTTTGGGGTCCTTGTGCCACTGAACCAACAGGCGGCGAAAAAAGAGGCTAACTTACTCGCCGGAGTGATCGATCTTGATTACCAAGGGGAAATTGGGTTACTGTTATATTATGGAGTCAAGGAGACAAAATCTGGAATCCAGGGGATTTTGGGGGCGTTCCTCTTAGTATTTTTATTCACAGTAGTAAAGGTTAATGGAAAACTATGTCAGCCAAAAAAGGGCAGAATGATTAATGACTCAGATCTTTCAAGAATGAAGGTTTGGGGACTTCCCTGTCGGTCTAGTGGTTAAGACTCGGTGCTTCCACTGCAGGGGGCGTGGGTTTGATCCCTGGTCAGTGAACTTGATCCTGCATGCCATGTGTTGCAGCCAAAAATAAAAAAATAAAAAGAATGAATGTTTGAGTCACTCTGCCAGATAAAGAACCCAGAGCTACTGAGATAGTTTAATCTCTAGAGCTTCAATTTTTTTTTTTTTTTTTTTTGGTTTGGTTTGGTTTTGGTTTTGGTTTTTCAGGTCTATGCTTAATTTCTTGAACATATGTAATATAGTTATAATAACTTTTTAATGTTTCTGTCTGCCAATTGTAATGTCTGTGTTAATTCTGGGTCAGTTTTGATTTATGGATTTTTCTCCTCATTATGGGTTTATTTTTCTTAGTTTTTGCATGCCTGGTAATTTTTAATTAGATGCTAGACATTGTAAATTTTACCTTGTTGGATGTGGGTATTTTCGTATTCCTGTAAATATTCTTGAGCTTTGTTATGGGATCCAGTTAAGTTACTTGGAAGCAGTTTGATCCTCTTGAGCATGACCAGAGCCATGCTTGGTCAAAGGCTCTGCTGAGGCAAGACCCTTCTGTGTACTCTACCCAGTGTCCCATGAATCATAAAGTTTTTCCATCTGGCTGGAGAGAACAGGCATTATTCCCACCCTGAGTGAGCTTTGGGCACTGTTACCTCCATTCTTTTGAGATTGTTCTTTCCCTAAATTTGGCTTGTTTCCTCACCTGTTTGCACTTATCAATACTCAGCTGAGTATTTGAAGAGCACCTTATGCAGACCTCTGGAATTCTCTTGCTTTGTAGCTCTCTTCTTTCCAGTTCTCTGTCCTGCAAATCATAGCAAACCTTGGTTTCCCCAGACCCTTAACTCTTAATTTGGATTCCTCTGGACTGTCTTGGTCAAATACAACTCAGACTGGAAACTCTGTGAGAGCAATAAGCTTGGGGCAATTGAGAACCCATCTCATTTGTATCCCCTCTCTCAGGGGTCATTGTCCTTTACAGTGTGATGTTCAGTATCTTAAAACTATTGTTTTATATATTTTTCATGTTTTTTTGGTTGTTTCAGGTGGGAGCTTTTAGTATAGTGTTTGAGACCACATATTCATGTAACATTTAATAGGCTAAGATTAAACAGAACAAAACATACTGATTATTTAGAAAGTCAAAGGTAAACCTTTCTTCATAATGGGAGCCTGTTTCTAGCCATTTATAACCACTTCTTAATCATGGCAAGATACATTGTTATTGAAGATTTGTTTGTGTCCAGAGATTTTCTTTATAAATTGTAGAACATAGAGAAGAGAGAAAGCAGGTAAGATTGACCTGATTTTCTCTGTAGGTTTGTGTTTGAAGGGAGGCTGAATGTATAGAATTTCAAGGTGATAGAGAAGGAGTAGAGTTTATCTGAGCACAAAGAATCATTTGTAAATAAATGCAGGATGAAAAAAGCAAAGAATCAAAAGAGCAGCTTTTAAAGCCCAGTATTCCTAGGGTCTTGTCTTCACGATGTATTTCTGTGTTTGTTACTTATTGATTTGAGATCTGTTTTATGTATGTTGAATTTATCAGGCTGAAGGAGTTGATCCACACATGCTACAGAAAAGTTGAGTAAGAAATGGGAGAGCAAAAAGCTAACTTTCATGAAGCTTTTCATAGAATCGATTTCAATTCAGGGTGAAAATGGCAAAACCCTGTGGCTCCCACTGCGGTTTTGAAGGGTATTCCGGCTGTTGGTGTGATTCTTATGAAATGAGGTTTTTATTTCTTTGGCTTCTTTTTGCCTTACTCTATGCCAGGTGCTTTACATATATTATCTCATCTTTTTTTTTGACAAATCCTGTGAGGTACTGGGTATTAATCTCATTTTAAAGGTGGAGATTTTTGAGGCATATAAGGGTTTAGGTAGTTTGTTTAAGGTCACTGCTAGTAAGTGAGCAGGGATTGTGCCTGGAACTTTGACTCATAGTCAAGTATTCTTTATACTTCATCACATGGGTTGTGTGTTTATAGTTGCTTTTTCTGAAGTTAATACATGAAGACTTTTTTCCTTGGGTAAAGAGCAAACACTGAAGAACTGAAAGTAGTTCATAGGTTATCTCAGTTTCTTCTGGTCACCAAATTAACATAAAAAGGGAAGTATAGACTGAGTAGCCTGTCTAACCCAGGTTTTGTGTTTTCCCTGTTCTGACTAATGTACTTTTTGTTGAAATGCCCACACTTCTTTTGTTGAAATGACCATATTTCTAAATAAAATAGTTACATAATTTTAAATACATATTTTAAACAGTTAATTATACATTCTTGTAAATGATCTGTGATAGATTTTTGTATCAGGTAACACTTGGAGTCATAATGTTGGTATTACAGAAGAAAGATTCAGAGAGTCCCTTTCCCAAATAAAATCATCTGATCCCGAAGCGCAATTAAATAACACTGTAAAAACAGAGTTATTATGACAGGGGGTGGTGGCTACCCATTTTTCTTGAGAAGGCAGTGGTTGTAAGAATAGAGTTGAATACATTCAATGCCAGCATGTATTCTTTTGTTTAAGCCTATTGCATTATGAAGAATGTTAAATAATGGTGTACTGAGATAGCTCTTAATAGATAGCTCATAGTACTTTAAGTCTGATTATGTTCTGTTGTTCCTGAAATAAATTAACGTATGTGTAGTAGATATCACCATGTGGACAGACAGAAGGTTACTGAAGAACGGAGAAGTTTAGTGCTCGTCATATAAATGATGTTATTGCTTCTGGTAATGTCTAAAGCCTGTGGCCAAAGTTGAAAAGTTCTTGAACTAATAGAAATAATTCTCATTGTTTGATTGTGAGAGTGATATTGGCAATTGTGTACTTTTGTTTTCTTTGGTATATTCTGTATACTTTAGGAAATCAAAAAATTTAAGAAATTGAAGATCTTCTTTTTTTAGTACTTTTTAGGTTTGTTCCTGGTTCCAAGTAGGTATCAGTTTATATGACTGCATTGTACTATGTTTTACTCCATCCAAAAACAAACACGTAAATAAAATCCATTGTGATATACCCTTGAACAAAAACATTATTTTGTTGCTGGCATATGGTTAGTCATTAGTTGTATTCAGTACCACACCTTCCTCATTTAATGGCACTATCTGTTAAAACTATGACCGATACCAGTAGAGAGGAAGCCAGTTATTTTTTAGTTTTTGCACGTGGAGTAAATGAGAGTATATCTGAAGTTGCCTGCAGTCAAGTACTTTACAAGTGGCTTAGTCAAACAATTGGAGCTAGTGCTACCTTGGGAAACCAGATCAGGAAAGAACATGATTTAGCGTCTTTATGTACTCTTAGCAAGGGGTAATGCGTTATAAAAAATAAATAACACATGATTAAGTTATTCAGAAAGATTTGCATGATATGCTTTGTTTTTAATGCTGTTAAACCACGGGTGTTTGTGGTTTGCGATTGCAGCTAGCGTGCTGAGGGTTGGAAAAGGTGTTCTCACAATGAGGCAAAAACCTTTATAAGAATGATTTTTCACAGACTAGGATTTAGGACAATTTTGTACAGTAAAATAACTCTTAAAATTGTTAGACATTTATAAGTTGTTCCTTTTCATGTCAATGACTCTGTTCTGAAATAAAGTTCTGCACTGCATGTGTGAGGCTATAGCATACATTACAGGCCTTGCTGGGGTTGGGGAGACACTGGTTTGTTCCTCACGGCCCTGTGTGTTGGCGGGGGCAGTGAGTGTGTGTGCTGTGACTCTTTTGCTCCCTCCATCTGGGCTCTTGGAACAGTTTTATTATTATTTTTTTTAATAGTTTTGACTTTGAAATTACTTATGGTTGTGTTTTTGTCTGGTGTCCTCTTTACCCACCCTTCCTGCCCAGGCTCATTAAAGGACCAATAACCAATATTCAGGTTAGGGTTTTCCTTCCCTCTCTCTCCCGCTCCTTTTCCCCTTTCTCCCTTCTGTGAGTAAATCTTATCCAGATGATGAAAACAAAAATTAAGAAAATATAAAAGGTAGGGAAATATGGCAACAAAATTCAACTTTGACTTAGAATCAGTCTTAAATAATTGTGTCAGAAGAGGTCTGTGGTAGCATGACTGAACATGTTTCATACTTGTTGGAATGGGCATAATTTTTTAGACTGAAAATGATTTTCCCTCGGATCTTTGAGGCATTCCTTCCTTTTAGAATTCAGTCTATTTTTTTTTTAACGTCTTTATTGGAGTATAATTGCTTTACAATGGTGTGTTAGTTTCTGCTTTATAACAAGGTGAGTCAGCTATACGTATACATATATCCCCATATCTCCTCCCTCTTCCGTCTCCCTCCCACCCTCCCTATTCCACCCCTCTAGGTGGTCACAAAGCACCGAGCTGATCTCCCTGTGCTAGGCAGCTGTTTCCCCTTAGCTGTCTGTTTTACATTTGGTAGTGTATATATGTCCATGCCACTCTCTCACTTCGTCCCAGCTTACCCTTCCTCCTCCCTGTGTCCTCAAGTCCATTCTCTACATCTGCGCCTTTATTCCTGTCCTTCCCCTAGGTTCTTCAGAACATTTTTTTTTTCTTTTTAGATTCCATATACATGTGTTAGCATACGGTATTTGGTTTTCTCTTTCTGACTTACTTCACTCTGTATGACAGACTCTAGGTCCATCCACCTCACTACACATAACTCTATTTCGTTTCTTTTTGTGGCTGAGTAATATTCCATTGTATATATGTGCCACATCTTCTTTATCTATTCGTCTGTCGATGGACACTTAGGTTGCTTCCATGTCCTGGCTATTGTAAATAGAGCTGCAGTGAACATTGTGGTACATGACTCTTTTTGAATGATGGTTTTCTCAGGGTATATGCCCAGTAGTGGGATTGCTGGGTCGTATGATAGTTCTATTTTTAGTTTTTTAAGGAACCTCCATACTGTTCTCCATAGTGGCTGTATCAACTTACATTCCCACCAACAGTGCAAGAGGGTTCCCTTTTCTCCACACCCTCTCCAGCATTTGTTGTTTGTAGATTTTTTGTTGATGGCCATTCTGACCAGTGTGAGGTGATACCTCATTATAGTTTTGATTTGCATTTCTCTAATGATTAGTGATGTTGAGCATCCTTTCATGTGTTTGTTGGCAATGTGTATATCTTCTTTGGAGAAATGTCTGTTTAGGTCTTGTGCCCATTTTTGGATTGGGTTGTTTGTTTTTTTGATGTGGAGTTGCATGAGCTGCTTGTAGATTTTGGAGATTAATCCTTTGTCAGTTGCTTCATTTGCAAATATTTTCTCCCATTCTGAGGGTTGTCTTTTGGTCTTGTTTATGGTTTCCTTTGCTGTGCAAAAGCTTTTAAGTTTCATTAGGTCCCATTTGTTTATTTTTGTTTTTACTTCCATTTCTCTAGGAGGTGGGTCAAAAAGGATCTTGCTGTGATTTGTATCATAGAGTGTTCTTCCTATGTTTTCCTCTAAGAGTTTGATAGTGTCTGGCCTTACATTTAGGTCTTTAATCCATTTTGAGTTTATTTTTGTGTATGGTATTAGGGCATGTTCTAATTTCATTCTAGAATTCAGTCTAATAGTTAAGTCTGATGACAATCTGGTTTTTTCTCTCTCTAGGTATCTTTTCTTTCTTTCTTTTACTTTATTATTTATTTTAATAATAATATAATATTATAAATAATATTATAATTTACTTATAATATTATAAATATTATAATATTTATAATATTGCGTTGAGTCTTCGTTTCTGAACACGGGCTTTCTCTAGTTGTGGTGAGCAGGGGCTACTCTTGGTTGCGGTGGGCGGGCTTCTCATTGCAGTGGCTTCTGTTGTTGTGGAGCATGGGCTCTAGGCGCGTGGGCTCAGTAGTTGTGGCGCATGGGCTTAGTTGCTCTGCAGCATGTGGGATCTTCCCAGACCAGGGCTCAAATCCGTGTCCTCTGCATTGGCAGGTGGATTCTTAACCAGTGCGCCACCAGGGAAGTCCCTGTAGGTATCTTTTTTTTTTTTTTTTTTAGAAAACATTTAGGGCCTTATCTTTAGCTTCTGTGAAATATTAGAAGGGTATTTCCAGGTGTGGATGATTTTTTAGTTACCATACTTAGCACTCTATCAGACAGAAGTTTCCTGTCTCAACTCTAAAAAGTTTTAAATTTTATTCTTTATTTCCATACCTTTATTTTCTTTGTCTTTTTCTGGCAATCCTATTACATATGTTAGTCTTTGTGGACTGAACTTCTTTGCCTTTTAACTTTTCTTTCTTATTTTCTGTTTGTCTTTTTGCTGTACTTTCTGGAATTTCCTTGACAGTGATACACTAAAAAATACATGTTAACAGTTAATTTTAGTGCATATTTAAAAATCCAAAAAAAATAAAAAATAAAAATCCATATGTGCATTAATTATACCTAAAGAAATCTGTATTCATTCCACATTTTCATGGAGATTGTTAATATACTATTGAATTTGTATATACATATACAATGTTAGTTTTGTATGCTACTGATGACCACCTCTTTATTTTATCAACAGTAACTTCTGGGCTCATCTTTCATGCCTCTCTGGAATTTTCCGTCATTTCTTTGCTGTAGATTGCTTTCTTTTAACCACTTAACTGCCTTTGCTTTTGTTGCCTCCTTTCTAGCCCGAGAAAGTATGTTAGTGCACATCTACCCACCCCAGAATAATTTTCTTCCAGTTGTGACCATTTCATCATCTTACTTCAGTGTAGAGAAAGACTGCAGGCAAACCATGCATTGTTCCTTGATAGTATAGACTAGTAAATATAATGAGCAGTTGATTGTGCCTGTTACCTCTTTGGATGTAGGAGGAATTCTAATAGTCTGAATGAGAGCAAATTAGAGATTATTTTAAAGTGATAGTATCATTTTCAGGAGGCTAACTTTTTATTAGTATACTTTGGATAGGTAAGGCTTTCTTTGTGGCCCAGGACCAAGACATTTGTTTTGTATTTCAGTTTTAAACTAATAGTGTATGTAACTAAGACTCTGGTGTTTACTAATACTGTCATGTTTTGGGATCAGAGCTAGAATATTAAAAAAAATGTTTTTGAATGGATAATTTATTCACATGGCACAAAATTCGACAGGAACAAAAGGGTATAAAGTACTGTCTCCATCTGTTTCAGCTAATAAGTCTTTCTGAAGGAATCCAGTGTTAAAATTTCTCTTTCTATCTGTAAACAAGGACATGGAATTGTAAGGATAAATGTACATACATAATCACACATACACATATATAAACATACGTTTGTTTTTTGCCTCCTCCTTTTACCTAAAAGCTAGCATATAATACACATGGTTTTGCACCCTTTTCATTTAACAATATGATTTGGTGATCATTTTCTACCAGTTCATTACAAATTTCCTTATTTTTTGAAGTAGTATTGTATTCTGTTTTAGAGATGTAGGATAATTTTTTTAACCAGACCCTTCATTCTAGACATTTGGTAGATACTGCCAGATTGCTTCCTTTGCTAATCTGATGAATGAGAAGTGATATTTCAGTGTCTTTGCATTTCTCATAAGAGCTATTTGTATCTTCTTTTCTGTGACCTATCCTTGTCCCTTTATTATTTTTCCATTGGGTGATGCTTATTAATTTGTAGGCCATCTCTGTTTGGGAAAGTAATCCTTTGTGATATGATTTCCAGATTGTCCCCTCTTTGTTGTATTTGTTGTTTATGGTTGCTTTTGCCATGAAGAAAGTAATTATTTTTTATACAGTTGACCTTATCAGTTTTCTTTTATTCCAAGATGATGACCGTAATTCTCTCATCGTTTCTGCTGTGACTTTTTTTTAAAGATTCATGTCTTTTTTAAAAAAAATTAATTAATTATTTATTTTTGTCTGCGTTCGGTCTTTGTTGCTGCATGCGAGCTTTCTTTAGTTGCGGCGAGTGGGGTCTACTCTTCCTTGTAGTGCACAGGCTTCTAATTGCGGTGGCTTCTCTTGTTGCGGAGCATGGGCTCTAGGTGCGCGGGCTTCAGTAGTTGTGGCATGTGGGCTCAGTAGTTGTGGCGTGTGGGCTCAGTAGTTGTGGCTCGCGGGCTCTAGAGCACAGGCTCAGTAGTTGTGGCACACGGGCTTAGTTGCTCTGCGGCATGTGAGATCTTCCCGGACCAGGGCTCGAACCCATGTCCTCTGCATTGGCAGGCGGATTCTTAACCACTGCGCCGCCAGGGAAGTCCTCTGCTGTGACTTTAATGGTTTCATTTTCCTACATTTAAATCTTTGAGCTACGTGGAATATATTTTGATTTCTGTGTGACATGTGGATCCAACCTTCCCCCCCTTCCCCAGATGACTAACCAGTTCTCCTGACACTATTAACTGAGTCGTTTATCTTTTCTCCTCTAATTTGAAATGCTATCTTTACCATACACTAAATTCGTAGATGCATTTGTATTTTATTTTCATATTTAAAAGTTATATTTGTTTATTGTGAAGGTTCAAACATACACACAAGTAGAAGGAATAGTTCATTGAACCCCCCATACCTATCAACAGATTCAATAATTAAGATTTATCTTTCTTTCATTATTTCTGTTTCTGTTGAAGAATTTTAAACCAATCCCAGATACTGTGTTATTTGACCCACATATAACTTCTGCATGCAGCTCCAAAAATATGCACATTTTAAAAGATAAGTTAAATATTTGACTTTTTATTCCAAAGGTCATGAAGAACCTAGTGGCAAGACGGGAATAAAGACACAGACCTACTAGAGAATGGACTTGAGGATATGGGGAGGGGGAAGGGTAAGATGTGACAAAGTGAGAGAGTGGCATGGACATGTATACACTACCAAACGTAAAATAGATAGCTAGTGGGAAGCAACCGCATAGCACAGGGAGATCAGCTCTGTGCTTTGTGACCACCTAGAGGGGTGGGATAGGGAGGGTGGGAGGGAGGGAGATGCAAGAGGGAAGAGATATGGGAACATATGTATATGTATAACTGATTCACTTTGTTATAAAGCAGAAACTAACAACAAAAAAAATATTTGACTTTTTATTCCAAATTCAAGAGAAAAAACATTTGGGGCTAACATTTGGTGTCTCTCTGCTTTTATTAGTAATCAGTTACTTCAGAGGGTGACATCACATTAGCCCTTGAGTTGTTTAGTATTGAGTCATCATGAAGCTTTCCTCCTGCACTGTTTTTTTTTTTTTGGAGGGGCCTGGCTCTGTGTACCATGGGTATTGAAATGTTTTATTAGTGTAGAGGTGTCCAGATGATTTCACTAGTGGGCTGCATAACGAGCAGTCTGTGTGTAGGCTACATGAATAATAAAATTGTAAGCAGTGGTTAAGTATAGCCAAATGTATGGGTGGGAGCCGGGGAGTGATACACAAGCAGTTAAGATACATCTTTATCTATTTCTGACTTGTATAGAAGGCTAGTGCTAGAAATCGTTCTTGAGAATAAGGGTGTCAGGGCATATGTCCTATTTGATTCTAGAATTGTATCACTAAAGTTAGTGCTCGGTTTCAGATGTGTCAGTTTCATGTGAGAAAATACACTTCCATGATGCCAGATGGGTACAAAATGTTTTATATAACTATATATTTCGGTTTAAGTTATATTTGTTGATTAGATTCCATGGCTAGTATGTTTCCTTTCACTTTAATCTTCTTAAAACTGAGCTAACCTAATAGGGCTTGTTCTTGATAATTCAGTTATATCCTCAGATTTATTTCCAAAGGCAGCTTCAGAAACTTAAAACATGGCTCACATTCTTGTACATCTGTAAAACTCTTTTGAAAATGATAAACCATTTTCATCAAATAGCCCCGGTATTCACCAGGATTCACCAAATACCTTACAGTGATATAAAATGAATATAGAATTTAGTTATTATTTGCACAATTCATATATCCAGTTTGACTAGGAATTCTTCCCTTTTTTTTTTTTGAAGAATTCTACAGTTCCTTGATTTTCTTCAGTTTCATTGTGTTTTATATGCCTTGTTATAATCTGTTACTATCTAGTGAGTCCCATAGATATTTGACTGGTTAGGTCTTCCAGAGCCCTACAATTCCTGAAAATGATCTGATAAGGCACTTTTTCATTTATCTCATTGGTTTTTACTATCTAGTCATTTGATTGAATTAAAGTCTCCATATTCTCCTTAAGCTTTTAAATATCCCCTTAATTTCTACGTGTGTTCAGCCAGCTTGGGAAGGTTATAGCACAATCCCATAATGAATAATTTAGTGGAAAGCTACTCACACCTCTTATTTGACTTGAATAAACTGGTTGAATCTTTCCTCCCTTGTGTAAAATATAAGCAAATTATCTATGGCAGGTGTACTCAGTTTTTCCACATTAGACAGAATTTCTCAGTTTCCTTCTGGTAGGTTTTTATCTCTATTATTAATTCATATGTGCTGGCTAAATAGATGAAGCAAAGTGTGGGTTGAAAATCTTATTTCCCACATGTATAAAAACATAGTTTATATTTGAGGGAAAACAAAAAACAAAAAACAAAACCTCCTCAATCTATTTGAGGGAAATGGTAAAATCTGGAAAAGTATTATCTAGATACCATATATTTAACAAGATTGCTAAATTTTCTGTTTTTATAAATATAACCTTCTTTTAGAACTACTAAATTTAGAATTATTGGAAATAATTATTAGTGCAGATTCTTAAAGAATTTAAATATTTGTACCATTTGTTAAGCTTCTGCGGTGTGCTGGATCTGTCCTAGTAGCAACTTTTGTATATCATCTTTAACTTTGACAACAAATCCACAAAGTAAATATTATTTGCATATCATAGATGAAGAAACCGAGGCTCTAGAGGTTAAGTATCATCGCTGTTGTCACACTGCGATGTATGATGCGGTGTATGTGATTCAGTGAAGATTTAAAGCTACATTTCTGAATACAGAGCTCTTTCTTTTCAACATTTGATGGTTTCTACTGAATTCATGAAGATGAGAAAACTAGCACACTTAGATTTACTGTACCTATATTCCCTGCTTTTCTAACACCTGTTTTAGATAGGTGTTAGGGGTGGGTTGGAGGACTTCAGATCTCAAAATAGATGAATATCTTTTCTTAACAGACTTAATTTTTTTGGACAGTTTTAAACTTAAAGAAAAATTGAGCATATGGTACAGAGTTCATATATGTGCCCCTGTTTTCCCATGGTTTCCACTATTATTAACATTTATATTAGTATGGTATATTTATTATAATTGAGGAGCCAGTATTGATGCATTATTATTGACTAAGTCCATAGTTTATTCGTATTTCCTTTGTTTTTACCTATTGTTCATTTCTGTTCCAGGATGCCACCTAGGTTATCATGTTACATTTACTTGTCATGTCTCCTTAGGCTCCACTTACTGTGACAGTTTCTCAGATTCTCTTTGTTATTGAAGACCTTTACAGTTTTAAGGACTCCTGGTCATTATATATTGTAGGATGTCCCTCTACTGGAATTTGTCTGGTGTTTTTCTCATGATTAGACTGGGAGGATGGGTTTTGTGGAGGAAGACCACAGAAGTGCCATTTTCATCACATCATATAATCATATCATATCATATCAACATGATTTATGAACATTGATGTTGACCTTGATCAGCTGCCTGAAGTAGTGTTTGTCAGGTTTCTCCACTGTAAAATTACTCCCCTGTACTCCACCCTTTCCGTACTGTGCTCTTTGGAAGGAAGTCACTTACGTGCAGCCTGTACTTGAGGAGTGGGAAGTTATGTTCCCCTTCCTTTATTTTTTTAGTTAATTAATTTTTTTAAAGAATTTTTTTGGGGGGAGTACTTCCCTGGTGGCGCAGTGGTTAAGAATCCGCTTGCCAATGCAGGGGACATGGGTTTGAGCCCTGGTCCAGGAAGATCCCACATGCCGTGGAGCAACTAAGCCCGTGCGCCACAACTACTGAGCCTGTGCTCTAGAGCCCGTGAGCCACAACTACTTAGCCCGTGTGCCACAACTACTAGCCCGTGTGCCTAGAACCCATGCTCCTTAACAAGAGAAGCCACCACAACGAGAAGCCTGCGCACCGCAGTGAGGAGTAGCCTCCGCTCGCCACAACTAGAGAAAGCCCTGCACGCAGCAACGAGGACCCAGTGCAGCCAAAAATAAACAAACAAATAAATAAAATACACAACATAAAAAAAAAAGATTTTTTTTGGAATGTGGACCATTTTTAAAGTCTTTATTGAATTTGTTACAGTATTGCTTCTGTTTTTTTATGGTTTTTGGCCGCGAGGCATGTGGCCAGGGGATCAAACCCTCACCCCCTGCATTGGAAGGCGAAGTCTTAACCACTGGACTGCCAGGGAAGTCCCATGTTCCCTTTCCTTTAGACTGTAATATCTACATAATTCATTTGGAATTTTTCTGCATGGGAGATTTGTCTCTTCTCATTTATTAATTTATTCAGTCATTTATTTATATCACTGTGAATGCATGGATATCATTTTATACTTTAGGTTATAATCCAATACAACGTAATTTTGTTACTTAAGTTGTTCTAACTTTGGTCATTGGGAGATCTTTCAGTTGTTCCTTTGTCCCTTTGACATATCCCCATCAGTTTCTTTTTTAATTAAAAAAATTTTTTTTTAGTACTTTCTGGCACTACTGGGTTCTCCAGGCTTATTTGTATATTTTCTGCCCCATTTCTATGTTGACTTAAAGAACAATGCAAACACAAGAGTTGTGAGTGTAAGTTTTATTCAGGGTCTTGCTGAGGACTTTAGCCTGGGAGACAGCCATTCAACTCTGAGGAAACTGCTCTGAAGAGGTTGGGGAGAAGCCAGTTTATATATGATTTTTGGCTAGGAAATATATGCAGTGAAGCATTTATCTTGGTAAGAGATTACTGCTGACCACAAAAAAGAGTATCTCAAGTTAATAATTTTAGTGTTTCTATATATGGGAAGATGCAGGAATCTGGGGTCATTGAAATTCTTCCTGAGGTATACTTCTAATTATCTATGGGGCTAATTTATCCAAAACACAGAGTGCCTTACCCTGATTTTTTCATCCTGAATTCCTCCAGGTTGCACTGTCAGTCAGCAGCTGCAGTGGGTTATCAACTCACCCTTGTAGAACTAGGTGGTGAGGAACATTCTTTGTTCACCCCCAGAAGCAGCCATTTCTCCAGGGAGCCCTGGTTCCTTTTACTAGAGAGAGGTATTAGAAACCAGGATTGGGGTGCTAGGTGTACTGGTTGCCAGTGCTTGTCATTTCTTGTAGACCATCTCAGATGGCAAATCAAGGAAATACATATGTGTATACTAACCCATGTATATACACATATGTATAAATATTTCCATATGGATCTATATTAGGTTAAACATGAGTTCTTACCTATGTCTCCAGCTCTGGTTAGTATAACTCCTATTTTTAAAGTAATTTAAAAAAACATTTTACAAGTTTATGGCAGTTTTATCCTGTCCCACAACAGATACCCTTTTCTGTTGTTTAGCTTTGTTGTTTAGCTATATTTAGGTGGATTCAGTGTTCACTCCCAGTTGTTTCCTGTAAGGATTTCTCCATTCCTGTATCACTTTCATTCTTCCATGGATTATATAGCTTTTTTATACTCAAGTTGTCCCCCTGTCCCCCAGTGTTTATCGATACTGTATTTCCTAAGTTCTTACTCATATGTTTGAAAATTTTTTTTTAATAAAAATTGATTTCTATCATTGTGATATTCAAAAATTTTATCCATTCACCTTTCATCCTCATAGTACTTCTTTTATTTATTTATTTATTTATTGGCTGTGTGGCATGTGGGATCTTAGTTCCCTGACCAGGAATCAAACCCATGCCCCCTGCACTGGAAGCGTGGAGTCTTAACCACTGGACCCTCGGGGGATTCCCTTATAGTTCTTTTTGATTTTGGATGGATAATGTGGGCAAAGGAGTGAGGGATAACACTGAGTTGATGATTGAAATCTTTTGTTTTCAGTTTTATATGTTTACTCGGCTTCCAGATGACATTTAAGAAAAATTTATAAAGTTTGGCCCCTTTTCAGGTTAGAACACTTGTGGTATTTTTCTTTGCTAATTTTATTTCTACTATTTAATTCATTGAGATTTGAAAAAAGATAGGTTCAGTGAGTCTGTGTTAGTCTGCCATCTTTTCCCTTGACCAACACGTTTTTTCTTGAAAGCCCTTTCCACTCTGCTTTACTGCTTCCTCAAATTTACTATTTACAGTTAAGTACTATTGCAATATCTAATTGTTATCTTAGCTGTTATATAGTACAACTCTCAATTTTTCAAGAACTTAGCTATCATTTTCATTAGAAACTGACATGTTGAATTTTTTTTTTTAATACTAATCTGAAACAGAAAGGAGACCAGTTGCATTTGCCAGGCTTTTTTCAATAAAATATTTGGTGCCTAAACATCTTTGTGGAGACTAATTATATTGTTTTTATATGGCTTTTTTGGTGAAGAAAAATGTATATTAAAGGTGTTTTGTTGATTAGTGAGCAATGAAATATAAATCTGTATATTTCCAGGGCAAAGCATAACTTCTCTTCAAATAGTTGTAGACAAGTTTTGTTGTTGAAGAAAGTCCATTCGTTTTTTAGTAACAACAGAAAAAGAGTTTAACATTGTAGTGAATTATATACCCTTATTTTAGAAGAATGATAATTTTTGAAAAATCTTAAGATAATCAGTATATAAGCTAACTTTGTAAGCCAAGAAAGCAAACTAATAAGTTTATGCAGTGATCCATTTGGACCATGGACAGGGGAGTATGATATAATAATATAACAGCCTGCCAACTTAGACTTATTTTGTAACACTTAGGTTATTCAGTGTATTAAAGGTTTTAAAATGGGATCCTTTATAGTATACTTTCCCAAACTCCATGGGAAAGGGAAATTGCTATGTTGTGTTCAAATCTTGTTAAAATAAAATCTTATTGCTATAATTTACAGAAAGAGTAGTATACTGATTCAAAAATTTTTTTACGAAGTGCAAGATGCTTGCTGTATGTGTTTTACAAAGTAAATCAAGGTGGAGGTTAGTAATTAATAGGGAGGTTTTATTGATTTCTAAGCCAGGGTGCTTGACAAAAAAATAGTGCTATGTAATAGACCCTTATTTTATTCCTGATATATTTTGAAGTGCTTTTAAATACATTTGACAGCAGGAGTGTATAAGTGGTGATTAAGGTTGCAGAGTCTGGAGCCAGATTGCTCAGTTCAAATCCTTGTTTTATCATTTGACAATGTGTGACCTTGGCCAAGTTACTTAAGCCCAGGTTCCTCATCTGTAAAGTGGAGACAACCATGTACCTGTCTCGTGGAATTGTTGTAGGGATTGAATGAATTTATGCCTATGAAACTCTGAGAGCCTGGCACAAGAATGTGCCGAGTAAGTGATAGTTATGATTTATATCTATTAATATCTCATTTTTAAAAAAGGCATATTGGTTTATTAATGTGCTTTCTCTGGGAGACTGGAGAACCGTTTCTATGCAGCTTATTATGGAATTCTTTTCTTGAAACTAGGTCCTGTGCAATTGGGAGAGTTTACCACCTAATTCAAGGGGTTTGTTTTCAAAGTTTATGAGAAGGCATTTGGTGGTTTGGGGTGAACGCTAGGATGAGGGGCTGGTCAGCTCTTGGTAGAGACCATTATTTAGGAGTGGAGTAGTAGTATTTGGATCTGAGACCCATGGGGACAGCCTCTTTTCCCTATCAGTCAATTAAGAGGACTCATTAGGAAAACTCATAGTATTTTGTCTGTTTTTGTAAGACTTTTCCTCTCTCTTGAAGTTGCTTCTTTTTATCTTCTTACTCAGGAATAGGCTAGGTAGGTAATAGGGTGTCCAGCTGCTGCTCTGTCCTGTTTACACAATATGAAAGTCCTGCCTTTGATGTACTTGGATCCCTACGTCTTTTCACCTTAATGCTTTCTTAAGAACTCACTACCACCCTAAACCCCCCAAACCATATGAAACTGGGCTATCATCTCAGATGAGAACCGAGGGCTAGACTTAATTTAAAAACATCCATTTCCACATATGAAGGGAGTAGTGGGGGGAAAAAAAAAGGAGAGACATGAAATTTTTAAAAAATTTTTTAATTTAATTTTATTTTTTATACAGCAGGTTCTTATTAGTTATCTATTCTATACATATTAGTGTATGTATGTCAATCCCAATCTCCCAATTCATCCCACCACCACCCCCCTCTGCCACTTCCCCCCTTGGTGTACATACGTTTGTTTGAGACATGAAAATTTGAAAAGTATTTCAAATTATGAGATTACTTAGAATTAAAATTTTGTACATAAGCCTCTGTGTTTAAAATTTTGTATAGTACAGTATTTCTGCAGAGTTTATGGAAGCCAATTTTTGTTTGTTTAGTTGATTTTATTATATTCACATCAACAACTGGTATTAGAGTAAGCTATAGCATAGAAATAGTTTCTTTGTAATAATGATTTTATTAAATTTTTTTAAAAAATGAATTTATTTATTTTTATTTTTGGCTGCATTGGGTCTTTGTTGCTGCGCGTGGGCTAAGCCGTGAGCGGGGCCTACTCTTCGTTGCGGTGCCCGGGCTTCTCATTGAGTGGCTTCTCTTGTTGCAGAGCACGGGCTCTAGGCGCGCGGGCTTCAGTAGTTGTGGCAGTCAGACTCAGTAGTTGTGGCTCGCGGGCTCTAGAGCACAGGCTCAGTAGTTGTGGCGCACGGGCTTAGTTGCTCCACAGCATGTGGGATCTTCCTGGACCAGGGCTCAAACTCGTGTCCCCTGCATTGGCAGGCGGATTCTTAACCACTGTGCCACCAGGGAAGCCCAAAACAAAATTTTGTCTCTAATGTTTCTATGCTTTTTGGCACAGACCCTATGATTATGGTTTGTAAAATATTCCCACCTTCTTCATCTGTTTTCTGAGTAGTAGCATGATTTCCTAGAATACTTAGCACACTTAATTCAAAAAGGCAATATTTGTCTTTGCTATGGTTGCAATGAGATAAAACACTGACGCATTCTGGTTAAAGATATTATGGACAGTTAATTCCTAGGAAAATTATTTTATTTCTATTAAAGCATTTTGTAAGGATAAAACCATAGATATGACTGGTATCTGTTTTTGTAGCTGTAATATAGAAATAGTTCCATATTCTATTCCACTTCGGCAAACTTCTTTTAAATATGTTGTAAAACTTTTATTTACCTGGGTTCTCTTATCTATCAAATATAAAAATGGCTGTTAGAGAAAATTTATTGGTTAACTAAGTTAAAGTGTTCAGTCGATATGCATCCATTTTACCTTTTCTGCATTGGTTAGTTAAACAAGAATTCCAGTGATGTGTATGTTAGTCTAGAGTGTTTCTCACAGTTCTCACCAGGGAAATGTGTGAATTTCACTAAGTTAATTGAAAAGTTTTGAATGTCTTTGTGACTTATGATAAATTCCTAAACTTGGGGCTTTCTAATGAGTCAAGTTATGTATAGGTAGTGTGTAAAAAGTCAATATATTGCTCTAAGGTACAGTTTAATAAGTGTTTAGACATATTTGGCTTAAATGCGCTCTGTATTTTAACTCTCTTAAGTGATTTGTAATATTTGATCTATCTTCCCTGTGAGGTTAAGTAGAAGTAAGGCATTTACAATCAATACATTGCTTCTGGGTAGAGCATAACATAAACAGATTTGGCTGCAGTGAAGATTATAAAATATCATTGTAGAAGAAAATATTGACTGTTAAGTGAAAAAAATTAAGCGAGATTTTATAAAATTGGAATTGGGAGACTCTATATCCGTTTCACAAATATCGGCCTTTTTTTTTTTTTTTTTTTGGCTTAGCCTTAAAGCCATAGCACTGTCTCCAAGACCTGCCTTTATTGTGTTCCCTGTTACCCAACCATTAAAGTCTGTTTTGAGATCTGTGTTTTCTTTGCTGCAGTTACTTTGGGCAGAGTGGGGCTTGAGAATGTGGATTGAGTATACTTTTTTCCTGCTTCTTTTATTTTGTAATTATTTAACTTCTAACTTCACTGTTACTACTTTTTTTTCCCTTCTAGACTCACTGAGTTGGAGTAGTCTTATTCAGAAGCCTCCTTCCTTTATTGTTTTTCCGGATCCTTGTGTTGTATGCTGAAACTAGCTTCATTGCTTTATAAATGTTGGTGTTAGGAGAGATCATTTTCCATCTGTCTCATTTTGCAGATAAGCTTCCTGCTAGAAAGTAAGCTGGGTGGAAACAGAGGCCTTGACTAAATCACTTTGTTTTCCCAGCACCTGGTAGAGTGCTTAACACATAGTAGGCTCTTCAAAATACATGTTGAATGAAAGAAAGGACATGAGATCCTGAGAGGCTAAGTGAATACATGTGGGGAATGTATAACACATACTATCAAATTAATATTCATTATAAAAGTACTCCAGAAGGCTGTAGAAAGATTAGTTATTATTAGTAGTATTCATACAATAGTAAATCATTATTCATACTTTTAAAGAATTTATCATTAGATAACGTAACTTGTATTTAGATATGGATGCTTTTCATTGTATGTAACAAAACACCTAGTCAACAGTGGCTTAAACTAATGAGGATTTATTTTTCTTACATGAGAAGACGTTTGGAGGTAGGGATCTTGCTTACATTGACTTAGCTGCTCAGCAGTGTCAGGGCTGTTCTGTAAATTTCTTGGCCTTTCCTTCACGGTTGCAAGATGGTTGCGCCTGCTCGAGGCATCACCTTTCTGTCCGAGGTGCCACGAAGGGGTGTGGACTGACAGCAGCATCTCTCTTTTTACCAGGAAGCCAGAAGCCTTTCTGGGGCATCTCTATTCATTTTACCAGGAAACCAGAAGCCTTCTTGGGAACCTTGTAGCACAGCAGACTTCCCCTTAAGTGTTATGGCCAAAATTGATGCACATGGCCACCGTTAAGTGGAAGGAAGGCTGAGAAAGTGTGATTTAGCTTTTCCAGCCTCTGGTAGAGATGAGGGAAGGGAGAAAGAGTTTGGAAATCGGTATTGGGTTTGTTAACCAATAGTATCTGCAAAATAAATCACTTTGGCTAGCCAAAATCAAAATATAGCCTTCTTCTTATGAATGCATTTTCCATGGAATACAGTTACCACGTTTCTGAGGGAGATGATACCTGTTCTCATCCATGATTGCATCTACCTCTTAGTCCAGGATGTCTGCTTGATGTGTACTTTTTTCTCTGTCAGGTCTGGTTGTAGCTCGTCTTCTGGTGATCTAAAGCTAAAAGAGAAAATCTGTGTTCCTTGTGCACCCAGAAAACTTCAGTGGATAAAGGAACAAGATAACTTTAATAAATCATCCCACTTAGGAAGAAGGGGGAGAATTAAAAACTCAAAATAGTCACTGGTCCACAAAAACACCATACTGTGGAAGATGTTGAAGACTTCCTGTTCTGGCAGTGGATTAAATTCCTAAATTAATGCATCTGCTGCCCCTGTTTTGTGTTCCCTGGGAGGGTCTACCTTGGTCACAAAGGTCTTGTTTACTGTGGCTATACAAGAAGTCTTAAAATCGGGTAGACTGATTCCTCCTACTTTCTTCTTCCTTTGCGAAATTGTTTTGGCTATTTTAGGAACTTTCCTTTTCCATATACATTTTGGATTAAGTTTGTCTGTGTCTACCAGAAACCTTGCTGGGATTTTGATAGGACTTGCGTTAAACTTACAGATCAGTTTGGGGAGAATTGACATCTTTACTACGCTGAGTCTTTTAATCCATTAACATGGTAAGTCTCTCCAGGGATTCGGTCTACTTTAATTTATTTCAACAAAATTTTATAATTTTCAGCATACATATCTCATACATATTTTTTTAGATTTACACCAAAGTATTTCATTTTCGTGGATCACTTGTATAAGTGGTATTCCTTTTGTTGATTTTTTTCACTTGTTAGTTGCTAGTATATACAAATGCAATTGAGTTTTGTTTGTTGATTTTATATTCTGTGATCTTGCAGAACTCAGTTATTAGTTCTCGGAGTTTCTTTTGTAAATTTCTTGGGATTTTCTACATAGGTAATTGTGTTATCTGCAAAAAGAGACAGTTTTCTTTACGATTTGTTTGTATTTTACTTCTTTTTCTTGCTTTATTGTGCTGTCTAGACCCTCTAATACTGTGTTGGATTTGAGAGGTGAGATGGGACATCCTTGCCTGGTTTTTGATCTTTCACCTTTAAGTGATATTAGCTATAGAAGTTTTGGTAGATATTCTTTATGTGATTGAGGAAAATACTTTTTGTTCCTAGTTTTCTGAGTGTTTTTATCACGAATGAGTGTTGGATGAATTATAGATACTTAAAAATACTATAAGGGGGACTAAATTACTCTTTTTTAGTTGGAAATATGTTAGTGCACGAAGAGCAGAATGATAAAGTCTTTTACCTAATACATATAGTGCTTAAGGCACCAAAGACATTTTTATCTGGCTCTGAATCAATTTCACTTATTTCTCCATATTTAAGGAAAGATTTATGAATAATTACATGTGAATTTTTTTTCTTTTTGGCTTTTATTTATTTATTTTAACATCTTAATTGGAGTATAATTGCCTTACAATGTTGTGTTAGTTTCTGCTGTATAACAAAGTGAATCAGCTGTATGTATACATATATCCCCATATCCCCTCCCTCTTCCGTCTCCCTCCCACCCTCCCTATCCCACCCCTCTAGGTGGTCACAAAGCGCTGAGTTGATCTCCCTGTGTTGTGTGGCTGCTTCCCACTAGCTATCTATTTTACATTTGGTAGTATATATATGTCCATGCCACTCTCACTTCATCCCAGCTTACCCTTCCCCCTCCCCCTCCCCGTGTCCTCAAGTCCATTCTCTACGTCTGCGTCTTTATTCCTGTCCTGCCCCTAGGTTCTTCAGAACCATTTTTTTTTTTAGATTCCATTTATGTGTGTTAGCATACGGTATTTGTTTTTCTCTTTCTGACTTACTTCACTCTGTATGACAGACTCTAGGTCCATCCATTTCACTACAAATAACTCAATTTCATTTCTTTTTATGGCTGAGTAATATTCCATTGTATGTATGTGCCACATCATCTTTATCCATTCATCTGTCGATGGACACTTAGGTTGCTTCCATGTCCTGACTATTGTAAATAGTGCTGCAGTGAACATTGTGGTACATGACTCTTTTTGAATGATGGTTTTCTCAGGGTATATGCCTAGTAGTGGGATTGTTGGGTCGTACGGTAGTTCTATTTTTAGTTTTTTAAGGAACCTCCATCCTGTTCTCCATAGTGGCTGTATCAATTTACATTCCCACCAACAGTGCAGGAGGGTTCCCTTTTCTCCACACCCTCTCCAGCATTTGTTGTTTGTAGATTTTTTGTTGATGGCCATTCTGACCAGTGTGAGGTGATACCTCATTATAGTTTTGATTTGCATTTCTCTAATGATTAGTGATGTTGAGCATCCTTTCATGTGTTTGTTGGCAATGTGTATATCTTCTTTGGAGAAATGTCTGTTTAGGTCTTGTGCCCATTTTTGGATTGGGTTGTTTGTTTTTTTGATATGGAGTTGCATGAGCTGCTTGTAGATTTTGGAGATTAATCCTTTGTCAGTTGCTTCATTTGCAAATATTTTCTCCCATTCTGAGGGTTGTCTTTTGGTCTTGTTTATGGTTTCCTTTGCTGTGCAAAAGCTTTTAAGTTTCATTAGGTCCCATTTGTTTATTTTTGTTTTTACTTCCATTTCTCTAGGAGGTGGGTCAAAAAGGATCTTGCTGTGATTTATGTCATAGAGTTTTCTGCTTATGCTTTCCTCTAAGAGTTTGATAGTGTCTGGCCCTTCATTTAGGTCTTTAATCCATTTTGAGTTTATTTTTGTGTATGCTGTTAGGGAGTGTTCTAATTTCATTCTTTTACATGTAGCTGTCCAGTTTTCCCAACACCACTTATTGAAGAGGCTGTCTTTTCTTCATTGTATATTCTTGCCTCCTTTATCAAAGGTAAGGTGACCATATGTGCGTGGGTTTATCTCTGGGCTTTCTATCCTGTTCCATTGATCTATATTTCTGTTTTTATGCCAGTACCATACTCTCTTGATTACTGTAGCTTTGTAGTATAGTCTGAAGTCAGGGAGCCTGATTCCTCCAGCTCTGTTTTCTCTTTCTCAAAATTGCTTTGGCTCTGCCAGGACTTATGTGTTTCCATACAAATTGTGAAATTTTTTGTTCTTGTTCTGAGAAAAATGCCATTGGTAGTTTGATAGGCATTGCATTGAATCTGTAGATGGCTTTGGGTAGTAGAGTCATTTTCACAGTGCTGATTCTTCCAATCCAAGAACATGGTATATCTCTCCATCTGTTTGGATCATCTTTAAATTCTTTCATCAGTGTCTCATAGTTTTCTGCATACACGTCTTTTGTCTCCTTAGGTAGGTTTATTCCTAGGTATTTTATTCTTTTTGTTGCAGTGGTAAATGGGAGTGTTTCCTTAATTTTCTTTCAGATTTTTCATCATTAGTGTATAGGAATACAAGAGATTTCTGTGCATTAATTTTGTATCCTGCTACTTTACCAAATTCATTGCTTAGCTCTAGTAGGTTTCTGGTGGCATCTTTAGGATTCTCTATGTATAGTATCATGTCATCTGCAAGCAGTGACAGCTTTACTTCTTCTTTTCCAATTTGGATTCCTTTTATTTCTTTTTCTTCTCTGATTGCCGTTGCTAGGACTTCCAAGACTATGTTGAATAATAGTGGTGAGAGTGGACATCCTTGTCTTGTTCCTGATCTTAGAGGAAATGCTTTCAGTTTTTCACCATTGAGAATGATGTTTGCTGTGGGTTTGTCATATATGGCCTTTATTATGTTGAGGTAGGTTCCCTCTGTGCCCACTTTCTGGAGAGTTTTTATCATAAATGGGTGTTGAATTTTGTCAAAAGCTTTTTCTGCATCTATTGAGATGATCATATGGTTTTTATTCTTCAATTTGTTAATATGGTGTATCACATTGATTGATTTGCGTATATTGAAGCATCCTTGCATCCCTGGGATAAATCCCACTTGATCATGGTGTATGACCCTTTTAATGTGTTGTTGGATTCTGTTTGCTAGTATTTTGTCGAGGATCTTTGCATCTATATTCATCAGTGATGTTGGTGTGTAATTTTGTTTTTTTGTAGTATCTTGTCTGGTTTTGGTATCAGGGTGATGGTGGCCTCATAGAATGAGTTTGGGAGTGTTCCTTCCTCTGCAACTTTTTGGAAAGAGTTTGAGAAGGATGGGTGTTAGTTCTTTAAATGTTGGATAGAATTCACCTGTGAAGCCATCTGGTTCTGGACTTCTGTTTGTTGGAAGATTTTTAATCACAGTCTCAATTTCATTACTTTTGATTGGTCTGTTCATATTTTCTATTTCTTCCTGGTTCAGTCTTAGAAGGTTATACCTTTCTAAGAATTTGTCCATTTCTTCCAGGTTGTCCATTTTATTGGCGTAGAGTTGCTTGTAGTAATCTCTTAGGATGCTTTGTATTTCTGCGGTGTCTTGTAACTTCTCCTTTTTCACTTCTAATTTTATTGATTTGAGTCCTCTCCCTCTTTTTCTTGATGAGTCTGGCTAATGGTTTATCAATTTTGTTTATCTTCTCAAAGAACCAGCTTTTAGTTTTATTGATCTTTGCTATTGTTTTCTTTGTTTCTATTTCATTTATTTCTGCTCTGATCTTTATGATTTCTTTCCTTCTGCTAACTTTGGGTTTTGTTTGTTCTCCTTTCTCTAGTTCCTTTAGGTGTAAGGTTAGATTGTTTATTTGAGAGTTTTCTTGTTTCTTGAGGTAGGCTTGTATAGCTATAAACTTCTCTTTTAGAACTGCTTTTGCTGCGTCCCATAGGTTTTGGATCGTCGTGTTTTCATTGTCATTTGTCTCTAGGTATTTTTTGATTTCCTCTTTGATTTCTTCAGTGATCTCTTGGTTATTTAGTAACGTATTGTTTAGCCTCCATGTGTTTGTATTTTTAATGTTTTTTTCCCTGTAATTCATTTGTAATCTCATAGCATTTTGGTCAGAAAAGATGCTTGATATGATGTCAGTTTTCTTAAATTTACTGAGGCTTGATTTGTGACCCAGGATGTGATCTATCCTGAAGAATGTTCCATGTGCACTTGAGAATAAAGTGTAATCTGCTGTTTTTGGATGGAATGTCCTATAAATATCAATTAAATCTATTTGGTCTATTGTGTCATTTAAAGCTTCTGTTTCCTTATTTATTTTCATTTTGGATGATCTGTCCATTGGTGTAAGTGAGGTGTTAAAGTCCCCCACTATTATTGTGTTACTGTCGATATCCTCTTTTATAGCTGTTAGCAGTTGCCTTATGTATTGAGGTGCTCCTGTGTTGGATGCATATATATTTTTAATTGTTATATCTTCTTCTTGGATTGATCCCTTGATCATTATGTAGTGCCCTTCCTTGTCTCTTGTAACATTCTTTATTTTAAAGTCTATTTTATCTGATATGAGTATAACTACTCCAGCTTTCTTTTTTTTTTTTTTTATTTTTATTTTTTTTTATTTTTATTTATTTATGGCTGTGTTGGGTCTTCTTTTCTGTGCGAGGGCTTTCTCTAGTTGCGGCAAGTGGGGGCCACTCTTCATCGCGGTGCGCGGGCCTCTCACTATCGCGGCCTCTCTTGTTGCGGAGCACAGGCTCCAGACGCGCAGGCTCAGCAATCGTGGCTCACGGGCCCAGTTACTCCACGGCATGTGGGATCTTCCCAGACCAGGGTTCGAACCCGTGTCCCCTGCATTGGCAGGCAGACTCTCAACCACTGCGCCACCAGGGAAGCCCCTCCAGCTTTCTTTTGATTTCCATTTGCATGGAGTATCTTTTTCCATCCCCTCACTGTCAGTCTGAATGTGTCCCTAGGTCAGAAGTGGGTCTCTTGTAGACAGCATATATATGGGTCTTGTTTTTGTATCCATTCAGCAAGCCTGTGTCTTTTGGTTGGAGCATTTAATCCATTCACGTGTAAGGTAATTATCTATATGTATGTTCCTATGACCATTTTCTTAATTGTTCTGGGTTTGTTTTTGTAGGTACTTTTCTTCTCTTGTGTTTCCCACTTAGAGAAGTTCCTTTAGCATTTGTTGTAGAGCTGGTTTGGTGGTGCTGAATTCTCTTAGCTTTTGCTTGTCTGTAAAGCTTTTGATTTCTCCGTCGATTCTGAATGAGATCCTTGCTGGGTAGAGTAATCTTGGTTGTAGGTTCTTCCCTTTCATCACTTTAAGCATGTCATGCCACTCCCTTCTGGCCTGTAGAGTTTCTGCTGAGAAATCAGCTGTTAACCTTATGGGAGTTCCCTTGTATGTTATTTGTCGTTTTTCCCTTGCTGCTTTCAATAATTTTTCTTTGTCTTTAATTTTTGCCAATTTGATTACTATGTGTCTCGGCATGTTTCTCCTTGGGTTTATCCTGTATGGGACTCTCTGCGCTTCCTGAACTTGGGTGGCTATTTCCTTTCCCATGTTAGGGAAGTTTTCGACTATAATCTCTTGAAATATTTCCTCTGGTCCTTTCTCTCTCTCTTCTCTTTCTGAGAACCCTATAATGCGAATGTTGTTGCATTTAATGTTGTGCCAGAGGTCTCTTAGGCTGTCTTCATTTCTTTTCATTCTTTTTTCTTTATTCTGTTCCACAGCAGTGAATTCCACCATTCTGTCTTCCAGGTCACTTATCCGTTCTTCTGCCTCAGTGATTCTGCTATGGATTCCTTCTAGTGTAGTTTTCAGTTCAGTTATTGTATTGTTCATCTCTGTTTGTTTGTTCTTTAATTCTTCTAGGTCTTTGTTAAACATTTCTTGCATCTTCTCGATCTTTGCCTCCATTCTTTTTCCGAGGTCCTGGATCATCTTCACTATCGTTCTGAATTCTTTTTCTGGAAGGTTGCCTATCTCCACGTCATTTAGTTATTTTTCTGGGGTTTTATCTTGTTCCTTCATCTGGTACATAGCCCTCTGCCCTTTCATCTTGTCTGTCTTTCTGTGAATGTCTCTTGGTCATTTAGTAGTGTATTGTTTAGTCTCCATGTGTTTGTATTATTTTACAGTTTTTTTCGTGTAATGGATATCTAGTCTCATAGTGTTGTGGTCGGAAAAGATAATTGATACAATTTCTATTTTCTTAAATTTACCAAGGCTTGATTTGTGACCCAAGATATGATCTATCCTGAAGAATGTTCCATGAGCACTTGAAAAGAAAGTGTATTCTGTTGTTTTTGGATGGAATGTCCTATAAATATCAATTAAATCCATCTTGTTTAATGTGTCATTTAAAGTTTTTGTTTCCTTATTTATTTTCATTTTGGATGATCTGTCCATTGGTGAAAGTGGGGTGTTAAAGTCCCCTACTATGATTGTGTTAGTGTTGATTTCCCCTTTTATGGCTGTTAGCATTTGCCTTATGTATTGAGGTGCTCCTGTGTTGGGTGCATAAATATTTACAGTTGTTATATCTTCTTCTTGGATTGAGACCTTGATCATTATGTAGTGTCCTTCTTTGTCTCTTGTAATAGTCTTTATTTAAAGTCTGTTTTGTCTGATACGAGAATTGCTACTCCAGCTTTCTTTTGATTTCCATTTGCATGGAATATCTTCTTCCATCCCCTCACTTTCAGTCTGTATGTGTCCCTAGGTCTGAAGTGGGTCTCTTGTAGATAGCATATGTACGGTATTGTTTTTGTATCCGTTCAACCAGTCTGTGTCTTTTGGTGGGAGCATTTAATCCATTTACGTTTAAGGTAATTATCGATATGTATGTTCCTATTACCATTTCTTAATTATTTTGGGTTTGTTTTTGTAGGTCTTTTCCTTCTCTTGTGTTTCCTGCCTAGAGAAGTTCCTTTAGCATTCGTTGTAAAGCTGGTTTGTTGGTGCTGAATTCTCTTAACTTTTGCTTGTCTGCAAAGGTTTTAATTTCTCCCTCGAATCTGAATGAGATCCTTGCTGGGTAGAGTAATCTTGGTTGTAGGTTTTTCCCTTTCATCACTTTAATTATGTCCTGCCACTCCCTTCTGGCTTGCAGAGTTCCTGCTGAAAGATCAGCTGTTAACCTTATTGGGATTGCCTTGTATGTTATTTGTTGCTTTTCCCTTGTTGCTTTTAATATTTTTTCTTTGTATTTAATTTTTGATAGTTTGATTAACATGTGTCTTGGCCTTTTTCTCTTTGGGTGTATCCTGTATGGGACTCTGCGCTTTCTGGACTTGGTTGACTATTTCCTTTCCCATGTTAGGGAAGTTTTTGACTATAATCTTTTCAAATATTTTCTCAGACCCTTTCTTTTTCTCTTCTTCTTTTGAGACCCCTATAATTCAAATGTTGGTGTGTTTAATGTTGTCCCAGAGGTCTCTGGGACTGTCCTCAATTCATTCTTTTTATTCTGCTCCCTGGCAGTTATTTTCACCAGTTTATCTTCCAGGTCACTTATCCGTTCTTCTGCCTCAGTTATTCTGCTATTGATTCCTTGCAGAGTATTTTTATTTTCAGTTGTTGTGTTGTTCATCACTGTTTGTTTGCTCTTTAGTTCTTCTACATTCTTTTTAAATGTTTCTTGTATTTTCTCTGTTCTGTTTTCGAGGTTTTGGATCATCTTTTCTATCATTACTCTGAATTCTTTTTCAGGTAGGTTGCCTATTTCGTTTTCATTTATTTGGTCTTGTAGGTTTTTATCTTGTTCCTTTGTGTGTAACATATTTTTTTGTCCTTTCTTTTTTTTTTGATGGGTGGGGCTGTATTCCTGTCTTACTGTTTGTTTGGCCTGAGGCATCCAGCACTGCAGTTTGCAGGCAGTTGGATAGAGCCAGGTCTTGGTGCTGAGATTAGGACCTCTGGGAGGCTTCACTCTTTTAAATATTCCCTGGGGTCTGAGGTTCTCTGTTAGTCCAGTGGTTTATACTCGGAGCTCACCCCACAGGAGCTGGGACCTGACCCCCAGCCTGGGAGCCAAGATCCCGCCAGCTGGTTGCTGGGGGTTCCTCCCGTCCCCCTAGGTGTCTGTGGTCCCCCACTGATGCCTGGTAGGTGCCCTAGTTATGCGGAGACACACATTCCATGTCCTCCTAGTCCGCCATCTTGACTCCACCTGTCTCTCTTTGGCTTTTAAAGTAGATATTCCTTTAATATAGACATTTACAAAAAACCCGGTTTGCCGATATCTTTATTGATGCTGCCACTGACCTTGTTCCCATAAAACTGATGCTCCTTTTCCTGTCAGAGCAAAAAAACTTCCATGTGGATAGTCATATTCCTTGTTTTTTAATGCCTTTCATTCTCTTGCAGTTTTTTGGTGGCAGCCTTGTATTCTTATGTTGCCAAGCAGCCTGTCCGTCTGATTGCCTCTTGGTTTAAGAAAAAAAACACGATGTTTACAGAAAAGTTGCCGGAGCACTACAGAAAATCTTTTCCTTTCCTTTTCTTTTTCTAAGCCATTTGAAAGTAAGCTGTTCACTTTTGCCTCATCACCCCCAAATACTTTAGTGTCTGTTTTCTGTAAAGTTATTGTCCAACAAAAACCACAACACTGCCATCAAAAATGGGAATCGGCCCTCAGACCTCCCTACCATCTGTTCTTCACTCCTCACACAGGTTACCTCTGTAATGTCATTTATAGCAAGAGGATTTTGCATTGAGGTGTCATGTGTCCTTAAGACTTCCTAAATCTGGACCAGTTTCTCTCTCTTTCCTTGCCTTTTTATCATTGTCACTTTTGAGGAGTACAGGCCAGTTACTTGAATGATCCTCCCATGATTTGTGTTTGTCTAATGTTTCTCCTGAGTAGGTTCAAGTTAGGCATCTTTGGTAGGAATATCTTCAGAATTGATCCTCTTAGTGCATCCTATCAAGTGACACCTGACTTGGATTTGTCCCATTATTGCTGATGTTAACTTTGGTCCGTTGATTAAGGTGATGTCTGCCAAGTGTCTATACTGTAAGGTTATTTTTTTCCTGTTGTTGATAATGTATTTTGTGAGAGGGTTCCTTGAGCTATGTAAATTTCCTCCTCAAACTTTCACCTCTCTCGAGCTCCTGTACTCTGCACCTTGGTGCGTCCCTACAGAGATGGCCTCGTCACCCCTCCCGGATTCCAGTGCCCTGTGAGCACACCCTCCGAACACCTCGCAGGGCCATCCTCCTGCGTGCGTACTTTCCTCACCCTGTTTATGGTCTGACAGCAGACACCGGGCAGCTGCTGCCACCCGCTCCACGCGGCGGCCCTCGTCACCTCCCCTGGGCTTGGGCACCTCAGGCCAGGCTGCCCTTACGTGCGTATGCCCACCTCACTGTGCTCCAGCTCTGACACCCACTCTGGGCTGCCCCCTGCAGGGATGCCATTCTTGCTCTTCCTGGGCGCTGAGAGCCTGGGCTGGGCTGCGCGCCTTGGTGGACGCTCCTGCTCTGCTCAGGCTCTGCCCCCTGGTGTCAGGCCACTGTCCTTTGTGACCGTCCCTCCCTTCTTCACTTCTCGTCCGCTGAGCCCCCATGCAGAGTCACCCTCCTGTACAGATGCCTTTCTCCTCCTGCTTGTGCTCTGACAGCCTCCTCCCCTTGGATGGGCTCTGATGCCACCCACCGCCCCCAGCGTGACTGCTGACCTTGCTCGGCCCCACCCATTGCCTTGTACGCAGTCAGTATGGAAGGCGGGGAGGGTGAGGGGTGCTCCAGTCTCCTCTTAGTTGTCACATTCTTATTCAGCCCCCCGATGTTTGCTTTCTCGTCTCTGCTTTCTACTTCATAGCTCTTTATATGTGGAGTATAGATAATTTATAGCATTCTAAATATAAACTTTATTTTCTTTCTTTTTTTAAAAAAATTAATTAGTTAAATTAGTTTTATTTTTGGCTGTGTTGGGTCTTCGTTGCTGTGCGTGGGCTTTCTCTAGCTGCGGTGTGTGGGCTTCTCACTGTGGTGGCCTCTCCCGTTGTAGAGCACGGGCTCTAGGCGTGCGGGATTCAGTAGTTGTGGCACTCAGGCTCAGTAGTTGTGGCTTACGGGCTCTAGAGTGCAGGCTCAGTAGTTGTGGCGCACGGGCCTAGTTGCTCTGTGTCATGTGGAATCTTCACAGGCCAGGGATTGAACCCATGTACCCTGCATTGGCAGGAGGATTCTCAACCACCGCGCCACCAGGGAAGCCCTAAACTTTATTTTCTATAGAGGAAAGTAGATGACTATAATCTGTGACTAAATGTGCAAAGCTTAGTTGTTGTAGGCACCACGAAAGAAGTAATCCCTATACATGGGAGTGAAGGCAACATTGCCATTTCCCTCAAAAGGGAAATTGATAGCGCAGATTTCAAAGTGCTTCAGTTCACCTGTTAGAGACACAGGTCGTCCTGGCCCTGCCTCCTGGTTTCCAGTTTAGGACGCCTCTCTGCAAGTCACAACATCTTTCTGTCCCTGTTTCCTCATCCATAAGATGGGGATCATAAATACTTCATGGGGCTGCTGGGGAGACTAGATGAGATAAAGTATTTGAAAATGCTTTGCAAAGGGTAAAATGCTATGCACATGTGGTTATTTAGTTCTAATTTATTGCATAGTCAAATGGAAATCTGCAGGAAATTAAGTCAAGCATTTTAATTGCACTTGTGATTTCTAGGTGAATTCCCTCTGATTCATAAGGCAGAGAAGAGGTCAGCATAGTTTTTGCTTTTCGCTACCACTTTAAGTCCATTGTTCTGTCACCATTACTCAGTCAGGCAAACACTCCTCTTTTGAAGTCCTGCCCACCCATTCTGCCTCTGTGACATATTTCCACCTCCTTGATGATTTTTACCCCTGGTGTACAGTAGTCCTCCTCACTGCGGTTCCTGCTGTCTGTCATCTTTGGTGACATCAACGTCATTGACCTTATATGAGTTCTGTCATGCATTTACAATTGTTTGTGGCGCAGTTCTGCTCACATAGATCACTGGATAGTATCTTAAAGTGAACGTGTCTAATGCCGAAGTTACACTCTTTTCCTCTGACCTCCTCCCTACAGCTTCTACTTACGTTACTGGTGTCACTCTTTGCATTAGCCTTGTAGGTTAGAAACCTTAAATCTTCACTCTGTCATTTCCCATATCTAATTAGTCACTGAGTTCTTTTGTTTTTGCAGAAACCTCTTTCCCACTGGAGGCTTCCTTTTCCCATAATTAACAGCCTACCTCTGTCCCTTATTACCTAATCTCTGAACTATCTGTATAGCCTTCTTCAAGGCCAGTGTTAGAACCTTGGCTTGGCAGGTTCCAGCATGGGCCCCTCTTGAATAATTGGATGAAGAGAGGGCCCTTGGGGTCAAAGTCAACTCTCTGAGGGGCCAGCCCTTCCAGATGAGCCATTTGGATGCTATAGAACATGTCTCCAGAGACCTTACGAACCTTCAGATGGTTGGGATCAGGCTTGGGGAAGAAGCTCTGCCTTGTCAGGCCCAGACTCGTGCCTGAAAGCCTCTAGAATCTAGGAAGACCTGATGTTTAGAATATGAGTGCCATTATCAAAATACAGCTACTGTTAATATTTTGGTATATTTCCTTCTAATCTATTTTTTTTTAAATTTATTTGTTTTATTTATTTATTTTTGGCCGCATTGTGTCTTTGTTGCTGCGTGTGGGCTTTCTCTAGTTGTGGCCAGTGGGGGCTGCTCTTCAGTGTGGTGCGCGGGCTTCTCATTGCGGTGGCCTCTCTTGTTGCGGAGCACGGGCTCTAGGTGCGCGGGCTTCGGTAGTTGTGGCTTGCGGGCTCTAGAGCACAGGCTCAGTAGTTGTGGCGCACGGACTTAGTTGCTCTGTGGCATGTGGGATCTTCCCAGACCAGGGCTCGAACCCATGTCCCCTGCATTGGCAGGCGGATTCTTAACCACTGCGCCACCAGGGAAGCCCTCTAATCTATTTTTAATGCATAGGGTTTTTATTTTACTTTTTCTATATATGTATAAATTTCATAATGTATTAAATGAAAAAATTATTTCTGTGATAATTTTGTAAGTGTAATTAAAAAAAATTATCAGTACACAGCGTTCCATAGAATGAAAAGTTGCTGCTGTTATTTGTTCTTGTTAGAACAAGAAGATCCCCTGGAAGAAATATCAGATTCTCTATCAGAGCTTGACCCCAGCTTCTGCTGAAAGTAGTATTTCTCTAGAGTTAACTTTTTGATTGCTGACAAGAACTAGTCTGTTTGCCCTGGAAGTTTGGTCTTGATGCATACTCATTAACACGGCTTTCTGCTGCCCTGATCTTTGCTACTTTGCTCATTTGTTCATTCATGCATTTCCCCTCCCCCCTCCCTTTCTTTCTTACTCTCTCTCCCTGCCCTGCCTTCCCCTCTTTGCTTCTCTCACTCCCTCCTTCCCTCTCTCACTCCCTTCCCTTCCTCCCTTCTTTCCCTCTATCCACAATAAGAGCATATTTTCTTCTAAGTCCTCAGCTTGGCTCTGGGGATTTAAAGGTGAATAGACAATTGAGGGACTCATACTAAAGGGGGGACACGTTTATGAATCTTTGTCAGGATGTGCCACTAGCTCATCTGTGCACACACGGGGAGCAGTGCCTTACTCGTTCTGAAGAGGGTAGAGAAGGCTTCCTGGGGTGATGACATGTACCTGAGTTGTGAAAGGTGAGTAGGAGTTTGCTAGGGCAGGTGGGTGGAAGAGACATTTAGGCAGAGGGCACAGAAGTGAGAACAGTGGTGATGGTGTGGCTCAAGCTTATCTGTAGTATTTTGTTATTGTTGTTGTGTTTTTTAAGCAGTTTTATTCAGATAATGATTCTCCTACCATACACCATTTGAAGTGTACAATTAAGTAGTTTTTAGTGTATTCACAGCATTGTGCATTCATCACCACAGTCAATTTAAAACATTTTCATTGCCCCAAACAAACTGCTTTAGCTGTCACCCCTCAGTCCTCCTTGCTCACTTTCCCAGGCCTGGGTAATCAACAGTCTGCTTTCTGACTCTTTTGACATTTCATTTAAGTAGAATCATATGACGTGTGTTCCCTTGTGACTGACCTCTTTCACTTATCAGGTTTTCAAGGTCCATCCGTGTTATAACATGTATCACTACTTCATTTCTTTTTATTGCCTAATAATATTCTGTTTTATGGATATACCACATTTTATTTCTCCATTCATCACCTGATGGATGTTTGGGTTTTTCCTACTTTTTGGCTATTAGGGATAATGCTGCTATGGACATTGATGTACAATTTTTTGTGTGGACATATAGTTTTATTTCTCTAGGCTATACATCCAGAAAAGGAATTTCTAGATCATATGTTAACTCTATGCTTAACAATTTGAGGACCTGCCAGACTGTTAGCTATACTAATAGTCAAATTAGCCATACTGTTTTACATTCTGATCAGCAGTGCATGATGGTTCCAATTTCTCTATGTTCTCGTCAACACTTGTTATTATTTTATTTTATTTATTTTTATTATAGTCATCCTAGTAGATGTGAAGTGGTAACTCCTGGTAGTTTTGCTTTGCATTTTCCTGATGGGTATTGATGTTGAACATCTTTTCATGTGATGATGATTTATTTGTATATCTTTGGAGGAATGTCTATTCAGAGCTCTTGACCATTTCTAATCAGATTATTTGCCTTATTTAAATCATTGAATTGTAATAATTTTTATATTGTCTCTAGTGTTTTGAAGCAAAATTAAGACTAGAATACTTTACTTTTGACTTTAAGTAGAAAATGACTCAAACAAAAGTTTGAATCACCTAAAAGAAAGAAAATTTAAATCTGAAAAGTAGATTTGGAGATAGGGGATATCAATATTAATTTTCAAAAGTGGTAACATTAATATATTCCACAAGTCAAATTCTAGTTAAATGATCTTACTTGTTTTATTAAGCTAATTCTCCCTATTTATGTGCACTGGTGTCAGATAATCAAATACTCGCTTCTCTTAGGAAGTCCCCAGCTGCTCTGACAAATGGGCAAGGTTTTCTAATCATTTCCTAATCTATTTCTTTCCCAAATTATCCTTTAAGGCAAAATGGTTTTTCTTCTCTTTGTCTCTTATTCTTTGTCTCAAATTGGTAAAACATACTTGTAATTTTAGAAAGTTTGATACTGTCATTTGGGGATATTATTTATGAATATCTGTCAATCAATTGAACAGCGGTTATTGGATGCCCGCTTAGGTATACAGTTGGCTCACTTTGTTTCTCTCCGGGAGTCATAGTCAAAATATATAACATTGGTGTGGTGTGGGCATTAACAAATCCGAATGGACACTGGCTTTAAAGTACTTCACTCACAGTCAGTTTCATTATTCCAGTCATAGATCTTTGTCATTCTTCTTTGTACTTTGAACTCCAGTGAACCTATGCCTAGTCCATAGCTTAATTTTTGATCTGGATCTTTCCTCCCTTGGCAGTATCCTATGGATATTTCTCTTTTGATTACCAAACTGGTGATTGTTTTGACCCAGTAAGATTGCTGGGTCAAAATCCTAGAGGTAGCTCTGGTATTAGCGATAATAATATTCAGCAGATAACCTAAACTTCCCTTCAAGGAGATACTTCTGTATTCCAGAATTGGTCATGGAAGTGTACCATTCCAAGCAGATGAATCAAGTTATCGATTTGTGCTAAACAGTTGAGCATTGTATATAATCTGAATGGAGACCAGATGTTTTGCAAATTTGCTAGTGAGTGGTTTCTCTAGGTTGTTATGATTTGCTCTTTGGCTAAATAGAACTCTTTTCAATATACCACTTTTAAAATGTTTGAATCAGGAAGGAAATTTTCCATGGAATACATGACTGTAAAGATACAATTGGACTAGTCGGCTGCTCTGAAAAGCCATCTTTTCATTGTCCACGAGACGGGCTCCCTGTCCACTGCAGCCACAGGTCTGTATGCCTCCTCCGCAGACATGGACTCAGGCTGCTTCATTGCCAGAGTCCCCGAACTGGGGCTTTCTTTTTTGTCTGCTGCCTTGGATCTCCGGTGTGCCCCACCATGTCAGACACGGCCATGGACACCAGCTCTGAGATCATCACCAAGGACTTAAAGGAGAAGAAGGAAGTTGTGGAGGAGGTAGAGAGTGGAAGAGGTATACTGCTAATGGGACGGCTAACGAGGTAAATGGGGAGCAGGAGGCTGCCAGTGAGGTAGAAGAAGGTGGGGAGGGAGTGGAGGAGGGGGAAGGAGGCCGTGGGGAGGAAGAGGGTGGACTGAGGACAAGGAGGCTGAGGCAGCTATGGGCAGATGGGCAGCTGAAGGTGACGAGGATGACAGTGTTGACACCAAGAAGCAGAAAACTGATGAGGATGACTCGACAGCAAAAAAGAAAAAGTTAAACTAAAAAAAAAGGATGCGGGGGAAGGCCACCCTGAGCCATTCACTCCCCACTTCCTGTCTCAGAATCTAAACATGATTACCTTGGAGAAGAGAGGCCCCCATGCTGCCCACTGCGGGCAGGGTCACCTGCAGGTGACGCGTGCTCCCCAGCACCCAACCAAACCCACGACGGGAATTTGCAACAGGAGAAGAAAAAAACGCAGATCTTTCAGGGTCCTGCTTCTTTTCTTAAAGGTGACATGGAAGACAAACTTATGGTTACCAAAGAGGAAAACTGGGGTGGGGGGGGATGAATTAGGTGTTTGCTATTAATATATACACACTACTATATGTAAAATAGATAACCAACAAGGGCCTACTATAGCACAGGGAACTATATTCAATATCTTGTAATTACCTATAATGGAAAAGAATCTGAAAAAGAACAGATTTATATATATATCAATATGTATATATTTGTATAACTGAGTCACTTTGCTGTACGCTTGAAACTAACACAACACTGTAAATCAGCTATACTTCAATTTAAAAAAAAGTGCTTTCAAAAGGAAGATTTGTTTGTATTTTAATTTGCATTTTTATTTTTGAACATACTGTTAGGGGTCAGCCATTTTTAAGGATCTTGGATGACCAGACCAGCCTTTGGAGTGTTCTCTGTCCTACTTCAGACTTTACTTGTTGTGTGACCATGTTCATTATAATCTCAAAGGAGAAAAAAAAACTGGTTAAAAAAAAAAACAAAGCAAAAGCAACAACAAAAACAGTCTTATTCCCAGGATGCCAGTAACTTTTTTTGGGTATGTACTTAGCTGTACTATAAGTAGTTTTATGAGATGGTTATAAAGGCCAAAGATAAAAGATTAATTTTTTCCCCTTTTTTTCTCTATGAAGTGACTGGTTTTTTTTTTTGGTCTGTTGATGTATGTGTGAAACACTATTGTCCAACAATAAACTGGAATTTTATTTTACTGAGTTCTTTAAAAAAAAAAAAGATACAATTATATATTTTTAAACAACTGTATTTTTTGGTTTGTAGCAAATTCTCAATAATGAATTATTTTCTCCTTACCAAAATACAGTTGCAGTTGGCTGCCAATAGTGTGTATCTTATTCGCCCACTTTTCATTGTCCACACGTATAGATTATCCATGATAATCTAGTTAAAACAAAACAACTCTTGCTTCCCTTTGGTTCATTGATAGTTTTCATAATTGTTGTAATGGCAGCCGTAGGGAGGGAGGAGACTTATACAAGGGTGGCAGCCGTGGAGATAAATAGCAGACATATTCACGTTCTTTGGAGGTAAAATCCTTTGGGAGTTGTTGGATTTGCTGCAGGAGATGGTGAGGTGAAAGGAATGATTAATGATGACTCCCAGGTTTCTGGTTCCAGCATCTGAGTACACCTAGATGTACTCTTAGATCTGAGATGCCATTTGTGGAGATGGGGAATTCTGGAAGATGGAAGGTTTAGTCATTTGCCTGCTGGCTCTCAGTTTCAATTCCCTGACTTCCTCTGTCCTCTGTATTGCATGGAACTGCATTTCAGTCTCCTTGCCTTTTGGCTTTTGTGGTTAGATTTGGCCAATAGGAGGCGCTAACGGAAGCCTGGCGGATGGAGTAGGGAGAAAGGAGGGTGGTTTCCTCCCACTCTTGTTGCTCTGGGTCCGGTTCCAGGAAGTGGCAGCTTCATTCCTGTGGCTTCAGTCCCTATCAGGCAGCTCCTCCGTTCGTTGCGGTGCTGCTTTCCGACGGCAGCTCCTGTTGCTGCTCTTGCCTCTGCCAGTGATCACAGCTTCTGGGCTCTTCCAGTCAGTCCCTCCAGCCCTTAGGCTGATGATGGTTTCCGGCTGTTACTCATCTCCTGGTTGCTTCACCCTTCCCCATTTGGTGAAGACATTTGGTGTCTTGGCTTTTCCATCGCCCACGTAACCACACTTCTGTGTTAATTTTTCTTTATCTTTACGCCTAGAGTGGTTTCTGTTTTCCTAACTAGAACCTGAAAATTTGAGAGTTCAGTTTTGGAAATGGTCTGTGTCCAGTTTAATATTTTTTCAGTCTGTTCCAGTGGAGATGTTACTAGATGAGTTGTATAGTGAGCTCAGATGGATGTCTGAACTGGGAGAATAAATTTGGGTTATCACCTCTCAGTGCACTGGTAGTATTTAAAACCATGAGAGGTATGGTTGGAATCATCCAGTGAATAGATGACAAGGGAACCAAAATCTAGTCCTAAGGAACTCTACTTCATGGAGGGCAGATGGGAATGGATAAAGTAGAGCAGCCAAGGAGGTAGGAGGAAAACAGGAGAGTGATGCTATCCACAACGTAAAGAAAAAAGTGTTTGACTGCATGGTGCGCTGTCTATGGCATTTGACATCCGTTCCCTTGGTGAAAGTGGTTTCCGGGGAATGGAAAGTGGTTGAAGGTCTTCATCAAAATGAAGTGGTGGAAAAGTGGATGGGAGGTGGCAGAGTATATCTGGTACAGAGAGACACGTCTTTCCAGATGTTTGACTATGGAAGGGAGTAAAGAAATGGGAAGATAGGAGGATTAAGACAAGCTACAGTTTTTACAGTTGCTTTTTTTACTTTGAAAATGCTAAATTTTTGAATAGGTTCAAAAATAAAAAATAAGTTATACAAGGAAAAAATCTTCCTCTTGTTTCCCATCAGTCCTATTCGACTCCCTCCTCCCCATCCCAGCCATTGCTATTTGTTTCTGATGTACATCCAAAAATTTTTTTAATATGAATACAAGCAAATGTGAATATGTATTCTCAGTTTCCAGTGGTAGCATAGTATATATATATTTTTTAGTGTCTTATTATTTTCTTTGAACAATGTGTCCTGAAGATCTTTTTATATTAGGACTTAGAGGTTATTCTTTTTTTTTTTTTCTTTTGTAAGTAGCTTATAGGAGTCTCAATTCTTTTTTTTTAAATTTAATTTTTATTTTATATTAGAGTATAGTTGATTTACAGTGTTGTGTTAGTTTCAGGCGTATGGCAAAGTGATTCAGTTATACATATACATTTATCCATTCTTTTTCAGATTCCTTTCCCACATAGGTTATTACAGATTACTGAGTAGAATTCCCTGTGCTATACAGTAGGTCCTTATTGATTATCTATTTTATATATAGTAGTGTATATATGTTAATCCCAAACTCCTAATTTATCTCTCCCCACATAGGAGTCTCAATTCTGAATAAACTAAAATGTCTTTAGTCAGTCACCTTTTGCTGTTAGAAATAAAGCTGCAATTAATGACTTTGCATCTGTGCAAGTACGTTTGTCATAGCTAAATTCTTGGAACTTCTTGGTCAGAGGATATGCATTTGCCATTTCGGGAGATCATGTCAAATTGCCTCCATAGCTGGTGGCCTAGTTTATATTCCCACCAGCAATGCGTGAGAGTGCCTGTTTCCTCACAGTTACATCAGTTCAGTGTGTTATCAAACTTTTGGGATTTCGACAATATAGGAAGTGAAGAAAAATGGTACAGTTTTTTTGGGGGGTGCAGTTTTAGTTTGCATTGATTAAGAATGGGGTTCAACATCTTTTTGTATGTTCAAGAGCCGTATGTGTTTCTTCCTTCGTAAACTGTTCATATTCTTTGCCCACTTTTTTTCAATTAGATTTTGGTCATCTCAACATTTGAATTTTACTTATTAGGCCTGAGGGCCTAAAGGCCCAGTGTGGCAGGAACATAGTAGCATACAAGGTGGGCTTTGGATAGAGGGGTGGGGACCAGATCATGCAGTCCCCTCTAAAGTCCATTTGGTGTATTTATTGCTTCTTAGTTTACAAACCTATTTAACACCTAGAAATAGATATCCTTTTGGGGATTCTTTAGACACAGTTACTTCTGAAGTAATTATATATCGGGATCAGCAGAGCAATTTAATCTGGAAAGAGAATGGGGGAATATTAGCAGTGTTCTGTTCTACATAGTAAGTAAATGGTCTGTCTGTCTAGCGCTCTGATTTTGATTATGACCAGGTCTGTTTCGCTATATAATTAATCTTCAGTAGTTACTGGTAGAGTTTTGCCAGCTCTTATTTTTCATTTAGGAGAAAAAAATGTTCTTTTCCCTTCATACAGTAAACAGAGTTCAAGCTGACCCTTAGTTTCCTCATCTTATTTCTGCGAAGCGCTCAGCATGACTGTTTTAAAAGAACAAACTCATTATGCGTGTAATCTCCAAGCGTAAGTGCTTTCCCCAGGAGCTGCTATGTTCTACTTCACTCAGAAACACGCCGAACAGTCACCAACACTGCACAATGGAGGAGGGTCAGTTCTTGCTATACGTATTTCAGTGAGGGAGCTAGAGATACTCTGTCAGTCTGTCTCTCTTTCATTTCTCCTCTTCATCTTTCCTACACCATCTTTTTCTCCCTGTCTTCTCCCCAGCCTCCCACTCCTCCAAGCCTAGCTGGTTAAAGGGAGCATTCTTTGTCATGGATCACTTTGCTTTTATAAAATAGATTTTGAAAGCATGGTTACTCCATGCTGTGCGTTTCCACAGTCCCTATAAAGAACAATAAATGAAATGTGGAAGGAAAATATGAATCTGTTGACTAGAATTTTTCTTTTGCCTTTTATTGGTTTTAAGATGTTTTTCAATATGCTCCTTAAAGGTGCTTTAAAATTTTTGTATTATAGCATGCTCTATTCTCTGAGTTTTTAGTAGGCATCCAATGGTTTGTATTACATAAATAAACTCCCAGCTGTGATTAAACATAATGGACATTTAAACTGTTTGGACTTGCCTTGCCTTCCAGAGTTCTGTGGTAAAAAATTCCCCCCAAATCCTGTTGGGTCCAAAATAATCAAGACTTTTCTCCCTCTTCGTTTTGTTTTTAGTGAATTTTTATTTGTCTCAGCTTGCTTAGCTGCCTTACTTAAATTATGGATTTAAGTAGTTTAAGGCTCCTCTTACTGTGTGAGGCTGCTCCTCTAGTTGACTTTCAGATGGAACAGTTGTGTAAGGTAAATGGTTTATCATGGGTACTGTTGATATGAACCATGCCCATCTCTTCTGTAATGCCACCGTTATGCAGAAGGCTGCAGGGGGAAGGGAAGATTGGTTGCTTTGAAAGTCGGCCTGTGCTCTGCAGTAATGCTCCTGCACTCAGTATTTTTCTTTTTTTGAATTTTTGAATTTTATTTTTTTAAAATTTTTTTATATAGCAGGTTCTTATTAGTTATCCATTTTATATGCACTGAGTATTAATTCTTTCTTTACTTGCCTGTTTCCCACTGATAACAGAAGGCCAAGAGCTGACATGTTCAAGATCTTGGAAATTTTGGAAATAGCCAAACAGCTCCTTTTGAAGCCTGGTTATTTGTCTTATTAGAAGTAGTATCATGAGGCAACCTCAAGGTCATGTAATACATTTTTTACTTTGTTTTTAGGTATTGTCTATATTATTTTTGATCAAGAAGCAAAGAGCCCCTAATGAGGCATTCTAATTTCCTTAAATTTACAGTCTCTGAAGTCAGTTTGTCTGGATTTCTCATCCTGGCCCCCTCTCTTACTGTGTGATTTTAGGCAAGTTACTTATCCTTTCTAAGCCTTAGATTCCCTCTCTGTAAAACTGGAGTAAAAGTTGAACCCACCTCAAATTGGGAGGATTAAATGGGAAAATAAAAAGGAGTATGACGTGCTTGGCTCATTGCTGGGTACATAATATGTACTCAATAATGTTAGCTATTATCATTATTGCTAATCAGATTTTTATGACTTTGGATTTAGAAGTAATTTATCTTGTATACATAAAGAAATAGTTTGGAAAGTAAATGCGTTTCGATTAAAACAAATAATAGTTTGTTTCTCCATCCTCACACTCAAAGTGGGTGGTGTGTCAATGACCATCATTTTCTTGGTTCAGTGAGTGCAAAAGCTTTTAGCAGTGGGGAGAAAAGTCCCAGAAAATGTATATCAGGTCACTGTTTTCATGATGGATCACAGCAGGAAAATAGTTTATGTTCTTACCTTAAAATGAAAGAACACTATTGATTCTGAGCCCTATGAAAAAGGATATTAAAAAAATTTTTTTAAAGGCTTGATTAGTTTTTTTTAGTTTAGTTTAAATGCTGTTAGAAATTCAAACAATGCAGACGGAGGTAAATTAAATATTAATGTGTCCCTTCTCAGGGTTAAACTTTATAAAATTACAAAAGTAATATCCATGCAAGTTTAAACAAAAAAAAAGAGACTATAAAAGTGCATATTAAGACCATATTGGAGGCCAGCTGAACCTTCATCTTATTTCCAAGGGCAAACACTTCAAACGGTTTCATATTTATGCTTCGAGAATTTTTTTTTTTACTTAGAACAGGATTTCCTCTTTTTCCATTTTAAAACACAAGTGAAATACAAGACCTACTCTTCACTTTGCTTTCATCTGATGATATAACAAAGATTATTATAAATTAGTACTTACAGATTTATCTTGCTTTTTAAACAGCTGAATGGCATTTTAGATGCAGTCTCATAATTTATTTAACCAGTCTCCCTATAATGGATATGTAGGCTTTCCAAGTTTTTTGCTTTGTCAGTAATCTTCCATGTGAATTTTAAAATTTATATGTGTGTACATATATATGTATATGTATATGTGTGTGTTTGTATATAAATATGTGTGTGTGGTGCAAGTATCCTACAAGCATGTGTAGGAGAAATTCTCATGCACATTTAAATTTTTGACAGCTATTCCCATGTTGCATTCCAAAGAGTTTCATCAGAATAGACTCCATCAGCAGAGTAGAGCTTGCCAGCTTCCCCATTCCTTTGCTAGCACTAGGTAGTACCATACTTTCTAATATTTTCCAATTTGGTATGAGCACAAAGGATCTTATTTCATTTCACATTAAAAAAATTCAGTGAGATCAGTGTATATCGGGGTAAAGTTCTAATAGAGCAAACATCTAAATGTAGAACCCTGTGTGTATTAAAATAAAACATGGGTGAATTCCTTAATAATCTGGGAGTAGAGGAAACTTTCTAATTATGACTGAAAATCTGGAAGCAGTAAGAGAAAAGTTTGATAGATTAGCAGATACAAACTATTATATATAGGATGGATAAACAACAGGGTCCTATTGTATAGCACAGGGAATTATATTCAACATCATGTGATAAACCATAATGGAAAAGAATATGAAAAAGAATATATATAGGTATAACTGAGTCTCTTTGCTATACAGTGGAAAGTAACAGAACATTGTAAATCAACTATACTTCAATAAAATTAAAAAAAGAGAAAAGTTTGATAAATTTGATATCCTGAATATAAAAAAGCATGAAGAAACTATAAAAAAAGTAAAATAACAAGCCGGGAGAAAATATTGTAACTTCTATCATAGACAAAAGATTAACATCCTCTTTGTGTGTGTGTGTATATTTGTGTGTATTTGTAAATGAAAACTAGAGATTAAAGTGACTATTTATCCTGATAGAAAAATGGGCAAAAGATCTGAACAGATGGAAAACGGGGGGGAAAAACCCCCAACTCTGCAAAGGCCCTTAAACATGTGAAAAAATGCTCAACTCATTCTTAATAAGAGAAACGCACAGTTCAAATCCTACTGGCTTCCTGTTTCTCACCGCATTGCCCGAAGTACAGAGGTTTGATAGCACACTCCGTGGGTGATACTGTCGATAGATGGGCAGTCTCGTGCATTGCTCATGGGAATGTGAAGCCATGCACCCCTTATGGAGGGGAATTTATCCTTTGACCCAACAGTCACACCTTTTTGGACTTGATTCCACAGGTAATCTGGGAAAAATACAAAATGATATATGTACAGTGCTATTCATTGCGGCACCATTTGAAATAATGAAAGACTGTAAGTAGTCAAATCTTGAGGTCTACATTACATCTGGCTAGCCTCAAGTGTGTAGCTTTTTACCCCAGTACTGATATCCCAGCTCTGGCATTGGCAATATTTGGCTTATGTGCAGATGATTTTCAGCTGCGTGTCACGGGTTAACAAGGACAAGTGTTGGAGGACAGGTCTCACGGTAGGTAGAATTGTTTCCTGGGTCTTCTCGAAGTCTGTGCCTCCAGTCTTGGTGCCTTCTTACTGCCTTTCCCTTCCGTGGTCCGTTCTTGCCCATTTCCCTAGTCCTGTCCCCTGTGTTCTCCTCTCTAATTCTGTTTCCCTGTCCCAGGCACTGGAGAACCTGACGTGGATGCTCTGATTAAGGCAAGAACATAAGCTGTTAACCTTCTCTTAGCAGATAGTTAACCCAGTAACCTAATTACCTACTAGCAGTGGGATGTTTGAACAATTATTTTATTTGGGGTGGTGAGGTTCTAGAAACTGCACGTCTTCTGGTATTTCCCGATTGTTCTAGATGCTGCTGCTCTAAGGTAGACATGCCAAATACTAGCTTATTTCTTCTGTTTCACATGCATCTCACCCCCACCCTGCCTCCTATATTAATGTTTGAAGTTGGGATGTATCTTAAAACTTAAAAGAACAGAGAATAATGTTCCACCTCTCTTGAAGAGCTGTTACAAAGTTGGTTGTGTTTCTTGTTGTTGATGGCATCTTAAAACCCAGGAAATGTGTTCATAGGGGGCAAAACATGTGGAATCAGCATTACTTATTGGCAAATAGCCATATACGATTTTCCTCCTCACTCCCCTTTTGTAGTGAGTTTGTTTTCTGTGTTATTTAAAAACCTTAAAAAAGGGCCTTTGCTGGGTGATTGTAAGTTGGCACAGAGCAAGCAAGTACTCAAAATTGAGAAAGGAAAATGAAAAAGGGTGGAGGACCATCTTATTTTTTTTGGTAACAATACTAATATTTATACAGATATCTTTCTTGAACTCTTAGCATTTAACACAATTGATTATTTCTTTTAAATTTAATTTTATTTATTTATTTATGGCTGTGTTGGGTCTTCGTTTCTGTGCGAGGGCTTTCTCTAGTTGTGGCAAGCGGGGGCCACTCTTCATCGCGGCGCGCGGGCCTCTCACCACCGTGGCCTCACTTGTTGAGGACCACAGGCTCCAGACGCGCAGGCTCAGTAACTGTGGCTCACGGGCCCAGCTGCTCTGCGGTATGTGGGATCTTCCCAGACCAGGGCTCGAACCTGTGTCCTCTGCATTGGCAGGCAGGCTCTCAACCACTGCGCCACCAGGGAAGCCCTGATTATTTCTTTTTAAAGTACTTTCTTCTCTGGATTTCTATGACACCATGCTCCCTAGTTTTTATCCTCTTATCTTATTGGCTGTTCCTTTTCCATGTCCTTTTCTCATCTCAACTCCATCAGACCATTGAACAACCCGATGTTCTGTCTTCTGCTTTTTCTCTCTCCTTTTTCCCCCCACCCTATATTCTCTCCTTAGGTGAGCACATCCATTCCTATAAATTCAGATATCTTCTTAGGGTTTAGATTCTCCCATTTGTGTCTCCAGCCTGGAAGACTTCTGTGAGCTTTGGTTTCATATATACAAATGGCTCATCAGTATTTCTAGTTGGACATTTAATAGGGATCTCAAACACAACATGGCCACAACAGAACTACCAGTTCTCTGTTCCCCAAATCCGTGCCTTTCCAAACCTCCCTCATCTCAATAAATGGCACCTCAGTAACTGATGCTCAGGCCAGAATCCCTTCCACGTGTTTAGGGATCCTACATGATTTCTTCTTGCACGACTCATACCTGATCTAACAGTGAATTCTTTAAATTCTGCCTCCAAAACATGCCTCCATTCACTTCTCATTCTTGCCATTGCTATAATCCCAGGTTTCCATGGTCTTTCGCTTACTCTTAGACCAGTGTATCAGCTTCCAACTGATTTTCTTGCCTTTACTTTTTTCCCCACTTCTTTTACTTTTACCCCATCTACAGACTTATTCACAGTGTTTCCAGAATGGGATTTCTGAAGTAGGAATTAGTTCATGTTTGAAACCCAGTGGTGACTTCTCATTACTCTTAGAATAAATGTAATTTTCTTAACTTGCCAATATTATCTGGTTCCTGCCTACCTCTTGGACCTTTCTCTCCCTGTGTCCAATCACACTGGTCTTCTCTCTGTTACTGGAACATGACAAGTTTGGGCCTGTTTCATGGCCTCTGCACTTGTGCTATTTTCTCCTTGGAATGCTCTTTCTTCTGATCTTTGCGTGGCAGATTCCTTCCCATTGTTTAAGTCTCAACTCAGATTTAAGCTTCCAAGGGAGACTTATTTTGACCAGCAACCCCACAATTATTCTCTGTTCATTACTCTCTTTAATCATCTTAATATCATTGACTGGTACCTGAAATTATCTTGCTTATTTCTCTGTCTTTTGTTTTGATCAGACTTCCTCTTTAAGGCTGTAAACTCCTTGAGGGTGGAAATTGGCTTCACTCTCATATCCCTAGTACTTAGAACAGAGCCTGACACATAGTAAATCCTCGTTGTGTTTTGGTAGTTGACTGATTTATGCTCATAAGTAGAACAATCTTTTGACAATATTAAGTAAGATATATTAGCACAAAACTGAGTTCGGAAATAATTGGATAAGAAATTCCTGTGTTGGGCTTCCCTGGTGGTGCAGTGGTTGAGAATCTGCCTGCCAATGCAGGGGACACGGGTTCGAGCCCTGGTCCGGGAGGATCCCACATGCCGCGGAGCAACTAGGCCCGTGAGCCACAATTACTGAGCCTGCGCGTCTGGAGCCGGTGCTCCGCAACAAGAGAGGCCGCGATAATGAGAGGCCCGCACACCGCGATGAAGAGTGGCCCCCACTTGCCGCAACTAGAGAAAGCCCTCGCACAGAAATGAAGACCCAACACAGCCATAAACAAACAAACAAACATACACCAAAAAGTTAAAAAAAAAAAAAAGCAACGGCTGCACATTCCCCAATTTAAAAAAAAAAAAAATCACAATGCCTGAGAGTGAAAGGCCTTTCGGTTTATTTAAAAAAAAAAAAAAAAGAAAGAAAGAAACTCCTGTGTTCATCAGAGAAGGGACATTGTCTTTTTGGGGGTGGTTACCAAAAAGTTAGGTAATTTTGTGGGCGTTTTGGTATATTCACAGGATTCCTGTTGATTGCAATTACTGGATCACCAGGCAGTATTCACTTTATTTTGTAAGTCAGTACATTTCAACATTGGCAAAATTCCAGACAGCGTAGAATAATATGCCTTATTTATTGCTGGAGTTCTCCTTGAGAGGGCTTTTGCTGAAGTATGGGGAGAGTTGTCTGATGATTTTATGGTGACTGAAGAGAAGAATGTGCCAGGATACAAAGTTGGCATCTGGCACAGATAGTTCTGTCTTTTGATTTTTGTTTGTTTGTTTGAAGTAAATCTGTATCTCTGTATTTTTATCATTAGCTAACAGACATCCATGACTTTTTCTTATGTGCATAATACATTGCTCATAGTATTGCTTCGTCTTTCAAAATTCAACATTCATTCAGTAAATACTTATTTAATGAGTATCTACCATGTACGAGGCACTGTAATAAGTGCTGGGGATATGGCTGTGAATAAGATAAAGTCTCAGCCCTAAATATTTGTTAAATAAATTGATGACTTTCTTGGAGTTTATTTCAGAGGATTGGTATGGCCTTCAGAGCTTTAGGGAATTGATAGATGGCATCTAACAAACCATATGCATGTGGTCCCACACATTATCCCTCTGTCATCTTTTTTCTTGTACCTACTTGTACATTGTCTAGTGTTCTATGGTTATTAGAATGTCTGTTCTGTGCCCATCACTGTGTTAGGCCCTGGACATTCAGAGAGCAGCAGAAAAAAATGTTGTCTTCAGTGTCTCTTAAATAGTAATAAAGACAGGCTGGAAAAATGAATTATTTTAATACAGAATTGTAAAGTGCAAGAATAGTCTAGACACAGTCTACTGTGGGAGTGCAGAGAGGAGGCATCTCACAAACATCAAGCTGAAACTGAAGGATGAATAGGAGTTAGCCAGGTGGATAGGCAGGTGAAAGGAGTATGAGCTGTCATTCTGTGAAGAAAATAAAGGTATTCTAGGCAGATGGGATAGTGCAAGCTTGAGGAGTTTGGTTTGGTGTGGCTGGAAGGAGAGACGAATATAGGGAGAAATGAATATCGCAGTTGAGGAGGTGGAGATCTGGATAGGTCTTGAATACCAATTGTAAATCACTGTAAGATTGAAAAGGTACTACGATCAGATTGCTACTAGAGGATTATCTTTTAGGTGGCATCGTGGAGACTAATTTGGAGGGAACTAGAAGAGGTAGGTGAATGCTCGTCATTTCCAAGTTTTGAGCAGGCAAGTGGCGTAATCAGATCACTGTTTTACGAAAGGTCACTCTGGCTGCTGGGTGGGAAAATAGATGACTGGGTGAGGGTGGGGAGTATGAATGGAAGGAGGGAGACGAGTTAGGAGGGATCCTAGTATTCAGCTGATGTATGGTAATGAGGAGCTTTCCTTTTCAAGAATTGAGGATCTTACCTCTTTGTAAAAAATTTACCATTTTTATAATAAAATGTTGGGGGAAAAGGTTTTGCCAAGTTACTAGAAGCTTGGATGTGCTCACCATCCCTCTCGTGTAATGCTCTCACTGGAAGCTCCATTCCCAGGTAGAGAATGTACACACAGACATCCATATGTCCTTAGTTCTTCATGTCTTTTGACCTTTGCTTCTGTTCTTATTGAAATACCATTGAAGGTGCTGCAGTTTTCAGCTTTGGTTTTCCTTTCATTGTGGTAATCCTATTTTAATGTATAAGTCCTTCTAGGCAGCAGGGTTGTTGGAATAGCATCAAGCACTTCAGGCATTTATGAATTCATTTCGAGGGACTTCCCTGGTGGCGCAGTGGTTAAGAATCCGCCTACTAATGCAGGAGACATGGGTTCTAGCCCTGGTCCGGGAAGATTCCACATGCCGCGGAGCACCTAAGCCCGTGCACCACAACTACTGAGCCTGCGCTCTAGAGCCTGCGAGCCACAACTACTGCAGCCCGTGTACCACAACTACTGAAGCCCACGCGCCTAGAACCTGTGCTCTGCAACGAGAGAAGCCACCGCAATGAGAAGCCCACGCACCGCAACGAAGAGTAGCCCCCGCTCACCACAACTGGAGAAAGCCTGCGCATAGCAATGAAGACCCAGTGCAGCCATACATACATACGTACATGCGTACATAAATATTCATTTCGATAAATGTGATGGGTTTGGTTTGGGTAATTTGTTGTGTTGCTGGTGAGTTTGTTATAGTGTATAACAGTATCTAATCAAATTAGTGAGGAATAAAAGGCTCACTTTGATGTAAATCATTAACTTTTTCAAAGAAGACAAACAATATTTTTAGTAACATCTCAAGCTGAAGAATATTCAGTGTATAATACATGTGCTTGAAAAATATTAACACACAGCCTGAAAAGGGGCAATTAATTTCATGTTCAGAGGTAAGATTAGGCCGGTTTCACTTTAGTTTTTGGAAGTATTAAATACTCGCAAGTATTCAAAATGTTCGAAGAAAATGCTTATCCTCTTTATATTTTAAATGAGAAGATAATAGCACAGGTTATATATTTTAATATTTATTTCTCACCAATGTTTCCATGTTGAAGCAGTTATCTACTATATTGTAATTGCCTGTTTACTTGACTCTACCCACTAGCTCTCTCTCCTCTCCCCCTGCAGTCCCAGTGCCATCTGAGTAAGCACTTGGATATTTTTGGCTGATTAAATGTGATACTTACTTTTCTTTTTCATATTTATCTTTTTAATAGAAAATGCATCAGAGGCAGACTTATGGCTCCTGAATAGTTGTACTGTAAAAAATCCGGCTGAAGACCACTTTAGAAACTCAATTAAGTAAGTGGAAGTTGATTTTTTTCTTATCTTTTATAAGTGATGTAAGAATTAATTTTCAGGAAATTAGCTTTTAAAAGATTCCTAACATTACAAATACTCAGTATGTTATCAACAAAAGTATGAGTTGGACTTTGGGCATTATACTGTTTTGAATTTATCTGATAAGGAATGAAACTTTAAGGTAGACTTTTCTAATAGGTATTTGAGTATTTGTGAAGTTAGCTAATAGGTGATTTGAATATCTGTCAAGTATTAACAACATACTTTTCTCAGGGAATCCAGTCTCTGCTTTTGAAACTATCCAAAGCAGTCCTTACCTCTTTTCTCTTCCCTGTCCGTCAGCACTGTTCTAATAATGCCTGGCCATCAAGGGAAGTACAGTTTATTGGGGAAGTGGGCATGTAATCCATGGTTCTTGAATTGTTCCTCAAGTTACAGTGAAAGAAGTATCTTTTTTTCACATCTCTGAATCTTACTCCACCCACTCCACCCACTTCTTACAACCTTCATTCTATAAATTATTTCCTCATTCACCTCTATTTTCATCTCTCCAGCGCCATTGGTGCCTTTTCATTGGTATTTAAACAAGCTCAGATCTACTCAGCCCCATACACCCCTTTTAGCTCTGGTCCTGTTTTTCTTCTTGCCTTCCCCAAGAGACGTTTACAATTTTTGGCCGTGCTGCGCGGCACGTGAGATCTTAGTTCCTGGACCAGGGATCAAACCCCCTGCAGTGGAGGCGCGGAATCTTAACCGCTGGACCGCCAGGGAAGTCCCCTGAGAGACTTCTTAAGATTTTTCATTTCCTGACTTCACTCTCAAACTCACCCCGCACCACATTGGTTTTATTGTCAAATATATCATACATAAATGAGTTTATGAAACATGTACAGTTTAAATAAGGTTAACAAACTTAACACCTAATATCTACCACCCAGCATAAGAAATAAAGCATTGCTGAGACCTTAGAAACTGCCCCGTTGTCCCTCTTTCAGTCATATCCCTGAGATGTAACCTTTATCCTGACTTTTGTGGGTCATTCCCTTCCTTTTATTAGTAAATTTATCGTCTATTAAATATATCTCTAAACAATGTGTTGTTTAGTTTTGCCCTCTTTTAAACTTCATTTATTGGACTTATACCGTTTGTGTTCTGAGATTTGCTTCTTTTCCTTAACATTTTGCTTTTAGATTTATCCATGTTGATGGATGTAAAATAACTGGCCATTCATAGTATTTTACTGAATGAATTTGTCACAATTTATCCATTTTATTATTGAAAGAGTTTTGAATTTTCCCTGTGTTTTGCTTTCACGAGCACTGCTGCTCTGAATATTTTGCACATGCTTTCTGGTGCGGATGTGCAAGAGTTATTTTAGGATATGTACCTAGGAATTATGGGTCACAGGTGTGTGCATATTCAAACTTTTAGGTAACGATGAACTTTTCCCCCAGCGGATGTACTGGCGTTCACTCCCACCAGTCATGGAGGTGTGTGGTTGCTCTCCGCTCTTGCCAGTACTTGATATGGTCAGGGTTGTAAATTTTTGCCAATCCGGTGGTGGCGATGGTATCTCAATGTGGTCTTAATTTGTGTTTCTGTGATTACTAGTGATGTTGAGCATCTTTTTATATGTTTATTTGCTATTTAGATTTTCCTTTTCTGTGAAATGGCTTTTAAAATATTTTTCCCTGTTATTTTTTTATTATTTATTTGTGGGAATACATTAAATGTATTCTATATACTAATCCTTACATATTACATATGTTGTATCAATTGTGGCTTATCTTTCACTTTCTTTTATGGTATCCTAGGATGAAGAGAAATTCTGGCTTAAAATTTATCAACCTTTGCCTTTGGGTCTGTGCTCTTACTGTTTAAGAAGTCTTTCCTTACTCTGAAGTTAAGATAGTCTATGTATTTTCTTCTAAAAATTTCATGGTTTTTACTTCTTACATTCAGGTTTATAATTCATCTGGGGTTGATTTTTTTTTTTTTTTTTTGGTATGATACCAGGAAGAGGATCCCATTTTATTTATTTATTTTCTGTGTAGACTCCGACTTTTTCCAGTATCATTTATTTTTTGAAAACCTGTCCTTTCTCCTTTTATCTATATATTATCCACTCTGTCATAGGCTGAGTGTCCATAGATGGTTGGGTCTGTCCGTGGGCTCTCTATTTGGTTCCACTGATCTATTTCTTTATTTTGGTGCTTATTCTACTACTGCTTACCTGACATAGTCATAATTAGTATAGATTTATAATAAGTCTAGATGTTTGATAGTGGGAGTGCCTTTTTGTTCTCCAGTTTGAAGGAAGACATGTTTTTGTTTTTGAACATGCTGTATTTGAAGTTACAGCTAAATATTATAATAAAGTAATGGATAATATTTGATTTTTATCAAATATCTTCTATGTGGCAGGCACTGTTCAAAGTGCTTTACATCAATTGGATATTATCTAGTTTAATTCTTGCAGTCTACCAATGAGTTGTAGGTTCCAATTTTATTTCTATTTTACAGATGAAGCAGCATCTGTTTTGCAGATGAAGTTCTCTAAAGCTGTTGGGTTCATAAGTGGTGGAGGTGGGATGTTAAACCTAGGTAGTCTCACTAGAGCCTGTGCGATGTTAAATTTAATACCAGGTAAAGAAGTCAGGTAAGCAGTTATAGAATTGAGGCAGATATCAAAGAGGCAACACTAGAGGTACAGATTTTGTATTGTTTCCATAGAAGCGATAGTTGAATATGATGGTTTCCTCAACTCAGAAATCATGGAAGGAGCAGAGAAGAGTTGTTACCTGAACGATGGTGGGAGGCTTCGGAGGGTGGTAGTGATGTGAGATGGAACAGGGGAGTTAGGGTCATGGTTAGGACCAGAAGAAGGGAGAATTAAACCAAGAGCAGAGCACGATGTTTACCAGGTGCTGCTTATTTTCAAAGAATGCCTTTTATGGGAAGTCTGTCATGTTCCCTGATTATCTACTTTTTCTCCTATAGGAGAGGCCTAAGATACAAAGATATTTTAGTGCTACTGATAGCCTCTAAGTACAAAACCCAGAGAATTCAGTTTGTGTGATTATCAATTTTAAAATGTGATTAACGGATACACTTCTAGACTGTTTCTAAAAGTTTACTTAAAAACTCAAATATAACTTGTGTCAATGGGTTTTCTTATATAAACTGTTGTGAATGCGGTTCAGGGTAATGATACGGTGTTTGAAAGATTAAGTGAGGTAATCACTTAAGATATGTTTGTCATTTTAACACTACAAAGCTAGTGGTAGAGAGCACAGGTTTCTTTAATGCACTATTCTGCTGGCTTGAAAGAAAATTTAAAAACAGTATTATAGGTGATTAAGTATTTTTTTAAATGGTTTTGAAAGCTTTTGATAATCACAACTAGTTCTTGTTAACATAACACCTAAGCTAAAGTTGAATTTGTTTCCAGAATAAATATAATCCTGTAGAAGGCACAGTAACAATTAACATTGAGAAAATGTCAAATTCAAGTGACATTTATACATTTAAAGACTTTCAGTGAAAGATTACCTACTCTTGTCAAGCATTTTGCTTTATTTAAATGTTCCCCCCCTTTCACCACTGTCTCCTAGCAAAGCAAAACAAAGAAAAATAGTTCATAAACTTTATTACACCTTCAGTCATGCGACACATTTGTCTTCTCTCAACCTCTAGCTCCATCCTTTCCCTTCCGCCTCCTCACGAGCATGCATTTTTTTCCCCCATGACAGTGAGGCAAAATTTAAATTCAAGGAGACCCTGATAGGGTGTTTCATCTCTCCTTGTTCAGCTGCACCTAATGCATTATGCTCATATTCACCCATTTTCAGGATGGGCTGGGGGCTATTTTTTTCTAACCTGAACCCCCTACAAATAATGATTGCTTCACTTTGCCACTTATTTCTGAGTGTTTGCCATCATTTCTGATCATCTGCTTTTGTCTCTCTTCCAATGTATTCTTTTTTTTTTTGACTGTAGACATTTTTTTTATTGAAGTATAGTTGATTTACTATGTTGTGTTAATTAATGCTATACAGCAAAGTGATTCAGTTATACATATATATACATTCTTTTTTTATATAATGTCCATTATGGTTTATCATAGGATATTGAACGTCGTTCTCTGTGCCATATGTATTTTTGATATTTAATAGTTGTTTGTCTGTTATCAACTCATTTTATTTCTCTTGAGTTACCAGGCAGTAGACTTCTTGTTTTAACAGGAGAAAAGAAAGAAAACTGAGAGATTTACTATCTTTCATGTAATCAATGCATAAGATCCCAGAATTGTAAATTTGTGACAAGACAGCCAGGGCCTTTTTTTTTTTTTTTCTCTTGGTGGCGGTGGTCAAAAGTATTAGTTTTGCAACTTCACAGTATAAAAAATATTGGGAGTATTATTTAACCTTGGTCACAGAGAACATTGGCTTAAAATTATTTGGAAATTTTCATTTTATACAGTAATGCTGATAGTAAATCATTCTATTTTAAAGTAATTCCTTAATCTAGTCCAAGTTACATACCTGGCATGAAAATGCATACCTGTTAATCCGTAGGCTGTACTGCTCAGTACTTTCTACTAGTTGATCTAATTACTAAGGTTTTACAGCGTTTGTATTATTGATGTTCAGATTGATAAAACAGTAGGAGTTTTAAGTAGTAAAAAAGGAGTTAAGAATGATTTTTTTGGCTGCCTTTTGAACTTTGAAATGTTAAATGCTATTGCCTTTACTAATTTTGAAAAAATCTGTAATGAGCCCCATGTTTTGTGATGGCAGCCTGTAGTATGCATATTCTTTCCTCTTGAGCATTTGCCAGTTGCCCTGTCCTTGTTTTATCCATTAAACCAATTTGATTTAGACAATATGGCCTTAAACTTGAGGGGTTCTTGAGTAAACGAAAAAGATCAAAAGTTTCAAAAAAATAAAATTTGCTCTTAATGAGAGTATCAAATAAGAAAACTCCTTTGGTTAGTGCTTTATAGAAATGTGGGATCTTTTCCATGCCACCTAAAGGAGGTCATTCAGAGGCTGGTGAAAATAAACACGTCTTGTGTGTTCTATATAAATGACAGAAAGAATAGCCAGCTTGCTTTGATCACGGACTGTCAACCTCTGTTTGACCTTGTGCGTTATTAACCCAAATGGGCACTGTGGTTTAGCCACACTGATAGTAGATAGACGAGTCACTAGTTCTTTGAACCACCTTTGCCTGTAGAAATAAATGGTAATGTTGAAGGGATGGTTTAGATATCTCAGTGAAATTACTTGAAAGAACAATGGAAATATAAGGAGAAATGGACAAAGAAGAAAAGTGTATGTTGAGACAGAGGATAACCTGCTTTGTATGATATCTTCTGTTTAAAGGAGGGCTCTTTTTAGAAATAGCATTCTGTTGATCAAGTAAATTATTGGATGTTCACTCCTATTATGAAAAGATTTTTTGCTTTATGTGGATTTAACTTTGAGTTCTTCATTGTAAATTGAAGTTGGGAGAGGCATCAGAATATTATTTCAACTTGAATTTGTAAAATAAATTGCCTTCAAAAAAGCTGACTTATTAAGAACAGAGAAGTGCTTTCCTTTTCAGTTAGTAATTATACAGTTTAAAAAAAGAAAAATACTCAACTGGTTCTGTTTTTAACCAGATTTGTTAGTAATCAGGTTATCTTTATTTTTTTAATTAAAAAAATTGGCATTGGGAGATAAAAAATAATACTAGGTTTTAGTTTGGCCTTTTGCAAGAAACAGGTTAGATAACGCAAGTTCTTTTGTTAAACTTATTTTTTAATGTTGTAGGTTGTGGATTTTTCCTTAAAACTTAGATATTTTTTTTTTCCTTTTTTTTTTTTTTTAAACATCTTTATTGAAGTATAATTGCTTCACAATGGTGTGTTAGTTTCTGCTTTATAACAAAGTGAATCAGCTACACATATAGACACATTCCCATATCTCCTCCCTCCCGCATCTCCCTCCCTCCCACCCTCCCCATCCCACCCCCCCAGGCGGTCACAAAGCACCGAGCTGATCTCCCTGTGCTATGTGGCTGCTTCCCACTAGCTATCTATCTTACATTTGGTAGTGTATATATGTCCATGACACTCTCTCACCCTGTCACATCTCACCTCTCCCCCTCCCCATATCCTCAAGTCCATTCTTTAGTAGGTCTGTGTCTTTATTCCCATCTTGCCACTAGGTTCTTCATGACCTTTTTTTCCCCTTAGATTCCATATATATGTCTTAGCATACTGTATTTGTAAAACTTAGATGTTTTAATTTTGGCTTTTCTAGTATGAAATGGCTTTAGTTCAGTAGCACTTTTATGTTATTGTTTCAAGTGTCATTCATTGTTTGCTTTTACCAATCACAGTCTCATGGTTCCAGCTATCCTTTCCCACCTTAAAGGTTTCCCTCTATATGGAAAGTTAGTTCAAAATATTGTACTGTTTAACTTAATATGTATTGTCAATTAAGTTTTGTCTAAGGCGATTGTTTTTCTCCGAACAGTGCTATTTTTAACCTGAGTTTACATTTCCTCCTACCATTTCTCATCTACTTCCACTATTTAGATACTATCTGTGTGTTGATTACTCCCAAATTTCTGTTTCTGACCCTGGCCTCTCCTTCCAAGAACCAAACTTGTATGTCCATTGTATGTCCAACTGCTTTCTGGACTTTTCCATTTAGATGCCCCGTTGACACTTTAAATCATCGTGTCAGAGCCTCTTCATTGTCTACCTCACCTTTTCCCCAGCTAAGGTTCCTGTTCATATTGCCTATATTGTTTGGTTACAAGGTCACCTATCAGATGGTCTGGGAGTTTTCTTTGACTCCCTCTTTCCCTCCCCTATTTTCCATCCTTCAGAACTGATTTTACTTCTAAAATATCTTTTCCTTCCTCTCTTTGATTCCTTCCTTCTCATTACTTTTGCCCAGTGTTGTTAGTGTTTTGCTGCTTCTTGGAACTTGCAGTGAACCACTGTGTTCTCATGTTTCATCAGATTGCCATGAACTAGACACATATCTTTTGAATTTAATCCTTTCTCTCCATCCCTGTTGCTAATGTCTTAGTTATGGTCCTCAGTATCTCTTGCTGTTACATTACAGTAGAAGTTAAGCTTGTTCTCAGCTCCTTTTCTGTTCCAGTTCATGCTTTCCTCTCCTTCACACCCTGTAATGGTTCCTTCTCAGCTAGAAGATAAAGATATAATTTCTTAGTGTAGCAAGGTCTTTTAAAATAATCTGTTCCTTGCCTACCTCTATGGCCTCTTTTCTCACCACTCCTCCATAGAATTTTACTTCTTGCCTAAATTGTGTGATTTTTCCAGACATATAATGTGTTTGCATATGTTTTTCCTATTCCTTGGAACATGCTCTCCCTTTCCCCCAAAGGCGTGCATGTGTGCATGTCTATGCGCGTGTGCGTGCGCACGTGCACACAGACACACAGACACACACACACACTCTCATGCACCCCATGTAATCCTACTTGGCAACCTAGTCATCTTGGGGGACTCATATCAAAGGTAATACTGTGAGCAAGGTTATCTCCCTTGTAACTCCCACCCTTTACCTCCAGGGTCCCCAGAGTTAATCACCCTCTGTTCTGTGCTACTTCTTTATCCCGTACAAACATCTATTGTTGCATATTACATTTTATTATTTGTTTACATATTTGGCTCTCTACTAGATTGTGGTCTTGAGGTCAGGTTATTGACCTCAGGAAAATCCTTTTTTATGAAGTCTTTGACCCTCTGACTCTACCACGTAATGATTTTCCTTTTCTTGGGAAACAGATACCATTCATGGAGTAAGACTTGCTTGTCAGCTGTTCTGAGAAGAGACTCCCAAGGCACCTGTGAATCCCTTGTAGAGACAGGCTGTATATTTGCAAAAAGGGGAAAGAACATTCTAATTTGCAAAGATTGTACTAAAGGGCTCTCTTTTTAAGGAATCGTGCTGTTTTGCTTTTTATGTTTTGCTTATAAACTAGGAAGAAACCTGCCCCTTCTTGTCCTAAATGAGATAAGAAACTTATGCTTGCCACTATTGGTCCACAGTTTCTTTCCAGAGTAAAGTAGTAAAAGGAGTGAGAATTCTTCTCCCTTCTTGGAGTATTGCTTGGTCATGCTGGCAGAAGCTCAGCTGTGAGTGGCAGGACCCTGTTCTTCCTGCCAGACTAAGTGAACTGGGTCTGCTTCAGGACCTTGGCCATTGGATTAATTGAAGCATCTCATCTTGAGTCAGAGGGTAACAAAGGTGTAGATAAAAATCAGGTAGTGTTAGACCTTGTTTTAGACACACAGTTGTACTCAACATGTGTTTGTACACTTAGGTTAGATTGATTGATTCTTCCTTTTTTGGGAAGAGTGCTTGGCATCATTCTGCTGTCAGGGCATCAGCAAGTCATTGCTAATGTATTATTTTGTGTTAAGTATATTATTAATTATATAACTATATTAATATCACAACACTTGTCTTACATTTGAGTATCAAATTGTCCAGTTTCAATGAATGAGCAAAAGACATTAAAAACACCAAAGTGGGAGAAAGAAATCAACATGGCTGTTGTGGGGTAAGAAGTAGATGTTTTGGAGAGGTTGACTTGATATAGGATCTTTGAGAGAGGAGTGGAACAGTAAGATCTATGCTTACGATGTTGTCTCAGTTGTTTACTGAGGGATCCTTGGTCTCTGATACAGTGCCTGGTAAATATTTAGCACTGAGTTTTGCATTGAATTGAAAGCTGATTTGATGAAGACCAAATTTCTCTGGATAATTTTATCTGCTGTTTATGCTATGTTATGCTGTTATGCTGTTTATGTGTTAGGTCTTCTTACTGTCTACCATATGTGAATTCATATTATTCAAGTCTTAAGTCATGGGTCTGTTTAGTCTACTTTCTGTTGATGCTAGGACTTTGTATTGTTTTTTCCCTGTCAGCTAGTCTGGGGTTAATGATGGTATTAGAGGAACATGCTTTCTGTAAACATAAATGAAGAGTTCTCTGTTGATTCCTAAAGTGAGGGGTGAGAGTTACATAATTCAGAGCAGATTTTGACCCATTTCCTGTTACAGACTTTAGTTGTTTGTCCCCTATCCATGGAAAACATGGAGATGAATGGGAGTGCAGGGAGATTATTACATGACAAATCCCAGTGAGAAATTTGATGGGGAGTAAAGGAGAAAGTATATTTTAGGATTGAATTCCTGGTTGACTTAAAAAAAATGAAAGAATAGTTAAATTTACAGTTGTAAGATAAGTTACTTAATTTGCAAATCAGGAACAGGAAAAGCAGTTTAGATGTAATAAATCATCATTAAATGCAAAACTGAGTTTCATAGCTATCAAAAATCTTTTTGGAGAATAGTATTTTGCATATTTCATGATTACTGTTACATCAACAGTTGCTTTGTTTTTGGCATTTTAAGCAAGAGAGTAAGTGAAAGAGGTCAGAGTATTAGGTACTGGCAACAGCTGGCTGATAGCATTGAATACTTACGTAATTAAATATATGTGTTGGCTGTTGTCCTAACAGCTCTGTAGGTGGAGGCCCCAGAAAGCATGCAGAAACTTGCTTCAGCAGGATTAAAGAAGAAATCAACATGATCTAAGCCTGTGCTTTCAGCCAAGAGTGATTTCCTATTGTTTTGGTTTGAAAGACATTCTACTTATTCTTGGTGTGTGTGTTTATACAACAGCAGAGAAAAAAAGACACTTGTGTTTTTTACTCCCCTTCTTGTATGCTCTAAGTGTGAAAAACATAATCTTTCTTAATTTTTGGTCACTCAGTAGTGTTGTTTATTAACTGATAATAAATGAAATAAAAAAGTATGACCTTTAAACCCATAGGACACAATACTAAAATATTAAATGTTAACTATTTCTGTTCCTCATTTATGGTTACAATTAGGTTTAGGTGTCCTCTGGGCCATATTAAAATAGTTACGTTGATTTTAGACTGCATTAAGGAATGGTTGTCTGTGATCATCGAAAATTGGATAAGGGGTGGCAGTGAAGGATAAACAAAATCCTCAGGTAAAATGCAACTCTGCCTTTAGTTAATAGTCTTATGTGTGGATGCAGATTCTACTCAGAGTACCTTATGTTTACCTCTATTACTGTTTTTATAGCTCAAGGGCTGAGGGCAGTCCTTGAGGCACCTTTGGGTACAGGCTTTGATGAGTGGATGTTACCTTTGTGGGATTAGGAAAAGATGTCGGTTCTTGTAGAGACAATCCCGCACAGCTGTGTGTGGCTGCGCCTATAAATAACCCTGTATTTTAATCATATCTTCATCTGTCTGTAACCCATTTCAGAGTTCCTTAGGGACAGCGACTATGTCTTTTATCTGTATCCCAGCACCTAACACAGTGGTTGACAACAATAGTTGAACAAATGAATGAACCAACTCATGTGTTTGCTTTCTCTGTATGTTTTTTCTCCTCACCCCCCCCTCCACTCCCTGCCTCTGTCAGAACAAGTGTCTTCCTCCGTAGCTTTTCATAGAACTTCTTCTGTATCTCTTTCCTATTAGATTGCATTACTTAGAAATTAAGTTCAGCCGCATGTCATAGAGGACCCTAAAAGTAGAAGCTTAAATAAGATAGGGGGTTTATTTTTCTTTGCATAATGCAAAGTCCATAATTAGGAAGTTGCTGGCTTTGGTTTACCAACTCAAGGATGTGAGGGCTAAGTCTCTAAAGTTTTATTGATCTTTCCATTATGGTGTGAAATGGCTGCTACTCTTCAGCCATCATATGTACTTTACAAAAAGGAGGAACTACCAAAAGAGACAGTGCCAGCCGAGTTGGTCCCTCTTTTAAAGGCACTTCATTGGAAGTCCCACACAAAACCCTGTGTTTGCATCTCATTGGCTGGAGCCATATCACATGACTACATCTATTTGTAAGGGAGGCTAGGAAATGTGGTTTATTTTCATTTGTTTTAGACTAGTCATGTTGTTGTTCCCAACAGAATTGGGGTTCTGTCAGTACTGAAGAAAGGGAGAATGCTCATTGAGTCTTAACTCGATGCCTCTGCTACAGGTTGTAGTCTTTGAGGCAAGATACGTATTTTATTTACCTTCTTCATTTATCAGGACTAGAGTATTGGATGAGATTCTCAACATATTTGTGAACCAATGGCCCTTCTTTCTCCTGTTTACTTTATTCAGAATGTTTAAGAAACAACATAGTTGACATTTGAGAACTTTTCTTCTTTTTGGTTACCCCGAGCTGTCTCTGATGAAGTATTGATAATAACAATAACAAAATACACTGGAGAAGCTCATGGCTTAGATGTTGCATACACAAATAATAATAACTAAAAAGGATAATTGGGATTTTCACATATTTTCCACTCTTAGGATCTGCAGTGACCATATTTGAAATGGAATCTATGAGGAAAGTATGTATCTCTCATTGTTTCTGATACTCTGTTTTGTGATAACAATGATTATAAACCTGGTTTAGAAACTAGAAATTTTACAAGAATTCAGACAGAAAGCAAAAGCAGAGTTTAAAATTATCACAGAAGGTCTTAACTAATTGGAAGAAAGGTTGAGACTTAAGTTCATTCTATAATTAACTGCTAGAAAACAGTATTTTATATAATTCTAAAAAGTTTGTTTCAGCTGAGAACAATGCTTCTTTTCACTCAGATGGAAAGTTAGTGTTTTACATTTAACTTGAAAAAAAAAAAAAAGTGGAGAATTTGATGTAACCAGTGAAAAGCTAACCAAAGGGAAGAGTCCTATAAAACTTGCTGTAGGGTTTCTGTAGGTTGGGTGCCATTGGATATTATTAGAGAAAAGTTAAGAGTATCCAATCCTTATCCTAGGTTGTGAACAATCTGAACATTCTGCAACAGTGTCTTTTTGTGTCCTTGCAGAGATACTCTGCTGAACCATTGTTACAAACTGCCCAGACATACTTATGTTGTAATGACCCATTCTTTGGTGTTTTTCTTCTTGTGGTGAGTGAGTGAGAGAGACAGAGAGAGTGTGTGTGTGAGAGAAGGAGAGGGGGAGAGAGAGATAGAGAGAGGGAGAGAGGGAGGGAGAGTGGGAGAGAGGGAGAGGGAGAGAGGGAGAGGGGGAGAGAGAGGGAGAGGCAGAGAGGGAGGGAGGGAGGGAATGGGTCTGCTTTTCTCAATGTCGGTGCTTTAAGAAAGAAGTGACAGAATCACATGATACAGACAATTTTGGGAAAAACACAAATTAAGGTGTATGTCAAGGCTCCTCTTTTACAATATGTTTTAGAAATCAACAACTCATCCTTTGTGCCAGCCAGTGATGTGCTTTCTAGCTCATAAATTTCTTTTCTAAGAGGGATCAGATAAGCAAGTTTATGGCAAAACTAAAACGTTTAACTTGATGCTTTCCTTAAATGCCTGTCAGTAGCTTTTGATAGTTACTGAAGGGGAAGACTTGTTTTGCTTTAAATGAGAAAATGTTTTGAGTCAACTTTTAAAATAATTTTTTTGTCATCGGCAGTTGAAATATTGATTAATTTGTTCTTTTGATGTTTTTACTCCTTTAATAAATAACAAAGGTTTTGGTGTCATTGATCATTTACATTTAAAAATGGTAATTTTTAAAGAAACACGAAAATAGGACTGACGGATATTCCATTGAGCAAATCCTGGGCACATGGTACCTTGAGTATATATGTTTCTTATCCCCTCATCGTCCCACTGGCTAAATAACTTTGGGCATCTTTTAGAGCCTTAGAACTCTGTGTTAGAGGAGAACACAGATGGAGTTGAGACCCTGAGTCCTGGGAAGAAGGTGCACCTGTGTAGGTGGGATTAGAGGAGGGGGCCTTATCTCTAGTCCTAGTGGGGGTGGAGAGGAGGGTAAAAGATCTAGAGTCTGTGGAGTCTTTTCTTCTCCTATAGGCCTAAGGCAGTGATTCTGAACCTTATCAGACCCAGTGATCCTTTTGTATAACAAATATTTAGCAAAGTACCCTTCAGTAAAATTCATGAATAACATAACTTACCTATACACATTATTACAAATAACACAATGCTCTGAATATAATTAATATAGGGGAGAAATAAACAGAAACATTGGTAATGTAATATATATTTCAAAATATAAATACTCAGGTACTAACACACCAGAAGACCTGATGAAATCACCTGTATGTAGAATTACACTGAATGTGAGAGTGATGAATTCCATCTGATATGTGTATAGCCTTAACAGCTTAAATACCGACAATGACATTGCCCTAGGGATGCACCTTAGATTCTAGGACTAGATAATGTAAATATGTTTTTTACCTACTTGAATGTTTAATGGGAGATTCAGAACTCTTGCAGGACATGTGGAGTTCTTTGTACAGGACAGACATGTGCCTTAGAAGACACCTAGCACCTCTGACTTCTGCCCACTAAATGGCAGTTACATTCTCCAAACCAGTATCACAACCAAAAAGATTTGATAGATTTAACCCCTAGTGATTATAATTTCTGTATGGCCTGAAGCACCCAAAACAAGATTTAAAAAATCTATAGAGATTTTAAAATATATATAATATATGCGTGTATATATATACATATATATGTAAATATAAATAAATGTATATATGAATAATATCAAAGAGCTCCACAAATGAGACAGCTTAATTAAAAAGTCTTCAAAGGGTATGAACAGGCAATTTATGGAAGAGGAAATAAACATGAAAAGTTTATTCATCCTTACCAGTGGTCAGAAAAATACAAATTAAAATGAGATACTGTTTTTTTGCTGAGTAGATTGGATTTTTCAGTAGAACTGGTGCTCCTAAGATTTGGGGGAAATGTTTGCTCTGATATTATTGTTGGTGAGAGTCTGAATTACCACAGTCTTCTAGGAATGTAATTTTTTGATAGGTATAAAAATTAAAAATATGTATGCCCCTTGATTTAGCAGTTCTGTGTTTTATGACCCTCTCCTATAGATATAAAAACACATGTCTGCAAGGACAGGGATATAAAGTCATTTATTGCATCATTGTTTATAACGGCAAAAAGTGTTACAGCAAATCTGACTCTTCTTTTTTTTTTTTTTTAAAGATTTTTTTTTTTTTAAAGTTTTTTATTTTATTGATTGATTGCTTGATTGCTATGTTGGGTCTTCGTTTCTGTGCTAGGGCTTTCTCTAGTTGCGGCAAGCGGGGGCCACTCTTCATCGCGGTGCGCGGGCCTCTCACTATCGCGGCCTCTCTTGTTGCGGAGCACAGGCTCCAGACGCGCAGGCTCAGTAATTGTGGCTCACGGGCCTAGTTGCTCCGCGGCATGTGGGATCTTCCCAGAACCAGGGCGCGAACCCGTGTGCCCTGCATTAGCAGGCAGATTCTCAACCACTGCGCCACCAGGGAAGCCCCAAATCTGACTCTTCTATTCCTCTCTCCCTTCCTCTCTCCTTCCCTTTATCTCTCCTCCCTCTTTCTTCTTCCCTTCTTCCCTCCTTTCTTCAACTAACTGTGTACCCTGGAATAATTCCCTACAGGTGTATATAAAGCTTCCTTATTTTTATAGATTCATAGACTACTTTGTGCTCTTATTTATTTATGGATTCATAAATGTTCTATTTTATATACATGAAATATTATTTACTCATCTGTTGATGGACAGTGAGTTTTTTCCTAATAATTGGCTATTATAAATATTGTTTATAAACATGCTTTGACTGGAATTTTATAGAGTATTAAACTTTTTTGTTTTAATTTGCATCTTGAAATAATGTCATACTGAAGTTTCAAGAACAGTGCAAAGACTTCCCATAGATCTTTCACCCAGCTTCCTCTAACGTTTAAATATCTTACATTACCATAATGCAATGATCAAACCAGGAAATTAATATTGATACAGTACTATGAACTGTTATACAGATCTTATTCAAAATTTGTCTTTTTTTTTTTTGGTTCAGGATTCAATTTAGGATCCTACATTGCATTTAGTTGTCATGTCACAGTCTCTTCCAGTCTAGGACAGTTCTTCAGTCTGTCTTTGTCTTTTATGACATTGGCGCTATTGAAGATTGCTGGTGAGTTTTGTTGTGGAATATTGCCTAATTTGAGCTTTCCTGATATTTCCTCATGATTAGATTCAGATGGTATGCATTTTATCAAGAATACAGGGAGTGATAGTTATGTGTCCTTCTCAGTGTGTCATACCAAGGAGATTCAGGATATTGTTAAATCTTTTTTTGTTGTTGTTAACTTTGACATACAGTAACTAGGTGTTAAATTTATCTACTTAAGGTGGTAGCTTTCAGCTTTCTGCTCTATAGTTACTATCTTCCCCTTTGGAGGTAATATGTATTTTGTGATACTTAGGTTTTATGCATATATCCTGTTTCTCATCATGTTTTCACCATTACTTTTAGCATCCGTTGATTATTTTTGCATATAACATTTAATACTGTGGTATTTATCAAGTGATGATTTTTCCGTTGCCATCATGCCATCTGCATTAATTAATTGGAATCTTACTGTAAGGAAGAGCCTGACTCTTCTACCCTCCCATCTGTCTGTCTGCCTTTGTAATATTGTCTTCATAGAGTCAAGGTTATTTATTTTAACCTTGGGCATAATCCCTTGCTATCATTATTTTTACTGCTTGGATTGTTCTGGATTTGGCCAATGGAAACTCCTCTAAGTTGGCTTCTTTCTGGTACCATAAGAGTCCAGGCTCATCTTGTACTTTCCTTGCTTTGGTTATCTGTCTGTATATGTATTAACAAGCATGAGGTCATACTGTGCCCTTTGATTCTATTTCAACTGCATAGGATTTATTTCTAGCCTAGCCTCCCTCCCTCCCTCCCTCCCTCCCTTCCTTCCTTCATCTTAGTTCCCCGACCAGGGATCAAGCCTGAGTCTCCTGCATTGGAAGCGCAGTCTTAACCACTGGACCGCCAGGCAAGTCCCCTTCCTTTTCTTATATGTAACTTCATTCTGTAACAGTGAGAAACGCAGCTCTCATTTTTTACAGTGCATTTATGTTATTTGTTCAATCCTGTTAAACATCTTAAGTCCTTTTTGTCTTGAATCTTACATTATGTAGTCAAACTGCTGCTTTCCAAAGATACTGGAATTCCCTGTTTATTATCCCCATTACTCTCTTTCCATCCTAATCCCACCTGTCTCCATTAGCTTCTAGTTTATTCTTCCTTTTTTGTACATATAAGCACAAGTCAAGTTGTGATTCTTCTATTTCTACTATGTCTTCTACATTTATTAATTGGACTTTTACTATGAGGAAGAGTTGTTTTCTCCCCTGTCAATTTATTTAATCATTTATATCAGTATAGACTCATGGTTATTTATTCTGTGGGCCATAATCCCACAGAATAAATATGCAGAATTCTGTATGCGGAATCCATGTAAATTTTTAAAGTCTCCCTTTGTTTTTTACTTAAATGGTAGCATATTCTAGATATTCTTTTATTCTTTTCTTTTTGTAATATAGCCTGGAAACTCTGCATCAGTTGATAGAGATCATCCTCATTCTTTCTTACGGCTGAATAGTAACTTCATTGAATGGCTGTATCATGGTTCATTCAGCTTGTGTGGACATTTAGGTTATTTCCAATATTTTGTAGTTCCAAATAGTGCCGTAGTAAGTAAACTTGTGCACATATATTTTAGTATATTGCAAGTGTATCTTCAGGATGAATTTCTAGAGTGACATGGCTAGGTTGAAAGGTAAGTGAATACATAGATATTACCAAAATACTACCCCCTGCCCCGCCCCCCCCCCAAAAAAAATCAGTCTCTTGGATTTTAAGTTTCCTTCTTCTGAGGGCGCATTCCTGAGATTCTCCGTTTCATATTCTCTGGTTCAATTTTAGATTGAAATCCCTTCACTCTCACCTTCTTTATTTTAAAAGGGTGGTTCCAGCATTATTTGGTCCATGAATATTTCTGTCTTACAATGCTGTTGTCAGTTGTGGCTTTAGAATTAAAGTGCTCTTTTCACATTTAATCCTTGTAGCTTGAATTCTATTTTGCTTTCTTTTGTACTCTTTTTATACCTTTGTCTGTCCCTTTAATTTAGCCATTCTGAACTATAATACTTTGTTTAAGACGTGTCTTGTGTATAGAACAGAGTTGGATCTTGCTTTGTGAGCCAAACTTAAAATTTTTTTCTTCTAATAAAGAAAGCCAAGCTTCTTTACATTTGTTGATATGACTGATATATTTTGTCTCTGTGGTGATATTTTGTGATCCTCTCTCTCTGTATATATTACTTTATATTTGCTGTGTTTCTCTATGAGATGTATTTTTTTTCCCTTAAATTAACTAAATGGTATTTAGGAATGTTTGTGTTTTTATTCTAGTAGTTACATTTGTCTTTATACCTTTTAAATGACTGTATTCCTTTTTTACCTATTTAATCATTTACCGTCTATTCAGTGTTAAGAGTTTAACTTCTTACTTTTGCGAACCGGTGAACTTATTTTACTTTCTCACTTCCTCTCCTTTTTCTTCACATTTTTTTACACCGTTTGTACTTTGTTACAACTTGTAAAATTTGTACATTAATCTTCAGCTTTCAAAGATTAATGTCCCTACTTTTATTTTAGTCTCATATCTACAGTTACATGTATAAATGGATGTATCACTCTGTTTTGCTGAAATTTCCCTAGTCTTCGGTTGGTGCATTAAGCTCATTCTGTAGTAGAATCTTCAAGAAGGGATTATGAATTCCTGTATGTTTAAAACTTTTTACATAGCATTGATACTTGAAGGACAGTTTGATTGGATATAAAATCCATTATTCATTCTTTCTTTCATTGAATTTCTTAAAAAAAGCTGTTCTGTTGTTGCCTTGAATTGTGTTTTATTTTAGACAACTCTGATCCCAGATCAGATCCCAGATTTGCTTTCCTTTGTTCATTATTTTATCTTTTTTGCCCGGAGGCCTTGAGTATCTTTTCTTTATCTTTGAAGCCTAAGAGTTTACTAAGGTCTGTCTGGGAGTTGATTCTTCCCGGTTAATTCTCCCAGGTATTGGGAGAATTTCAATATGTAGATTCAGATCTTCTTTTATTTCTGGAAAGTTTTCTTGGCTTCTAGTTTTAAATATTGGTTCTATTCCTTTTTTTTAAAAAAATCTTCTGTTGGACTCCAGTTTTATGAATGTTATTCCTATTTCCTGTCTCTCTCTGACTGTTTTTTTAGCTTCTTTATCTCATTACATTGATTGTTTTACTGCATTTCTTCAATATTCCCTATTGCATTTTTATTAGATTTTAGAATGGGTCTTTATAGTTAGGTGGGATCATATTTGGGTGGGCTAGTTGGGAAGGCTTTTGAAAGAATAAGTCTTAATCTAGATCTCAGACGAGTTCTAGAATATTTATTCATAGTAAGAGAGGAACATTCCAGACATATCAGAAAAACACTAAATAAAAATCTTTGTATATTATATTCCTTGCCATTCCTCTTGCTGCCATTCTAGTTCCGGTCCTCTTCAGGTGAGGCCTAGATTATTACTTGGAATGGAAATTATATGTGGGTAGTATTTTGTTCTGCTTGGAACTAGCTGACAAAGGGTTTGTTAAGATCAGTGGTGGTGAATAGAATAAATTAAATGACTATTTTTAAATTAGTAATTGTGAATATGAGATAAAATGAGTGGCACTGTTATCCATGGCCTGAGCCACCTTGTAGATTAGACTGCCATGTAGAGAGACCCTTTTAGCCATTTCTTCAGCAAGTATCATCATCCCTTATCTCTTATATGTTGGACAGTATACTGGGCACTGGGGCATGGCCCCTGTCCTCAGCTATAAATAAACCTCTTTAGAGCAGAGCTTTGTTCTCTGTTGAATGGCTTTAGAGGGAGGTTCTGGTGTAATTAAATTGTATAGTTTCTGAAAGATGAATGAATGTTGCTTTTGAAATTTATTGGAAGAACATCTTAGAATGCAAGGACATTATCAATTATGTCAATTTCTTAAAAAAACTTTATGATGATTGTACACTCCCATGTGTTAGTAGTTTTTAAAGATATGACATTATATTTGAAGTTAGTTTTCTTATAAATATGTGCCAAATTAAGGAAAATTGAGGGTGAATTTCCTGACAGTGCTGTTAGCAATGTTTGATTTTTTACATTCATTGCTCAAAGCGCTACTATTCGAGGACTAGTCTTTTTTATTTTTTATTTATTTATTTATTTTAAAGATGGTTAAAACTATAGACAGGTTGTCACTTACCTGGAATTTTTCTTTCAATAAGCAAGACTTGATTAAGACTGAATGTTGTCTGTCACTGTCTACATCTGTGATTCTCTTTATTCTGATTGAAAGAAAATCTTTACTTTCTACATGTAGCTTTATATAGAAATCTGGCTTGACAGGGCACTTTTTGGATCAAGTATTGAGCCTTAAAAAACCTTGAAAAAGATAATTTAGCAAACATCCTTCTGTTTAGCAAGGTGAGGCTGTTTATAATAGGGCAAAATTTAAACCCATGTTTCTTGTTTGCTAGCTTGCAAAGGGGTATTTTGTTTGATCATCTAAGTTTTCTGATATCAGGATGTGATTTTAAGGGGAGAAAGTAACAATTTTTGATACCAGTGATGCTAAAGTTTTTTTTTTTTAAATTTATTTATTTTATTTATTTATTTTTGGCTGCATTGGGTCTTCGTTGCTGTGCACGGACTTTCTCTAGTTGCGGTGAGCGGGGGCTACTCTTCATTGTGGTGCACGGGCTTCTCATTGCGGTGGCTTCTCTTGTTGCGGAGCACGGGCTCTAGGTGCGCGGGCTTCAGTAGTTGTAGCACGTGGGCTCAGTAGTTGTGGCTCGCGGGCTCTAGAGCACAGGCTCAGTAGTTGTGGCGCATGGGCTTAGTTGCTCCACAGCATGTGGGATCTTCCCAGACCAGGGTTTGAACCCATGTCGCCTGCATTGGCAGGTGGATTCTTAACCACTGTGCCACCAGGGAAGTCCCGATGCTAAAGTTTTTAATGCCTGAAACGAACAATCAGTATTTTGTGAGAAATGAGAAACAGGTTGGGAAGGATCCATGGTTTCAGTTTTGTTTGTTGCGTCACATTAGTTGGGGATCTTTAGCTTAAGCCTCTTTCCTGTTGGCCTGCTTTACCTCAACTGTTCAGTGTTGTCATGAATGCATTTACAGTTCTTCTGAACGATGGCCTCTCTTTGTAGATGAATCCCTATAAAGAACACAGGAAGTTGTTATAGCAACTCCTAAGCATGCTCTGGAGTCCAAAATGTTTCCAGGCAGCAACAGTCCTGTGCGTGCCGATCTCCGGGAAATCCAGTTCTCTCCTGCTGCTTAGTTGTGTGTCCTCGCCGGCCCATGACTGGACAGGCTTGAGCCAGTATTTGCCTGGGTCTAAATTCTGTGTTCTTTCCATTTTACTGTGCTTTACTTTATGCCAGGCATTGTATTAGGGGCCAAGGACCAAAAAATGACTAAGGCAGAGTACTGTCTTTATTTGATAGGAGAGACAGTGTGCCAGTTATCTGTTTATCATCTCTCAGCCCCCAGTTCAGCCTTCTTTGCCTTGCTTTGTGGGACTGGAACTGGACCTGGACCTGGACCTGGACCCAGTAATAGTTTTCCTCTGTTAGCAGCTGCAGTCAGTAGAGGGTGCTGGTGGGAAGTTGCAAGGCTATAGTAGCAGGAAAGCACTTCTCCTCTGGGTTCCAGGCCTCCTTTTTTTCTTATTCACTGCAGAGCCAGGTGTGGGTGTGTGGAAGGCCTGGTGACGTTCTGGTGACGGTACAGATCCTGCCTCCTTTCCAGGGACATTGCAGGCCATATCCCTCAGGAAACTCTGGTTCTGGCTTTACCATACCATCTGTACCTCCCCTGATCTTACCTTCCTTCTCTGACTGGATAACATTTCTCTTTTATTATCCAGATCTAGCAGTGCAAGCACTTCCCTCTTGAAGTCTTCCCTGAACTTCCAGCCCAAGTTACATTTTCTACCTTGCACTCCTTTGAAGCGTCCTGTGCTTACCATAGTTTTATCATTCCTATTAGAGGGGATTGTAATTTTCAGTTGGATGGTATTTCCCTCCTTCAAAACTGTGAGCTTTTATCTATTTCAGTATACCCAGCACCTAGCATAGCCTCCCAGATGCTGACTGAATTGATTTAAATCTTTTATTTCGCTCTTTACCTCTTCCTTCTACCTAGTAAAACATTGTTTCTGAGGGAAAATGATAGCTATCTTTTATTGAGCAGTACGTGAGGCACTTCTATGGACTTTGTCTTATTTAATTTTTTTTAAACTTGAGGAAACAAGTATGATTAGAGGGGTCAAGTATCTTGCCCCCAGGTTTACATGGCTAGGAAGTGATGGAGTTTGTTTTAAACCTGGGTCTGCATGTTCAGAAGATGTTAAAAGTTAAACAAGTTTTTGTATGTTTCTAATTTTTATTTTTGTTATAGTTAGTATAGATCTGTTAGAGTACCATAGTAAACTAGCATTTGGTTAATGATTCCTAGTTTTATTTATACTTAGAGATTTATTTGTTAGCAGGAAATTCTAATGGATAGTGTCTTCTGCTCTTCAAAATTGGAATTAATACATGGTTCTTTCGTCTCTCACATAGTGATTTTTAGGGGATGAAAATCAGGGGGTCAAAACCATAATGTCCATTTTATGACTCTTGTATAATTCTACCTGCAAATAAATGGTGTTTTCTTTGTCATTGATTGTTGTTTTTTAAAGGTTTATATGTTGTGACATTGATTTTCAAAGTTATAGATGCTTTATCTCAGAATCATTCAGAACTGAATGATAAGGAATTCTGTTTTTATTGTATAAGGCTTATGTTTCATAAAGCTAGTCTTAGTGTTAAAAAAACAGCTGATTTTTCAGAAATATCGTTGGTTGGTGATCCATAGACTTTTAAAACAATTTTTCTTCTCAATTATTTAAAAAAAAAAAAAAGGTGACTTGTAAAATGTTTGGAAAATGCAATTTGAAAGTCACCTGTATCCCTTTAGGCAGTTAACATGCTGCCGTATGACTTTACAGTCTTTATCTGTATTGGTTTCTCTTTTACATAGATGAAATTGTTTTGTGCTATTTTTGTATCCCACTTAAAAAAACACTTAAGTTTATTACTTGATTAATATTAATTTTAAATGGCTGTGTAATCTTTCATTTTATGGAAAGTTTATGTACATTCTTTGGCTGTTGCTTAGATTTTATCCAATTTGTCATTCACTACAATAAATGTATTGTATCCATCAAATAAATGAACATCTCTGGGTGTAAGTCTTTGAGTTCATTTCTGGCTGTTGTATATTTTTATAATGTAGCTTAGATTTGCAAAGGTGGAATTTTAGGTCAAAAAATGAGCATTTCAAAAACTCTAGCTATACTTTGTCACATTGCTCTCTTTGAGTTAGCCTCCTGTCCAGCAGTGACAGAGACACACTTCTCCCTCATGTGCTTTTGGAATTACGAATTTTGACTTTGCTAATTTAATGGGGATTGGGATGACAGTTCATTGTTTTAATATGTATTTCATTGATTATAAATAGAATTGAACATTTTTACATGTATTTGGGTTAGTAACTGTTTACCTTGTCTTTATTATAGACAGTGTTTTTCAAGTATGCTCATATGAGCTTCTTTGTATATTGAGAATCAGCTGTAAGAGAACTTTTAAAATTAGGACTGCTTTACTATGCTAATAAAAACAGTAAGCAAGAATAAATTTAACATTGAAATCTTCAGAGAAGGTTTTGTAGATCTAATGTGGGTTCATGTACTAATATTCCTATGTATCCACCGTGGTCTGCTTGAGTACTTTCATCAGTGTACAAAAAAAAGGAAATTGAAACGTGAAATAGATAGCTAGTGGGAAGCAGCCGCATAGCACAGGGAGATCAGCTCGGTGCTTTGTGACCACCTAGAGGGGTGGGATAGGGAGGGTGGGAGGGAGGGAGATGCAAGAGGGAAGAGATATGGGGATATATGTATATGTATAACTGATTCACTTTGTTATAAAGCGGAAACTAACACACTATTGTAAAGCAATTATACTCCAATAAAGATGTTAAAAATAAATAAATAAATAAAAAGGAAATTGAGATTATATGTTATGATAATTATTTTGCCCATACATAATGATGAATATATTTTTCAAATAAGATGAAATATACATTTCACGCAACAAATGCTATATTACTAGACTTTTTTAAAAGTAGGAAATATCCAAGGGAATAGGCAAAAATGACTTTGAATTCTTTAGGGACTGTGGGTGGGTAAGATGCTTTATGACCTAGCTCCCAAGAGGTTTTGTGGCTCTCATTTGTAAGCTGCCATTCATTGTCCCACCTCTTGTCTTTGGCTCTCTCCAGCTTTCTTCCTGAATCTTTGGACTAGTTCCTGTGGAAAATATGAGTTCACAGTGGTGCCTTGTGGACCAGGGCATCTCTGGGCCAGCAGACCCTGAGCAGCCAGTGCTGCTGAGAGCAGGTGCATGTGCAGATGGCGTGGTGGGGCCAGCCTGCCTTCTGCTTGGTGGAACTGGAGAAGGTGATTTGTCATGCAGCTTGCTCTGCATAATGGTCTGAGGCAAGGGAGCAAGCGTACCAGGCTAAGTGAAAGTCAGAGCTGGCAGAGCAAACATCCACACTTAATTTAATCTGAGTTTTATTAAACTTCCTTATTAGTACTCTTAAGCAGTGGCCTCCGCACATGCTGTTTTGCCTCCTCGCCTCCTCTCTTGCCCTGTATCTTCTGAGGGAGGTGATGGTAGTAGATACGGAAAGGGCAGAAAGCAGCTATCCAGAGTTGGAGAAGGTATTCACTTGTCAGTGCTCTCATAATTTAGAGTGGACTCCAAGGCAGTGTAAAGGCAGCTCCTTATGTGCCTCTGTCTGGTTTCTGTCTTTTCTTGTAATTATCTCTAAAATGGAGTACACATACCCCTAGGGTAGATAAAACAGTGCATTGGGAGTTGGGTGGGAAGAAAACAGTAAAAACTTCATTTTTATCTCATACTTTAAAAATTTCTACTTCTATATGTCTTTTATAAAATACACAATCAATTTGTACAGTAAGACAAGTATATAATTTATAAATAAATATGTATAAATTGGGGTGGTATGCTCAAAAGTTTTTTATTTTTAACTTTAAGTTTTCACAGCATGAAGCTTTTAAATTTTGTAGGACTTTGTCTTATGGGATTTGTTGTATAGGTATGGTAACTTTTGCTTATTAATACTAGGACATTGGTGAAACCGCAGTCTTTCTTGGATGGGATTTGACACCTCAGATTGGGACTTGAACCCCATAATCCCTGATTTAGGAGGGGACTCGAACCCACTGTCTTTTAATTGTCTTTAATTTAATCGTCTTTAACTCACCTGGTGTCAGGACTTAACTGAAGCTCAGATTCTTTTGTTTCACAGAAAGTATTCAGCTTGAGGCAAGGCCGTAGGCAAAGAATGAGTTTAATAGCATAGGACGCTTGTGAGAGATGTAAGCAGGTACACAAGGAAGTGCAGCCCTGAAAACAAAGAGGGCTACATTTTTGTAATCAAAGGAAAAGTGGGGAGAGGAGAAGACCACCTTCTTCCTCATTTGGGGGAAGCTGTCATTAGTTCCTCCTTTAACCCTGTATGGTCTAACTGGTACTGTCATGGTGCTATTTAAATCATATGTATATTAGCAAAAAGGTGGTAACATATATTAAAATATGGCAGTTCATCTCAGGTTTCGGTATAATGTCCCTTTTCACCTATATTCCTGTCTTGGACACAAGCAGGAACGCAACTCTTCAAGGACCATTCACTCCCTGACTTCATGTAACAAGATCCAGACCCCATGTCTATTGTCTTGTGTTTTAACTATCAGGACTTGGTGGCTTGAGTGTGCCTGGAACTTGAATGCGCCTGGTCTTCCTTCAAGGTAGTGTAGACTGTTGCTGGGTTACTGGGTTTTTTCTTTGAGTGGTCATTAGCTTAGGACAGTCTCCCAAACTCCCTTAAAATTCCCTTTCTGTCTTTAATCCCCTATGGGACTTTTAAACTAACTAATTATCCTACTCTGTCCCTATCATTGGGGCATTTATATAAGATTACTGTCTACCTATTAAGAGTCTTTTGGTTTTGGTTTGTTTTTCCCTCAGAGTAAATCAGGCTTAATAGAGTACATATGAAGGCCATGAGCCCGAGGACAGTTCTCACTATTTCTTTGCCAGGATTTTACTCTGAATTTAAAAATGTCAAAAAGAGTAAAGGCTTCAGCGCTGGCTAGTGTGGATGCATTCTTGGTTTGTCACTCAACCTCAGAGCTCACCTGGCGTTTTGTAGCTGTTTTAGGCAGCTTTCTGTTGGGAGCCCCAAGCGTCAGGAGCTCTTGTGAATTCTGTCTACAGCTAATAAATAGGTGTAATGATAGTAATTTGTCTCTGGTTTTCTTCGTCTTTTCCTTCTTTTAAATGTCTGTTTATGATGTTTGAAACCACTCTGGCCTTTTAATTTGGTATTCCACAGAATTTCTGTATGGGTCACAGAGGGGTTAGTTATTTTTGGGAAGTCTGAAATTTTATTATTCTTGAGGTTTGAAAATCATGAAACCTGAAGTGAGACCATTGTAGAAAGGTTAGTGATGGGGATTATCAGCTGTGAGAATTTATAGTAATTCTCATTTTTGCGTTTTTTCCCGTAGGATAAATTATTTTTTGAGGCTTCATTTTTAGTTTTAGTTGTTGTTGTTTTTCAGCAGCCCCGAACATAAGAAAGAATAATCAAACCGTTTGGATAAATTTGGAAAATCAGTATTTTGAGGGGTCACAATTAAGAGAAGATGGGAGCTGCCAACAGTGGTAAGAAATGAAGAAAGAGCCAGAACTTGCAAGGGATCAGATCTCAGCTGATCTTTGTGGAGGGTGGCCCTTCCAGTTCTAAGACAGACTCTCACTTTTCTTCCTTCATTCTCATTTCCTCGACAAATATTTTAAGTCTGCAAATATTTATTGGCTTTTCTTGTTAGTCAGAAATACTAACCATTTGTGATACTTTACTGAATTGAGATAAGGTAATTCTTGTTTATGCAGTTCCAGATTACTGAAATCCCTTTGAGACTAAACTTTTAGAACTACCACCTGTTAGAACTTTTTGTGTGTTTTTTATCAAGAGGAAGAACAGTCACTTTCTTGTTTCCCAGAAACAAATAGTGAAGAACAGGACAAATGACCAAATTATCTTTCCAGATAGATGTGTTTCTTCCAGGGACAAATGTTCTGTACTTAGTTTTTTTAGTTGATATACTTCATATTAATGTACACTTAGTACTACACACAACAGCATTCTTACTTTCTTGCCTTTAGCTTCCCAAAAGGTCAAGACCACAAAAATACTTTTGCCTTCTCTTGTCATGTCTCATCCATTTAATGTGGATGAGTGAAGTCTAATACTGAAAGCTTTTCGTAAGACCTAGTTATACTTGAACTTGGGGTTACTTAACTTAGAAAAATTCTAGTTTAATTAAACTTGTAGTTAATTAACTTGTAGTTCAGAACCTGCCAGCTACATTCATAGGAGTCGCAGTTTTTACTCTGGATGCAGGAGGAACCCCTTTAATTCCATAGAAGGAGAAGAAAGGACTTCTCTACCTGTGCATCAGGATGTCCTTCTTTAAGTTGCGCAGAGTGTTCTCCGCCCCCATCTTTTGCATAGTCTCCATGTTTATATTAATTTGTTAGGAAGCATCAACTCAGCAGAGGTAACAGGAACGAGAGCTACATTGATGCCAGGGCTAAAGAAGTCCTTTCTGTCTTGTTCATACAGCCCGAGAAAGTAATGAAGTGTGTCATCATCCATGTACTGAAATACATAAAAATCATAATGAAGACCTTTGTCACTGCCTTTCACCTCTAGTGAAAAAGTAGAAAATGTTTTAAGTCCCTGTATAATGCAGAGCTGCCTCTTTTCCAGCCTGTAAGTTTGAAAAAAATAGATACAGTACATGTTTTTTAGGACTGTGTCTTCCTGGGAAAAAAATCAAGTTGTTTAGCGCCTTCAGAACTGGACGTTCTCATGCTTCTAGATGAAATTTGGTATTGATAGGTATGTCCAGAATTGTTTCTAAAAAGGTATCTAGCACATTTGGCCCACCCGCCAATAACCCTTTATCTCTCAGATGAAGGGCTTGTTGTAAAACTCATCTTCTAGGACTGTTCAGGTTATAGTTCTATCCAGATGTTCATAAATACACACAGTCTTCTGTTTTAGAGCTGAGCCCAGATGTCAGGTTATACTTGGAGGAAGTGGTATTTCTATACTACTAAGGTGCTTTGGTTCTTCATATCTGCTAATTCAGTTGCCACCTGGTTTCCTGATATCTGTTCCTGCTACTTCCATCATTCTTTTGTTGTTCACTTTTTCTCTGGCCATGCAGGTATACCCTGGACTGCCACCCATTCTTCAGGATGCTGTGTGCAGCAATCCTGGTTTTCACTGATTTTATTTTTTTATTACGGTAAAATATACATAACATAAAATTTTCTGTCTTAAACACATTTAAGTATACAGTTCAGTGGCACTAAGTACATTCAGATTGCTATGCAACCATCACCACTATCCATATCCAGAACCTTTTCATCTTCCCAAATTGAAACTCTGTACCCATTAAACAATAACTCCTCTTTCTCCCCTCCCCTTAGTCCCTGGTAAACACTATTCTACTTCCTGTCTTCATGAATTTGACTGTTCCAGGTACCTCATATAAGTGGATTCACTGAAATTTAAAAAATAGATCTGAAAAGGCCACTGCCACAATTCTTGAATGTGTGGTTTAAATCACCAGTTAAGTTTGCTTTTCGTCTTCTCTTAGCTGTGGCCCCAAAGGCATTCCACAATGACTGGCCAGCTAGGAGCAAGAGAGCAAAACATGGAGGAGACCCTAGAAATCTTTGGCCTTCCTCCTTTTAATAAAAACCGATCCTGAGAAGTTATCTAAAAATGAAAGCATTCTTCCCCATATTTTTTACAGCCCTCAGTGGCAGCAACGTTGTACTTCTGCAAAACAGGAAGGATTTCAAGTTCAGGCTTTACTTCGTCTCCAAGTCTCTAAAGATTTTTAAAGTTAGACTGTGAATTCTTTAAGAAATCAGGTAGCTAAAGGCATGTGAAATTAGTGAATAAAGTCCATTCTTAGAAAACAAAAATTAGAAGTTAGCCTCACATTTAGCAAGGACATTTTCTTTTGGTTTTCTCTCTAAAGTTAGTATATGGACATTTTAATTTGGAACTCCTTTTTAATCTCTAGCCATCATTTCATGCTTGGATTAGAGAAAAATTTGTTTTTATTTTAATAATTTTTTAAAGTAAATATTTTAACAAAATTATTTATATTTTGACCAAATGTCTCTAAAGTTATTTTCATTTTTTTGAATTTTATTTTATTTTATTTTTTATACAGCAGGTTTTTATTAGCTATCTGTTTTATACATATTAGTGTATATATGTCAATCCCAATCTCCCAATTCATCCCACCACCACCCCCCCCAAAGTTATTTTTAATAGAAGATATGTTAAATTGAAAGATACTGTCATGCGAGAAGAACCAAAACTGATGGTTATATAGCATTTGAGTCAGTGCTGTGTAACCCTTTCATTAACTTTAAGAAAGTAGTCCATGACCCCATCTCCTGCTCATTTTCCTTCCAGCTTTCCCCAGTTAGGACTTGATCCAAAACAGAACATGCTGAAGGATATTTTGTATGATGTGGGTACTCGGCACTTGCTTTTCATAGTGTTCATTTGTGATAAATTTTAGCATTTTCCCATGTTTGCTCATGAGGATTAAAAAAAAATCCTGCGTATTGCTTTATCAGACACTTGACTGCTGAGATGATCATATGACCTTTAGCAGCATTTCTGGTGACTATTTAGAAAGTTTTTTTTCTGTACCAGTTCATTCAGGATGAAAAAAATCATGAGAGAGGTGCAAGAGAAAGAAAATTATCCATTCTCCCAGGCTGGATGAACTAGACACTAAAAGATATAGTTCAAGAACTAGTGTAAAACATAGCTGAAGTAAACTGATTTTGTTTATAAAAACCAAACCAACTCCTCTGAGATGTGCAGATCATTCACGCCCTTGGATAAAATGGTTTGAAATCCAAAAATGCATTGTTCATCATTGTTTGAAAATAACGGCTTCTTGAAGAAAGTTTTGATATCTGCTTTGGGTAAGGTGTTTGAAAGGTCAAGTGAATTGCATAATAGTTAAATTTTTCTCTGTTTTTAGAAGGTATGTGGTATTCATTTAGATCAAACGAGAAGGCCACTTGTTTTGGGGAAAATAGAACTTGTGTAATTTAAGGGAAGACTTATTTTAATGGAAAAAACAGTTATTGTTGGTTGACTTGATTCCTCAGGGCTGTATGGTCCTTAATGATTTCTGAGTCACAGATCATTTTAATAATCTGGTAAAAGCTAAGGACATTCTCTCCCTACCAAAAAGAAGCACATTCACAAACACATGGAAAGTTTTCATACAATTTCAGTTGGATTTCTGGAAAGCCATACATGGATGTCAAGTTAGAACATACACGGATGCCAAGTCTTTTCTCTAAGGGCTGTAGTGAGTTGACGTTAAGTCAGATTTGTCATTCACAACACTTAGTTTTTGCCAAACAAGTTTGAGGCAGGGGAGCTACTTCTCTACAAGTCTCACACCACATTCTGCCACACAGAGATATGTATTAATCATTCATTAGTGAAGCAAGCTCAAAACAGTTAATGCAGTTTGTTACATAAGCTTGATTGAAGGTTCAGATCTCTGTGGTCTTAGGTGCCTTGACCGGCACTTTGTCTGGAAGGTTCATCCAGGCAAATGCAGTGACATTTTAGAAGTAGGATTCAGTTACCTTTATATTCAACATCAGACAACAGAGAATCCTCCTAAACCCATGACTTGACACAGGACCTTCTAGAGATTAAATTTGGGGAGCTATCTCTAAGGCTAAGAGCTATGGGCCTCACTAACTCGTATGCCCTGTTGATTCAGAAGTGTGTCATGTCTCTAAATTGTTTGGTCAGTCTATATGTGTCAAACACTGTTACTTTCAATAAGTGAAAACCCATTTGTGGCAAGAATCCTGCAAGTCAACAAGCTACTGTTTTTACCAGTAAAAACTCATTTCTGACGTTTAATGTACCAATTAGCAAACCCTGAGTTGTGACTTGAGATATTGATAATAGAAGTATTTATAGTAGCTGTCTCTGGCATTGGGATTCTGATTAGAGTACACTGGGATTTGCGTTCTTGACTAGGGCAACTGAATGTCCCCAGACTCCAGGTTTGAACTACAGAAGCTACATTCTTTATGCTCAAGTATTTTAAACTAACTGACAGACATTGTAACAGCAGGTAATAATTTGTATGCTTTCTATCAATGAGACCCTTGTTTCATACTGACTGCTTTTAATCATTTTCCTATTGGGTTGATTTTAGTCCCAGTTTTGTGGTGTTCCAGTATGTGTTCACATGGTCCCTGTCTCATGGTGGGGTCTCCAATGCATTGCATTGTATGTGGCTATAATATTTTGGCTGCTGAATGAATTTTGGTTGAATGAATAATGAACATTCAGAATCCCCGCTGAGCAAAACTTTAGACAATCTTTTAATTTTAGAAGAATTTTAGATTTACACAAAAGTTGTGAAGATAATGTAGAGAATTCCTGTATACCCTTCACCCAGTTTCCCTTATTGTTAACATCTTACATCACTATAGTGTTTTTGTTACAACTGAGAAATTAACATTGGTTCATGTTGCTATTAACTAAACACCGTGCTTTATTCAGATTTCACTAGTTTTCCCCCAGTGTCCTTTTTTCTGTTCCAGGATTTCATCCAGGATTGCATTTAATGATCATGTCCTCTTAGTCTCTAGTCAGTGACAGTTTCTCAGACTATCCTTGTTTTTGACAATTTTGAGGAACACTGTCTTGTAGAATATCCTTCAATTTGGGTTTGTCTGATATTTTTCTCATATTTAGAGTGGGGTTATGGGTTTTGGGGAGGAAGATCACAGAGGTGACGTGCCACTCTCATTATGTCATATCAGGGGTACATGCTAAATAATTTTATTTTTAATATTTCAATCTCAGAATGGAGAGATGGAGAGAGCAAGAAGGTGAAATTTAAATAAGTTAGTTTTGCCATGGTAAAAATTGTGGTAAAGGTAAGGCGAGGGCACTGAATCTACAGGAAAAATTTCAACTTATCTGGGGGAATTCAGCCCTTGGTATTCCTGTCATGCATTGTGTTGTATGTTGGAGAGTTGGTAGTATTTACTTTATTTAAATGCTTGACTGATATAAATCAGAGAAATGAAAAGGCCAGTGGTATATAGATAGATATACATCAAGGCAAACTGCAATAATCTTTAAAAAGTCTCTCAAATAACCAATTTTTTGAAGTCAGAAAAATTCTTAATTGGATTTTTTTCCTTTGCGGCTATGTTTTTTTTCTTTCCCTGTGTTCTTCTGCGTTAGGGTTTATATTTTTCAAGCTGAGTTAATGATATTGAGAAACATTTCAAAGCATTTGTCACCAGAGTAGTTCATCCCTTAATTAATGGTGAGGTGGTTTTGCAGACAGGTGGCACACTTTAATGTATTGCAGACACTAGTCTTGTTAGTTATTGATTAGTGGCGAATAAATTACTGCCATTTTTAATAAGAAGAAAATTTCCTTTGAGGATAATTAATCAGATTCGTGTATTTCCCAACCAGTGTAGGATTATCATCTTTTTTAGCTACAAGAATGAACCTGCCTGCCTCTGCCCTGGATAAATTCAGGACAGAGCAGACAGGTTTCCAGGCTTGTATTTTGATCTTTACTTTTATTTAGGCAGATGAGAAGTGTACTTGCTTAAAAATTACTTCAAACTGCCTTTCCTGTTGAGTAGGTTTTGAACTACCTGCCTGACAGATGGTGTTGGAAGTAATTACTAAAATCATGTGTTTACCTGTACATGGACATGTGTTCACCAGATGCACCCTGTTTACCCAGTGCTGCTGATTTCTTAAAGAAATATACACCTTCTGGATAGAGTTGCATAACTTAGGAGAAGGAATAAAAGCTCGGCCAGCCAGAGCTCTCCATCTCTCTCAGTTGCAAAATCAGCTGTACTGAGGACCATTTACATCTGTCTCTTCATGAGTAGTCAGATTAGTTGAAAGAACCGCTTTCAGATATTATTTAGCTTTCCTTCTTTTGACTGACTTAGTATTTTTATTTTACCTGTCTACTGATTTAACAAATAGCCCCCTCAACTGTATACTCAACAGTAGTAAAGGTGATCAGTCAGGCTTTAATATGATGGTATTATATATTTTTATTTTATTATTTATTATTGTATTATTTTATTTTATTATTATATTATTATATTATTTGTACTCAGCATTTTAAAAAACATGTTTTCCAGATCATATGGTAAAGATATATCTATCCTCTCTATTTCTAAATTCTGATTTTGGAGGTCTGGCCTTTGGATTAAGCTTTTTTTTTTTTTTAACAACTCATGGGCAATTTCTTTATTCATGAAGATTCAGAACATCTATTTTAATGTTTTATTTATTAACCATCAAACCCTAATTTATGTTTTCCACCTCATTTCTATTTTACTTCTGTTTAAAAAAAAGTTTCAAAAACTTAATTATAGTGACCCCCTTTTAACATGTGTACCTTAAGTGTTCAGTTTTGAAACTTGGTACATTTAACTGTCTATAAACCTTGAGGAACAAGGAAAGTCATTGTTTCAAGATTTTGACAGGTGCAAAACTGTAAATAATTACAGGCCTGGGCAGAAACTAGAACAGAAGTTGTACAGCAGCTGGCAGGCCTGACCTGTGACAGGTCTGACCTGAGTTAAGTAGCCTAAATTTTATGGCAAGCTTGGATTTGTTTTATAGCACGAAATTCACCTTCTGCTACAAGATTCCAATGATTGAGACTAGATATCAGCTGCAAAGGGAGAAACGTATACAGAATATTGAGAAAGAAAACTGTCCATTGAGCCACCGTTTGTGTGACGTTAGGACCAGATGGAATTTTTATAGATGAATTTTGAAACTGATTTACATGTTGACTGAAATAAATCACTCAACAAACACCCAAGGAGGGGGGTGGTCTGGCTTTTTTTTTTTTTTTTTTTTTTTTAATACTTTTTATGTTATCTGTTTCTAAAACATCTTGATTTTTAGTCTTAGGAACATACTTGACTTTTGTAAAGAAGAAAGTAATTTTAATTATTTATATCTTGGGAATACCTGAGTTGTACTTTTCTCGGTCTTCATAGAGAATAATGCAGATTTTTGATGGGATTTGATCACCTTCAGGTTCCATTAGGCAGTTGCCCACCTTACAGTTGCCAGGTTTGTTGCCGACGCATGAACTGCCTCCCACCGCCCGCAGCTTCCACCTCCACGCACCACGTTGTTACTGCTGGGGAAGATTATAGTAACAGCTAACAGGAAAACATGAAGTAATACAGTTAGTAAAAACATGGTATTAGTAAAAATTAGTAAAATAAAAGTTTTGTTATGTTTTGGGCTACAACTTTTTTGGAGGGAAGAATATAACGGCATTAAGTATGAAAGCATGATGTTATTTAATTAGTTTTACACATAATATTTTCAGGAATATATTTAATGCTTAAATGTACACATATGGTTCATTGCGGTGTTAATTTAAACTTCGAAAACTGCTAAAAGTTTCAGTTAGTAGAGAAATAGTGAACTTTCATTTAATGATCAACTTATACATGAACGAACTCACGATCTTTATTGTTTTCAATTTTGGAAACATTTGAAAATAGCAGGCCTGTATTGTGGGATTCATTCAGCATGATGATTGAGTGTCTCAAGAATTAAGCACTGTTCTAGGCACTGGGATTTCAGCACTGAATAAAACACACTTAGTGAGCATCCATGGGCAGGGAGAGAAATAAGCATTCATTGACATTTATTGAGCTGTACCAAATGCTCTTTTAATTCCTTGGGATATAGTAGTGAAAAAAGCAAATTTTTTGTCTTTTATGTGTTGACATTGTAGTTGGAGAAGAGAGGTAATGTATACCTCTGGAGAAGAGAGGTAATGTATAATTCTATGACGAAAATGAAAGCAAGGTCTTGGGGGAGAGATTGGGGATTCTAATTTGGATAGGATGGTCAAGAAAGATTTCTCTGATAAGATGACATTTGAGCAGAGACTTAAATGAAATAAGGTAATAGCAGTGGGGATACTTGAGGAAAGAATATTCCAAGCAGAGGGAATAGCAGTGGGATAGGAACGTGCTTGGTTGTTCAAGGAACAGCAGGGAAAGGCCAGTGTGGCTGGTGGAGAAGGAGCCAGAGGAAGAAGCGTAGGAGATGAGTTTATTTTCTACTTAATGAATGCCTCTGAATATATATATCGGGGTAAAGTCACATGGGACCAAGCTAAATTGTATATGAAATGACAGTGGTATAAAACAAGAAAATAAGGATCTGTGGAAGATGTCCCTAGATGAGATCAGGAAATAATAGAGTCAATTTGCTCATTGTTTCTGAAATTAAATCTCACTTGTGTGACTCTCCTTGCGATTTACTCTTTCAAAATGGAATTCTACATGGTGTGGTCCATGCCCTGAGGTTTGTATAAATTGTTGAATTTATGGCGTGGCAATACCCATTACAGGGTGGCGATCCTGTTAATTTGCAGCAAAGAATATGAGGTTTGGAATAAATGGGTCAGAAAGCCTGACTAAAATGAGAATAACAATTCACATTCAATTAAAATGTGCATAGCCTGTAATAATTTTTCATTGTAGAAGGGTTAAGGAGAGAACAGAAGTAGAATGATAATTAATAGTTGTAAATTTAAAAGTCAGCTTTATCCCAAGTGTTAATTGGTGAAGTTCCTGAAATTGTAGAAACACAGATCATTGTGTTTATAATTGTGAGGCATGCTAGGTAGCTGACCTCAAGTGTGAACTAATTAACTTATGGCTTGTGTAATCTGCTTTAGCAAAAGTAGATATTTAAAGATAATTGTTTTTTTTTTTTTCATTTTACCAATGACAACATTTATGTTTATGGGGTTTTAATTTATCGTAATATCACTGAGAACATTTTTATGGTGATTCTTTCAATTTTAACATAGGTATCAATAAATGAAATTTTGTTTCAGGCATAATAGTATTACTTCAGCTTATTCACAAAATATTTATAAAGAACATCATCAATCAACTGTTAAAACTCTACCATATTTAAAACAGTGCAGGTTTTTGAAATGTAGTAGTAATGATTATTGAAATGCCATACAAAGATAAGACTAATTAAATCTGTACCGTTCAGAGAAGTATGTCACCAAGAGGGCCCCTACGTGTAAACAGATTGTATTAAAAAAAAGTTCTTTTGCAAATACTTGCTGGAATTCAGGACTCATTTTTACCCAGGAGTAATAATATATATGGTATTTGATTTTCAGCCAAGCCCAAAATATATTAGGAATCTATACATACGTCACGGATTTTAGAGACAACTCTGGTGCAGTTTTGAGCAGATCTAATTTCTAGTAAGAGCCTGTAGCTTTTCTTTTCCTTGGTGTACGTGTTTCAGCAGCACATTCCTCCTTGAGTCTGTTTAGGATTACTTGTCTATTTGTTGCGTGTGTCGCTTTGTCCCCTGTGGTGGGTAAGGGGGTCTGTGTTCATAGGGTTGCTTCATGAATTGGGTCTACGGGTGAGGCAGTTATTGATGTCACCAAACATTTAATCCTGTCACTAGCTCTTCCCAGGGCAGCAGTTCTTACCCATGGGTCCCCATCCCCTTGATTCTCAGCCACAAGAAAGCTGAGGTGATGGGTAGGGCCATGGCCCTGACTACCCATTTGCTCCCCAAGTTGTAGGACAGTAGGAGGTGGTGAATGGCCAGGTGCGGTGCTGGGACCGATACTCTCTCTCTACTTAACGGTCTAAGGTGCTTCCTCTGAAGATTCCTTTGCCTTAATTCCGCTGCTAATGAGGGGATACCCACCCCCCTCCCTAGCTTTGCCTGATGCGGGGAGGCAAAGTTGTTTGGGGCTGGGTGTTGGCTGGAGGGTGGATTGTGTGGTGGGGGAAAATAGGGAGGAAAGAAGAAGAATCACTCAACCTAACTTCTCTTACTTTCCATTAGGCTTTCTTGGTCCTTTTTGGTAAATTTGAGGTAGTGATCAGATGCCCATAGGCTGACCCAGCCAGCTTTTGCCTACTTGCCACTCTTAAATTTCTGTTAAAAATATCCTATAAGTCAAATTCCAGTGAAACTGGCCACACCCTTCTCCTTACTTCTGACTTTATTTCAGATTTGTAACATCTTACCTTTATTTACTGACACCAGAATGTTCGTTGAATTGAGCCCCCTAATTTTACAACCGAGCAAAACAGTACCATCAAATATATAACCATATTTAACTATATATGTGTGTATCTGTGTTTATGTATATCATTTATATATGTTATCCAAAGTAATAAATAATCTAGGAGTACAGCATCTGTCTCACCTGCTGCGCTCTTTATGATGTGAAGGGATGAGTCACATGAGTAATTGTATTACTTGTGTAAAGTACTTGGAAGAGAGTTTCACTTGCCTAAGTCCTTTGCTGCATGTCATAAAGATGAAAAGTTTGAGCCATCTGTTACTTAAAAAAAAATTACCCTAGTATACCACCTGGTGTTTAACTAGGCCTCGGGATTTGTTCCAGATACAGCACTGCTTCATTGAACAAATATTGGGGTGAGTGGTGGGTAGGGTTTGGTGATTACTTCTGCAACTTGGGAGGGGCCCTTTTCACTGAGTCTTGAACAATGTTATTTGGATCATTGTTATTTCCTATTGTGGTTTGCCTGCCGTTAAAAACAATTTTGTCTTAATTTTGAAAATTGGATATGAGGAGTAACATTACACAAAAACAACATTATACAATGATGGAGATAATGTTCTGTGCAGCATGATTTAATTTGGAGCAGTGGATGGCCACCTGCTAGGCCTTTGTTCTTGTGGCAGTCTGGCAAGTGGCCCCAGTGTTTTGGTTCTTTCGTTGGTCACGTGGCTGGTGAGATCTGCCTGGTTTAGTTGCAAACCATTAATCTGGTAGCACAGAATGATGGAATATTTGACTACTGGGTGTTTGAAGTAAGAAAACAAATCCCTTTTAAAGTCGTTATTCAGCAATCACAGAATGCTTTTATCTTGTTGATATAACATCTGAGTCTTTACATTTTATCTAGGGGTAGCTTATGCTTATCTACAACGTAGAAACAGAAATCTAGTACTATTTGGCATTATGGTAACTAGCTACCATATAGCACCTGTCTGCTTACCCACTGTGGTAGGGTAAGCCTGTAATTCAGTGACCAACCTGGGACCCTTTGAGCGTGACAGAGAGCCACTAAAAATTATAATGGGATAAGAGGCATAGACTAGGACATATGGGTACTCTATTTATAGGACATGGCCATTTTTATCATCCTCTGTGATCAGGAATAACCAAATATTCCATATGTTTTTAAGGATGATTTCTATATTTAAATTTCCTTAATTGTGGCTGGTACCGTGTCTCATACAAAGTAGGCACTAAATCAATATTTTCAAATTGAATAAATGTTTATGTTTTTAAAAAACTTGGGCTTCCCTGGTGGCGCAGTGGTTAAGAATCTGCCTGCCAATGCAGGGAACGCAGGTTCGAGCCCTGGTCCGGAAAGATCTCACATGCCACGGAGCAGCTAAGCCTGTGCGCCACAACTACTGAGCCTGTGCTCTGGAGCCCGCGAGCCACAACTATTGAAGCCCACGTGCCACAACTACTGAAGCCCACGTGCCTAGAGCCCGTGCTCCGCCACGAGAGAAGCCACTGCAATGAGAAGCCTGTGCACCACAACGAAGAGTAGCCCCCGCTCGCCGCAACTAGAGAAAGCCCGTGTGCAGCAACAAAGACCTAACTCAGCCATAAACAAACAAACAAACAAACTTAAAGCTTCCTGCTATTTAAAGATATTTATATTTAAAAATGTACATTTTACAACAGCTTTGGGTTAAAAATCCTCTATATTTTCCCGATATTCAGGCCCAGTCTCAGGCTTCTCCATAGTGATAGTACCCATTGGCCTATGATTTGAACTCTGAAACCGTTTTAATATGTAGTTTATTATAAAGGTAGGGAAAGCACTTAAAAATTGCAATTGCCTATTGTTCTGTCTAAAATAATTTAAAATACATACTAAGAGAGTGAGCCATTTAGTCAAGTGCTTATGACTTACCCCAGTAACTTATTTACTTTACCTTGTTACTTGAAGTTGTAGAACAGTTCATTGGTTACTTAACAGTTTCTTGAATTTCTTCTGACAAAGTAAGGATGCCAAATTATTCAATTTAGTTATCTGGTAGTACCTAGTCAGAGACTTTCATAGTAGGATTGAAATTTTGAATAATTTTTTATGCTGAGCTTTAAGTTTGTGTTTATCACTTTAGAAATTTTCTTTGTTTTAAAAAATTTTCTCTCTCTTTATAAGCCTTAATTTATTTCATATAAGAAATAGAAAAGGGTGCAGGAATTTCTCTCCTTTTCTACATGAGATAATCAAATGGTGTTTCTTGCCCATCTCCTTTTCTATATGAGATAATCAAATGGTGTTTCTTGCCCATCTGGCCATCTCATGAGATGGATTTTCAACCCTGGAATGTGGGTTACAGTGTGGTGGGTTTTGGAACGTCAGTTGTGGTTTAGAGACAATCTGTGATGTGGGCTGGGAACTTCAGTGTTTTCTTCTGGTCTGAGATAGGTTTTTTTCTTTTCTGTTTTCAAAAGAGGTGTTAGAAGATCCTGGGTTCTAAACCTTGTTAGTTGGTTTGACATGCTATTTGTCCTAGTCTCCTTGTTTCTAATATGAAAGAGTTGAAATAGATGTTAAATTCCCATTTCTTTGTGTGTGTATGTGTCCTGATGATTTCCTAGTCTTGTTCTTTCTCCATCTTTCCCTTTTTCTTTTCTACAATTCAGACCTGATTTTTTTCTTTTTTTCTCTTGATCTTTCAGTTTTTTCTTCTTGTTCTCAGGTTTTGTTTCTCTGATTTTTTTTCATGTTGGTAAGAGTTCATGCAGTCTGCTTGTTTATTTCTACCCTAATTGTTCATAATATTCAGATACTGGTCATGATAGAACTTTCTCAGGTGCTTCCTGATTTTCATACAGCAGATCTAAATCCACTAGGGAGATATTTATTTACCTGTTAATTATCTTACCCTTTTGCAGTGGAAGCTCCCAGGGCAGGCATTCTGCTTTGTTTACAGCTATAACCTCAGAGCCTGGAAGTATGCTCGGTGCCTAATCACTATTTAAAGAAATGGATAGAAATGCTTTAGTTTCCCGATAGTTTATTAAGTCAGATATTAATTAGGGAGAGTCTTGGAGTTCCTTTGCTTTACAGAAAACCTGAGTCTTAGCTGGTATTTGAACCGTCTACTGAGGGGGAAAGTACTTTGGAGTCATTCTTCTCGTGATAACGTGGGCTTAGAGTCTCTTTCCTTTCTACTGCTTTTTGTCCCCAGACTTGATTTTACTATTTTAGTTAAGGTCCTTTTTGCTGCAAGTAGTAGAAATCTCAACTGAAACTCACTTAAACAATAAGGAAGTGGATTATTCTCACAACAGGAAGTCCTGGGAAGCTTCAGAGTGAGTTGATTGCACTTTGCTGTTGTCATAAGAGACGCAGGTTCATTTGTTCTTTTTCCTCTTCCTTTTACATTCTTAGCTTCATCCTTAAAGCTGGTTCTTTCTGTGGTTATTAGGACAGGAGCAACGGTTGAGTCCCTATTTTACCAGTGGGAAAGAGGCTGGCTTTTCCTTCTTTGAAGGCCTGAGCAAGACTTTCTGCATGTATCATTGGTCCAAATTGGCTTCAGACTACTCTTTCCTGAACATTGGCAAAGAAGATGGAAGTATAGCAATTGACTTGGACTCATCATCTCTAGTGAAATAGATATTGGAATCAGCTACAACACTCACTAAGATCTCATATGAATTAACCTTTTAAAATAAATTTCTGAAGACTGTTGATTTCCTGAGTTCCAGGTTAGTACTTCCCAGAGTAATTATGGTCATAACCAAGAGGATGCTGAGTGAAGTCAACATCATCATGATAATTGCTTCATTAGGGAAATTAGTGTTTAAATTAAAAAATGTGACAATTTTGTTCTGTCTTCCCAAAGTCTAATAAATATGACGTGCTACAATGTTTCTATAAAGTAGAAAGTAGATATGTAAAGTCAGAACCATGATTCCCCCTTAAGTGTATTTGCACTGATAACAATTGGTATGTTTAAATTATTTAAATAAAATGAAATCTTGTTGACTAGAAAAGTGGAAAAGATAACTAGGACATAGTGAAGCTTACTTAAAAAAATAAAAAGTCAATATAAAGGCAATGTGCATCTGTCACCTTAACTTACTAAAAGGTTTTTGATTTACTTGAACATAACAGTAATGGATTATTTTTGTTTGGCCAAGAATTATCAGTAAATATTTAATGCACAACTTGGAAGCATTATGATATTGTGGAGAAAGCACTGAATTAGGAATTGGAACCCAAATTTCTAGTTCTGATTCTGACCCTAACTACCTATGTGACTTCTAGTAAAACATTCAACCTCTATGAGCCCTCATTTCCTTATCTGTAAAAGAGTTCCTCTTTAGTTTTCTAAAAATGTCTTGCGCTTCACTGGTTGAAACCATTCCTTTCCTGGGAATTTAGTGATATATCTCTTTCCTTTAGAGGTGTGACCTTTTTAGTGTAATTAAGATCATATGTGATTTAAGTTTATTTGAACAAGGAGGGACAGGTAAAAACTGAATCCAAGTTGTGAGATAGATAGGTGTTCTATCTTCAGTGCATATAGCTTATAGAAAAGAGTCTTTCTGTTCTGAAACATACATCAGAAAGGCAAGTATTTTGTAGATACATGTGCATTACATTTTCCCAACACTCCTGGTACCTCATTAGCCAAAGATGAGCTTCTAATGATGTCTGGCATCTGGAATGATGTCACACTAATAAGTTTGTAAACGAAATGCAGATGCATGGATTCCCCAGATCAACTGTAATTCAGTAAAAAGAGGTTTGGATTTGGAGTCTTAAGAGTAGGTTGAAATCCTGGCTCAGCTAGTTGAGAAGAAAGCCTGGTAGTATAGTAGAATGAGAATATGGACACTGGAAGGTGTTTGGTTTTACCACTTACATTAATACATTGTGATGAACCAGGACATTTCAGCTTGGATACCTTTGGCTTTCAGTAGCAAAAGACTCAACCAAAAGCAGCTTGAACCGTAAGGGTTTTATGATCTCACATAACAAGAAGTCTGGAGGTTGTCAGTTCTAGTTAGATTCATTTCATGGCAACAACGTCTTCTATGAAACACGGTCCTTTTGATGATGCTGTTCTTTCTTTGTGGCAATATTGCTATAGTAGCAGTTTCAGGTATTATATGCACTTATGACGGCAGCCAATGAAGAGAGGTATTACTCTCATAATTCTCTTCTTAGTAGAGAGGAGAATCATTCCCCATAGTGCCAACTGCATACCACTGGCTAGAATTGTATCCCAAAATCAGACCTAAAAGTTACTTACTTACTAGCAAGGAGAATGAAGACATATGACTGACTTAGACTATTTTTTAACCTGCCCTGGGACTTTGGGAGACTCTTTCCTGAGCACAGTGCCTCAAAGGATTGACAACAAACAAAATCAGGTCTTTGCTAGCAAGAAAAAAAGGCGTGGGTTGGGAGAAGGGATCTGAGTTGGAAAGCAATAGTGAGCGTACCTTGTTTCTTAGAATCTAATAGGAGACGCACATAAACCAAGAGATTGTGATAACAGAATATGATACAGTCTATGACAGGGAAGTGTATAGGGCACTACCGAAGAATACAAGAGAAAAACTTAAGTCCTAAAGTTGCAGTGGTTGGAAAAGACTTTTCTGGAGGAAATGGCATCTAAGTTGTTACCTGAAGAATGAGTGGAAATCAGGCAATTATTAGTCATTGAGCCGCGCTCCCTTTTCCCACATTTATAAGAGGTCAGAACCTAGCCATCATGGTGTATCCAAGACTATTTTAAGAAGAATTTTAGGGCAAAAGTTGTGGATTCAGTACCCAATCAGACTTAAGCCCCATTACCTATAGCTATAACAACTAATGTTCAAAATGATCCTTATTCTTCAAGTGAAAGTTATACAATAATTTTCAAAGTGCCATATATTTTCGGTATGAAACACTCTTTTATCTTTATAGGGGTCTAAGAATCAGAGGACTTGTAATTGTGCTGCTCTAACCTCTTCTGTAAAAATCAACCATTACTTACCTGATGCCCTGTAGTGAGAAGTGTTTAGTAGACCAAAACCTAGGATGGCTTTCATTATTCAGGAAGGAAGCACCGGTGAGAGACCTTTCCCCTTTGATTATAATGCAAAGCATATACAGTTGGCCCTTTGTATGGAAGGATTCCACATCTTTGGGTTTGCATCCGCGGGTTTCAATCAACTGTGGATTGAAAATATGCTGGGGGGTTGGGGGGGATTCCAGAAAGCTCTAAAAAGCAAAACTTAAATTAGCCTCACGGGCAACTGTTTACTTAGTATTTACAACTATTTACACAGCATTTACATTGTATTAGGTATCATAAGTAATCTAGAGTTGATTTAAAGTATATGGGAGGATGTGTGAAGGTTATATGCAAATACTACGCCATTTCATATAAGGGACTTGAGCATCCTTGGATTTTGATATCTGTGGGGTCCTGGAACTAATCCCCCCTTCTTACCGAGGAATGACTGTACCTGGGATTAACCATTCTGCTATGTTATTTTACCTTTACGTGCATTCTTTAAACTCTTTCTTCTTGAGTTTCAATTGAATTAATTAATTAATTTAGAGAGAAGACTATCAAGTGTTTTTCCTTCTTCTAATGATTAGGAAGTGAGAGTCCATTTTCTGTCCTCTACTAGTATTTTTGCATGTTTTTCTTCCCTTTAAATAATACCAGTATCTTATATTCTTTAAAAATGATACTGCTTCCTGAGAAGAGTACATGAAGTGACTCATTTTTGGCTCCTAGTCCTTATTCTCCACAGGCATAGACATTGTATTAGGAGATGGATACTCTATTTTTTTTCTTGTTACTGGGAGAATGTTTGCAAGATTAACCAGCAGGTATTTCAAGTAGGAAAAGGGTGTGGTAGAGTTTACAAATAAATTCTTTTTTTTTTTTAACATCTTTATTGGAGTATAATTGCTTTACAATGTTGTGTTAGTTTCTGCTGTACAACAAAGTGAATCAGCTATACATATACATATATCCCCATATCCCCTCCCTCTTGAGCCTCCCTCCCACCCTCCCTATCCCACCCCTCTAGGTGGTCACAAAGCACCAAGCTGATCTCCCTGTGCTATGCGGCTGCTTCCCACTAGCTATCTGTTTTACATTTGGTAGTGTACATATGTCCATGCCGCTCTCTCACTTCGTCCCAGCTTACCCTTCCCACTCCCCGTGTCCTCAAGTCCGTTCTCTACATCTGAGTCTTTATTCCTGCCCTGCCACTAGGTTCATCAGTACCGTTTTTTTTAGGTTCCATATATATGCATTAGCATATGGTATTTGTTTTTCTCTTTCTGACTTACACAAATAAATTCTTGATGAACTAGGACTCATACAATGTACAATGGTAATTCTTAATTAAGAATTTATAATTGATATTGCCTTATGTTTTAATTTTCTCTTTCCTCATCTTGCTGAAAACAAAATAAAATCTAAGTTCAAGAAATGTAATAATTACAATTGAAATAAAAATTACAGGCATGTTCTTTATTGAGCCTTTAAAATACCTTATCACAAAATATTACAAGGTGAGTACATGGGAGAAATCAGAGTCACCTATTTGGGTTGGTTACTGTAAAACCCAAATGTGAGAAATATATTATCTTCTATATTAGCAGGCTATTTTAAAATCCATCTGTGATACTAATTTTGATCATATATGAACTTTTAATAAAATTTACCCTCACTTCTTTAAAAAAAGAAAGAAAACCTAAGTGTAAGGAAAATGATTTATAGGATATTTATAAAGCATTTAATAGAAAAGACAGATTTTTTTCCACTTGTTTTGCAGGGGGGAGATCAGGAATTCTGATTGGATCATGCTTAATTTGAGATGCTTACGAGATACCTAAGTTGATATGTTTGTATATATGAGGTTGAGGTTTGAGAGAGGTATCTGGGAATCCTTATCCTGGTATATATAAAGCCATGAGACCGAAAAAGTTCGTGTAGGGAATTAGGGTAGATAGAGAAGGAGAAGACCAAGGACTAGGATCCAGCAGAGGAGGCTCAGTCGAGGTGGAAGAAACCAGGAGAGTGTTTTGTCTCAGCAGGCAATTGAAGGATATGTTTCAAGAAGAGGGATTGATCAGCTGTGTAAGTACTGCTGAGAGATTGAGTCAGATGAAGACTGAGAATTGATCGGCTGGATTTGTCAAGGGTGGTTCTTGATGAGCAGTTGCAGTGGAGAGGTGGGGATATAGGACTGATTTGAGTGGACTTAAAATAGAATGAGAGAGTGAGACAGTACAGATTGCATCTTAAGGGAGGTTTGCTATAAAGGGAAGCAGAAATGGAGCTAGAACTGTGTGGAGAAAGGTTTAGAATCAAAAGAGAGTTTTTTTGTGTTTTTAAGATTGGATGTTATTGCGTATTTGTATGCTGTTGGATATGATCCATTATAGAGGTAAAAATTGCTTAGTAGAAGGAAAGAGGGTAATTATGGGAGCAGAGTATACAAGAGGGACCGGGATCTAGCACACAAGCAGAAGCATTGGGCTTACATGGCAGTAAGGACAGTGGATTTATTTTAACAGATGTTGATAACAGAGCAGGTAGTTTGATAGATGCGGTGGTGGAAAGAAAGAGCAATTCTCTTCTGATTGCTTCTGTTTTTCAGTGAAATAAGAAACAAGGTCATCTGCTGAGAACCTTAACGGAGAGAGGCCATGTTAGAGCGACATAAAATGCTTGCTTTATTTTCTAAATAATATTTAGGAAATATATTCTTCCCTTAGCTTTTGAGTTTTTGTTGTTGTTATGGTGGTTAGCAATCTATGCCCATACATTTTATTTAAACAGGGGGAACCGAATTTCACTAGGACTTGTATGGTATAAATCAGATTCTACCTTCTCCCCTCCCACTGCCTTTTGAGTATGGGGATTTGAAATTTAGTGACCTTATGTTTTGGTCCTTCTCCTTGTTCTAGTTCTTTAATTTTTCAGTGGTAGAGAGGGAAGATGGTTTCATTGAGTTCAGTTATGTTTTGCAGCATCTACTTGCTTCCAGGACTTGGGAGTAGTTGAAAATGCATTCCTAATACAGTGAAGTGTTCCAACTTCTGAAGCTCTAGTGGCCTACCTACCCCTCTGGTGAAAGTGACCCGAGTGGAGACGTGCTTTTGTTCAGGTTTTAAGTGAAGTCTTGTCCTTCTCCTTCAGTAGGTGTACAGATCTGCATTTCTTCTGTTTTCTTTGAGTACTTCACAGTATCCCTTTTTTGCTTTAAGTAGTAGAGACCAATGTTAACTCCTCTTTTATTCTTGTGTTCCATTTTTCAGCTTGCTTCTCTGAACTTCATTTTCCTCATTTGTAAAGTAAGATTCCCTCACAGGTTCTTGAAGATTTCATGAGGTAGCATGTGATGTATGTGAAAATTGCTCTGGAAAAGCCTAAAGCAGTATAAAAAGCAAAATCCTGTTGTCATGATGATAATTTCTGTTATTCTCTAGAAGACATGGACCATCATTTAGACTCTTGGGTTTCACCTTACAGGGGCATTCATTTCTTGTTTTATTATTTCTTATTTCTTTTCTGTTAGGGGCTTAACATGGTGACTTGAGTAGTATTCAAGATTTTGATGTGTGTGGGTGTTGAAGTTTGAACACTGCAAACTGGAGGTGGGAGGAAGGAAACTGAATTTATTGCCTGCTTTCTTTTTTTTAATTCTAACTTTTTAAAGCCACAAACTTTCCCTTTTACCACAGTTTTACAAATGGATAGTGAAAGCATAAGCCAGATTTAAAATATAAAAAATGACTTTCTTCTTATATTGTCATTTGCTAATTTTCAAGTCTACTACAGATCAGCTGGGTGTAAAAAGATTGAACATACATTGCAGCTGTTTGGGGGGAGTTTTCAAGAAATTTTTTCTTTTTATTCTAATAATAAAATTTACTAATTGAGAAAGAAAAAAATTTCTAGCAATGTTCTTTGCCACTGTGGTATTTTTTCTTAATCTTGGTGGCAAATGCTACCTTTTTGGGGCAGATTTTTCTTATGTCAACCAAGATATTTAGTGCTGGAATACGCATCAGGGTTCATCTTGTTTAACCATTTTCATGTATATGTGAGAAAATTAAGGCTCAGAGACAAAGACGATTTGTCTTGCTGTCAATTCATGGTACAGCTGGGACCTGAATTTAGGTCTCTGGACAGCGTCAGATTTTCCTTCTTGAACCGCCCTGCCACTTAAAGCTCACAGTTGTGTTTGCAGAAAGAATGAGAGAAGTTGCCCATACACAGTGCAGGAGAGCAGACAGAGGTGCATTCTGTGCACTCTTCATGCTTTTTAATTTTCCTGTCCTTTCAGTGGTATAAATGGTAATTAATTGCCACAAAATATAGAAAATAAACAAGTTTTTGTGATGTTCTCTTAGAATATCTTCAGTAATAATTCTGACTTACTTGGTCTTTTCAGTGTCATTCCATTTACCGCCAACAAAGATGGTCAGAGGACAACATACAGTTCTGTTTCTACAAGCGTGCATTGGGGTTCTTCCAGCTAACTGTGACATCCTGTTTACATACCACGGGTTAAAACCGCTTTCATGTGGGTTCTGAGATATAGGGAGTTTGAAAAGGCTTTAGAGATGGCTACCACAGTTTTACTTCTCTTCTCCTTTTTGTTTACTGGGAAATCTCTGGTTATTTAGTTCTAGAGTATTTTTTATTAGAGATTTATTTTAACTTTGTTGTAAAATGCAATGATAAGTTTTAAAATTGCAGAACGACGTATAGGTTAGGGAACTATTTTAAAGCAGAGACCCCTGTCACTGTCCCCCCAGTTCAAGAAGTAAAACGCTGCTAGCCACTCTGGAAACCCCCTTACGTCCCCCATCACAGTCACAGCTCTCTCCCTACCCCCACAGATGAGCACTGTCTTGACTTTTTTTTTTTTTTTTAATTAATTAATTAATTATTTTTGGCTGCATTGGGTCTTTGTTGCTGCACACGGGCTTTCTCTAGTTGCAGTGAGTGGGGCCTACTCTTCGTTGCGGTGCGCGGGCTTCTCATTGCAGTGGCTTCTCTTGTTGTGGAGCACGGGCTCTAGGCACGCGGGCTTCAGCAGTTGTGGCACGTGGGCTCAGTAGTTGTGGCGCATGGGCTTAGTTGCCCCAGGGCATGTGGGATCTTCCCGGGCGAGGGCTCGAACCTGTGTCCTCTGCATTGGCAGGCGGATTCTTAACCACTGCGCCACCAGGGAAGTCCTGTCTTGACTTTTATAATAATCGCTTCTGTATGGCTTTATCCCTTATGGCTTTATCACCCACGTTTTGTTTTTAGACAATGCAGTTAAATCTTGCCCATTTAAGAAAAAAACCTGAAGTGTATTTTAAAATCTCTCTTAATCAATAGGTTCCCCTTCTAGCTCTTTCTTTTCCTTACAACTTACCTGTTGAAGAACTTGGGCCTTTTGACCTGCGAGCTCTCCATAGTCCAGATTTTGCTGATTGCATATTCAAGTGCAGTTCAGTACCTTCCTCTGTCCCCTGTTTTTGCTGCAAATTGGCAGCTTGTTATAGAGCCTTGGCAGGATTTTAGGTTGAGTTGTATTCTTTCATTGGGAGGCTCGTAATGTGTGGTGGTTTCTCTGTTTTCGATGCTACCAGCTGTTGACGTATAACGCCGTGAGTCATTATTTCTTTGGGGTTTGGAAAATGATGACATTCTATTATATCATCTTGTCAGAGATTAGCTGTAATAATTTGATAAGGAGATGTCTCCCCTCATCAGCTGTTTACTCGTTGGTAGAGTTTATAGAGAAAGGCAGGATAAATTCTAGATTCCCTTATTTACCCGATTTCTACGATAGTAAATTGGATCCTATCATTCTCAGAAGGTGACTGATAGTCCCCCGCCCCTTTTTCTTTTAAAGTATGATTAGAAACTCATGATTTTAAACATATTTGGGCTTCAGTCAATTGCGATTCTTACCCAAGTTCAAATTGTCCTGTCTTTGGCCACTGTGATCCCCTTCAGGTTGATTTCTGAGTCCTTTTGACATGACCCTGGTATTCTTTGATGGCTTCCTTGCTCTCAGGTGGTTTGATAAGATGTTCCAGGCTCATCGTGGATGTTTCTCATCCCAGACATGGAATCCACCATTCCTCTAAGGAGCCCTGGTTCCTTCAGTGGGAAATGGCATTTCATCACCACACCTGGGTGCTTTGCTTCTGTCGTTGGTTATTGTTCCTAGGCTTTTCCAGTCTTTTCAGTGGATGCATCCACACTCCAGCACAACTTTTAAGACAAAATACCTCAGGAGTTCATATTGACATTTCCAATTTACATTTTTTTAAAATAAATTTATTTATTTATATTTATTTTTTTGGCTGTGTTGGGTCTTCGTTTCTGCGCGAGGGCTTTCTCCAGTTGCGGCGAGCGGGGGCCACTCTTCATCGCGGTGTGCGGGCCTCTCACTATCGCGGCCTCTCTTGTTGCGGAGCACAGGCTCCAGACGCGCAGGCTCAGTAATTGTGGCTCACGGGCCTAGTTGCTCCCCGGCATGTGGGATCCTCCCAAACCAGGGCTCGAACCCGTGTCCCCTGCATTGGCAGGCAGATTCTTAACCACTGCGCCACCAGGGAAGCCCCAATTTACATTTAAGATTATAGATTTTTACCTTAATCTCATATATTACATATATATTTCCTTCCTTCTTCACCAAGAATCCTAGTTCTCAAGAACATAGGGGATGATAGAATTAGAATTATCCCATAGTCCTCATTAGCTTTATTCCGCTTTATTTATTTATTTATTTTTTCACTCCAACCAGTTTTATTAAAGATAACAAAATTCTGTATACAAAGTGAGCTAAACCTGTTGCTTCAAACATGACACTTCCCTGAACTAGCGTTTTGATAAGTCAATCCATAGAGTGTCAAAAAGCAGCTTACTATAAAGTTAATAGAAAAGTGCCCAGTGCACATTACATGAATGGCCTAATTACTGGAACTCTAATAGTTCTGTAAGATAATTAACGTAAGGTACAATTGAGTCTCTATGACAAGCTGCTGGAGAACTGATACGGGATGTCTTATACATACAATAGTTTCAGAATAATAATAGTACTTGTACATACATCACCAGTCATGATTACTGAAAAAGTTAAAAGGATTGTTTTGCAAATGCTATATCCCCATTCTCCTCCCAAATATTTTTAATGGGAATTCTGTATCTACATTGTCAAATCATATAGTCATTACATACTCAGTTTTTCACTTTCAACCCTTATTTGATATTCATTCCGTAAATAACTATGTATTTAATGCCTGCCACAGAGACCCCATGTAAATACCCTTCTAGTTATTTTTGGTGGTTTGAAGTATGTTTTAGTAGGTTCCTTAGGAAGAGCCCCTAGGAACAACAGTCTCTTAGTCGTGATATGTTGATACTACTTAGTGCTCCTTATACTGTATATACAGTCAGTTTTGCTGGATATAAAATTCTTGGGTCACCTGTTCTTTCTGGCGTAGAGCACTGGTTTCAAAGTCTGGTGGCAGTGTAATTTTTTTCCCTCCTTGTAAGTAATGCTTTCTTTTTGCCTAGAAGCTCAAAAGAGTTTTTTCTTTTTCTTAAAGTCCAGTAATTTTATTAGAATGTGTCTTGGTGTTGGTTGTTCTTATTGTTCTGGGGTAATGTTCTCAGGTATATAGTATAATCTTCCAATATATGGACAAAACTTTTAAATTTTTTGATGTAAATTTTCTTGAATTATAATTTTTAGTATTCCCTTCCCTTGCCTTCGGGTTTCTTTTTCTTCTTCAGGAACTCCTCTCATTCATATGATAGATTGTCTTTGCCTATCTTCAGTAATTGTTACTTTCTCTTGAATCCTGTGGTCTTGCTGAACTACCTTGTTAGTTCTAGTAGCTTTTTATTCCTTTAGGATTTTATCCATATTCAGTCATTTCAGTTGTGAAGAAACCCTTTTGATTCCTTTTCTCTGTGATTGTATGCCTTTTCTTTCCTTATGCCTTAGCAAGGGCCTCCATTACAATATTGAATGAAAGTGGTAAGAATGGGCATCCTTGCCTTGTTTCTCATCTTAGGGAGAAAACATGATGTTAGCTGTAGGTTTATTATAGATATCCTTTATCAATTTGAGGAAGTTCTCCTCTAATTTTAGTTTGCTGAGACTTTATTCATGAATGGATTTTGAAATTTGTCAAATGCTTTTTCTGCTTTTGTTGAGATGATCATTTGGTTTTTCTTTTTCAGTGTGTTAATACAGTAAATGTGGTTCTATTTTTAGGAGCTCTGATTCTAGTTGTTTGCTTAAGGGGGTGCTAGAAAGGATGATAAGATCACGATTGGCTGAGGAATGGCTTCCTCTTGAGAATATGGGAGTTCTTTCAGGTGTGGTGATTGTGGCCCTGTGGTGGCTTTAAGTCATTCGGTGGCACTGCTCTGCTTACCTGGTTGCAGTGCTAATGCTCACAGGTGCACATATAAGACCTTCTGCTTTTATGTTGAGAGCTGTACTTGAGGTCATAACCTGTAGGTAACTCTGGAAGCCAATTGCTGTGAGGACAGGGGACTCAAATCATTGTTTGTCCATCTTTAATTATGGAGATCAGCTTTTTCTAGGCTCCTTTCACCTTTGATTTATAGGTTTTCTTTAGAAAAGTCACTTTTTTTTTTTTTTTTAAAGTTTTACACAAATGCTCCATGACTTTGGTTGCTCGTGTTCCCTTTCCCATGTATAAATTATGTCTTCTCTGGCATTTTGGGAAGGCGCAGAGGTGTTTCTGTTCATTTGGTCATCTCAGCTCTCTGCTGGGATCAAAGTACATAATTTGGCTTTACCTTTTAGAAGGAGTAAGAATATAGTAAATTTCCACACCTGTTTTTTGTGTTTTAAGTAAGGCACTGGCGCCAGCGGCTGCTGTGGTTCCAGTTGTAACCTGCTCCTCCACAGCAGTTTTTCTGCAGTAATTCTGAATATAATTCTCTTATTTCTTTCAAGTCCCATTTCTTTTTTTTTCTAGCTTCAAATTAAGGATTTTTTATATTATTTATGTGACCATAACAGTCTAATTTTTTTTCATGTGTAAAAATACAGGTAATATGTAGTACCTTATTAGTTCTGAGATAAAAATGAGGGAATATCAGTCTAACAGAGTGTTGGTTTTCTCTCTTTTTCTTATATATATATATAGGTATGTATGTGTATACTCCTGTGCATTAGTAAAATATAGTTACTTAAAGGGCCAATTAATTGATTAATTTCAGTAGAATTCAGAGAAAAATCTCCAGAGGGAAGTGGAACCTTTAAATTAACCACAGATGTCAGCTAGCCTTAATAATTAAAAAAGCATCCCAAGAATGACATGCTTTGTTTCTACATATAAAGGGAAATGGATAATTAATAGGATTATACAGTTAAAGCAAACCAAATCTTTCTTTTCATCCTTAACGTATATAATTTTTCACCCCACATATTTCATACTTGCTACATAGTGATTGTTCCATACGTATTAGTTGATTAAATAAAATTTTTTAAATTGCTGCAGTCCTCTGTGTTGTTTTTCGTGTATACATACAGCCTTTTCATTGTTTTTTCTGTTCCCCATGGCGACAACATTGAACATGGAAGAGACACTCTGAACATGTTGTTTTGTGTGGCTCAGAGGGAGCCTGTAGTCTCCTTCTGTAGGACTCTGCTGATAATAATGAAGTAATAATGAAGAAATCCTCTCTTTAGTTTATTATGGTATACTTTGGTTTAAGTCGTGTTGCTAAATGGTGAATGTCAATTTGCTTGGTTATTTCAGTTGATAATTTGAATTGATGTCAGTCTGACGTTGGTATCAGGGTGATGAAGTTTGTCCTTTGCTGGCATTGCAAACAGGAAAAACTTGACAGTTTTTTTCCCCCATCAAAATGGATTTTGTTTTGTACATTGATGTTGGTAAATGGGGCATTTTCACGTAGAAGGCAGTGTTTGTTTCACTGAAATTGCTTTGCTTTCTGGGACTAGAGTTGAGTAGTGGCTCCAAGGTTTGTCTGTGACCAGCTATGTTGGTTGCTGCTATAAAAAAATCTTTTTTTTTCTTGTGAAGTTAAAAAAAAAAAAAGTTGTATTTGTGATCAGTACCTTTCTGAACTGAGATCAGAGTAATTATAACTAATAGCTGTATTACTTTTCTGAAGATAAAATGAAAATTTAAAATAATTTTTAAAGAAAGAGTGATGGAGGGGACGAAGGAGAGAGTTGAAAGGAAAACCGTGCTGTTTAAACACTAAGAAAATTGTTCTTAAGAATGTGATAGTAATTCTTATGAACTGTTTATTTGATTTGTGAAAGAGTCTGAGGACTTACCATAAAATTCAAATGTACATAAATGGTGTTGACACTAATCAAAGGTAGTTCCTCTGATTGGATTATCTGTGTTTCTGATGATGAAAAAGATGGATTCCTGCTTAGTGTTGGCCTTATTAAATTTTAAGAGACATAAGCACGGCTCTTAATCACAACTTTAGTTAATGATTGATTCTAGTGTTATTTCCTGTTAATTGGTTTTTCATTCGTTTATTAAATTGCAAGAGGTTTCTTGAAAATGTACTGTGAGGTGTGTAAAATGAATCATATCTAGGCATTGCCCTTAGGGAGCTTATAGTCTTGTAAGGGAGAGAAATCTATTGGAAGAGCTATTGATATATATCTATTGATATAGTATCAATACTATAGGTCAGTGCTGAAGATTGTAAATCATTTGCCATAAGAACAGTACTGATAATTCCTTCTGAATTAGCTAGTTCAACTTGAAAAATAAGTTTTTAAATAGTGCCCTGAAATACTGATATTCTCTGCCTCTTGCGCCTCCAATGAAACCTCTTGATCATGCAGGAGTTAGAGCTGGCTGAAATGCAGTTAAACAGCTTGGCTTAGTCTCTTCTGTTGCCTCAGTCCTGTAGGTGTAAATTAGCCAAAGACACAACTCCCGCAGATTCTTATCTTTTCCAGGGCACAAGTGTCTCTTGCTTGGCCACTTTTTAATTGCATTATTTTAAATAAGAAAGCACTTTTCTGTTACCTCCTCCAGGGGATCAGTTTTTCCATTAACTAATGCCTCTTTGGAAAAGTGACTTTGAAAAAGATGTAAAAATTTGAAAATTTTGTTTAGGAACCTTTTATAAGCGTTTACAACAGCTTTTTACTCAGACTGTTTAAGTCAGTTCTAAATTCTAATTTTTTCTGGGTCTCCCACCAGAAACCAGGTTGGGATCTAATAGTACTGTAGCTCAGATTGTATTCAGGTTGGAACTCTAAATAAGACCAAGTATGCATTTTCCTTCAGAACTTTTATCCCTGTAATCCCGTTTTTTTAAAATAAATTTATTTATTTATTTATATTTATTTTTGGCTGCATTGGGTCTTCATTGCTGCACACGAGCTTTCTCTAGTTGCAGTGAGCGGGGGCTACTCTTCGTTGCTGTGAGCGGGCTTCTCATTGCGGTGGCTTCTCTTGTTGCGGAGCACGGGCTCTAGGTGCGCGGGCTCAGCAGTTGTGGCTCGTGGGCTCTAGAGCGCAGGCTCAGTAGTTGTGGCGCACGGGCCTAGTTGCTCCGCGGCGTGTGAGATCTTCCCAGACCAGGGCTGGAACCCGTGTCCCCTGCATTGGCAGACGGATTCTTAACCACCGCGCCACCAGGGAAGTCCTGTAATCCCATTTTTAATTGGAACCAGAACTGTAAATTTCCCTCATTCCTTGCTCAAAATATAGATTCCTGTTGTAATTTAATTTTGGTCTTTCTTGGTGAATGTGATAATTAGAGTAAACTATAATGAAATGTGAAAATTGGATGGTGAATTGAATAAATGTAACAGCTGATCAGGGCATCTCTTTTCAGTGTCACTTTATTAAGGTCTTCCTATATACTGATACACCTTGGAATTTTACTTTAAAAAAAACTTCTTTTTCCTTTCTCTCTTTGCTCCTTTCCTCTATTGAAGGATATTAACTTCTAAAGTGTTTGCTATGAGTAGAGTATGGGTGTATTGATCTTAGGGAGGTGAAGTAATTACAGATTTGCTTTTCATTTTATGGGGATAATCTCCATAATAGGAATATACATGTCATATACTTTAGGTTATTTTTTTTTATGTTACTTCTTTTAAGGAAAGAGTGTTTTATTTACATTAACTAGCTTATCAAGAAGAAGATAACTGATTCAAATACTAAGTGCTGTGCAAGCCCTAAATGCAGTTTTTTGGGTTTTTTGTTTGTTTTTGTTTGTTTGTTTGTTTGTTTTTACATCTTTATTGGGGTATATTTGCTTTACAGTGTTGTCTTAGTTTCTGCTGTACAACAAAGTGAATCAGCTATTTGTATACATATATCCCCATATCCCCTCCCTCTTGAGCCTCCCTCCCACCCTCCCTATCCCACCCCTCTAGGTGGACACAAAGCACTGAGCTGATCTCCCTGTGCTATGCAGCTGCTTCCCACTAGCTATCTATTTTACATTTGGTAGTGTATATATGTCAATGCTACTCTCTCACTTCATCCCAGCCTCCCATCCATCTACGTCTGCATCCTTACTCCTGCCCTGCCACTAGGTTCATCGGTACCATTTTTCTAGATTCCATATATATCTAAATGCAGTTTTAAATGTAGTGAGGTATCATATATACAGTGGTCTGATTTTCACTAGCCTCACTCATCTTACTTTGCCTTGGATCTTGAAGTTACATTAAAAAATCAATTGAACCTTACACTTCATGATGTAGGGTAGGGAAAAAAATACATACATCTCTTTGTATGTACGCTCTTAGGTTCAGCAACTGGGGCAGGTGAATCAAAGTGATAAAAGACAGACTAACGGGAAAAACAAAACAAAACAGTTGTAATTATGCAAGTATGCAGGAGTTAGAATTTGGAGATTATATACCATCTTAACAAAGGGGGTAAAGAGTGGAGAAGAGTTTAGACAAAGGAAAAAGGGGCTTATTGGGGAGGTGTAAATTATGAGAAGGTGATTAGGAAATATATGATAAATAAGGCTTTTTAGTAAGGCTTGTTATGCAGGCAAGAGTCTGGTGATAAGAGCTGTCTCTGGAGTAGTTCTCTTCCTGGTACTAGAGAGGGAGACACCTTTACAAATGGAAATTTATGTCCTGCTTTTATCCAGATGGGAGAGGGGAGAGAGCTTTTTTCCTGAGTCTGCTGTTTCTTAATTGCCTTCATCTCAAAAGAATTCTTATTCCAAAGTGACATATTTTGGGGTGGCATATTCTGGTCCCCTTAAATGAGAAAAGAAAGTTCTAGGTGATTGATAACATTACACCAGATATTATGAGGCCTACTAATCCTTTATTGGAGCCTGCAATAACTCCTCGCATTTGAACTCAGAGCACTAAAGTTATTTTGCAGCATTTCACTTAAAAAAATATAATATTAAGGTATATTTTATAATGTACATAATACATTAATATACATTAATATAGTACTCCATGTGTATGATTTATATACAGTTGTATGTATTTATATATTTGAGGTCCACCTCTTTTTTTTTCAACTGGTGGGTACCTTGATAAAAAGTTTGGTGGGGCTTCCCTGGTGGCACTGTGGTTAAGAATCTGCCTGCCAATGCAGGGGACACGGGTTTGAGCCCTCGTCCGGGAAGATCCCACATGTTGCAGAGCAACTAAGCCTGTGAGCTGCAACTACTGAAGCCCGCGCGCCTAGAGCCTGTGCTCTGCAACAAGAGAAGCCACTGCTCTGAGAAGCCCGCGCACCGCAACGAAGAGTAGCCCCCGCTTGCCGCAACTAGAGAAAGCCTGCGCGCAGCAATGAAGACCCAACACAGCCAAAAATAAAATAAATAAAATAAATTAAAAAAAAGAAAAGTTTGGTAACCACTGCTCTGTAAATTTATTTGTTCTTTTTGATGTTCTAACCTTGTACTTAAAATATTGATTTGTATGTCTGTTCAGTTTGCATATTTCAAACTTTCTTTTTTGGTCTTTTTAACTTCCTGTGTATTCCTTGAGGCACAAATTCCTCTTGGTATCTGACAGACCTCTAAGCATATATTGTACGCATAATAGACACAAAATATTTCATTAATGAATTTGTGAAAATCATATATAAAATGAAGTTTTTGATTGTTGTCATTTATTCCAGAAATTTTTGTAGATTCATTGCATGGCAGTTAGAAATGGTGGTGGAAGATTGAATAGACAAGTTAGAAATATATTGAGAAGTAATAGCTGACACAACAGAAAGAGAAGAATCAATATATATGGCTTACTGAGATTATTTATTATGGGGCCGTACAACCTTATGGACCTTGGTAACCCCTGGCTTAGGACATCATTATATCAAGGCAAAGGGCAGTGATGGTTGACTGCCAGTACTGTCTTTACTTTGACCTTGGGCAATCTGTTTAATCTTCTAATCCTCAGTTTCCTCTTTTATAAGTGAAATGATAGGGCTAGAAAGTTTTGGATGTCTCTTACAGATGTGAAATTCTATATCTACTGTGATTATCTAAGGCAATCAACTATAGGTTCAGTTAGATTCACTGTATCTTGTATAATAAGAAATGTAAGTATGCCATGTATTTTAGAAACATTTCCTGAGAATGGTTACATATGTTTTTGCCTGGCATGTAGGCCAGTGTGTAGGGAATAAAGCTTTGGGAGGTGAAAGAAGGCAAATTAGAATGAATAAGTGGAAGCTATCTAGAGGTAGAGTTTAATAATAACATATGGACAAAAACATGTGTACAGTGATTAAACAGGAAATTTTGAAGTAATGAACTTCCTGCCATTGAGGAAGTAAAGCAGAAGCCACAGGACCATTTATAAGGAATATTGTAGAAAATATTAAACATTTGGGTAAAATTTATTTAACTGGGCAACCTTCCTATCCAAGAGGATGTCTGGGAATGTTGAGGAGCACTGTGAGGTTACCTGAAGTAAGTTAGGGAGGTAGATAGGGAGGAATATGGCACATAATCCTCTGAAATTGGTCTTTATCCCAACATGATGGCTCCCGAGAAGCTGGTCCCGATGCCTTACCACAGATGCTGGGGAATCTTTCCCTTGCCCTGTTTTGGTGTCAGGCTTTTGAAAACAGTGTTATGAGTGTCTTCTTTATTTTCTTAACTCCTTATCCAACAGAGATAACTATTATTTACAATTTGGAATATTTCCTTTCAGAATCCCTGGCAGGATTCAGAGAGAAGCATCTTCCTGTAAGCCTAAGGAATCTTTCCTACTCTCTGCACTTGATTCCCTTTGGAGCATGAGGCTACCCAGGCCCGCCTGGTGCTTTCTTACTGTGTTTCTTATCCTCTCGTGAGCGTGCAAGCACAAGTCACCCATTTTCTGATTTCTGCAGGAGGTTCTTCTTCCTGCTTCTTGCCATCCCTCCTGTCTTTGGTCTCTCCCCCTTCCCCCATCACTTTTCCCCTGTAGCTTTGTAAAAAAAACATATTTATACTTCTCATTTGAAATTCCCTTTTCTATAATGAACCAACCTTCCTTACGCTGTTAACCTCTTCACAGAAGTCTATGTCCTTGTCAATTATACCTCAATGAAGCTGGGAAGAAAAAAGTCCATGCGTTATTCTCACCATCTTTCTTAAAGTCACAGAATCCTTTCTTCAAACACAATATTTCACAGACTCTTGATAGGTGGAGCAGATGAAAGCACAGTAACGGGATGTAGGAGGAAGAGGAAGTCTCTGGTCCTGCTTGCTCAGCCCCCTCTGTTTCCCTGACCTGGTCCCTCAGGGACCTCACTGGGAGTCAGCGTTCCACAGCCCTGCACTCAGAGAAGCTGCGTCTCCTTCATAACTGGGTACCCTTGGGTCTCTTTACACGGGCACATGCTTCTTCTCCCACAGGGCTGCTCTCAGCTGTCCTCGCGACCTCGGCATCCCTGTTCTTCCCCTGCACACAAAAACCTGGGTTGTGAGGCCGATTTCTTCCTTTTCTCACTAGATTGCGAGAACACCTTGAGGGTAGAGACTATCCTTTTCTTTTTTTTTGTTCCCTTATGTTTAGCATGTGGTGACTGACTGAATGGTAGAATGGAAAAATAAAATGCTGAATTAATGACTTTAAAAAAAATAATAGTTCTTATAGGTGAACCCAGGAACTTGTATGGCAGTAAGCACAATAAAGGAAACCTATTGAACCTGAAATCAAGTGGGAATTTCTTCACTGGTTTTATATGGCCAGTTCATCAGGGAATGGCAACTTGTTATATCCAGATACACTTTAAAGAAATGACTGTTGTGTCTAAAAGGATTAACTATTGTACTATGATAATCTGCCTCAGGTGCCTACTTTGTTTGCCACTGTTATTAAGTGTTGAGAAACTTTTACCCTTCGGACTCCTCTTTTCTAGTGCAATGAAGACCATTCCCCGTGTGGTAACATTCTTTCTTCTCATGGGGCATAAAACGTGCAATTACGTTTTTAGCTTTGTTGGTTAAAATAATATTCAGTATTGTGACCCTGAGATTAAACCCCAGTTACTTTGGATTTGAATGTCTCCAGACAGCCCCAGTTACCTATTTGAATATATCTGTTTGCATTATTTTTTAGACTGATAAATCCTATCAAGACTTAGAGTAACCTTATTTTCAACTTTTGATGGCTCCTAGCCTAACTCTGCAAGTCTTGACAACAGTCATGTCTGGAGACAGTTGCATTGTTGCTGCAAAGTCTTTCCTCCTTGACTGGTTGTTCCAAAATTTAAAAGAAGGGCATCGTGGTTATGGAAATAGATCACAAACATAGATCCTTAGTTGTTTTATCTTAGATTATCTGCTGAGGTGTTTTTATGAGTTTCACATGGCTACATGCCTGCACATAAATACTTAAAATAGTGTCCTCTCACTTGAGTATTTGAATGCAGACAGTACTCACTTGCAGAGTAGTTAAGAGTGCTTGCTTTGCATAGAAACAGATTGGTTTTGACCCTTCTTCCAGTACTGTTGTTTTTAGAGTGGTATCAATATACATTTAGAAATTAAAAAATCAGATGTATATTTAAGAATACTTTTTCATAAAAGAAAATTTTGACTGAAGACTTAGATATTACTATGAGTATTTTTATATAGGTTAAATATCAGTTTGCAGGAAGGATATAAGGAATAAGAGAAATGAACATGGAGAAGAAGCAACAGTTCCTCTTTACCTGCTACTTACAGAGAACTGAGTTTTTCTTGATAGATCCATGAATTTACTACTCTTCTATTAGACTGTGATTTTGTTCACAAGACTCAGGAAAACAAGAGCTGTGAAATATTAAATTGTGTTTCTACTTTGAAGACATTCAATATATTATAATCTGTGTCAATTTCTGTGTTGTTTTAATCAAGAAATGTTTGCTCCGGCGTTTATTACACAATCAAAGCTCAAGTTTGATTTATGTTCTGAAATGTAGGATTCAAGGACTCAGGAGATGCTGGTTGCTCATCCCAGCTCCGGCACTAAATCCACAAAGTGTGGAACTTTGGACCTCGACCATTGCGTCTTCTTGAATGTCAATTTTCTCATCTGTGAGATAATGATATTATATCATCTTTATGTGTTTTCTATGATGCTGTGAATTTTAAGATTCTGTACAAATTATTTCTTTCATTTGGTGCTTGGCAGAAAAGAACAAAAGGTTTCTTTATGTTTTCTTTATTACTCAGGTTAATGCTCTAGACAAGGATACATCTCTGTTTTAATTTAGAAATGCGTTTCAAGAAAATATGAATGATTATATTGAATTAACTTTACATTCAATTTTCATTTAACTGTATGTGCTGCCGAAGCGAGCACTCAATTTTCATTTTAATTGACATTTCAAGGCTATCTAAAATGAAAACATGGAAATTTATAGTATTTTAAAATTTCTTAAGGTATTATTCTTATCAGCATTCATATGTTAAAGGATAAGGCTTTAAAAAATATGTCTGGGCTTCCCTGGTGGTGCAGTGGTTGAGAATCCGCCTGCCAGTGCAGGGGACGCGGGTTCGAGCCCTGGTCTGGGAAGATCCCACATGCCGCGGAGCAACTGGGCCCGTGAGCCACAACTACTGAGCCTGCGCGTCTGGAGCCTGTGCTCCGCAACAAGAGAGGCCGCGATAGTGAGAGGCCCGCGCACCGCGATGAGGAGTGGCCCCCGCTCGCCGCAACTAGAGAAAGCCCTCACACAGAAACGAAGACCCAACACAACCAAAAATAAATAAATAAATTAATTAAAAAAAAATATGTCTGTGCTGGGTACATTTCTAAAGAAAAAATTTTCAGGCCTTATTTCAGGCTTATGAACCTGAACAAAGTTTACTAAACAGGAAGAACAGGATGTAAGAAAGGAATGTTTAGAACAAGAACACTCTTTGAGAAATTGCATTAAAACTTTTGGTACTTTATTTGGTCACAGAGTGTAGCATCAATATTCCATAGCTGGGGTATGATTTTTGGATTATAGTTCTGGTCTACCCTAGCATTTTAAAGCCAAGTTCAATAAAAGCATGAAATAATATTTTAAATAAATTATTTAAACCTCTCTATTTTGAAATTTCCTCTTAATTTGCTGGTGTTCTGCTTACTTGCTAAAATCAGCCTTGGACTGTTCTTTCATGACCTGGTCTAGTGTTGATAAAGTTAGCAGAATGCTTTCCCTGGGTTGTTGTATATTGGCTATACTGTTTTCAAATATGTTATACAACTAACTATATAACGGTGACCTTGATGAAGTACATATAAATGCTAATCATGATTATTATTGCTGTTATAGTATTGTTGGTGGTGATATTACCTTTTTTTGTTTTTGACACTAATATTTTTTAGCCTATGGAAATGCTTCTACATTGCTAAAGAACCTTACAGTTTTGTACTCAATAAGGATTCTCTCCACACCTTTAGGGATTGTTGCATCCATTATCATCAGCCATCACTTTGGAATACATTTCAAAAATCTACCCCCAGCTCTATTGCCAGCCAGCTGAATTGCATCCAGAGACTTGATGGGCATTAGCAGAACCTCAGATTTGGTGTGTCCTATTGGAATTTCCTTCTATCCCAGTACTCAGCTTCTGCTGACAGCTAGTGGCACCACTTTTTATCTTCTTAGACTAGGGATCGGCAGCCTCTGGCCTTTGGGCCAAATCTGACCTGCTGCTTGTTTTTAAAAAAGTTTTATTGGAACAGAGATGTACCCATTTGTTTAAGTACTGTGTCTATCTGCTTTTGCTCTAAGGTGGCAGAGTTAAGCAGTTACAACAGAGACCTGTGATCCCCAAAGCCTGAAGTAATTTACTCTCTGGCTCTTTTTAGAAAATGTCTGTTAATCCCTGCCTCAGACTCAAAAGCTTGACATCACCTATGATTCATCCTTGGGGTTTCTCAAGTATATTCTAGCAGGAGAACTCATCTCCTTTTAACTTTTTTTTTTTTTATCCTCCGCATGTGTTCAGGTCCTCACATCCTTTTGCCTAGGGTATTAAATGAATTTCCCCAACCACTGGCTTCTTTTCCCCATGTATTTCATTTTGCACCTTGCCACCAGGGTCCTGTTCTCAAAGTTTGGCTCTACTCTGTGTCCACTCTGCCACCAAAATTTAAAGTTTCCCCACTGCCCACTACACTGGAGCCTGTCCAGCCTTTTTTGTAAGGCTCCTTCCACAATATGAGCCCTATGAGTCTCCCTTGTATAGAAATTCTTTCTATAACGAAATGCTTTCCCCTAACTTCCTCCCTTCTTGCCTTTGTCCGTGGTGTAACAACTGCCTGGAGCTTTTCCTGTCTCCATTTCACCCTCTCCAACTCCTGTCTCCCCTTAAAATCCTCTCAACTTTTTTCATAAAGCTTTTTACTGTATTTTTCTGTGTGCATATTCTTTGTCCCTCCATGATATGTTGCCTGTACATCTTTCTGTCACTTTAGGACATTTTACTTGCTGCTGTGTTGTTTATGTCCTTTTACACCTCATCTCATGCATTATAAACCAGAAGCTCGTCGAGTGTAAAGTGCCTATCTTCCTCTTACTGTGGTCCCTTAAACACTCACTATCATGTCTTAGATGTGCTTAATAATTAAGTAATTGAATCACATTACTGGAAGCCAGCTTTTTTTTTTTTTTATAAATTTATTTTACTTTTATTTATTTTTGGCTGCGTTGGGTCTTTGTTGCTGCTTGCAGGCTTTCTCTAGTTGTGGCGAGCGGGGGCTACTCTTCGTTGTGGTGCGCGGGCTTCTCACTGCAGTGGCTTCTCTTGTTGAGGAGCACTGGCTCTAGGCATGCAGGCTTCAGTTGTTGTGGCATGCAGGCTCAGTAGTTGTGGCACACGGGCTCTACAGCACAGGCTCAGTAGTTGTGGTGCACAGACTTAGCTGCTCCGCGGCATGTGGGATCTTCCCGGACCAGGGCTTGAACCTGTGTCCCCTGCATTGGCTGGGAGATTCTTAACCACTGCGCCACCAGGGAAACCCTGGAAGCCAGCTTTTTAATTTGGATGTAATAATTGGTTACCTCACAGACCCTTGAACATTTGGCAGTGATTCTAGGTGCGTAGCTAAAGTTTGTGAAGAAACCAGATGTTATTTCCTTGTACATGTTATTAATGTAAATGGAAAGATTTTTTTGCTTGATAAGGTATTTCACATTTACTACAAGAAAACTATTTGTGTGCAATGGTGTGCTTGGTACTGATAAAAAAAAAAAAAAAAGTAAAACCAAGTGGCAGAGCCAGGCAGTAATTCTCTTGGATATGTTAAGCAATCTACCAATGTCAGATTTTCTTGATTCTATTAACAAGCTTTTTCAGGATTCCAAATGGAAAAGTTATACCAGAGTACTTTAAGAAGTTATGGAATTGAAATGCTTGTGGATGCTGTTAAACTAGTATTTTGTCCTCTGCCCATTCATTCATTTAATCATTCTCTGCATACTTCCCAGGGGTTTTGGCGTGGCTGTTGATCACCCATAGCTAGTTCTGTTAACCATCCCCTGCCACTTTTTTTAGGCTTTCAGTTCTGAATTTGTAGCCTTGAAAAAGTTGACAGAAACAAAAAAGGGTGCCAGGCACAGAGACTTTTCACTTCATGGTGGTGTAGTCTAAAAGCTACAAGTCTAGAAACTGGACTGCTGACTCCCTTAGCTTTCTCAGTTGGTTTCAGAAACCTAGACATTGCCCGGGGTGGGGGGCTCAGAAACACAGTTGGTCAAAACACAATACCCGAGCAACCAGTGGAAAAAAGTAAACAAAGCATCACAAGTCCCAAACCCACGTACTTGAAAAAGAATTGAAGACTTAAAATTTTAATATAAATGGGTAAAGAATATGAATAGTTTCTAGGAAAAGTTGTTAGCTCTGCTTGGTTTACCACTGTCTTCTAGCACAGAATCAATGTTTGCTGTATGCATGTGTGCCCAGACAAATGAGTAACACCCACATAAAATATATCCTAACTTCCTCCTAAGTAAAGAAATGCCTAGGGGCTTTCCTGGTGGTGCAGTGGTTGAGAATCCGCCTGCCAATGCAGGGGACACGGGTTTGAGTCCTGGTCTGGGAAGATCCCACATGCCGCGGAGCAACTGGGCCCGTGAGCCACAACTACTGAGCCTGCGCGTCTGTAGCCTGTGCTCCGCAACAAGAGAGGCCGCGGTGGTGAGAGGCCCGCGCGCCGCGATGAAGAGTGGCCCCCGCTTGCCACAACTAGAGAAAGCCCTCGCACAGGAATGAAGACCCAACACGGCCAAAAATAAATAAATAAATTAAAAAAAAAAAAAAAAAAAGAAATGCTTAATAAAATAACCAGACATGTACACCTTTGAACCAACATTTCTACTTCTTAGAATTTATGTTAGGGAAATTTAGCATAGATTTCACATCTAGGTTTTTATAATCCAGAAATACTGTCTCAAATATTCAAAGATTATCTATCCATCCACATGTATTTGTATGTGTATGTGTGTGCATATGTCTATATGCATGTGTATTGTGAAAAAATTTGTAATAGTGAAAAATTGGAAATAACCTAAATGCCTATCAGAACACAAATAGTTAAGCTATAGTATACCCACATTGTAATGTTTAAAAAGGATGAGGTTCCACCGCTGGGTATATATCTGGGATATATAAATACGAATTCACAAAGATATGTGCATCCCAATGTTCTTAGCAGCATTGTTTACAATTGCCAAGATAAGGAAGCAACCTAATTGTACCTCAGCAGATGAATGGATAAAGAAGATGTGGTGTATAGACACACACACACACAAACACACAATGGAATACTACTCAGCCATAAAAAAGAACAAAATTGTGCCATTTGTAACAATAGGGATGGATATGGAGGGTATTATGCTAAGTGAAGTAAGTCAGAGAAAGACAAATACTGTATGATAGCACTTATATGTGGAATCTAAAAAATAAAACAAGCTAGTGAATTTAACAAAAAATAACAGATACATAAAACAAACAAGTGGTTACTAGTGGGGAGAAGGAAGGGGTTCGGGCAAGATAGGGGTAAGGGATTAAGAGGTACAAACTACTATGTATAAAGTAAATAAGCTATAAGCTATGGGGATATATTGTATAACATGGAGAATATAGCCAATATTTTATAATAACTATAAATGGAGTATAACCTTTAAAACTTGTGAATCACTATGTTGTACACCTGTAACTTCAATAATGTACATCAACTGAACTTCAATTAAAAAAATAAAATACAAAGAAAAGGGATGAGGCTGATCTTTAAAGAAACAAAAGGAAAGATACACAAGGTGTATTGGATGGAAGTTGTAAAACAAAATATTGTTTCATCTTTGTGTGTTTATAGTGAACACAGGTCTAGTTACACATCATACCTGCATATGAGAGGGATTGTCTAGACATAAGCATAAATAATCTGTAAGTTGCAGACAGTCTCTGAGGAACAGAAGTGAGGAGATGTGTGAATTCTCAGGATAGGGGGAGTATTATACCTTCTATTTCTTACTTTTCTGTTCAGTTTTTTCAATGTATGTTTTACTTTTATACTAGACAGAAGACTGGGAAATCATGTATGTTTTAATATTAATATTTAAAATAATGAATGATTTAAAATAATTGAATGGCTAATGTCTATCTGGAAAATGTGGTTTTCAAGAACGATTTATATCCTTGAATATTCTATATAAGTATAATTTTTTGTTTTATAATGAGGCTGTAATGAAAGACATTATCAGATTGGACTGCCATTGTGTTGTTTATGGTGTGATAAAGAGACACATAGTTCGGAAGTCTTATTATAATGCACTTTTTTGAAGCAGTTGTAAGAAAATCCTGTTTGATGCTAGATGGGCTTGTTATGTTTTAGGGAACTTACGTGCACTAACATCAGTTTCCAAGGGTATGCTTGTGAGGAAAAGAATTAACACTGTTTTCTCTTCAATCTTTTAGAAAAGCTCAAGAGGAAAACAAGAAAATAGTGCTTGCTGGATGTGTTCCTCAAGCCCAGCCTCGTCAGGACTACCTTAAAGGGCTGAGCATCATAGGGGTAAGCTTGCACCTGATAGGAAAAAAGACAGTCCTACATTGTTAAAACTTGTCATGGCTCCACATTTTATTTTCTATTTCTAGGTTATTTACAAGCTAGGTTACACTTCTGGCTGTCCTTAACATACTTTCCCTATTGCCACGGGAACTTTGTCATGTCTGTGTAACGTCTGAACCTAGCGCGAAAACATGTTCTAGGTTCTCTCATTTAAAAAGAAAAAATCACACAATAAAAAGCCATAGTACGGAATTTAGGGTCGTTAATTATAAGCGGGTCTCTGTCTGTGTGTCCAGCACTACCTCTTGCCGTATCATACTATATAGGTGTCTTTTGTGGAATGTCCCACTTCCATCTTACTCATCCCCCAAGTCGTGGCTTCACCATTACCCCTTCTCTCAGCCTGCCCTGACCGCTCTGCGCAGGCCTCGATAATCCTGTCTCTGGGTTCCCTTCACTTACTATGCAGTTAACCTTTCATTTGCTCTCTCAGCATTTCACAGAGTCGTATTTTTGGGGTTAACGTATGTGGTTTTTTGAATACAGCCCACCTCTCTTTTTGAATTATTAGCTCCACGCTGACAGCTTTTCAGTCTTTTTTTTTTAAACTCCCACCACGTTTCTCCAGCCTTTCCCAAGGTGCCTGAAATACAGTAGGCATCCTTTCAATCAGTGTTTGGTGACTGACTGAATGAAAGAAGCTTCCTTCTGTACTTCTGTTGTTGGTGTGCTTCTTCCCCTGTTGGGCAGTAAGTTCTGTGAAGTCAGGGGACGGCTACTTACTATAATATCTTTCTCATTCTTCGTGGACGTCACTGTTCACAGATGCCCAGAGGCAGTTAGCATTCAGACAGTACTTGCTGACCAAATGGTGGTGTTTCATCCTTCCCTCCATTCTGCTATAGCTGTACTCGCTGTGCTTAGTAATGATCTTCTTTTAAAGAGGCTCTATTAATTTAAAAAAATATATAAAAAGATTGTATGCTCATAGAAAAAATTGTATGAAAAATTGGCATCTGGATTGAGACTTATTGGATTTTTTTCCTTATTTGATGTACTACTGATAGGTTCTTATACTGTATTCTCAGTGTAGTGAACTTGTTTTCTGCTGTGAAGTCCTTGCCCCACTGGCAAATTTAATAATCTTTGAACAAACATTCTCATGTTAAACAAACAGAACCTGAATGTTTGGGAACTTTAGTTTGTTTTCACCACTTGTCTGTTTACATTTTGATTTCTCTTGGTTTAAGGAATGAACTGAATATGGACTCCTGAGTTATCTTTTCGTGTCAGACTAACTTTCTCCATAAACATAATCCTGCTGTGTTAGGGAAATAGAAAACTAGTTAGAATTCTGTTTTCGAGATAAAGCGTGGTAAAAGCTTGGAATTCGTCTTTGAGTTCATCTCAAGGAATTAAGTTCCCAGAATAGTAGAATTTCTGTAGTATGGCAAAAGTCTCTTCTCTGTGTACATTATGGTAACATTTCCCTGAACTCCACTGTGTGTTGTGAAGAGCTTAGTGTATGTGAGGATGTTGGGGAGATTCTCAAGGTGGTGGGAGAGAGGGTACCCGGTGCTGGTGATACGGAACACTATTTTCAGGGATGATGTAAACTCGTGGGTGTGGCAGATAAACATATTTTTTTCCCATTTAATCTAGCATGCTTTCTGTTTTGTCTCTTTGTCTCATTTTATTACCATTAAAATTCTTTATATTTATTTAGCTTCTTTGTAATTGGAGAAACAATACATGTTTGAAAAAGTGAATAGAAAGAAAATTCGTAATCCTCTCACCCTAACACAATAATTATCCCCTTCAAACTTTTAACCTCTGCATATTTTACTTAATTGTAATCTCAAAACTATTTTGTGTCCTTATTTTTCCATGCGATTTTATTCCATGAGCTCTTTAACCATTTTTAAGTCCTGTGTTAATTTTCTGCTGAAGGATATACCACAAGTTACTTAACTGTTCTTAATTGTTGGATATAAGTAGTTTTCTAATTTTTAGGAAATGTACATCATACAATAATGCTCATAAAGGGCTTTTTAAATTTAAGATCAGTATATTGTGAAAAGTTTCCAAAAGTAGAATTGCACTATCAATAACAACATTTCGGGGTTGTAGTTTAATTATATCTTCAGCATTTGGTATTATTACTAAAGTATAAGATTGTTCTTTGTCAACATCATTTTATAGAGCATTTTTATCTGTGGCAGCTATATGACATCTATCACAACTGACTCTTTATATATAAAAATTATGTACAGGAGAACTGAAAAATTTGAAGAAGATTTGGAGAAGGAAACCAATATTATTTATAATTGGCGTTTGGAGAGATCTATTTCTGAATATAATTGTTGAACTTCTACAAAATCAGAAACCTTCTGAAACATAGTGAGTTACAGTCAAGTAAAGAAATGAATTATATTGGTTTACACAAAGAAAAAACAATGCTGAAGTGTAAAAAAAAATGTGAAGGTGTTTAAATTCATTGACTTGGGAGCCTGTTTTTAGGAGGATGTTTAGAATTGTATTGCACAGTTGATTTACAGGCTGTGTGAAGACTGTTATTCCTTCACAGAATTTTCCTTACAGAGTTTCTGTGATGGAGGGCGTTAATAGAGGTCGAAGGAAGACCAGCTGTAACTGTATTCTGTGCTTTCACCTCCTGCTAGGATTTGTCTGTGTTGCACCACATACAGGGAGGATGGTCTGCTCTGTTGACCAAGTGATAGAAATAAAAGGCTGCCTTTAGATGGTGAGCAAGGTACTTATTGCACACTTGAGTTAAAAAGACAAGTCTGTCCTATGTTTGCAGGTGCTCCTGGACTAAGCATTTAAGAAGATGTTTAATAAGGAAGAATGATATTTGTTACCATTGTAATGTTAATTTCCACCCATATCAGCCTTTAGAAATGGGACAGTTAATTTGTTTCCATAATCAGAGAGAGCAGTGTGGTGAGGGCCCTTAGTAATTGGTGATTTGACTCCTGGGCTTTATATTATCATCTGTGGTAATGTCTCCTGAATCTAGTTGTGATTAATATTATCTGTGTGGTGGGACGGAGAAAGAAAATAACAGAATATCAACCAGAAGTAATACCTATCAACCTCTGGGTCCAGAAGAACTGGCTTTGGTGGCAGTAATCTTTAGGCTTCTCCCATCCGGGTTTTTTTTTATAGCGGGAGAGGAGAAAGAACAGATTTGAAAACGTATATGTGTTGGATAGAAAGACCTTTTTTTTTTTTTTTTTTTTTAATAAATCATTCAGGGCCACTTTGGACAGAAGCTCTGATTCTTTTAAATTTTTTTTTTTTTAATTTTATTTATTTATTTATGGCTGTGTTGGGTCTTCGTTTCTGTGCGAGGGCTTTCTCTAGTTGTGGCAAGCGGGGGCCACTCTTCATCGCGGTGCACGGGCCCCTCACCGTTGCGGACTCTCCTGTTGCGGAGCACAAGCTCCAGACGCGCAGGCTCAGCAATTGTGGCTCATGGGCCCAGTTGCTCCGCGGCATGTGGGATTTTCCCAGACCAGGGCTCGAACCCGTGTCCCCTGCATTGGCAGGCAGATTCTCAACCACTGCGCCACCAGGGAAGCCCCGAAAGACCTTTTTTTAACCAAAACTTTTCCCCTAGCATGATTAAATGAAGTTTATATCCAGAATATAAATTTATAAAAACATAAATTTATAGGTACTCAGTGCAGAATCAAGATCTTTTTCATTTTTATGGGATCTTGAAACATTTTACCTTATAGTGAAAATTTTCATTTCTCTCTTTTATTCAAATAAAATTTATTTATTTACTTATTTATTTTTGGCTGCGTTGGGTCTTCATTACTGTGTGCAGGCTTTCTCTAGTTGCGGCTTGCGGGCTCTAGAGCGCAGGCTCAGTAGTCGTGGCGCACGGGCTTAGGTGCTGCACGGCATGTGGGATCTTCCCAGACCAGGGCTCAAATCTGTGTCCCCTACATTGGCAGGTGGATTCTTAACCACTGCGCCACCAGGAAAGTCCCTTCATTTCTCTTTTGACAAATACTTATGGTTAACTATTCACCTTGGAATTAGTTTTCATGCAATGTCACTTTTTTTTTTTTTTTTAAATCACTGCTCTTATTTGTTTACATTGGTTACTCTGTGTCTAGCTGTAGATAGTTCCAAGATGTTGTGACTATACCTATTGAATGCTACTTTTCTTCTCTTTAGTTTGTTTTTTGGCAGGAAAGTTTCTTTTAGCTTAGTCAACCAGAAAGGATGTTCTGTTTTAAAGTCTGGTAGCAAAAAAGAATAATGGACTTGAGAGCTCAGAAAGCCAGGCTTTAAATCCCAGGGCTGCCACATTATTGTTTTTTCTATTCAGCTAGTACTTACTGAGTGCCTACTAAGTGCTAGCTACTGTTCCAGGTGCTAGGAATGCAGCGGTATATAAAATCACCAAAGATCCCTGTCCCCGTAGAGCTTACATTCTAGTTCTTGGGGAGAGAAATCTGGTTTGAGCCTAGAACATCTTCAGCCTCCTGGAGAATGTGGTGGGATGGGTCCCTAGACGATGGGGAGATTGATCAGTTGGGAATTTCTCTGTAAGGTTCAGATGGAAATACACTTTATGTCCATCAGCTGGGAGTTGTGTTAGGAATAGATGGCTGAAATAGTATTTATTTGCTTGAGTTCTGCTTAAGGTAGTGTTATTTCTCAATTCTTATAGTAGTCATTATTGATAGGCATGACATTTATTAGGAAGGTTGGTTTTTATTCTGTTACAGGAAAGCATGTTTACAGAATGGTACATTTTGTATAGATTTTCTGAGCTAATAAAGACTGCATCTGAAATTGGTCTTGGCATTGATTCATTAGGCTTATCTTTGTATAATATCTCTAGAAATCCTAAATAAACTGTGAATTAATAAACAGGTTGTAACATTTAAAAACATTTTTAAAACATGCAATTCAAAGCAGAATACACAGTTAGATGCTGAAAATTTGTATATGACAGAACTTCCTGATGTGCCAGCTGTGAGCCCTGCAGGCAGGGCTGCATATTTTCTTTGGAGAGCTGAACAAAAATGTGGTTTAACACAGGTGTCCACTTATCTCAGGGACTCTTACCAGGTTGATTTGCAGTGGTTTAAACATCTTTTCAGGCAGGCTGCTCTAATCCTGAAAAGTCAGACAGCATGATGACTCTTTCATATGTGAATGCTAATTTTGAAAATTATGTGTATAAATAAAGCAGCATTTGAAAGAGGATACGTTTTAGAACATTTCTATCATATTACTGTATTCCAGAAGGTAAATAAATTCATGAAATGGAATAATGTCACGGTAATGGTGGCATCGATATTGAGGGCAAAATTTTAGAAACTCTCCTTCTCCTATTTGTCTCTACTTCATGTCTTCTGATATTTCTTCTTGTCATATTCCATTTTTTTTACCTTTAATTATCAAAATGGCAGTATTGTAACAGAATGACATGTAGATTTAAAAGCCCATTCATTTTTGTACCTTCCTAGATCTGTTGTTTTTACTTTTTCATGGCTTCCTCTAATTTTATCTATATGTGTATACATTTTTCACCTACTGAATTATAGAAAGGTAGTCTAGCATACTAGGAAGAGCATGGATTTAGGAGCTAGGTTACACAGGTTCATATCCTTGCTCCACCACTTACTAGCTGCGTGACCTTGTACAAGTTACTTAACCTCTCTGTGCCTCAGTTTCTTCATCATAGAATGGAGGTAATAATAGAACCTAACTCCGAGTTTTGTAAGGGTTAAAGTATTTAATACACATAATGTGCTTAGCATGGTCCCTGGCACATAGTTAGTGCTCTGTATTAGCATTTAAAAAAAAATTTAATTATCTTACTAGTAGAGTTAACACTGAGCACAGCTGTGTGCCTGGAATGAAACTATTTGCTAGAGATACAGAGCTGAATAAAACTTGTCTGTTCCTTAAAGACAGTAAAATCTGAGGAGAGCTGCAAATAATCATGATAAATATGCATAGGGATAAAGTCTGGTGGGCACACAGAGGTTGAAACCATTCTTGACCTGGGTTTCAAAGGGTGAGTAGTGGTTTGATGAATGGAGAAAGGAGAGAGGGCTTTTGAGCAGAAGCAGTAACGTATCTAAGGAAAAGCATGTGTGCTTCAGGGTGCCTGGAAGGGAGAAGGAATAGCAAGAACACCCTGATTTGAGTGTAATTTGGAGGCGCTAATTTTAAGAGGTGTAGCTTGGAGTAGTGCAGATGAGTGATAAATAGGGTGGAAAGAAGGAGTTTGCATTCAGTGAAATGCTTAAGTCAGAATCAGCATGACAGGGTGAAAGACTGAGTGGGAGGGTAGGGGTAAGATAGTGTGAAAAGGTAAGTGTCAGAAGCAGTATAATCTAGTGGTTATTTCTATATGCCCTTTATTCATTATATGTTAATTATTTTCTTGTAGGTTATTGATACTGATTTTTTTGTTATTTTAAGTATGATTTATTGAAATATAATTAACATATAATGAAATCACCTCTGATGAATTTCGTATAGAACATTTCCGTTGCACCGGAAATTTCCCTTGTCTCCTTCTGTGGTCAGCTCCCCCACCTCCCACCCCCAGCAAACAGTAAACACAGCCCTCGGAAACCACTGTTCTGATTTCTATCCCTATAGTTTTGCCTTTTTCAGAATGTCAAATAAATGGAATTATAGGCATACCTCAGAAATATTTTGGGTTTGGTTCCAGACCACTGCAGTAAAGCGAACATCACAGTAAAGCAAGTCACACGATCTTTTTGCTTTTCAAGTGTATATAAAAGTTGTGTTTACACCACACTGTAGTCTCTTAAGTGTGCAATAGCATTATGTCTAAAAAATATATCCATACCTTAATTTTATTTTATTTTATTTAAAAAAATTTACTTGGCTGTGCTGGGTCTTAGTTGCAGCAGGTGGGATCTTCACTGGGGCATGCGGGATCTTTAGTTGCGACACGCGGGACCTTTAGTTGGGGGCGTGTGGGATCTAGTTGCCTGACCAGGGATCGAACCCGGGCCCCCTGCATTGGGAGCATGGAGTCTTAACCACTGGACCACCAGGGAATCCCCATACCTTCATTTTAAATAATGCTTTATTATTAAAAAACGCTAAGCATCCTCTGAGGCTTCAGTGAGTCACAGTCTTTTTGGGGGTGGAGGCTCTTACCTTAGTGTTTATGGCTGCTGACTGATGAGGGTGGTGGTTACTGAAGGCGGGTGACTGTGGCCGTTTCTTAAAATAAGAGAACACTGAAGTTTGCTGCATCGACTGACTCTTCCTTTCATGAACCGTTTCTCTGCAGCCTGCAATACTATTTGATAGCATTTTACCCACAGTAGAACTTTCAAAATTGGAGTCAGTTCTGTCAAATCCTGCTTCTTTGTCAACTAAGTTTATGTAATAGTCTAAATCCTTTTTTGTCATTTCAGTAATCAATTAAGTTTGCTGTCTTATGTGGGCTCCGTTCATGCTGCCGTAAATTAATTACAGTAGTGACATTAAAGACCACTTATCACACATCACCATAACAAATATAATAATGAAAAAGTTTGAAGTATTGTGAGGATCACCAAAGTGTGACACAGAGACAGGAAGTGAGCAAATGCTGTAGGGAAAATGCTGCCAGTAGACTTGCTCCATACAGGGTTGCCATAAACCTTCAATTTATAAAAAAAACTCAGTATTTGGAAAGTGCTGTAAAGTGAAGTGCAATAGAATGAGGTATGCCTGTATGTGTTACTTTGTTTCTTTTTTCACTTAGCATGATTCATTCAGTATTCATACATGTTGTGATTATTATCATTATTTTTTTAACATTTTTATTGGAGTATAATTGCTTTGCAATGGTGTGTTAGTTTCTGCTTTATAACAAAGTGAATCAGTTATACATATGCATATATCCCCATATCTCTTCCCTCTTGCATCTCCCTCCCTCCCACCCTCTCGATCCCACCCTTCTAGCTGGTCACAAAGCACCGAGCTGATCTCCCTGTGCTATGTGACTGCTTCCCACTAGCTATTTTACATTTTGTTGTGATTATTAATAGTTTGTTACTTTTTATTGTATGGAATTATTTCACTGTATGGATGGACCACAGTTTGTCTATCCATTGAGCAAGTTGATGGAAATTTGTGTTGTTTCCCGCTTGGGGCTATGAAGAGTAAAGCTGCTGTAAACATTCGTGCACAGGTCTTTGTGTGAGTTATGTTTGCATTCTCCTGGGTGAATACCTAGGAATGGTATTGCTTGGTCATATGGTCAGCATCTGCTCAGCCTTTTAAAAATTGCCAAAGTGTTTTTCCAAAACAGCTATACTATTTTGCATTTCCACCAGCAGTTCATTTGCTTCACATCTTGACCAAAGCTTGGTACTCCCAGTTTAATTGTAGCTGTTGTACTAGGAATGAGTAGTATCTCATTGTGGTTTTAATTTGTTTTCTCTGTTGGCTAATGATGTTGAGCATATTTTCTGTGATTGTTTGATATCCATATATCTTTGATAAAGTGTTCGAATTTTTTTATCACCTTCCCCTCTTTTTTGGTGACCTTGAGTTAGGAAACTGTTTCTTAGGTAGCCACATACAGCTATTTCTTAGGACACAGAAGAAAAGAAATTGATAAATTGGACTTTATCGAAATTAATTCCTTTGGCTCCCCCAAAGATACCGTTAAGATGAAAAGATAAGCCATGGACTGGGAGAAAACATTTCCAAAACACATATCTCCTAAAGGGTTTATACCAGAATATCTAAAGGACTCCTAGAACTCAACAGCAGGGAATCAACCTATTTTAACTTGGGAAAATTTGTGTGTCTCTTTATCATTTTTCATTGACTTTTAAAATTTTGATATATTAGAAACTTGGAATTTGAGGTAGAGGGGAATGAGTGGGTAATTTCTCCTGTGGTTTCAAAACTTAAGCTTAAGTTTCCGGGATCTAGGAACAGGTCTGATAAAGTATATATTTTTTCTTTTTCTTTTAGACCTTTTTTTTTTTTTTTTTTTAATTATGGAAAGGATTTGTTCAACTCTTTACTCTGTTTGCAGTTTACTGTGGTGGACACTTACAAGCTCCATAAAGCCAGGGATTTTGTTTGCTATTATTTTACAGCTTTACATATTTTACATTAGTTTCTGTACTTAGTGCAGCGTCTGGCTCAGTAAATACTTATTGAGTGAATATTTGTTAAATATCAAGTATGCATTTATATTTTTCCGTATTGTTCTCAGTTATTCCAGCAGCATTTATTTTTAAAATTTCCTTTCCCTCTTTGATGATGCTAGCTCTTATCATGTTTGTTTCTTCATTAGTGTATGAGTTTCACATGTCCCATAACAAATTACCACAAACGCGGTTGGTTAAAACAACACGCGTTTATTATCTTACGATTCTGGAGGTAAGTCGGGCATGGGTTTTACTGGGCTAAAATCAAGGTGTTGACAGGGCTGCGTCCTTTTCTGGAGGCTCTAGGGGAGTCTTCTTCCTTGCCCTTTCCAGCTTTTAGAGGCCACCACATTCCTTGACTTGTGGCCCCCTTCTTCCATCTTTAAGGCCAGCAATGCAATGCCATCTCTCTCTGACCCTTCTTCTATCTTGATCTCTCTCTCTATCCAGAGATGGGAAAGATCCTCAGCTTTTAAGGACTCATGTGAATAGATTGGGCCTATCTGGATAATCCAGGTTAATCTCATCATCTCAAGGTCCTTAATCTTAATCACACCTGCAAAGTCCATTTGCCATGGAAGGTAATTTACTCTCTGGTTCTGGGATCATGACTTGAACATCTTTGAGAGACCATTATTCTGCCTACTACATGCAACATTGTTTATCAGTTGATGTTTTACATCCCTAATGTGTATTTCTGTTTGAATTCTAGTACTACTGTTTTCAATTTTAGTATTACTTTATATATAATTTTTTACTTTATAACATGTCCTATCATTTAATATAGCTATAATATTCTAATGTCCCAAAGAATGTTTCTCTATGTAATTGAATTTAGCATGTTGATTTTAGTTTCTTAAAGATGCCCCACCCCCACCCCCTTCGAGAAAGTTTTATAGGTATTTTAATTGGATTTAAGGGGGCAAAGTTCCTGGTACTGATCCCCATTTTGCTGGCATCCATCTAGCCTGGCCTCATCTTTCACTTAGTAATTTTTATCTCTTACTCAGTGTTCGTCACTCACTGGTACCATTCAGGTAGAAAATATGCTTTTAGTGGTGTGTGGAATGTGCTGTCATATAACTTTTGATGAAAGGGCTATTTGTACCACTGGGGAAGAATTTTTCTCAATGAAGAGGTGAAAGAAGATGAAACTGTACTGGCAGATGAGAAAGTTTTTTTGAAAAAGTTAAACCACATGTAGCATCAAATGCTCTTTTGTGTAACATTAGTAAACTTGTTCATGGGCTTGTGAATTCAAGAAATCTTTCTTCCAGCAGAGTTAGCTAGTGACTGCTCTGGACTTCTCCAAATTTAAGAGATTTGGAAATTGAGCTCTCTTCCAATACCATTTATAGAGGTAGGGACTTCCCTTAACAGCTTGAAGGAAAATTTTTTAGAGAGAAAAATATTTTTTTACCATGAAGTCAGTATTGAACTTTAACCTGTCAAATGCTGATTATTGGATCAAGCTCCCATTATGGTAAAAGTGAAAAATCTGAACATGCATTTAATGGAAAAGGCTTTTTATAGTATAGTTCTTAACAGAGGTAGAAAGAAAGGCATTTTTTTCTTTTAAAGGTTGATAGAGTTTTTAGGTGGTTTTAAAGTGTTGGTCTGATATTTCTTAATTAGAATGAAATGACAGGTTGTCCTAGTTTATTTATATACAGTCAAAATTAAGAGAGCTAATGAGAGAGTTCCTCTGTATCTATGTCGATGTGTATCTATAATTTATTAACCTTTGTTACTCCTGAAAGGATTTGAAGTGTCTTGGGATAAAATCAAGGGGTAGTAAAACCCCAGCCAGATTCATACAAGTATAAAAAGACTCACACCAAGTAATAGAGAAATGTGGATAAAGAGTGGTCTTTGCACATTTTTGATAGAATCAGCCTGAGCGATGCTACTGAGATTGTTCAGTTAACCCTCCGATCACTTCCTTTCTCAGGTGGAATGTAAAGTGTAACCGGCACCACATGAGCTACAAGGTCTCACATAGTGTTCCCTCCCTGATTATCTGACCCCATCTCCTACCACGATGGCCCTCATTCGCCATCACTTCTGTCTCTCAACCCCTGTATGTGCTCTTCCCCCTGGAGGTTCACGTTGGTGCTTCTGTGTTATGGTTCACGTCCCAGCATTAATGCTGCCTGTCCGGAGGTTGACCTGGACCACTGTAGCAAAATTGCCCTCTCCTCCTCCTCCAGCCACTCCCAGATTTTATTTTCTTCATAGCATCTATCATGATAGGAAATGAACATTTTCAGTTGTTTACCTGTTTGTCTCCTCCAAATAGAACGTAAGGCCCATGAAGCAGGGACTTGATATTTTCACCATTAGATCCCCCGTTCCTAGAACAGTCATAGTACTTGGTTGGTGCTTAATAGATATTTGTCAAGTGAATGCATGCACAGCAGAGGTGATTGGTGGGTGAGCGTTTGGGGGAATAGTTGTTGCCTCGTTAACTTGAAAGTCCAAGTTCAGTTGGATATCATTTTGTGATCAGTTAGTAATGACCTCGGTGTGTAAAGGAAAAGGGAAATTCACAAAACGTGCCCCTTATGTGCCATTCCTAGATAAGATATACTAAGACCACTTGGCTAGAATTTAGCAGGATACCTTCGTGCCTTAGTTCCCTCAGCCTAGGAAATAACAGTAAGTGTCTACTGCCGAGGGATGTTCTGAGGATTAAAAGTGATGGTGCATGTGGTGTGTAGCACGGAGCGTGGGACATGGTAATTGCTCAAGAAATGTTAACTATCATGCTGTTATTAGTAGTCTGGTTGCAACTTATCTAGTTGCTGGTTGTTCAGAAAAAAAGATACTTCAAGTGCATACTAAAGCTGAACTTCTGACTGCAGGACAGTATTAGCCTGTTCCCTGACTACACTTTTATTTTAGCCTAGTTGGCAAAATTGTGTTTGAGGTGTGTGTTAGTTTCCTAGGGCTTCCTTAACACGTCACCACAAACTTGGTGACTGTCTTAGCCATACTCTAAACCTGCACTTTCCAGTGTGGTTGCCAAAAGCCACAGGTGAATATTTAAGTGAATTAAAATTAAAATTCAGTTCCTCAGTCACAGTTAGCTGTGTTTCAAGTACGCAGTAACTACATGTGGCTAGTGGCTACCATGTTGGAGAGCCCAGTGTGTAAACATTTCCGTCCTTGTAGAAAGTTCTGTTGGATAACACTGCTCGAAACAATTACGGAACTTCAGAATAGCTCTTTTATTTGCCTTAGGTGGCTTTGTATAGGTTTGTTTCTTCAATATATGTTGAGTTATAAATTTGGAGTAGTTCATAATAGCTGAATAGAATATTTTTATGGGTTTCTTTTAAAAGTTCTGCAGCAGAATGACTCATTAATATTATTTATGAATTGTTTATTCGCCAACTCCTTTCTTCATTGTCAAGATCATATGGAGTCAGTAATAGAACATACCGCATGTCTTTTTTTTCCTGTAGAGTTATAACTAAGTGCCTGAAGGACACAAGATACTCTTTTATTTATTTTATTTGAATTATATGCCAGAGACTAAGCTCTTGTGTATTCAGGACTACAATTTATAGTGTTAATTAAGAACAGCTTTCCTTTTCTTCCCAGAATGAATTCAATATATTCCTCATTACTGTATGTGAATCTTGAGTTTGTTCTCACTCAGGACTGCTTTTTCTTCTCTCCCTGCCTCCCACCCTGTTCTTTTTGCCTCCCAGCCTCTGCCTCTTCCATTTAATTCCCCCTCCCCTGACTCTTCTCTTTCTTCACTGTCTCCTCTTCTTTCTTTTTTTCTCCCACCGCTTCCTCCAGTATTCTCCTTACTAGAAATGGAAGTGACACAACATTTTCTTTAAAGCATTTAATGAACATCCCCCCTGCTTTTTTGTAATCAAATGCTTTTTTCTCTTTTTCTTAAAGTTTCGTAGAGCCTTCCTTTTGAAGTCCTGGTTCCCCCCCACACCACCCAGCGATTACTGATCAGGTGTAGGCAATATCTATTTTTCTGCCTTAAAAGTGAATGTGATAATCAAATACTTTTTCAAAGTCAGAGGATATATTTTCAGCTTGACGCATTTCAGAACTGATGCATTCACGTCAATTCTGTGTGACCATTAGGGTAAAAGAAAATCTTCATCTCTTCAACACCCACACCCACGCACACACTTAAAGTTTTATTTTGACATAATTTCACACTCACAGAAAAGTGGTGAAGATAAAGAATTAACATATACCATTTACCCAGATTCCCTGCATGTTAATATTTTACCAAATTTACTTACTCTTTTTATATATAGACATTTTCCTGATCCTTTTGAGAGCACGATGTAAACCTGATGCCTCTTTACTTCTAAATATCCTTGTATTTAAAAAACAAGGCTATTCTCTTATATCACTGTAGTCTAATTATAAAAACCAGGAATTTAACATTGCTAAAATACTATCAGTTAGTGTGCAGACCTTATTCAGATCTTGTTAATTGTTCCAATAATGTCCCTTATAGGAAAAGAAAAATCCCAGATCTAGACCCAAAGTTACATTCAGTTGTCAGGTCTCTTAAGTCTCCTTTAACTGGAACATTTCCTCAGTTTTTTCTTGAGTTTCATGACCTTGACATTAGAACATTTGACCACCCTCAACCTTTTTTTGGGGGGATGGTGGCAGTAATAACAGCCCTTTTGAGATATAATTCAAACACCACACTATTCTCCCATTTAAATTGTGTACTTCAGTGGTTTTTAGTATATTCACAGAGTTATGCGACCATCACCACAATCAATTTTATAATATTTTCATCACTCCAAAAAGAAGCACAGTACTCCTTAGCAGTCCCTCTCATTTCTTTCGCCGCCCGTCCATGGGTAATCACGAATCTACTTTGCCTCTGAAAATTTCTCTATTATGGTCATTTCATATGCGTGGAATCAGACAATATGTTGATTGATTTTTTCCTTTTTTCCTCTGGCCTCTATCCTTTAGCATAATGTTTTAACATTATTAATACTTCATTTCCCTTTATGGTTCAATGACACTTTGTTGTATGGTTATACCACCTTTTGTTTATCTATTCATCAGTAGATGGGACTTGGGTTGTTTCTACCTTTTGCATATTATGAATAATGCTGTGACTATTTGTGTACAAGTTTTGTCTGGGCATACATTTGCATTTCTCTTGGGTATCCAACTAGGATTGGAATTGCTGGATCATATGGTTTAATGGTTTGAGGATCTGTCAGACTGGTTTCCAGAGCAGCAGCCCCATTTTATTGCATTCCCAGTAGCAAGGTGTGATGTGGGTTCCAATTTCTCCATATCCTTGCCCACACTTGTTACTGTCTGTCCTTTTGATTATAGCCATCCTAGTGGGTATGAAGTAGTATCTCATTATGGTAAAATATACACAACATAAAGTTTACTATCTTAATCAATTTTAAGTGTACAGTTCAGTGGCGTTAAATACATTCACTCTGCTGTGGAACCATCACCAGCATCCATCTCCAGAACATTTTCATCTTTCCAAACTGAAAATCTATGCACGTTAAACAGTAACTGCCCACTTCCTCCATTGTGGTTTTGATTTGCATGTATTGGTTGGTTAATGATGTTGAACATCTTTTCATGTGCTTATTGGCCATTTGTATATCTTTCTTGGAAAAGTGTCTAGTCAGATCTTTTGCCCATTTTTAAATGGCTTATTTGTCTTTTTATTGAGTTCAAGGAGCGCTTTATATATTCTAGATTAAGGTCTCTTATCAGGTATATGATTTGCAAAAATTTTCTCCCATTTTCTATGTTGTCTTGTTATTTTCCTAGTAGTGTCCTTTGATGTACCAAGAGGTTTTAATTTTGATGATGTTCAGTTTGCCTTTTTTATCACTCATTCTTTTGATGTAATAGTAAGAAACTATTGTCTAATACAAGATTCATCTAGATTTATGGCTTTGTTTTCTTCTAAGAATTTTATAGTTTTAGCTTACCTCCAACTTTTTAACCTTTTAACTCCTCCCTCCACATGTTATTCTGACTTTTCTCCAGGGTGCCTGCTTCTTATTCGGTCCATGTGCTACAAGATTGGGTGCAATACTCCCTTTGAACTGTGATGTCTCCAACTGCATAGGAAAGCATTTTTGTTTTGGTTCCATTATTGAATTATTTCATATTGTACTTCTTTTATTCTGTCTTTTCCTCAACTGATATGTTGGTCATTCACCTACATTCACTGGGAAATTTGATCAACTCTTCCTTCCTTATCCTACCTATATTTCTAATATCGTGGGCAATCTGAGTGTCCATATGGAATGTCTCACCAACACTCTAACCTTACTTCCTTACTTCTCAACTCCAGTGGTTATCACCTTTATCAAACTCTTTCAGCAAATTGTTCTCATGACTAGATCTTGGACCTTGCTGTTCTTCAAAAATACTAAATGCCTGTATCTGTACTCTGTTATAACCTCCTATTCTCTTTTCTCCTTTATCTCTCTCCATCCTCGCTCCTCTTTCCCACCCTCCCTTTCCTTTCTTCCTTCCTTCCTTCCTTCAACCCCCAGCTGCTTTATTTCTCCTTTCTGGCTCTGCTTCTTTCTCTATCTAAACTATACTTAAAGTTTCATGTTATCCAGCAGAGATAGTTTCCTTTTTTCCGTGTCCTTCACATCTGTCCTATAAATCTCTGTGCTATTTTCCCAGCCTTTTGAACCTTCCTGGCACTTGTTAGATGTTTAACAAATGATGAGTGAATGAATGAATGATGGAATGAACAAACCTTGGGTCAATCAATTTAACTGTTTGGTTCCTACATAAGATCTGCTGGGCCCTGAGGAAAATGACAGCTATACATGGAGTCATTGTTAAAAGTTCATGGTATCTAATTTCAACTGGTATCTCAATACCGTAGCAATTTTTATGTGTTTCTAGTCTTCTCTCTCTCTTTTTTTTTTTTTTTTAACCAGGTATTAAACTTTTAACAGGTATTTTAAGCATCCACTCTGTTCTTATTTAACAGTATGCTTTCTCACTCATGGCAGATGAACTTGCTTCTTATTTCACTGAGAAAATTGAGGCCAACAGATGGGAATCTTGTTTTATATCCTCTTTGACTTCTACAAGAGTAATAGCATCTGTTTTCAGGCTTCCCTCCTAACCCCTTGTTTCAGAAGATGACTTGGCCCCTCTCCCATTCTGGCTTGTGTCTCTACTACCTGTGTTTTGGATCTTACCCTCTCTACTTCCTGAAGGACCTAGCTCCATCAATTATTTCTTCTATCTTCAATTCTTTTTTATCTATGGCCTTTCTCTCCTCAGCATGTAAACTTTAAAAAAGAAAGGAAAGAAAGAATTAAATATACTAACACATGTATATTCAATTTTTTTTTTTTTAGCTATCAGGAGTCCTCTTTCTCTTTTTTCTACCCAGCTTTTTGTAAGAGTTGTCTGTATGAGCTGTCACCATTTTCTTATTTATGATTCATTACTACTGAACTGGGTTCATTGACCCCCTTATTGTTAAATCAGGTATACCCATTTTAGTCTTTATGTTACTTGTTATCTCTGAAGCATTTGACACTGTTGGCTACTTCTTCCTCTTTGAACTCTCTATTATCCTGGGTTCGATCACATTCTATAAGGAAGCCATGTGGATTCTCTTAATAAAACCAGAACTTAATGGTTCCAGTGGTTCTAGGTGGACACATCCATCTCCAGTTAGGTAGGTTTGTTTAGGACTAAAGATCTAACTTTCTCTGAGATTTACTTTGCCTTTGACAATTTCTCAATAATTATTGTTACTACTACCATCATGCTGGGCCGAGTGGTCACAGGCAGAGCTGGATTCAAGTGTGTTCTCTCAAGTCTTCCCTTATTTCCTGTAAGGCACTGAGGCCAAAAGAATATTTCAAAGAGATGTGACATTGCATTTTAAATAAAGTGTTTTTAAAAGGTTCTTCTTGTCTCAGTTGAGTTCATTGCAACATCATTGTATAATAATGAACGATTAGGAGTAACAAAAATGCTCATCAGTAGGGGAATTCATCACTACTGAACTGTATGAATGCATTATGTTATATCCATATGTGAGAGAGTAGGCAGCTAGTAAAATGAATGAAGTAGACCTAGATGTATTGATGATGTATAGAAAAAAAAATCAAGTGGAGGTCTGTTATTTTATCTGTCATCTGTCTATCTGTCTCATAATTTGTTACGGAAGAAAATGCTACAGAACAGAATTATGTGTAAATGTTTAACACTTGGTATCTACTCATCAAACTGTTATGAGTGATTTCGTCTGAGGAGTGGAAATGGAGGGTGTTATGAGTTACTTTATTTCCTTTTTATATTTATATTTTGTGATAAAACAATAATGATTCTGAGGATTTTAAATGTAGAAGAAATATCAACTTATGACCTTTTCTTACCTGTCTTGCTCTCCTTCCTCTAGCTTCTTGGGCTACAATCTTTGCTTTTTTCATTTTCCTTCCAAACTGTAGCCACTCTAACTGAATCCCCTTAGTGGGCTTCTCCTATCTGAATCCTGTTTATCCCTCAAGAGTCATCTCTGGTTCCCTGAGAAGCATTGCTGGATTACTCAGACGTGTTTTATTATCTTCCCTTTGTGTTCCCATGGTACCCTGGGAAATCTTCCATAGTCACTTGTGTCTAGGGCAGGAGCTGTTATTTGATTTTGTATTCCACGGACCTGAGCAGGGTACCCAGCACATGGTAGAAATTCATTAAAAAGGGTTTCAGTGTTAAAATAATAAAGCATAAAATTTGGAGTAGATCTTCTTAATACCAGCATATGTCCTTTTGTGTAGGTTGTCATATTATGCTATTTTCCTTGAAGCTCTGTGTGAAGATACATGTTTTAATTAAACTGCAATTTATATCTCAGGATGTGTTGAGTTTATGTTGATAGGCTATCCTAATAGAACTCCAGGCAGTTTATTTAAATGTAATATTATTTCTTCAACAATTGGAGGACAGGAGAGTGATAATTTCATACTTCATTGTAACACAAAACAATACGGAGGGGCTTCCCTGGTGGCGCAGTGGTTGAGAGTCTGCCTGCCAATGCAGGGGACACGGGTTCGAGCCCTGGTCTGGGAAGATCCCACATGCCGCGGAGCAACTGGGCCCGTGAGCCACAAGTACTGAGCCTGCGCGTCTGGAGCCTGTGCTCCACAACAAGAAAGGCCGCGATAGTGAGAGGCCTGCGCACCGCGATGAAGAGTGGCCCCCACTCGCCGCAACTAGAGAAAGCCCTCGCACAGAAACGAAGACCCAACACAGCCAAAATAAATTAATTAATTAAAAAAAAAAAAAAAACAAAACAAAACAATACGGAGTATTTCTTATAATATCTCCAAATGCATTAATTAAAGAAAACTTGCATTTGTGTGCTTCGAAATGTGTTATGTTGACTCAAGCAGAAGGATAAACAAAAATTGCTGTTTCTTCTGCATGTAAATTGCTTGTCTAACAGTTTATTTTCTTTTTAGGTTCAACAGATAGATCGTGTGGTAGAAGTTGTGGAGGAAACAATTAAAGGTAATTGTTGAAAGTCAGATAAGCACATGTATATATTATTTGAACTGTATTATAAAATACTACTTAGTTAACATTGTTAACCATTTTTATGAAAGTTATTTGTTGGACAAAAATCATAAAATTTTGTCCTTGACTGCTTTGTGCATTGACCAATCCAATAGAGGAGGCATATATTTGGTTGGCTTATAAATGTCAGGTATAGTCTTTTTAAAAAATCTTATTTTTATTTTAGTGTAAAATAGATTTAATTTGAACCTCAGATCAGGAAGACAGAATTTAATTTTAAAATAAGGAAACAGCTTTATTTTCAGTTTTATTGAGATATAATTGACATTATTTGCTTGTTTTTATATCACGTAATTAGTTGTAGTTACCCCTTCTGAAAGTACTTTAAAAGTAGTATTCAATTTTGATTACTCTTCTATGTATAATTTTTGTAGTTACAGAAAATAGAATTATGCTTTGATTGTTTTATTAGCCAGTGTTCTCTGAAACCACTGAGGAGTAAACCATTCTTAATTCCGTGGATTAATTTGTAAATATAGTCTACTTTAAGTGAATTGAGATTCTCACTTAAAATTTTAACCATTTTTTTTAATAAATGGGAATTTGTGTTTTAAAAAAAACAGTCTACTTCCATCAAATTGAGATTTTTAACCACATACTTTTTCTTCTGGCTTGTATTTATTACCTTCCACATGCTGTTATTCATTAATTTTGAGTCTTTAATTTATTAGGTGACCACAGAATATGAGAATTTTAGACTATACCTTAGTCTTCCTTGAAATCCTGAAATAAAATGAAATATCACGATTAAAAATTTGTAGCAGTGATAACTTTGAATTTTTTTTTCAAACTATACCTCAACCCCATCTTGTAAGGTCTAGAAGTATCATTACTAACATTTATTGTGCACTAACAGTGTGACAGGCACTATGTTAAGCATGGAGTAAGTCATTGAATTTTACAACAGTACTGTGAAGTACAGTGGGTACCCCTGTTTTCCTCATTTTTTAGAAGAGGAAGTTGCGACATAGGGGCACACAGGTAGTAAGTGGCATAGTTGGAATCTGAATCTAGGCAGTCTGATTCCGATGCCTGTGCTCTTAAATTTGACACTACGTTCATACTATACCATGATTGCTGTGCTCTCTCCTAGTTGAGAATCACTGCCTTAACGGTTCAGCTGAGCTTAAAGCAGTGCTTCAGGATGCTTGAGGGTATTGTTGCTTGAGTACCAGGCATATGCTAGCCACTAAATATTTTTAAAAAACTGAATGACAGTAAAGATCATACAGGAGAAAATCTAGGTGACCATAGGTATGGCAATTACTTTTTCGATGTAACACGAAGGCATGATCTGTGAAAGAAATAACTGATGAGCTGGACCTCATTAAAATGAAAAACTTCTGCTATGCAAAAGACAGTATCAAGAGAATGGGAAGACAAGTCACAGGCTGGAAGAAAATATTTGCAAAAGACATACCTGATGAAGAACTGTAATCTAAAATACACAAATAACTCTCAAAACCCAACAACAGGAAAATAAGCAACCTGATTAAAAAATGGGCCAATGACCTTATCAGAAACCTCACCAAAGAAGATACACAGATGGAAAATAAGCATATGAAAAGATGCTCCACATCATATGTCATCAGGGATGACACCAACCAGCCTGTTTCCTCCAAGAGTTAACTCATTAATACAAATTCAGATTTGCTTGAAAGGGGCTTATTATGAATAACAAAAGATGCTCCTCTCACCCTATCACTCAGGAAATCATAAGAGTTTTAGGAGATCTGTATCAAGAACTGGGGATGGTGACTAAATATGTATTTCTTATATCACAGTATCACAGAAGGCCTATCACCTCCAGGTTGGGTTAATTAGGGATAGCATCGCACTGAAGAGTTTTGCTTCAGTGGGTTTATTGGAGAGACTGTAGTTGGGTTTAATTGTGATAGTCTACAGCAAGAGATGAGTTGAAGATGAAGTTGCTGTGGATGTTCACTGGCAGGTTGGTTTGAGGGTGAGAAGATTGATGAATTAAGTCTTAGTAATACAACAGGAGAATTTCAGAGATGGGAGAAATAATTTTGTTAGATGCCCTTAGTTTGCAGATGAGGAAGCTGATCCAAGAAGGGGTTAAGGGACTCATCTGAGATCTTCTTGTTAATGGAGATCTGGGCCTGTCACTGAAACTTCCGCTCTTCACTTTCTATTTCTACTGCCAAGACTTACAAGACAGCACAAGTTAGTGAAATAATGTGGTCCTTGTAACAGTTAACTACTTGTTGGTTGTTTTTCAGTAAGTTACTTTTCTGAGACTCAGTTTAAAATGGAGAGGATTAAATGGAGAAGACTTTTGAGATACCTGGGATGCACTAGGGGAAAATTCATGTTAATGTTTATTTCTTACTACCCCCTTAATACTTAGGGTGCAGGAATAATCTAACTGACCTTCGATTGCAGTCATGCTCCTTTCAATCAGACTGTATATACGGCTGTCATTTTCTGGGAATATCTCACTCTCCTGTATGTGTACCTTCAGTGGTTGCCTGTTACCTACCAAATTAACTTGTGACTTCTGCCTCATTCTACCATTTCCACTTTTTCTTCCATTAATTCTGTACATACACCTTTTGCTCCAGTCAGCTGTACTGTTTGATATGTCTTGTATATTATTTGCAATTTGCTTCACATACATCTTAGGATCTTACACAGAGGTGGATAAGTTCTGTTTCCCTCCAGATCCATTCCCCACCCTTCCCCACCTTGGTGTGTGTCCATGGAGGCAGACCTGTGTGGACTGCATCGGTAGGATCCTTGCTACCTGGCATCTAGTTGGATTTCTGCAGTTAGAGGTTGGGGGTGTGACTAGAGTGTGAAATGGAAGGATTTGTTCCCCTCTCTCACTCCCTTCTTCCCTGCCCATCCTAACCTGAAGGTCACAGCTCCTGTCAGGTGGCCTTCTCTATTCATCTGTTTCTCCGGGTTCCTGCAACTCTTCCTTTCCTTTGCTTTTTCAGACCCAGGGGTGAAAACACACCCCATTGTTGCTAGCCTGAGAGGATTGCATTGTCTCTTGTTGGTTTTCCTAACCTTGCCAAACTTTAGTAAATAGTCCCTTTATTAAAATCTCTTCAGTTATGCAGTGTGCCATCTGCTTTGCTGGGACCCTGATTGATAAATGCTCCATGGAGAAGAAGGCTCTGCCCAGGAGGGCCAGATGGAATACAGCCTGACTAGAGGATTCTGCTGTAACTGTCTTGTTTCCACATTTGATTCCTGTTGGGCTGTCTTCATATGTCTTCCTTGAAGGGGGTTTGGACACACAGCCTCTGCCACAGCCTGTTTGCATTCTTCTTGTGGTATACAAAGTAGTATTTTAAAAAAATGTATTAATAAGTTACATTGGTGATAAAAACATTTAAATCTATTGGAATTACAAGAAAACCAAACAAAGCATATTCCCTTTGTATCTGTCTTGGTTGGAGCAAACTGGAGAATTTAAGATATGCTGAAAGAGTTCTCACTGTTTAACACTAGTGGCCTGAAAATTCCATCCATTTATAGCATTTTCTTTAGGAGACACCCTATTATAACGACTTTAGGATTTTCTTTTGTATCATCTTGATAGTTGAACAAGATATGTAACTAAAGCTAAGGGAAGAAGTACAATATTTAAAAGATTTACATTTCTTTTTTTTTTTAACATCTTTATTGGAGTATAATTGCTTTACCGTGGTGTGTAAGTTTCTGCTTTATAACAAAAGGAATCGGTTATACATATACATATATCCCCATATCTCTTCCCTGTTGTGTTTCCCTCCCTCCCACGCTCCCTATCCCACCCCTCTAGGTGGTCACAAAACACTGAGCTGATTTCCCTGTACTATGCAGCTGCTTCCCACTAGCTATCTATTTTACATTTGGTAGTGTATATATGTCCATGCCACTCTCTCACTTCGTCCCAGCTTACCCTTCCCCCTCCCGTATCCTCAAGTCCACTCTCTAGTAGGTCTGCGTCTTTATTCCCGTCTTGCCCCTAGGTTCTTCATGACCATTTTTATTGTTTGTTTTTTAGATTCTATATATATGTGTTAGCATATGGTATTTGTTTTTCTCTTTCTGACTTACTTCACTCTGTATGACAGACTCTAGGTCCATCCACCTCACTACAAATAACTCAATTTCATTTTTTTTATGGCTGAGTAATATTCCATTGTATATATGTGCCGCATATTCTTTATCCACTCATCTGTCGATGGACACTTAGGTTGCTTCCATGTCCTGGCTATTGTAAATAGAGCTGCAGTGAACATTGTGGTACATGACTCTTTTTGAAGTATGGTTTTCTCAGAGTATATGCCCAGTAGTGGGATTGCTGGGTCGTTTGGTAGTTCTTTTTTTAGTTTTTTAAGAAACCTCCATACTGTTCTCCATAGTGGCTGTATCAATTTACATTCCCACCAACAGTGCAAGAGGGTTCCCTTTTCTCCACACCCTCTCCAGCATTTATTGTTTGTAGATTTTTTGATGATGGCCATTCTGACCAGTGTGAGATGATATCTCATTGTAGTTTTGATTTGCATTTCTCTAATGATTAATGATGTTGAGCATTCGTTCATGTGTTTGTTGGCAATCTGTATATCTTCTTTGGAGAAATGTCTACTTACGTCTTCTGCCCATTTTTGGATTGGGTTGTTTTTTTTTTTGATATTGAGCTGCATGAGCTGCTTGTAAATTTTGGAGATTAATCCTTTGTCAGTTGCTTCATTTGCAAATATTTTCTCCCATTCTGAGGGTTGTCTTTTCATCTTATATATGGTTTCCTTTGCTGTGCAAAAGCTTTTAAGTTTCATTAGGTCCCATTTGTTTATTTTTGTTTTTATTTCCATTTCTCTAGGAGGTGGGTCAAAAGGATCTTGCTGTGATCTATGTCATAGAGTGTTTTGCCTGTGTTGTCCTGTAAGAGTTTGAGAGTGTCTAGCCTTACTTACATTTAGGTCTTTATTCCATTTTGAGTTTATTTTTGTGTATGGTGTTAGAGAGTGTTCTAATTTCATTCTTTTACATGTAGCTGTCCAGTTTTCCCAGCACCACTTATTGAAGAGGCTGTCTTTTCTCCATTGTATATTCTTGCCTCCTTTATCAAAAATAAGGTGACCATATGTGTGTGGGTTTGTCTCTGGGCTTTCTATTCTGTTCCATTGATGTATATTTCTGTTTTTATGCCAGTACCATATTGTCTTGATTACTGTAGCTTTGTAGTATAATCTGAAGTCAGGGAGCCTGATTCCTCCAGCTCTGTTTTGCTTTCTCAAGATTGCTTTGGCTACTTGGGGTCTTTTGTGTTTTCATACCAATTGTGAAATTTTTTGTTCTCATTCTGTGAAAAATGCCATGGTAGTTTGATATGGATTGCATTGAATCTGTAGATTGCTTCGGGTGGTATAGTCATTTTCACAATGTTGATTTTTCCAATCCAAGAACATGGTATATTTCTCTATCTGTTTGTATCATCTTTAATTTCTTTCATCAGTGTCTTATAATTTTCTGCATACAGGTCTTTTGTCTCCTTAGGTAGGTTTATTCCTAGATATATTATTCTTTGTGTTGCAATGGTAAATGGGAGTGTTTTCTTAATTTCACTTTCAGATTTTTCATCATTAGTGTATAGGAATGCCAGAGATTTGTGTGCATTAATTTTGTATCCTGGTACTTTACCAAATTCATTGATTAGCTCTAGTAGTTTTCTGGTAGCATCTTTAGGATTCTTTATGTATAGTATCATGTCATCTGCAAACAGTGACAGCTTTACTTCTTCTTTTCTGATTTGGATTCCTTTTATTTCTTTTTTTTCTCTGATTGCTGTGGCTAAAACTTCCAAACCAGTGTTGAATAATAGTGGTGAGAGTGGGCAACCTTGTCTTGTTCCTGATCTTAGTGGAAATGGTTTCAGTTTTTCACCATTGAGGACCATGTTGGCTGTGGGTTTGTCATATATGGCCTTTATTATGTTGAGGTAAGTCCCCTCTATGCCTACTTTCTGGAGGGTTTTTTATCATAAATGGGTGTTTAATTTTGTCAAAAGCTTTCTCTGCATCTATTGAGATGATCATATGGTTTTTCTCCTTCAATTTGTTAATATGGTGTATCACACTGATTGATTTGCATATATTGAAGAATCCTTGCATTCCTGGGATAAACACCCCTTGATCCCGGTGTATGATCCTTTTAATGTGCTGTTGGATTCTGTTTGTTAGTATTTTGTTGAGGAATTTTGCATCTATGTTCATCAGTGATATTGGCCTGTAGTATTCTATCTTTGTGACATCTTTGTCTGGTTTTGGTATCAGGGTGATGGTGGCCTCGTAGAATGAGTTTGGGCGTGTTCCTTCATCTGCAATATTTTGGAAGAGTTTGAGAAGGATAGATGTTAGCTCTTCTCTAAATGTTTGATAGAATTCGCCTGTGAAGCCATCTGGTCCTGGGCTTTCGTTTGTTGGAAGATTTTTAATCACAGTTTCAATTTCAGTGCTTGTGATTGGTCTGTTCATATTTTCTACTTCTTCCTGGTTCAGTCTCGGAAGGTCGTGCATTTCTACGAATTGTCCATTTCTTTCAGGTGGTGCATTTTATTGGCATATAGTTGCTTGTAGTCATCTCTCATGATACTTTGTATTTCTGCAGTGTCACTTGTTACTTTCCCTTTTTCATTTCTAATTCTATTGATTTGAGTCTTCTCCCTTTTTTTCTTGATGAGTCTGGCTAATGGTTTATCAATTTTGTTTATCTTCTCAAAGAACCAGCTTTTAGTTTTATTGATCTTTGCTATTGTTTCCTTCATTTCTTTTTCATTTATTTCTGATCTGATCTTTATGATTTCTTTCCTTCTGGTAACTTTGGGGTTTTTTTGTTCTTCTTTGTCTAATTGCTTTAGGTGTAAGGTTAGGTTGTTTATTTGAGCTGTTTCTTGTTTCTTAAGGTAGGACTGTATTGCTATAAGCTTCCCTCTTAGAACTGCTTTTGCTGCATCCCATAGGTTTTGGGTCATCGTGCTTTCATTGTCGTTTGTTTCTAGGTAGTTTTTGATTTCCTCTTTGATTTCTTCAGTGATCTCTTGGTTATTAAGTAGTGTATTGTTTAGCCTCCATGTGTTTGTATTTTTTACAGATTTTTTCCCATATTTGATATCTTGTCTCATAGCATTGTGGGTAGAAAAGATACTTGATATGATTTCAATTTTCTTGAATTTAGCAAGGCTTGATTTGTGACCCAAGATATGATCTATCCTGGAAAATGTTCCATGAGCACTTGAGAAGAAAGTGTAATCTGTTGTTTCTGGATGGAATGTCCTATAAATATCAATTAAGTCCATCTTGTTTAATGTATCATTAAAGGCTTGTGTTTCCTTATTGATTTTCATTTTGGATGATCTGTCCATTGGTGAAAGTGGGGTGTTAAAGTCCCCTACTGTGATTGTGTTACTGTCGATTTCCCCTTTTATGGCTGTTAGTATTTGCCTTATGTATTGAGGTACTCCTGTGTTGGGTGCATAAATATTTACAATTGTTATATCTTCTTCTTGGATTGATCCCTTGATCATTATGTAGTGTCCTTCTTTGTCTCTTGTAATAGTCTTTGTTTTAAAGTCTATTTTGTCTGATATGAGAATTGCTACTCCTGCTTTCTTTTGATTTCCATTTGCATGGAATATCTTTTTCCACCCCCTCACTTTCAGTCTGTATGTGTCCCTGCGTCTGAAGTGGGTCTCTTGTAGACAGCATATATATGGGTCTTGTTTTTGTATCCATTCAGCCAGCCTATGTCTTTTGGTTGGAGCATTTAATCCATTTACATTTAAGATAATTATCTATATGTATGTTCCTATTACCATTATCTTAATTGTTTTGGGTTTGTTATTGTAGGTCTTTTCCTTCTTCTGTGTTTCCTGCCTAGAGAAGTTCCTTTAGCATTTGTTGTAGAGCTGGTTTGGTGGTGCTGAATTCTCTTAGCTTTTGCTTGTCTGTAGAGGTTTTAATTTCTCTATTGAATCCGAATGAGATCCTTGTTGGGTAGAGTAATCTTGGTTGTAGGTTTTTCTCCTTCATCACTTTAAATATGTCCTGCCACTCCCTTCTGCCTTGCAGAGTTTCTGCTGAAAGATCAGCTGTTAACCTTATGGGGATTCCCTTGTGTGTTATTTGTTGTTATTCCCTTTCTGCTTTTAATATTTGTTCTTTGTATTTAATTTTTGATAGTTTGATTAATATGTGTCTTGTTGAGTTTCTCCTTGGATTTATCCTGTATGGGAATCTCTGTGCTTCCAGGACTTGATTAATTATTTCCTTTCCCATATTAGGGAAGTTTTCAACTATAATCTCTTCACATATTTTCTCAGTCCCTTTTTCTCTTCTGCTGGGACCCCTATAATTCAAATGTTGGTGTGTTTAATGTTGTCCCAGAGGTCTCTGAGACTGTCCTCAATTTTTTTCATTCTTTTTTTCTTTATTCTGCTCTGCAGTAGTTATTTCCACTATTTTATCTTCCAGGTCACTTATCTATTCTTCTGCCTCAGTTATTCTGGTATTGATCTCTTCTAGAGAATTTTAATTTCATTTATTGTGTTGTTTATCACTGTTCGCTTGCTCTTTAGTTCTTCTAGGTCCTTGTTAAACGTTTCTTGTATTTTCTCCATTCTGTTTCCAAGATTTTGGATCATCTTTACTATCATTATTCTGAATTCTTTTTCAGGTAGACTGCCTATTTCCTCATCATTTGTTAGGCCTGGTGGGTTTTTACCTTGCTCCTTCATCTGCTGTGTGTTTCTCTTTCTTCTCATTTTGCTTAACTTACTGTGTTTGGGGTCTCCTTTTCGCAGGCTACAGGTTCATAGTTCCCATTGTTTTTGGTGTCTGTCCGCAGTGGCTAAGGTTGGTTCAGTGAGTTGTGTAGGCCTCCTGGTGGAGGGGCCTAGTGCCTGTGTTCTGGTGGCTGAGGCTGGATCTCGTCTTTCTGGTGGGCAGGTCCACATCTGGTGGTGTGTTTTGGGGTGTCTGTGGCCTTATTATGATTTTAGGCAGCCTCTCTGCTAATGGGTGAGGTTGTGTTCCTGTCTTGCTAGTTGTTTGGCATAGGGTGTCCAGCACTGTGGCTTGCTGGTCGTTGAGTGGAGCTGGGTCTTGGCGTTGAGATGGAGATCTCTGGGAGATTTTCGCTGTTTGATATTACGTGGAGCTGGGAGGTATCTTGTGGACCAGTGTCCTGAACTTGGCTCTCCCACCTCAGAGGCACAGCCCTGATGCCTGGCTGGAGCACCAAGAGCCTGTCATCCACATGGCTCAGAATAAAAGGGAGAAAAAAAGAAAGAAAGAAAGAAGAAGATAAAATAAAATAAAATCAAGTTATTAAAATAAAATATAAAAAATAATTATTAAAAAAAATTTTTTAAGTAGTTAAAAAAAAAGGAAAGAAAGAAAGAAGAGAGCCACCAAACCAAAAAACAAATCCACCAATTATAACAAGCGCCAGAAATTATACTAAAAAAACAAAAAAAAGAAAAACGGACAGAGAGAACCCTAGGACAAATGGTAAAAGCAAAGCTACACAGACAAAATCACACACAGAAGCATACACATACACACTCGCAAAAAGAGAAAAAGGGAAAAAATATATATATATTGTTGCTCCCAAAGTCCACCTCCTCAATTTGGGATGATTCGTTGTCTATTCAGGTATTCCACAGATGCAGGTACATCAAGTTGATTGTGGAGATTTAATCCGCTGCTCCTGAGGCTGCTGGGGGAAATTTCCTTTCTCTTCTTTGTTCGCACAGCTCCCCGTTTCAGCTTTGGATTTGGCCCCGCCTCTGCGTGTAGGTTGCCTGAGGACGTCTGTTCCCACTCAGACAGGACGGGGTTAAAGGAGCAGCTGATTCGGGGGCTCTGGCTCACTCAGGCCGGGGGGAGGGAGGGGTACGGATGCCGGGCGAGCCTGCGGCGGCAGAGGCCGGCGTGACGTTGCACCAGCCTGAGGTGCGCCGTGCGTTCTCCCGGGGAAGTTGTCCCTGGATCACGGGACCCTGGCAGTGGTGGGCTGCACAGCCTCCCGGGAGGGGATGTGTGGACAGTGATCTGTGCTCGCACACAGGCTTCTTGTTGGTGGCAGCAGCAGCCTTAGTGTCCCATGCCCGTCTCTGGTCCGCGCTGATAGTCGCCGCTTGCCCCCGTCTCTGGAGCTCGTTTAGGCGGCGCTCTGAATCCCCTGTCCTCGCGCACCAGGAAACAAAGAGGCAAGAAAAAGTCTCTTGCCTCTTCGGCAGCTCCAGACCTTTTCCCGGACTCCCTCCCGGCTAGCTGTGGCGCACTAGCCCCCTTCAGGCTGTGTTCACGCCGCCAACCCCAGTCCTGTCCCTGCGATCTGACCGAAGCCCGAGCCTCAGCTCCCAGCCCCGCCCGCCCCGGCGGGGGAGCAGACAAGCCTCCCGGGCTGGTGAGTGCTGCTCGGTGCCGATCCTCTGTGTGGGGATCTCTCCGCTTTGCCCTCCGCACCCCTGTGGCTGCGCTCTCCTCCGTGGCTCCGAAGCTTCCCCCCTCTGCCACCTGCAGTCTCCACCCGCGAAGGGGCTCCTAGTGTGTGGAAACCTTTCCTCTTTCACAGCTCCCTCCCACTGGTGCAGGTCCCGTCCGTATTCTTTGTCTCTGTTCTTCTTTTCTCTTTTGCCCTACCCAGGTACATGGGGAGTTTCTTGCCTTTTGGGAAGTCTGAGGTCTTCTGCCAGCGTTCAGTAGGTGTTCTGTAGTTGTTCCACATGTAGATGTATTACTGATGTATTTGTGGGGAGGAAGGTGATCTCCATGTCTTACTCCTCTGCCATCTTGAAGCTCCTCCTACATTTCTTTCTTTAAAAAATACTTATATTCACCTTAGTCTTGCTTTACATGGTCACTAAAGCCCCCCCTATTTTTTGGTATAAAAGCTTTGAAGGAAATATAAATGTGGGTATTTGTTCTGATATATGTATATGAAGTCCTCTAAACAAAAGAAATCTTAAAAAAATTCTTTGTAAAAGATAGTCAAACCAGATAACTTAAGACAAATGATTGCACATAAATATTGCGTATTAAAAATAGAAAAATGTTTCTACTGTTAAATCATATTTCTTCTCTAGTCAGTGTCTAATAAAGGAGGCCTCAATTGTTTTAATATGTTTGCTGGTATTTCATTTAGTCTGATTTCAGATGCCTCCAGTGTTGGAAATTCAAGGCTTTCCCAGTATGGTACAATCTGAAAGTTTTATTGATTTTCCATTTCCCCTAACTTCTCAGTAATTGATGCGAACTTGGATTAGGCTGACCTAAATTCCCAGGGTACTTCACCAAACAGCTCTTTCTTATTTAACACATTGCTATTAATCTTCACTCTGTCAGAATTGTACTTTGCATTTGATACTAATTTAGAATATAAACTTTTTGTAAATTGAGACTGTAAGGTGGAACTATCTCAAGTGTGGTTTTATCAGTGTTAATGACTTAGTAACTTCTCTTACGATGGAGATTTACTTGAAGATGTTTCCACACTTAATGAGTAAGTGAACTGAGCTTGGATATGTAGCATGATACATCTGGGATAGTATTGAACCACAAAAGTACATCTGCTATTTCAGTATTTGCTTTTCAATAAAATAATTTTCTTTTTTTTTTAACATCTTTATTGGAATATAATTGCTTTACAATGGTGTATTAGTTTCTGCTTTATAACAAAGTGAATCAGCTATACGTGTACATATATCCCCATATCTTCTCTCTCTTGAGTCTCCCTCCCACCCTCCCTATCTCAAGTGAATAAACTGGCAACATAGAGTAATTTGATGGCTCAGATGTAACTAGACAGGAAATTTAAATCTGATTTTCTCTTTTTTCTTGAAAATTTTGATAATTAGAAGTATTTAATAGTTTGTTACTTTTTATTGTCATAAAGCACAGAGCTGATCTCCCTGTGCTATGTGGCTGCTTCCCACTAGCTATCTATTTTACATTTGGTAGTGTATATATGTCCATGCCACTCTCTCACTTCGTCGCAGCTTACCCTTCCCCCTCCTCACGTCCTCAGGTCCATTCTCTACGTCTGCGTCTTTATTCCTGTCCTGCCCCTGGGTTCTTCAGAACAATTTTTTTTTTTTTTTGGATTCCATATATATGTGTTAGCATACGGTATTTGTTTTTCTCTTTCTGACTTACTTCACTCTGTATGACAGACTCTAGGTCCATCCATCTCACTACAACTAACTCAATTTCATTTCTTTTTATGGCTGAGTAATATTCCATTGTATATATGTGCCACATCTTTATCCATTCATCTGTCGATGGACACTTAGGTGGCTTCCATGTCCTGGCTATTGTAAAGGGTGCTGCAATGAACATTGTGGTCCATGACTCTTTTTGAATTATGGTTTTCTCAGGGTATATGCCCAGAAGTGGGATTGCTGAGTTGTATGGTAGTTCTATTTTTAGTTTTTAAAGGAACCTCCATACTGTTCTCCATAGTGGCTGAATCAATTTACATTCCGACCAACAGTGCAAGAGGGTTCCCTTTTCTCCACACTCTCTCCAGCATTTATTGTTTGTAGATTGTTTGATGATGGCCATTCTGACTGTTGTGAGGTGATACCTCACTGTAGTTTTGATTTGCATTTCTCTAATGATTAGTGATGTCAAAATATGCTTTGAAAGGATACTCTTACGCATCATCTCATTATGTGTAATCTCTGATGTAGTTACTATAGTCTGAGTATAGTGGAAAAAGTTGCGCATTGGCTTTACATGTTGGGAACACTTCCCTTTCTCACTGGTATAATTAGATAGGTGATAACTTCTGCCTTCTAATAACTAAAGGAGCCAGAAATTTATTGCTGTTATTTAGTTTTGTTTTTTGTTTTTTTTTCTCATGAGCCTGTTTGTTTTAAGTTTATGTTCTGTGTTAATATGTGGTTACAGGTTGGTAAACATTGCATTTTGCCAACTTCTTAGATGTGTCAGTTCATGTCCCTTTCAGTCTTCTTTCCTTTCTCTCTCCTTCTTTGTTTCCCTCAAATAACCAGTCCTGTAACTTTACTTATTTATCCTCTGTATTTCTTATATGTTCTAGAATGGACTTCTTTTTATTCACTGTATCTCTTTTACGTAGCATTTTTTCTAGTCATAATAGTTTTAATTTTTTTTTTTTTTTTTTTTTTTTTATTTATGACTGTGTTGGGTCTTCGTTTCTGTGCGAGGGCTTTCTTTAGTTGCGGCAAGTGGGGACCACTCTTCATCGCGGTGCGCGGGCCTCTCACCATCGCGGCCTCTCTTGTTGCGGAGCACAGGCTCCAGACGCGCAGGCTCAGTAATTGTGGCTCACGGGCCCAGTTGCTCCGTGGCATGTGGGATCTTCCCAGACCAGGGCTCGAACCCGTGTCCCCTGCATTGGCAGGCAGATTCTCAACCACTGCGCCACCAGGGAAGCCCCATAATAGTTTTAGAAGTAAGACCGGGCAAATTTCTTTATGGTCCCATGGTCCAAAACAGCAAAGTTCTACCATAAGACTATAAGTTGGTTTTTCACGTCACTTTATTTTATAATAGCCAGTTTTGAATAATGGCTGGAAAGGACTGTTTATTAGAGAAACCACCATGTCTTGTCTGTATTTCTCTAACTTTATAGCTTTATTAGCTAAATTATCAGTCCTGTTTCTAGCCACAGAAACACTAAGCAGTCCCAGAATTATTTATCTGCTCCAAAATTGCCAATAGATGCTCTCGAAAGAGTCTTCTTTAAACATTGGAAGTAGTCATGTTTATTTTATTTTTTAAAATAAAAGTAGTTAAGTAACTTTAATTTGTCAAATATTTTTCTGCCGTTAAAACTTTTAAAACTCAAATAAATGCATAAATGTGTCCTCCAGGTGAATTCTGTTGTTCTGGCTTCAGACTTGTTTTATATGTTTTGGTTTGTCTTAAAGTTAATTACACTGCTTTTGTGTGTTCATCACTTATATTTCCCTTTCTGTTCAAAGATGCGTTATATTATGGTTTGCAGCCACCTTTTGTTAGTAATGGAATTTATTGATATGAAGACTTGGGTATTTCATTAACTTTGACTTCTTCATTCCAGAGTGGAAGTGGGGAGGGTGCGTAGTGTTGAATAGTTTGTTAGGTTGATGGTCGTGTTAGAGTTTGCACATAACACTGTTATAATGGTTCACTGGATTTGATTGTTCAAAACAAGGAAAGGAAATTACTTTAAGTTTGAACTTCTCAGGCTTCCCATGACCCAGCCACTCTTGTGTTAGTGGTCCCACTGATCTGTCTGGTAAAGTAGCCCCATCCTTCCTTGTTTAAATATTAACAGGGACTTGCCTGCTGTGAAAATTGGGCTTACATGTTAACTCTTTGCAAAGCTTGATTCTGCCTTGGCAGATTCCATGAAGGTGAGACTGCAAGTATTGTTGAATTCTCTAAAAATGCATTACTGTAGTCTAGACTTTTGTGAGAACTGTTCATATTAAAACAGTTTATAAAGTTTGAACATTAATCATGTTTGTGTATTAATAATTTTCATTGCAGGTATTTGGTATTCTCAGATATAACAATCTCTGAGTCCCACAGTTCTAATTTCTATTTATTCTAATAGGATTTATTTAGTAAACAATGACAAGTAGATCAATTAATCCTATTTTGAGTCTCTCATAGAAAACATTAAAATTAATATAATAAAAAAACTTTAATGTACTTAAGTTCTTCCTTTATTGTAACTACCTTTGTAGAGAATTGGCATGTGGTACACTGCTTTTATACTCTGCATGCATATATGTGGTTTATTGCATGTCTGGAGAAACTTTAGTCTTCATTTAAAGAATCTCCTATTTTTGTTTAGTAAAATATAATGAGAATAGTTGGGACTATAAACTTACAGAAAATAATCCTAGAAGCTTTATTATGTTTTTTAAATAGAGGGTGAAATTGTAGGTTGATTGTGGTGTTTTCTGTTGCAGTTTGACTGTTCTTTAACACAATAGTAAATTGTACTGTATTGGTAATTCTTCTTTGGTACTTTATAGGTGGGTTCTGTAAAAATAGAAATACAAAGCAGAAACCAGGTCATGTTAGAGGTGCAGTATCTAAAACTGCAGTAGCAAAATATACATAAAATTTATGACATTTTTGAAAATTTTATTAAAAAACAAATATTGATATTTTATTGCCAGTAAAATCATATAACACAAACAAGTGAAAAACCTGGCAACATAGAGTAATTTGATGGCTCAGATGTAACTAGACAGGAAATTTCAATCTGATTTTCTCTTTTTCTTGAAAATTTTGCCAATTAGAAGAATTTATTTAATGAGACTAGTTGTAGGGTGTCTTTTATTAGGTGATACCATTGACCTTTCCTTAGAAAACCTAATATTGTTAGCACTTGGTATAGAGAAAGAATGCTCAGTTGATACTAAAGTTTTGTATCTAATGTTTGGAGATGCACATCTTTTCTTTTAAAAGTTCATTCCATAACACTCTACAAAACACACAGCATATGTGTAGCAATTACTTCTGAGACTGAGAGAATAAACACTAATTTCACTTACTTATTAGTTTGGAGGTGGGGGGACTTATTTGCAGAATCTCCAGTTAGGATATCGACTATGGATGGATTTTTAAGGAGAAGTTTATCAGTACTTCTGTTTTATAACAAGGCATACATTTTATTGAGTAATAAAGAAATAGTAACTGAAATGTCTTTGTGAAAGATGGTTTCTAACACATTAAATCTTTAGTGTAACTCTGAAAATTCCAGTGCCCCATTTCTTTAAGCTGCCCTGAAGTCTGGTGCTGTGATGGGCTTGAATCATGGATTGAGGATGTGAAGGGTTATGTTGAATTACTTGGTTCTGCTGCTAACAGCGTCGTGTTTAACAACCCACGCAACCTCATTGTCCTCAGTTTCCTGGGCTGTAAATTGTATGACATGGAAGGTCCCTTCAGCTCTGACATTCTAGAAGTGTTGGAGTCTGCAGTATAAAACTGAGTTTCAGAGCCTGTCATTAGAATGAGACATTGACATTTTGGACAGTGATCTCTAGCAAAAGTTATTGTAATGTGACTAGCTTTTTCTTGCGTCCTAATCTCCACATGCCAGAGTTTACTTTTTCTTTCCGCATACCTTCTTACTTACAAAATGAATTTGAAGGCGTTTGTGGCAGACATGCCATGCATTTTTCTTTTGTATGTCTTTGTATTCTCCAGTGAAGAGGGTCTTGATTAAAGCACAGTTCCCTGACTCCTTTGCCTTTACTCTATTCCGTGGTAATGCCATCCTAGGTGGTGATAAGTGGTGTACTTCCCAGTGTTGCTTAAGAGTTTTGTGCTTCTCTAAAGCAACTTTCATTTCTACCCTGGGGCATATTTATTTTCGGGACTTTGAGACAGGCAGTTTTCATCTTGGTGACTGGGATTGTTGCGGGGGTGGGGTGGGGGGTGGGGAAAAGTAATTTGAGAGGTTTTAATGCAAGGCGTGAACATGACCTGCAGCAGTGATTCTCAAGGGTGTTTGCTTGGAGAGGGACCCTTAGCCAGAGTGGGAAGATGGCAGGGTGGCTTACCTGGACCTGGGGAAGCTGGAGGGCTTGGAGACTCTGCCATGTGGCCCTTCACCTAGATTCATTTGCCATGTGAGCCACTGTCGCAGTGGTAGGCATCCTGTCACTCAGGTGTCCTGGGCTGGGAAAATAGCCATGGCTCTCTGGCATCTATGCTTAGACTCACCCAGGGTCAGGTGCAGTTCCTGGTACCCTACTTATGCCTTCTTTCTCTTCCCTCATATTCAAGAAATTGTATCGGAACGCAGTGAGTGATTTGAGAGGGATGACCTTGAATCTACTTTGATTTATATATTTAAAATATTTAAAAAATCATTCGCAAATCTGATTATCATTATCAATGCAATTATTTGTGACCTATTTCCTAGTTCTCCAGAGGTTTAAAAATAAATGGGATCTGACTTTATATTACAGTGATTGAAAGTTTTAAAAATCTCCTTGCCTTCTTGCTTTTGAGAAACGTCATTAGCATTATAGGTCTTGATAAGATTACAGTTGCATTAATTATAGTAGCAACTGTAATTACCTTCTGTCTGGCTCTTTGTAGCTTACCCTTTCGTATACATTAATTCATTTGTACTCCACAGGAACCCTGGCATTACTGATTATCCAGCGAGGCAGCAGTGTGCTATAATGTGAAACCTACTCCTCTAATCTCAAGTTCTTTAGGTTCTATTAAGCTGCTTACCTTGAATGGAGGGAAGTGAGAAAGTGAGACCCATTTATTGTTATCTCCATCCCTCCTGCCTATTGACTAAGGTCACGGCTCAACCATTTCTAGTTCCCTTTCATATCCTCACTTACACATTTTGTTCCTTCATGTTTCTTGTTTCCTCTTTGATTTCTTTTTCCCTTTCCTCCTTCTCAGTTTTACTTGCCATTTTATTTTGTGCCAACATAAAAAACTTTTTTTGTAAGGAGTTAATAAAGATTTGCTGTATTTTTTTAAAAAAAATTCTGAAAAGAATATTTTAGTCTTACCTTGCTATAAGGGTGCTTAATTTAGGAAATGAGTGAGTAAATGTATTCCTTAACTGTAAGCAACCAATAAAAAGCTAATCTAACCAGTAAAAACCTAAAGAGATTCTGCAGAGAGAATTCTCTTGGGTGTGTTTTTTATAGGTAATTTTGGAAGGTTTTAAGGTAAAACACAGTTTATACTGTTTTTACTGTCAAATGATTAAGTCAAGAAAACCCTTCCATGTTTTTTAAGGATATGGCCTATGTTCTAAATTCTAGTTTTGTATTTAGGCCAGGTAAGTATTGAAGCTGTAATCAGAAGGATTTTGTCTTTAACATTTCACAACCAACATTAATTGTAAATTCTTGAATTAAGGTTTGTTTGTTTGTTTTTCAGTGTTCAATACTGAGGTTTTGAATTAAGCTTTAAAAATAATGTTTGGCCAGTCTTTTGATTAGAACTAAGAATGCGTATCTCAAACCCACATAATTTCTACCTCATAAACAATGTTTAGAGGCATTTAATTTTTGAAGGTGGGGTTTTTCACAGTGGAGCTCCTTTATGCCAAGTCTTAATAAATCTTTTCAGTCAATTCTGGTTTTAGCGATAGGCTGGTTTAAGAAGCAGAAGATGAACAGACAGGATTTGTAGCAAAGATCTGTGCTTGCCGTGTTAGCAGTGTTGTGTCCAGATGTACTGGGAAATCTGTGTAGTCGTGTATGTAACTTGTATCTGGCCTGCTCAGCCTCCCACACTACGGTGTCATTTCTCCTTGAAGCCTTTCCTGATCTTTTTTTAGGAGAGTTGACCACACTCTCATGGTGATCTACTGCCCTTAAAAACACTGATCAGACCATGTCTGACATTTCATTCCAGTTATTTGTTTACAAGTTGTTTTCCTCAAGACCATAAGTCCCTTTAGGGCAGAAGTCATTGTGATGACTCAGGACAGAATAGGTTTTTTTTTTTAGGGGGGGGAGTTGGGTTTGGGGAGTCTTTATGTTGTATCTAAATATTGATAAAATAATATTTCAAACCTACTTCATTTTTTACTCATCTGTAGCATTTTGGAACTTTTGTTTCGGTTATGCATGTGCATTAGTGTATTGTGTTGTGATATAAAATGTACATCCTCTTTGTTTTTCGTACATTTCTACACTTATTTCACTGTCCTCATTTCTCCAGAAGGGCAGTGGTAATGCCAGTCACAAGGGGTTGAGGACTAAGATTGTGAATTTAAAGCCAACAAATAAGTGCCAGATGCCCCTTCCCTGACTTCCTCCCTTTAGGTTGCCTTTGTACTGCCTCCCACCGCTCCTCGGTGACATTTTATAATGATTTGAAGAGTAGCAGGAGGAGCCTGACATTTTCATTCATGATTGGATGTGGGGATTTGAGCTAAATGTGGCTTACAGGTTCCTTAGTCTTGTATAGTATTGTTCTCTCTTTTTTTTTTAGGAGCTTGAATGCCATCTGTTATTAGGTCTGTTATCTCTGCTTTCATCACCTGGTGCAGTAATTTGGGGAATATGGGTTTGAGCGTGGGCAGTGATTAAGTTTTTGCATTGCTGCCATGGATGCTTTACTTACTGAAACCGAAGTACTGAGTAGCTTTATTGCCATAAACATTAAAGCCGGGGAGGGGGAAGGGTAAGCTGGGACAAAGTGATAGAGTGGCATGGACATATATACACTACCAAAGGTAAAATAGATAGCTAGTGGGGAGCAGCTGCATAGCACAGGGAGATCAGCTCGGTGCTTTGTGACCACCTAGAGGGATGGGATAGGGAGCGTGGGAGGGAGACGCAAGAGGGAGGGGATATGGGGATATATGTATACATATAGCTGATTCACTTTTGTTACACAGCAGAAACTAACACACCATTGTAAAGCAATTATACTCCAATAAAAATGTTTAAAAAAACACCCCAAAACATTAAAGCCTTGGAGCTACTGAAATTTAGGATTCAGGAGATCTGTGGTGACCTAAATGGGAAGGAAATCCAAAAAAGGGGATATATGTATACATATAGCTGATTCACTTGGCTGTATGGTAAAAATTAACGCAGCATTGTAAAGCAACTATACTTCAATACAAATTTAAAAAATAAAAAAGTAAATAAATAGAGTGTGGGAAAAAAAAGAAGAAATATATAGAATTCAGAGGAGCCTACTGTAGCAAGATAGCCAACCACCTGAGTTCTTTTAAGGGTCAGTACTGAGGTGGAGTTACTGACGTGCGACTGCTTTGACTTTTGAATATTTTGATGTACACTTGATTTAGATTGTGAAAAATAAGTTGGCACCGTATAAATCTCCTCCCACTGTCGTAAAAGGTATATCTGCTTGCAAAAGATGTAATTAAATCATAAAATTAAATGCTTCTGGTAGTTTGCCTCCAGAAGGTATCTCCATTACTATAAGAAGACATCTTGCTTATGTGGATTATTTATTTTATGTATTCTTTGTCCAGTATGATGACTTGAAAATAGTTGTCATTAGTTGTACCAACAATGCTGTACGAATGGAAGAAAAAGTTGCCTTAGAATTTTCCATTCCAACATGTTTTCATCTTTACATCTTCCACAGTTCTGGATCATACATAAATTTCACGTCATTATAATTATAGTGTAGATACTTTTTTGTGCAAGAAGAGTTTTGATATTAAATAACCCTCAAACTTTTAGGGGATTTAAACTTTGTATTCTGTCCTTATCTTAGCTCCCTCTCCAACCCAAAACTCTGGAAATGCACGCTGGTAACATCAGGACCTTAGTAGGCTCTCTTTGCTTATACTTTGATAAACGCTTTGAATTCTGTCTTTTTGGACAGTTGATTCTTACCATTCTTCTCTTATTTTAATATCTTTTTCTAGGTGTCATTGTTCTAGTTAACATTTAAAGTCTTCGTAATTGCTGAAATCTTAGTAGCTAAAATTGGTGCTTGAATTGTAATGATCTTGTGTTTTGAGTCAATTCTAGCATTTCAGGTAAAATTTTCCAACCCAGACTAGCTGCTTCTTTCACTTAACCCAACTTCTTTGTTTTACTTTGCTTTCTTCTTTTAAAATGAAAATATTTCAAGAGAGTTACTTAAGTGTGACTATTAGAGAATGCTTGCTTTCTTGGGAGGAGCCTACATATGAGGAATGACATTGAATGGAGTAGAGACAAACTTTGGCTAAATTTTTGTTTTTTTGTGTAATTAAGTAGTTAAAAAGCCTTTGGAGGCTATGCCGAGTAACAGCTCCAAGCACTTTGTAGAAAAACAGTAAACTGAGCTTTCCTTTCTAATATTCTTAAACAATATTCAAATTGATGGGGCTCTATTAAGTGAGAATTGATGTCTGTAGTGCATTTACTCATTTTTTTGTTTTTGTTTTTGCTTGAATATCTGCCAGTCTTCTCTTACCCTCTGCCCCAGCATTGGGTTGGGTTTGCTTTTATTAGGAAGCTTTCCAGCAGGACAGCCCAGAGCTTAGGGTTCAGATAGGTCTTCAGAATGTCTGTTAATAGGACTGAATTTGTGTGAAGTGAGAGCAGTTAGTAAGAGATGAAAAAAACTTGGCATGAGACCTCTCTGGTGGTAGTGGAGGTGGGTGGTCACATATTAAGGAAACAGTGAATGGCCTTTAAAATTAGGTGAGAAGAATGAAGTATTGAAGGAAAGTCTGGCTGTTTATAGAGCCTTTAGAAGAAAAAGAAATTAAAGGGAAAAGAAATAAACAACTGGAGTCCAAGTTGCCAGATTACCGGTGCTTCTATAATGTGTAATGATATTCTAAGGCTAACTTGTACAAATGACTTTAGCTTTGAGAACCAGAGGGGGAACGATTGGTTTGTATGTAGAAACATAATTTAATTAATAAATACGTATTTTGTAGGTAGTCCTATTTCTATCAGTGTATGTGTGTGTGTGTGTGTGTGTGTGTGTGTGTGTGTGCGCATGTGTGTTTACATATATGCTTACATTTCACGGGTTGGTACTTTTCTGCTTTTGAATGACCATTATAATTGGCTTCCTGACATGTTGACAGACAGGGCTTTCTAGTATGTATGGGTGGGATGTTTTTCCTCAGCTCTAATAATGTTCAGTGCACTTAGCACTGTGGGATTTGGGAAAGATTATTTGCTCATGAAGATCCATAAACAACACTGAATATTGATTCAACGAGTATAGCCATTATTGTACAAAATGTGCCTTTTTTCGTATAGGTTTTTCAGTGTTATGAATTCACAAGTGTGCATATAATAGTGAATTATATAAAACAAACTAGCTTTTGGTTCAATACTTTGTAATATATAATAATTTTAGCTAAAAAAATAGTAACATTCTTTACTGGATTAGATCAAATGTAAAAACGAGCACTGAATCAGGGTTTTGTAGCTGATTTATAAATAACTGCTGAAAGCCTCAGGCTTAAAATTAAATTTGGTTTAACAGGACTGAATTTTATGTGACACTTGTAAGTAACAACTTAGAGAGATGTTTATTAAAGATGGTTAATAAGCCCATTGAGACATATTTGACCGTTATTTAGAGGAGATGAAATGTGAATTTACATTGAAAATAGGAAAGATAAAATCTCGGAAATAGAACATTTGAGTATGTCCCATTCTGCATATAAGGCAATCTTCTTTTTTCATCCTTGGATTAAAATCGCATATCTCTATTTTAATAACTTACATCTTTATCCCTGTCTCCTCAGTGGTCTCATGTTATTATCAGTTTATCTGGTCACACTGAGCGTCATTGTTCCCATCTGTTCCTATTAATACTTCCTCCTTTAATTTCTTATTACGTGTGATTGAAATGATGTAAAAACCAATATTTTCACTCTCCTTTTCTTTCAAACTCTGTTGTCCTGATTTCTTTTCTTCCTCTCCTTCTCTTCAGTCTAGCCACAAAGGGTGAGGAAATTCGCAGTAGTCACAAAATAAATCGCTACTCATTGAGCAGTGTTCTTTTTCCTTCACAGTGCTAGGCATCAGTGGCTAATCAGAAGGGATTGTATAGAGAAGCAGTGTGTGAGTGTCTAATGGTGGTCCTTACGGGTTGGTCCCTTCATAAGTATAGCATGTTCATTTTCAGTATAAATTTGCTCCAAAAGTTTCCTTTTTACCTTTCACATTTTTATTCCTTCAGCATGTTTCCCTGTTCCTGAGTCCTTGTTTCCTTTCCTTTTCGTCCCACAGATACACCTTCTTTAAGACATCTCCTTCAGTTTTATTATTTATTATGTCAAATTTCAGTTTGTTTTAGAGGGTAATAATATTGATAACTGCACATATAATGGGTAATGATTTGTAGTATATGTTTTTATTCTGTGGTCTATAGATTTAAGGAGTTACTTTGAAATAGCAATTCTGTTTGCAAAAGGATTTTTTAAAAAGATGGTATAACAAGTATAAAAGTTCTATTCTGCTAGTCTGTTTTTTAAAAAAATAATCATTATGTGGTTGAATTTCCTTTCTTTCATCTTTGACCAGATATAATGAGGGACTTTTATGTTATTTCCTACTTTGTTTTTAGTGTGGTATATTTTTCAATTAAAAAAAAAAAGACTATTGCTAGGTCTGCCACTCTTTAATGAATCATTGGATTGGAAAATAACTCATTATATCATCAGGCAGGATATGTTCCTTTATTTGCATGTAGATAGTTGGAGATGAATAATTTATCAAATGTTATTAGTACAGGCTCATATTGCTGAAGTCTCAGCAGGATATAATGAAATTTGTCTCAGGCTAGTATGAAAATAGCATGCCTTTGCATAGTCATTATTGAACTTTTGGCATCTCTCAGAGAACTATTATGTTATCATGCCAGTCTTGCTCACCTCTTCATTAACTGGACTTGTGATTGAAGAGCTCAACTTATCTTGAAAATCTGTGAAATCTGGTATGCCAAATGCTTGCTTGAGTCTAACTATGTTTCTCCATCAGAGCAAGAATTTTCAGAATGAATGAAGTACTTAATGTTTCTTATTAAAGCAATTAGTACAAAAAGGCCATGACTGATGGTTTTATTACTTCTGGTCCTGAAAAGCTGTCTGTACAGGAGATGTTTAAGCAGTATATCTTTCTGAAATGAGGGGTGATGAAACATACATATAATTGCTTAGAATCTTATATCTGTACTAATTATGTATTTGAAGTTATTTTAAATAATTGCTTTTAAAAAGTGGGCTTTGATTAGCTTGTGGCACGACTGCATGAGAAGGTCAACAAATCTCCCCACAAGCAACAACAAAGCTGGACAGATGGTCAAAAACAAGCCATTCTGGCATTCTGGAAATTGGCTAAAAGCAGTCAGCAAACTGAGAAGTGTTTATTTGTGCAAACAACTGAGCTTTGGGTAAGAACAGTGTGAGTCTTTGGTGTTTGTGCCTGGTGCTACTGCCGTTTTCCTTCCTCAGCTCTGTGGGCAAGGTTGTTCAACCAGGACAGGGCAGGCTGTAAAAACCAGCAGCTTCACTGCTGCTCCCAAGAAAGCTCAGTTGACTTGGAGGACTGTTAGGGAAAGTGAAGATGTTCATGGCGCGTGACGGGGGGTGGGTGGGGTGGGGTGGGGGGATAGGGGATGGGGTGTCTCTGGCTCTACACACCTGAAGTTGTAGGCCTGTTTGGCAGAAGTGGTAGACAGACAGACTAGCCACGGATTTAGCAGAGACTTCTGGGAGGTGAGACAGAGAGAGGATGCTTGATAAGTCTTCGCAAACTGTAAGTTGACTGGAGGTTGTGCACATGCACAACAGGGACCAGAGTGGGCCCAAGCTGCCTACACTTATCTGTCGGCTGGAGCTTGTATGCACATCGCGAGAAGGTGGGAGAGGACCCAAGAAAGCCCAGGAGAAAGTAAAAGGTGGGGCAGACTTGAAAATGGCCCTAAGTTTGAATGCTCTCGGCTCATACACAGATCAGTCAACACATAGTTAGGAATCTTACTGGTTTAAGGTGTTTGAGCATATGCGTGACCAGTCCTTGACTTAGCTTTGCTATGCAGCTACAGAATTGACTGCTGGGAAGTTACGCTTTGGGGGGAAGAAAGCCAAAAAAGCTAAGAAAGGAGATTAATGACCATTCATTGTGGAGACATAAACTTCATAGGCTACCCTTTGGGGGATAAATATGAACTGAGAGTTGCTACAATATATTACCTAAAATTTCTAGTATTTAACAAAATATTATGATACATACAAAGAAACCAAGTATAACCACATTCAAGCGGGAAAAAAGCAGTCAGTATCGATTGTCGTTGAGTGGCCAGAAATGTTGGATTTAGCAGACGAAGACTTGAAAGAACTAAGTGAAATGATGTTAAAAGCATTTAAGAAGGGCTTCCCTGGTGGCGCAGTGGTTGAGAATCTGCCTGCCAATGCAGGGAACACGGGTTCGAGCCCTGGTCTGGGAAGATCCCACATGCCACGGAGCAACTAGGCCCGTGAGCCACAACTACTGAGCCTACGCGTCTGGAGCCTGTGCTCCGCAACAAGAGAGGCCGCGACAGTGAGAGGCCCGCGCACCGCGATGAAGAGTGGCCCCCGCTCGCTGCCACTAGAGAAAGCCCTCGCATGGAAACGAAGACCCAACACAGCAAAAATAAATAAATAATAAATTTATTTTTTTAAAAAAAAGCATTTAAGAAAAGGATGATGACAGTGACTTGAATACAGAATCATAAAATGATAGAAATTATAAAAGAGAACCAATAGGAAATCTGGAGTTGAAAAGTACAGTAGCTGAAATGAAAACATTCATTAGAGGGGGCTCAACTGCAGATTTGAGAGGGCAGAAGAAAAAAATCTGTGGATAGACCAAGGGAAATGATCTGATTTGGATAGAAGAACAGAGGAAAAATGAAAAGGGCCTCAGAGACCATTGGGACAACATCTGGCACACCAACAAATGTGTCATGGGAATCACAAAAGAAAAGCATACAGTAAAAAACAGCAACAGCAACAACAGTAGTTTTAAATGGTACTGGATGAAAACTTCCCAAATTTGATGAAAACCATTACTTTTGGATCCAAAAAGCTAAGTGAATTCCATGTAGAGAAGTCCCAGATATCCACACCTATACACATCGTAATCATTGTAGAAAAAGAGGGAAAATCTTGACAGCATAAGAGAGAAATGACATACTGTGTACTGGAGAACAACAAGATTAATAGTCGACTTCTCACCAGAAGCTCTAGAGGTCAAAGACAGTGGAGTGATATATTCAGTGCTCAAAGAACAAAACTGTCAACCAAGAATTCTATTGATATATCCAGCAAAAGTATCCTTCCCAAATGAAGCAAAATAAAGACATTTCCAAATAAAAAATGTGTTGCTAGCAGACTTGATTTACAAGAAATACTGAAGACAATTTTTCAGGCAGAAAGTGGTACCAAATGGAAATCCCCAGGAGGAAATGAAGAGTGCTAGAAGTGGTAATTATGTGGGTAAATATATAGTACTTTATAAATATATATTTTTCACATTTTTCTTTAAAAAACATACAATTGTATAAAACAACAATTGTAGCACTATATTTTAGGGTTTATACAACTATATATGTTAATATGTGTGATGGCAGTGGCACAAAGGAGGAAGAAGGAAAAGAAATGATTCTGGGACGATTGAATATCCACGTGCAAAAATAAACTTAGACCTTTATTATACACAGAAAGTAACACCGTGTATCCTAGACCTAATTATAAGAGTGAAAACGATAAAACTTGTGGAAGAAAATGTAGGAGAAATCTTTGTGCTCTTGGGCTAGGCAAAGAGTTCTTAGATATGACACCCAAAGCATGAGCTGTAAAATAAAATATAGATAAGTTGAACTTCATTATATTAAAAAAACTTTAATTTTCAAAAGATGCCATTATGAAAGTGAAACTATAAGCCACAGACTGAGAGAAAATATTTAGAAATTATATATCTCACAAAGGTCATATAACCAGAATATGTAAAGAATTCTTATAATTCAATAATAAGACAAATGCTATAACTAAAATATTGACAAAATACTGGAGTAGACATTTATATTAGTGAGGGTTCTCCAGAGAAAGAGAACCAGTAGGGGTGTGTGTGTGTGTATAATGAGATGTATTATAAGGTATTGGCTCCCACCATTAAGGAGGCTGAAAATTTCCAGTGTCTGTGGTCGGCACGGTGAAGACTCTAGAGAGCTGATGTGCAGTTCCAGTCCAGGCCCAAAGGTCTGAGAATCAGGAGAGTTGATGGCGTGAGTTACAGCTGGCAACTGGGCAGGTGCGAGACCCAAGAAGAGCTGATATTTCAGTCTTGAGTCTGAAGGCTGGAAAAGACCAGTTACTCAGCTCAGTAGTCAGACAGGAGGAGTTAGTTCCCTCTTACTCAGCCTTTTTGTTCTATTCAGGTCTTTGATTAATTGGATAATGCCCACCAGCGTTAGGGAGAGCAGTGTGCTTTACTCAGTCTACTGATTCAAATGTCAGTCTCATCCAGAAACACCCTCACAGACACACCCAAAATAATGTTTGGCTAAATGTCTGGGCGCCCTGTGGCCCAGGCAAGTTGACGCATAAAAATTAACCATGACAACATTTTACCAAATGGGAATACAATTGGCTAATCACACGAAAAGGTGCTCAATATCGTTAGTCATTATGGAATGCATATTATTCATTCAAAGCACAATAATATACCACTACACGCCCACTAGAATAGCTGTTGTCAGAAGTTACAATATGAGTGAGGTCTTGGTGATGTGGAGAAACTCAAACCCTCATACACTGCTGGTGGGATATAAAATGGTAGCACTTCTTTGGAAAAGTTATTTCTTATAAAAGTGAATATAAATTTACGACATAACCCACAATTCTTTTCCTAGGAATCTTTTCTAAGAGAGGTGAACACATATGTCTGCATGAAGATCTGTATTCATATATTCATAGAAGCATTATTATAAAAGGTGTTAATTGGAAACAGTCCAAATGTTCATCAGCTGGTTGATAGATTAACAAAATGTAATATATTTGGTATGGGAGCATGGATAGACTATAAATAAGCTTGAGAGAGTTTTGGGGGTGATGGAAATGTTCTAAAAATGGGTTGTGATGATTGTACAACTGTATAAGTTTATTTAAAATCATTGAATTGTTTACTTACAATGGGTGCGTTTTACAGGATGTACTTTAGGAAAGTTATAAAAAATAATATGTATGTATACAGAGAAAATGATAAGTATGGAAAATAATAATTGGTGAATATCAAGGAGATGGGAATTCTTCTATTCTTCCAACTTTTCTGTAACTACAATTAATTCAACATTTTAATGGGTCTTAGAAGTGTTCTGATTCTTTTGTAATGTTTTAAAAAAAATAAGTTTAAAAGCTTTTGTTTGTTCTTAAAAATCCAACCCTAGAGTGTCATTTTATCTCAGCTTTTTAATTCTTTACTTCTTTGATTTACAGTTTGCTTTGAGCAGATGATCTGCTTTTGTACTTGGCCTGCAGGGCCAGTGCCCAAGTGAACCCTTCCTGCTTCATATACTTACATATCTGGTCTATGTTAGGGACCATTCATACCTGTGGAATGACACTCTGAGGATATTTCTATTTCTCTCATCTGTGCAGTATGAATGTGCAAATATTCTAAGCAAAGCACTTTTGACTGTAGGACTTGAACACTGCTGCCTTTCCCTTTGGTAGTATTTCTTAGGTTCAGTGATCGTATCTTCTCTGGGTTGTTTTTATTTGTTTCCATAAAAAAAAGTTAGATGCAAATATTAACACATTTGTTGAAAGCAGTAAATTAAAATGAAGTTGTGACTCATGCTAACGTGTATTTCTATGCTTTATTTGAAGGTCACTCTGTGAGACTGCTGGGTCAGAAAAAGGATAATGGAAAACGGTTGGGGGGAGCACGACTGGATTTGCCAAAGATTAGGAAGAATCCACTGATAGAAATCATTTCCATCAATACTGGGTAAGCTTCTCTCTAACTCATAAAATATTCAATATACTCCATGAATTTTCCTGGCTATATGACATAGAAAAGTAGTTGAACATTTCCATGGGAAAGAAAAATCAAAAATGAATTTAAAAAAAAATCAGACATGAATATTGTTCCCTCTAAGATGTTCCCTGTATGCAGTTGCACTTATATTTGCAGCAAGTGTTTTTTTCTTTGATTAACATTACTCTAACTTCTTTTTGGTAATAAATGTGGATTTTGTTTTCCAGCTCTGCCCTTGGTTAAAATCTTTTTAAGAAGAGTATTTCATTCTGTGAAATGGTTAATACACCCATCATCTTTGACTATTTTTTTCAATAGCATTATAGTAGTAAATATTGCCCAAGATCCTAACCGTATTTTGATTATTAACTATCTGAAATGAATATTTTTAAATGTTACTTTTATGAGCCGTAAACTGAAGATAAACATCGTGACTGAATATCAAGTACTCTTTAATTGCCATGTTGGTCTGAAGTTCTGCCTGATTATAACTCCTGGTATAATCAGTCATACTTGGTTTTATTTGCATTTGTTGAATTTGGTTCTTTTAAATAGTGACTCCATTTGAAAAAGTTACTTATTTCCCACTTTAATCTATATTATAATAGTCTGGTAATAAATTTAAACCTCATGAAAGTCCCTCCATTCATGCAGCTGCCTCACATTTCCCACAGATTTAAGCCTTCCTGCTCCTTTTAAATTTTAATCTTCCTTCTCTCTTTTTAAAAATTGTCCTCCTTTTGCCCTTTGCTTTCTTCATGCTCTTTCCCACTGAGAACAGGTTAACTTATCTTTCCTGCTCCAGCATCTTCCTACCTCTCTCCAAGCCAGTGCCGTCTTTTCCTCCTGCACTGTTGCAGCTGTGTTGTCACTGGTTGTCTTTTCTCTTGCCTTATCGTCCACCTCTGGTTCATCCTCCCCGCTGCCGCCAAAGACCGGGGACTGTTGAAGAAGACATTTGGCTTTTCCCTAAAAACCCTTGGGGACTTTCAGTTGACTTCGTGAACTTGTCCAGGACCAGTGTCTGGCCTTCAGTGTGGAAGATTCATAAACCTGGACTCATCAAGCTCAGAGATTACTAGCGACTAAGTCAGAATTTAACAGTCAGAAGCGTAGCTGTCACATTGACCGGAGAATCTAATATATTCTCTGGAGTCTGAGCCAAGTTATGGGTGTAAGGCTGTTCGCTGTTCCCTCTGTCTCAGTCACTCTTCTCCTTCCTTCACATCCTGCATTGCTGCTGCTGCTGTTGTTTTTGACTCCTGAATTCAAATTCCTATTAAAATTGCAGCAACCCTACCTTTCCTTTCCTCCATATTTACCTTATTTTCCTTTGTAACATTTCTCAGTATTGAAATAGACATATGTCCATTTATGTTGTAATTGTCTCCCCTCACTGGCATGTAATAAGCTCCATGAAGGTAGGGAATTGATTTTCTTTCTTATCATTGTATCCTTAGTACACAGAAGTATGTACACAGTACGGATTTAGTAAATGTTCACTTAATGAATGAATAATTGAGTTCTATAATTTGAAAGTTGAATGGGATCATGTTAATTTCTTGTTGCAGTACAAATTGCCTTGCCACTTGCACAGTAATACTTGGAGTTTGGCTAAGCGTACTTTCTCCTAAACCATGTCTTTAGAGGGGCAAAGTCTAAATGTTTCTGATAGTCTCATTTAAAAAAAAAAATGCAGGACTGATCAACTCCTTTTTGACTGGCACATTCCTTTAAGTATGTTATTATTTTAGGGCCTGTCAAACCCTTTTGTATTAGAATCCATTATTTTAGGATCAAGGTGACTTTGTAGCTACTTGTGACCTGCTGAGTGTCGATTTTAACTGTTTTCAAAGGTACTTTATATTTTTAGTCTCTGTACTTCTCCATTTTGTCACTCCCCACCTCACACTCCAGTATTCAGTCTCACTGAACTACTTGACATTCTCAGCCTCAAGGTCCTTCTCTGTCTTGACTCCAGGCCTGTCTGTGTGCTGTAAGGATCCCCTGGCGTGTCTTACCATTTCTCCACTTACTTGCGGGTAATCCTGCCATACGCACTTGTGTGCCCCTTTCTTTGGGTGGCTGCTTCTTCCTCCCCTCCTGACCAGGCTAAATACCTCCATCTTTCCGTTGTGCATCTACAACATTCCCTATTTACCTTGATTATGGCACTTCTCAGGATGCATAATTTATATTTTCTACTTAGTTATGAGCTTCGTGAGTTCAGAAAGTATTTCAATTATCACTATTATTATCTCTGACTTCAGGGTCCAGTACAAAGTGAGTACTCAATAAATGTTGAATTAATATTGTATTTTCAAGCCACTACTAATTTATTTTGCCGTATATTTTTCAAAATTTCCCTAGCATTAAGTTAAAATTTTTCATATATTTATAATTTGAATTTTTCTTCTCTTGGATTTAGTGTTTCTTATAATGAGGCTATAGACTTTTTTAAAGCTCACTGGATATTTCCTTTCACTTTCTCATCTTCTCACATCTCTCATATTACAGTATAGAATTGCCCCTTAGTAAATAAATTAGCAAACATTCTTTTGCTGTTAAGAGAATTAATCTGTACTGTCACTCGTTGAGATAAGAGTTTCTGAACTTCTCTGACTACTAATCATTTTCCTGAATCAGTTGGAGCCTTATCACTTGTTCTCAGATGAAAGTCTCTCCATGGGTGTTTGTCGACAGTATCACTCTTAACATCTTTACCTTGAATTTTATTTTTTTTACCTCCAGTAGAGCTCATTGCTTTTTGTCATTTACATTTAAATGTTTTAAAAGAGTTCTACGGATAATTATTTCTTTCAAGCGAAAATTATCATCTCCATCAAAATCTTACACTTTTCAAAGTTTTATGGCTTTGAAATTAAATATGGATATATAAGTTTCATATAAATTTTCTGTTCATCAGTTAGGGAAAGGATCCCATTTGCAGCAAGTTTTATTACATGTATTGGTAATTTAGCAAAGTTACTGTTAAACTCTACAGAGTTGTTATGCTTTGTTACGTTTCTAACTTAAAATGTAAAAGGAGTATATTAGTCGCTTTAGCCAAGGAAGAAGTTGAAAATTTCAGATCATGCTAGATTGTGGATGAGCTGAGACCACTACTTATTTGATCACATTGTGTATAATAAGAGTACCTTTAGTTCTTAAATAACATTTATTTTTTCTTTCCATACTCTCATTTTTATGTTCAGTTATTCATCCTTCTTATGTTTGCTGTATTGCATATATAAATTTGGTCTACTCGGTTCCTTGTCTCAATTTACAACGTTCTTTTCTTTTGAGGTGAGCCTTCTGAGGTTAGCTGCCCCTTATCCAATATCACTCTTATTTCTAGACTGTCCCTTATGGGGTAAGTACTCCCTGTAGACATGAATAGGCACATGTTTGTCTAGTAGGATGATGAGAGCTGTATGGACATGACTCTCAAATGCAGGAGAGAATGAAGTTAATCATTGCTAATGTATGTTGAGTGCTTAATGTGGGCCAGACAGAATTCTGTGAAATGCATATTTTTTCCTGTATTTCGTCCTCACAACAGCCTTGTGAGATTTTTCAGTAGATGAGGAAACTAAGTTACAGAGTGGTTAGGTGACTTCACATTGTCATGCAGCTAGTAGGTGACTGAGACTGAGGCTTATCTATTGCGCCCGTCAGACACTTTTGTGGGTTCACAGGAGCAAGGGATCATATCAAGTGTGGGAACAGAATAATCTTTGCATTATAGTGACATTTGAAATGAAATTTCAGCATCTATAGGCCACCCACATTTCTTGCTTATGGTTCCTATAGCAACCGAGCCAGGAAGGAATGAGAGCCTGGGTGGTAGTTTTGGGAAGGAAAAGCAAGGGTGGCAGTACTGTGTAATGGCTAAGAAGATGGACTTTGGCATTCTCCAATGGATTTATTTGTAACCATGGATTTGGAAGTTTGTCCAAAGAGTGGTTGGAGATAGAAATACAAGGCTAAAAAGAAGCCTTAGTTGGAGGGGTGACAGTTGAGGTCAGTGAAGGTGAATGGTCAGTGCCCATGTATAGGAAATAAGAGGAGAGAGAGGAACTATCTATGAAATAAAACTAGTCAGTGGCGAAGGTTTTATGAAAAGAAGTGTCTAACTATCAATTACTTCTGATTCCTTGAGGAGAAGTAATGCCAGGTTAGGTGAATCATTTTCGAAAGAGCCGGAAATTTGCAAACCACGTTAGAAATTAGTAGGCTTTGCTACAGGAGGACTGCTCTTTGGAGGAGTTCTGCTATAAAGTGAGAGACGTGGTTTTTAGAATAGAAGGATATTTCTATCTGAGCTTGTTTAGAGGCAGAGGGGTAAGGATTAGAAATATATTGACAGGAGAAACTGTTTAAACAGGAACAGTTGTGAACGTAGTTAGAAAGGTAAGTGTTGGCGAGAAAGACCTTCATGCTTCCTCAGACATAAGAGTAAAGGATGTGAGTAAGTTTAAGTGTAGAACTTATCAGTTCATTTTTCTTAAAGGTCTTCACTGATTTAATTTAGAGAAAGGTGCTCAGTTCCTCCATGCTGTCAGGCAAAATGGAGGGTGGACGGTTCAGTGTCATGTCCCTTTATGTTTTGGTTAATATACTATGGCCTCTTTTTGATGCCATTGACTTGAGATACAGCCAGTTCTCGATCAGAATCCCCCCTCCTTCCAAGATTTGTCAGTTTTCTTCTTCCCCGATTTCCTCCCTTTGGTGGTGGTGTTCAGCTGATATTCTACCCTACAGATTTTCTATAAACTGGAAGCTATGTCTAATCTGAGACTCTAATTAAAAATTTGGCCAGAACTAATCTTGTTTCTGGGGTAAATATATGAAATTTGAAGAGTCATGCCAGAGTGTTCCATTTTTTTTCATGAAATTCGTGGAGTGAGGTCATGGTCCTGATGCACAACAGAGTAGGAAATCTGTGGATATTTATGTAGACCAGTATCAACCAAGTGCCATGGTCAGTATAATAGGGAGTCAACATGTGCATAAACGGAAAAAGTGAGCTGAGGTTGAAAAGCTCAGTTTTTGTCAGGGGACCCCATTTGTGTGATTGCCTTATTTTTTTTCTAGTAGTAAGAATGGAGTGTGGAGACAGAAGGTAATATAGGGGACAAAAAGTTAAAAATCAGAAAATGGGCCATAAAGAAAATCTCTGCTTCATTTTGCTGTCTCTGTCACTATCAAAGTCATCATTTTGACAATCCCTTGGCAATTTTCATTCTTCCAAAGCCAAGAGTTGGGTGCCGCTCAGCAGTTCTGATATAAGGTATATCATTTTTTAGGTACTACTATCAGATTATCCCTAGTTTGAAGGGGTAATCCTCCCCAGGGCTAAACACATCGTAGAAAATACCATCTGACACTGTAATACTTTACTGATACTTTCTCTTTTAAAATTTATCATCTTTCTTGTTATTTGCCATCTGCCAGACATAAAATGATGGTATATGGGAACCTTTAAGGGGAATCTAATTTTCTTTGAGATTACATACTTGAATTTATTACATTTTTTTAAAGTATCTGTTACTTTTCCCCCTGTGACATCTTAGCTTTGGGAAAACAAACTAACTCGGATATTTCAACTTTTTTTCTATAATGTCTGGAATTTATCAGTCCCTATTCCAGGGCTAGATACATAGGTGAATGAATGAATGAAAGAGAAAGAATGCAAATTTCTCTCATAGAAGTGAACTTGTTTTTAGAGAAGTAGGATCATTACTAATAACATTTTGCTATCTTTCTGGTTCTAATGATTAAAACATGAAATAATTATTAACTAGATATAATCACAGTGCATTTGAAAATATTATTATTATGTGCTTACCACATTATCAGGTATGGTATTAGATATTATGACATATACAAAGATAAACATTTCCCAAGTCAACAGGTAACTAACATTGACTGAAATAATCCAAAAAATGCGGCTGTAAACACAGAGTTAATTGCAGCTCCTGTATGGGGAGGATTTGGGTCTTGTTCTGTTCCACGTTCTGGGGAATGAATGCTTTTAGGTGCCAGCATGACACTCTTCTAAGGGTGAGAGTACACAGCAGTGACTCCTGAGACCTCTGAATGTAAGTGGTGTGAGATACTCAAGTATCCTCTTACTGCCCCTCTATGAGATGTGGCAGCAACATAGTAAAAAGGTCTTCTCCTTGACCTTTGTCATCAAACACGACTACTGCCATTGTCAGTACACGTGTGGAAAATATAAGCCTCAAATGCTATCTTTTAATGTTACCCTTTAAATTACAGCTTTCAGAAAATAACATTCTATTAAAAAAAATTTGGTGGTAAAAAATTTATTGGGTTAGTCAAAAAGTTCGTTCGGGTTTTTCGTAACATCTTATGGAAAAACCCAAACGAATTTTTTGGCCAACCCGTAATTAGAAGTGTTCTTTTTTTTTTTTTTTAAATATTTATTTATTTTTGGCTGTGTTGGGTCTTTGTTGCTGCGTGTGGGTTTTCTCTAGTTGCAGTGAGCGGGGGCTACTCTTCGTTGCGGTGTGCAGGCTTCTCATTGCGGTGGCTTCTCTTGTTGCGGAGCACGGGTTCTAGGCGTGCAGGCTTCAGTAGTTGTGGCTCGCGGGCTCTAGAGCGCAGGTTCAGTAGTTGTGGCGCACGGGCTTAGTTGCTCCGTGGCATGTGGGATCTTCCCGGGCCAGGGCTCGAACCTGTGTCCCCTGCACTGGCAGGCGGATTCTTAACCACTGCGCCACCAGGGAAGCCCTAGAAGTGTTCTTATAAAGCTTGAATTAAGGTTCCAAAAAGATCCTGTTAGAAGGTGGAATATATGTAATATCACACTTGTATTAGTGTGAATCTTTTTTAACATTTTTGGAGAATAAAATTTGGGATATTTTATTTTATAATCCCTTTGAAATGACTACATGTTTAGTATATTTAATGATTCATTAACTTCTTATATCTTAGCATGGTGTCAACAAGTAAGTATTCTTTTTTTTTCTTAGTTATACTGTACTGTTCTGTTTACATGTCCTGATTGTAATAACCGTGGCACTATTCTGAATCTGCTCTCTTGAGAAAAGCTCCCTCAGCCTCGGTGCCGTCTTCAGAGACATCTATTAGGTCCTGACACCTTTCTGCAAGAGGCAGTATCTCAAGATAAAACATTTTCCAAAAAGAATTCAGCAGACTTAATAGTCACTCATTTATTTAAAAATTATTGGTCAATATTTTTTATATATTGGGCGCTGATGACTGTAAATTAATGTAAGTCAGTTTTGTCAGGTACAACTCTTAGAGGTTTTTTTGATAGACAGTAGTACCTACCAATGAGGATTAGTTGCTTCTCTACAACCCAGTTGTCAGGTTGTAATGAAAGCAAGTCCCAGTCCAAAATCTGCAATAAGAGTTCATTAAGCAAGTTGGCACCATCCACCTGTTCTTATAAGCTTGGTGAAGTCCTAACTCTTTCTTCTTTGGGGTGATTAAATCAGACCTTGCGCAAAAGTTTCACTTGAACCAGATGAGACAGTATTGTCAGCCTCAAGCAACCAGAATCCTCTATGCAGTGTCTGGAGTGAGTGTAAAGGAGGGACCAAGACAGAATAATATCCTTAATGGTCCAAGCCAGTGCTACCCAAAGTGTGATCCATGGACCAGTGCCAGGTTATTAACTATTGATGACTGGTCTGTGACAAGTATAGAAATGGAGAGTAAGCATCTTAGAAACTTTTAAGATGGTTTAACGTTGCTGCAATGTCTTATAATTCCTTTTCACTGTATTTTACAAAAATACTGGTTTATAAGAGTTCGGAAATAAAAGTCCTGATCTGTCCCTATAGATAGTTTGAGAAACACTCGTCTCAGCTACGGTGTTGCAAAATTCTTTACCCTCTTCTGGCAAATATTTTAGCCAGTCAACTCACTTGAATGTCACTGATTTCACCAGTGAGATCCCATTTCTACTATCTTTTATGCTGTTAGGTAACCACTTGCGTTTAGTAGTTAACCACTACTTTCACAGATGCAAACTTATTTCTGTCACTTATTATGCTAATTTGCAAAGCCTCTGCTGTTGACCAGGGATAAAAGACAGCTAAAACATACCAGTAAGCTCTGGAAGGTAGCCTTTCTAATTAAATACTAGCAAATTGTAGCTTAAAATAACACACATTTTATGTTACACCCTTGACATTCAGTTCTTTCAAAAGTAAATGATAGGGCTTCCCTGGTGGCGCAGTGGTTGAGAATCCACCTGCCAATGCAGGGGACACGGGTTCGAGCCCTGGTCTGGGAAGATCCCACATGCCACGGAGCAACTAAGCCCGTGAGCCACAACTACTGAGCCTGCGCGTCTGGAGCCTGTGCTCCGCAACCAGAGAGGCCGCGATAGTGAGAGGCCCGCGCACCGCGATGAAGAGTGGCCCCCACTTGCCGCAAGTAGAGAAAGCCCTCGCACGAACCGAAGACCCAACACAGCCAAAAATAAATAAATTAATTAATTAATTAATAAAAAAAAAAAAAAAAAAAAAGTAAATGATAGAAGTCCGAACATGGCCCATGTGAAACTTGAATCTAGAGGTTATAACTGTTCTTGTGGCACGTCCCTAAGATGCGTAAGTAACTGCTGTTATTATTCTTGATCTTCTGTAAGCTTACGGAGGCCCAGAAGCTTATCTCTTAGTAATGAGCCTGGAATGTGGTACCAGCCTATTCCGGAGAAGACAGTAGAGTTTATGGTACATTGGAGAGTCTGTGGTCTGGGTTTGGAGTCTTAGACACTGTTATTTTCTAGCTGCGTGACTCAAATAAATTGGGTAACTTCTAAGAGCTGATCTCTTTCGTAACACGTACTACCTACTGTATATGTAGCCTGACACATTATGGGCATTTTAATAAGTGTTTTCCTTAGAATTGTGATCTTGCTGTATCCTGTTCTCTACCAGCATTCTCCAAGACCCCCTCTCCCTTTCCTTTCTCTGCATCGTTTGTACTATTTAGGCCGGAAAGGTGATGGTACTGGAATTTAACGTTAGGAGTTTATTCGATTCATCACCAGCTCCTCAGTCTCCTATTTCATTTGTTCAGTTTTGAGTGAATGTTTGACAAATAAACGAAGAAAAGTTAATCTTAGTCTCTCCTGTAGCTTTTAGAACAGTCTTGTTCACAGTATTCACTTAAGTATTTTAGTATTTCAGTAACAGCAGGGTTACTTAAATGCAGAAAAAATTTTCTGGCTGAGCTGCAGTATAATTCCAATTACTTCTCTCTGGCTATAGATGATTGTTTTGTAGAGAAAAATGTTAATTTGGGCCATGAATGAAGTGAAACTTATCTCAAACAATTAAATGTGTGAAATCGAAGTATTTATGTCAATTTTGAACTTGTTACATTTTTACTTTTATCCCAAAGCTAGTTGTCCTGAAATTTGCAGATGTTTTGATATCTTCAGTGAAATCCCCAAATACCTTGTTTTCACTTAAACATTGTGCAAATAAAATTTTAAAGTAATCTTATTTTTAGTGCATTATAAAAACTGTATTTGGGCAAGATCATTCATAAGAACAGTGGATGGCACTATTGGCTCATACCTGTGAAGTAATTATCATTAAGTTGCACAACTTTGAAATGCAGGTTTAATAAATGCCTTTAAGTAAGTGGCCCAGTTAGAAATTTTAGACAGCATTAGCATGGGGCTTTAGTCTTAAATTTTGTAAATTCTTCTTTATGTGACCATTATTTTATATAAACTTTGAAATGAATATATAACTTTTCTAGTAATTAGATATAAAGAAAAGGCTGATTTTTAAAAGCCATTTCAAGTTCTAGTATGTTACAGAATATACCATTGCTGTAACTAAAAAGTGCATCTTGCTTACCATTTTTCTGATAAAATTATTTTGTTTGAGGAAGGTAGAATAACTTTGAGTTTGGATAAAAATCAAAATTTAAAGGTACTCAAATTTTGGCGTATCATTAAAGAAGCCTTAAAGTTAATTGAGTAGAATGGTTCACACTTTTTTCAGGTTAGTTCATAGATTGTATGGTGAGGATATACATTAGTTATAAATACTTATAGATGCTTTTATAGTTTAGAAAGTGTATTATTTTATTTCATGTGTAAAAGTCTTTTATGTTTGTTATTTAAGAAAACTAAAGAGCCCTGTTTCTGGACATTCATTTATTCAACAAACATGGCTGAACATTTGTTAAGTGCAGAGTATTGGCAGGTACCTTCGTTTGGTGTCTGCCCTTGAGAATCCAGCAGGAGAGAGGGTAAAACAAGCAGAAAACAATTAAATTATATCACTGTAAGTAGAGTAGTACAGGAGTGAACAAAGTTATTTACGAGCATGATGGATTGTTTGGGTGAGTTAAAGGAGCTTCCTTAGAAAGTAGATACTGAGGCTGTCTCTCAAAGTTTATCTCATAGGTGGGTTCAAAGGCAATCTAAGCAGGTGCCCCTCTTCCCCCCCCCCCCAACCCCCCCATCAATAGTGGTATTGAATTGTGAAAGGCAGTGTCTTATACAGAGAATGATGAGTGGATCAGTGGGGTGGTGTTTCGAATTAGGGAATGGTAGGAGGAAGGCTAGAAAGAGATAGCTTGAGATTGCATGGGTTCAAAATTGGCCTTATCATTTTATCATTTGCTGTGTGATATTGTATAAGTTATTCAACCCCTCTGTAGATCTCAATTTTCTCACCTATAAAATGGGGATAATTATAGTGTTGTGAGAATTTAAAGAGATCATCCATTTAAAATAATTAACACAATGTCTGGCACATAATATCTATTCAGTACAATTACTATCAAGTTTATTACTATCACAACTATGCAGAAGGCAGACCTCGGGCCTAATTAGATTGCAGTTTGCTTAAGACCACAGAGCAGTTAAGTGGCAGAGTCGTAACTTAAACCACATCATCTAACCAGTTCTTTTTCCAGTAAACCACAGGTTCATTGGCTTCTAGCCCAGTTTTCTATCCTTGCGTTGGAACTGTAGTTGTTTAGTTAGTTGAAAGGAAAGCCAGTTAGAGCTAAAGTTTGATACTAATCTAGAGGTTAGCCAACTAAACCCGAAAAAGATGCTATGGGCCCCAGAATTTTACAAAGAGAATGGAAAACATGGGCCGTCAAGTGTAGGTGGGCTGGGAGAATTTATGCTCTTTTCTTATATTGTACTGTGTCAAATGCCTCTTAAGATGCATTAAGTTTATCCAGTGGGATGGAATCTGAATTTCCTATTACGATGTTTAAAGGATAGGACCGCCCAGTCATATAGATTTAGAGATAGTTGATAAGTGTACCCTCTTGTCTGGTTGTCTTTTTTGTTTGTTTTGTTTTGTTTTCTTGAGTTAGGGTGCGCTTGGAGTCAGTACTTGAGTTAGTGTGGACTTGGAAGGGCACAATAGGAGTGAATGAATGGATGTTTCCAAAGAGCTGCCATCTGTCAATTTTCCTATTGCTTCAAGAAAACTTGTTTTCCAGCCATATCAGGAAGGGGGAAAAAAACCCCCAATACTTGTGTTGTCCAACTTTAAGTATAATTGGACACACATGTGATTGTGGATAAAGGCCTGTCGGTTTTTTCAATACAAAAATAATATATATCTCATATTTATTTGTGAAACCACTTCGCTTTTATTTTGCTACATCTCAGCATGGTAGCACCAGTTGTTTTATTTTTGCCAACCCTGACAAAGCAGAATGTTTTGTTTGGCTTTTTAAAAAGGCAGCAGTGCATGTAGTTAAGACCTCATTTACTTTATCTGATGAAGTAGTCCCTGAGGAATGTGTATTTTTCTATAAATCCACTAAAGACACTGGGTTTAAGGCAAGGTCATCTTTTAAAATCCTGGTTTTCTATTTTTAAACAATGTATATAGCTCTGTGATTTGTAATGTGTATTTCTGTGGTTCTTTTTAGGTTGTCCTTAAAATAAATATTAATGGTGAGAGATAATATGGATTTAGGAAGATCTTTCTACCTTGTAAAGTACCTTTTATTTTTCCATTACTGCTCTTGAGGAAAACATAAACTGTCTGAAATGAGATTTTTAGTCTGTTCTCCTCTACCCTCATTTCCTTTTCCCCATCTCTGTTTCTCTCCCCCCCCCCACATCTATAAATTTATGAGAACAAGGTATGTACAATGGATTTATTTATTTAGGACCAGTAGCCCTTCTGACTGGAAGATATCCCCAGTCAAGATTGGTGGTCGTCTACTTTATTCATTGGTTTGTTCACATATTTGTTTGTTTATTCTTTAGTCATTCACTCATTTATTCAACAAACATTTACAGATATCTGTATGTATCAGATACTCTACTAAGTGCAATAAAAGAAACAAGGTTTACCTGTTTTATCACTGCCCCCATGAGTCTTTTATTAGTAGCATAGTTTCGTTAACTGGTAAATAACTCTGTTTTAATCATCATGGAATATAATAATCATCAGGTTTTAAAAAAATATGTGTGAAACTTAGAGCTATGTACCTAGAAATGACCACAAATACAGAGAAAGAATAAAACAGGACTCGTACGGTATATGATGCCTGAAAATGGGCTTGTACAACAAGTAGTGTATAACTTACATAACAAGTCAGGTTGGGGCGGCCTCTTTGGTAAATTGATTACCATTGGGAATTCCATCACCCACCGTCACATACTGTTCTCACTCTGGAATTCAGGCAACCTGTGATCCTTTGAATGTTGAGTCTCTGCCTACTCTGTTAAATTAAACACCTGATTTCACTTCCAGAGAATGGAATTGTTAAGACCCCTGTTTGCTTCCTCCAACTTCTTTCTCATTCTTATTTCTCCTATTAGGTTTATTTTTTCATTTTCCTACCTTACTTCTCAATTTTATACAAAGTAAGAAACAAAGCAATAACAATAAAAGCAAACAAAATTTTGAAAAAAAATTTTTATTTTAGCCACGCTTGTGGGATCTTCGTTCCCCAACAAGGGATTGTACCCGGGCCCTCAGCAGTGAAAGCACCAAGTCCTAATCACTGGGCTGCCAGGGAATTCCTGAGAATTTTTCATAGTTTTAAAAAGATCTCTGTGTCCAGTGCTCATGAGGAGAGAGTGGGGGCGAGGTTCTGCTGGTGCTGAAAGCCAGTCTTAGTGATATTTAGTGATGCCCAATGGTTGCTACATGGCAGTTGGCAAAATGGAAGTTTTCTGTGTGAGTTGACTTGCACTTACATATTTCATTTTTCACAGTAATATATCAAATGATAAATTTTCTTAATTTTGTGGCTTTTGTGTCTAAAATTTCTACTTGGAATATAATTGACGTAATTTAATACTCCATTAACTTTAAATTCTGTGATAGATTTTCAAAGGTGAGTGATGGAAGTAAGAATAATACAGATATTTCAGTTTCTTCTTTTTTTGATTTTTAATTTGATTATCTTATTTTTGCCTATCCTAATTCAGAATCCAGATTTGACTAGGGCTTATATGTATTTTCCTGAGACACTTCACAAATGCTCATTTGAAGCCGCATCAGTGTGGCTTGCCTAATTTTTTAGTGTCTTTTCTTTATCTTTTATGCTTATATCTTAATGGTTCCTAGACAACTTTAATTAATTGATCCTGTCATGTCTATATTTTCTGATTTCTCTTGTCTTGCAGTCCTTTTATCTTCTTTAAATTATTGCTTTGTTCCCTTCCCATTCTCCCATCTTCTATATCTCCTGTCTATTCATGAGGTGCCATTACCATCAGGATACGTTGATCACTAGAGTAGTTTGGTCTTCAAGTATCACCAATATGCTATTTTCTTCTCTACATCTGATATGGAATTACGGGTGTTTTTTCTGTTTGTTTTTTTGTTTTTGTTTTGTTTTTTTTTGGAGAGTGGACCATGGCAGAACCTTTTTCCTGAATGGAGATACAGTGACAACAGCCAGAAAGTAGCTCTTATGATCTAGACTAGATTATCCGTTCTTTTTAGAACACAATACTTCATAAATTTACCTTTGTCTTTTTATTTTCTTTCTGTTCTGATGGTCTTAACTGCAATTAACTTTGACATGTCTAATCTGTACTCTTACATATTAAAAAGCATAGTTTTTCAAATATATTTCATTAGAATGAATTTACAGAAGTGGAATTATTATGTCAAGGTTAAGAACCTTTTTATGGGTCTTGGAATATAAACTCAAATTGCTTTCCAAAGCATTGTCATTTACAATGCTAACAAGAGGGTACATATTTTACTTCACTTTAGAGTCTTCCTTATTATTCCTGTTTTATAGAAACTGAGGTTGAAGAGATAAAATAATGTGCCCAGAGCTACCATCTTAGTATAGATATAGCTAAAATTTGCAGCCTCATTTATTGAATGTGAGAGGCAATTTGGCCTAGTGTTAGGACTATAATTCTGGAGCCAAATTTCTTGGGTCTAAGTCCTGGCTCCGGTGCTTACTGTGTAACTCTGGGCAGGTTTCTATGTGTGTCAATTTTCTCATCTCTGAAGTGGGAATAATAATAAAAATAATGTGTTTCCTAGGCTTGTTGTGGGGATTAAATATATCTATATATAGCTTAGAAAAGCATCTGGTAAATATAATTACTATATAAGAGATTGTTACCATTATCACTATTATTAATTCTTTCTAAAACAACATAGGCATTTTGGGTTATCAAATTACTGAACCATTCAGACATTTTTTTTGAGTGGATAAAAGAAAGAAAGCAAGCCAGCCAGCCAGCTAGCCAGCCAGACTAGAACCCACATCTTTGGCTTTTATATAATTATGTTTTACTAAAAGCCTCCTTATTTTGAAATACTAGATGAGAAAGAACTAGTCAAACTTAAATATGTCTATGGTAGACATATGGATTTGTCCTTTGTAACGTTTCCCTGCCAAATGTTTGGATGGATTGTATAGCAACATGATAGTTGGCACAGTGAGCGGCAGTTTGATTTAAGCTATTTAGTAATGGGTTGTACTGCCTGAGATCTTTTGCCAACTAATGAGAATGGTCTGAGGCCTTTTTTTATAAGGGATGGAAAAAAAAAAAACCTTTCAATTAGGGATAGGCTTTGCAAACTATGTAATAAGTTTCTTTATTATTTGTAGCCCCATGGCCAAATACCAACTGCCCACACACCTTCTTAATACAAATCTATTCTTGGATAATTAAAGATCCTTTTGGCCGGTTTATATTTTCAGAGACTGTTAGAGCTAGAAAGAATTTTAGATATTTAAAATCTTTTTTTCATACATTATGAAACTGAGGCCCATGGGACCCAACAGCCTGAAGTCAGGTGGCCTGCCGATTACACTCACTTTTGGAGAATTTGGTTCGTGACAAACAGAAAGAGACCCCTCTGACAGGTGGTAGACCTTCACTTTTAGGGTTTTAGAGCTTGGTGGGAGGGTTAGAAGCATTTGTGGTCTGCAGGATGTCATAAAAATGATATTTTATTTTAACTTGCGTTGAACTAAATAATAGATCAAAACATCAGAAAATGGTATTGCTTTGGCCATTAATGTTTGGCAAATAAACAATGGAAAACAGTGACTCTTTCTACTAAGTGAATTGGGTTACATGGGTTAAAGAGGCTACTGAGACTTAAGATTCTCTTTTGATGTGTGAGAACCTTCACCAGAACTCCAGACTTTACATATTCTTGTGTTCCTCTTCTTTTCACTCATTGTTCGCCTTTCCCATCAGTGTTTCTGGTTCTAATCTTTACCTTACATTTATTCCTGTAGGTTTATGTGTTTGTATCCCTAGCACCTAATAGGCACTAGCATACGGAACCTCTCAAAAAATATTTTATGACTCAATAATGGTATGTTTTCATTCAAAGGGTCTCTTGCTGTTTGCTGAGTCTTGACCATGTATCCCAGCCTTTCTCAGTTTGTCCTCTCTGAGAGAATTAAACCTAAACTTACAACCCGAATGTTCTAGGCATTCACTGTGGTTAATGAATTCTCTTTTCTCCTGGGCATCTAGATTGGTAAAGAGCCGTGTACCATTCTTGGGAGATTGGAGAAAATGATCACTTAGACTATTTTTTGTAGTACTTAATTATCTTGCCACACTGGTTTAGAAAGGCTGGTTTATTCACTTCATCAGACCTCCTAACACCCTTCTTAAAGCTTACTTCTAAGAAGTGTCATCGTTGATTGACTTCATTTTTTAAAATTTATTTTATTTATGTATGTATGTATGTATGTATGTATGTATGGCTGTGTTGGGTCTTCGTTTCTGTGCAAGGGCTTTATCTAGTTGCGGCAAGTGGGGGCCACTCTTCATCGCGGTGCAAGGGCCTCTCATTATTGCGGCCTCTCTTGTTGCGGAGCACAGGCTCCAGACGCGCAAGCTCAGTAATTGTGGCTCATGGGCCTAGTTGCTCTGCGGCATGTGGGATCTTCCCAGACCAGGGCTCGAACCCGTGTCCCCTGCATTGGCAGGCAGATTCTCAACCACTGTGCCACCAGGGAAGCCCCTGACTTCATTTTGATGCCAGTTTTTTTACCCCACATTTCCTTAGGTTGCGTAGACTTAAGTGTTTACTAAGGGTGGTTGCTAAGTTTGCTTTATGCTGAATAAGTTACAGAAAATTGTCTTAGTCTTTTAAAAGAACCAGCAATAAGTGTGTAATGGAGCTCACATACTGCTGTATTTTTCTCATGTAAAGCATATACGGCTTGAATGTCAAACTGGTCACTGCTTGGGTGAGCTTGTATGTGAGACATGCTAGGACCATGACAACACAGGTTCTAAGGGCAAAGGAAGGAGACTAGTGGAACTAGTAGGTTGAGTATCATTAACACCAATGTGGCCACTCCAACTGACCCTTGAGAGCCAGCCCTGTTTTTAGGCATGACATCTAAGACTAGTAACTATCTGAGTTCTTCCCAAAGGGGGTCAGTAGTAGATGTGTCAGGGCTCAGTTGTATTGTTACCGAGTTCAAGCTCATACTGCTCACTGCATGGCAGACCAATAAATCAAGAGACGAGTTGTTGGGGCAAGGAATAGCGACTTTTTTCAGAAAGCCAGCAGACCGAGAAGATGGTTGGCTTGTGCCCCAAAGAACCATCTTGCCTGAGTTAGAATGCAGGCTTCTTTTATACTAAAAGGGGAGGGAGTGAAGTCAAACATTTCCTGGTTCGGGTCGGCCTCTGTAGGGGATATGCCTGCAGTCATTCACAGGTGGGCCTGGTCAGGATGTTTCCTGTGAGCTAAACAAAGGTACTTTAGCTTAATGCTCATTACCTGGGAGGCAGGGTTCCCAGAGATGGACCGTTATGTATAATTTAAGCTTACAGGCAACATTCCTTTAGTGATTAACTTGTAATAGAATACAAAAGCTTCTTCCCTATTACAGTATGAAAATAAAAGAAGAAATAAAACCATACCTATCCACAGATGACATGATTATTTACATAGAAAGTCCTATGGAATCTACCATAAAACTCCTAGAACTCGTGAGTTTAGCAAGGATACAGTGTAAACCCACCAAAAAGCAATCCTATTTCCATATATACTAGCAATGTACAATTAGAAACTGAAATTTTAAAAAATATTTCACACAGTAGCTCTAAGAAAAATTAATTAGGTATAATTGCTTAGGTGTAAATCTAACAAATCATGTATAGGATCTGTATTTTGAAGACTATAAAATATAAGGAATCAGAGAGGACCTAAAAAATAGATATATGAAGTTTATGAATTGGAAGACTCAGCATAGTAAAGGTATAAATTCCCCCCAAGTTCATCTATAGATTTAAAGTAATTTTAGTGCAAATTCCACTTGGATTTTTTTTGTAGGTATGGACAAGCTAATTCTGAATTTTCATTTTATATGGAAAGACAAAGGAACTATAGTTATCTAAAACAGTTTTGAAAAAGAACAAAATTGGAGGAATCATACCACCCTATTTTAAAACTAATTATAAAGTAGCAGCAGTCAAGACAGTGTGGTAGTGGTAAAGGGATAGACACTTAAGTCAGTGGAAACAGAATAGCAAGACATAGGCCCACACAAATTGGCCAATTGATTTTTGACTAAGGTGCCAAGTCTCTTCAAGGGAGAAAGAAGTATTTTCATCAGAATGTGCTGGAACAAATTGAATATCCATGTGAAAAAAGAAAAAAAGCTTTTTTTGCACAGCAAAGGAAACCATAAACAAGACCAAAAGACAACCATCAGAATGGGAGAAAATATTTGCAAATGAAGCAACTGACAAAGGATTAATCTCCAAGATTTACAAGCAGCTCATGCAGCTCAATAACAAAAAAACGAACAACCCAATCCAAAAATGGGCAGAAGACCTAAATAGACATTTCTCCAAAGAAGATATACAGATGGCCTACAGACACATGAAAGAATGCTCAACATCATTAATCATTAGAGAAATGCAAATCAAAACTACAATGAGATATCATCTCACACCAGTCAGAATGGCCATCATCAAAAAATCTAGAAACAATAAATGCTGGAGAGGGTGTGGAGGAAAGGGAACACTCTTGCACTGTTGGTGGGAATGTAAATTGATACAGCCACTATGGAGAACAGTATGGAGGTTCCTTAAAAAACTACAAATAGAACTACCATACGACCCAGCAATCCCACTACTGGGCATATACCCTGAGAAAACCATAGGTCAAAAAGTGTCATGTACCACAATGTTCATTGCAGCTCTATTTACAATAGCCAGGACCTGGAAGCAACCTAAATGTCCATCGACAGATGAATGGATAAAGAAGATGTGGCACATATATACAATGGAATATTACTCAGCCATAAAAAGAAATGAAATGGAGGTATTTGTAATGAGGTGGATGGAGTTAGAGTCTGTCATACAGAGTGAAGTAAGTCAGAAAGAGAAAAACAAATACAGTATGGTAACACATATATACGGAATCTAAGGGAAAAAAAAAAAGGCCATGAAGAAACTAGTGGCAAGACGGGAATAAAGACACAGACCTACTAGAGAATGGACTTGAGGATATGGGGAGGGGGTGGGATGAGATGTGACAGGGTAAGAGAGTGTCATGGACATATATACACTACCAAATGTAAAATAGATAGCTAGTGGGAAGCAGCCGCATAGCACAGGGAGATCAGCTCGGTGCTTTGTGACCACCTAGAGGGGTGGGATGGGGAGGGTGGGAGGGAGGGAGATGCAAGAGGGAAGAGAAATGGGAACATATTGTATATGTATAACTGATTCACTTTGTTATAAAGCAGAAGCTAACACACTATTGTAAGGCAATTATACTTCAATAAAGATGTTTAAAAAAAAAAAAAAAAAAAAAAAAAGAAAAAAAGCTTTGACCTAAACATATATATATATATATATATATATCTCCCCCAAAAGGATCAACTGTCTAAATGTAAAATTTTAAATTTTAAAAATTATAGAAGAAAACAAAGGGAGAATGTTTTTGTGACCAGACCAGTGGTTAGGCAAAGAGTTCTTTGACATGATACCCAAAGGACGATCCATAAAAGGACAAAAGATGGACTTCATCGAAGTGGACAACTTTTGCTTTGTGACTGGCACTATTAAGAGAATAAAAAGCAAGCTGCAAACTGGGAGAAAACATTACATACCCAAGCAGTACCAGGTGTTGATGGGGTTACAGAGCAGCTGGAGTTTTTACACATCGTCGGTGGGGATGCGGAAAGGTACAGATGCGCTGTAAAACAGCTTTTCAGTTTCCTTAAAAAGTTAACCATGGACTTACCACGTGACCAGTAATCCTACTTCTGGACATGAGAAGTGAAAACTTAAATTCACAGAAGAACCTGTACACAGATGTTTGTAGCAGCTCCCTTCCTAATGGTGCAAAACTGAAAACAATTCATATGTCCTTCAGGAGTTGAATGAATATACTGTGTTACATTCATTCAATGGAACACATTACCAAGCACTAAGAAAAGAATGAATGGTTGATACCCTCACCATCTTGGATGAATCTCAAAAGCATTGTGCTGAGTGGAAGAAGCCAGTTGTAAAAGGCTATAACTGTGTGATTTATTTATATGACATTCAAGAAAAGAGAAAACAAATGATGATGGAGAAGAGGTCCATGAGTTCCAGTGGGTAGAGGTGGGGAAAGTGTGCCTATTAAGGGATAGCAAGAGGGAGTGTGTTGAGTGATGGAACTCTTCTGTACTGTTATTGCCACATTGGTTCCATGTCTATATATGTGCTAAAATTCATAGAATCGTACACTCTACAAAAAATCAGTTTTACTATGTGACAATTATTTTAAAAATTAATTGGCCCTGTAAAGAAAAAATATATTTAGAAATGTTTAGATGGGGAGTTAAGAGATTGAATTTTGTGAAAAATGGTTTATACCTCATTTAAGTAGGAAGCAGAGTCATCTGGACAGAGTGGGAGATGGATTTGGGTCTGTATATTTGAGAAGAACTGAGCTTTGGAACAGTTGCCAAGGGTAAATGAAGCATTAGTGAATTTGTCCTCAGTACTGAATGGAATATTGTCACCTCTAGGTAATATGAGGTGAATAATGACAGTTAAATGGCAGGTTTATGTCATGATTTGATCTATTAAACAAAACTTTTTAATTACCTGGTGTCATTTCCCATTAAAGAAGACTTCCTTTCATTTTGACAATTCCTGCTGGTTGCCATTTGTTGGTCAGAAGACAACTTTGAGAAGTATTCTATTGTTGCTGGAGGTGGGAATGGGCAAGGGTGGAATTTGGTTAGAACAAAAATGTCCCAGTCACAGAATAATTTTGTTATCAAATTAGATGGCAGAGCATTGTGTTTATTATCCAGTGGCACTGTGCTAAAAGAATACAACATGCCTTGACATTACCAGACTAAGCACTTATCACAGTATTCCCAATTCACAGGAAAGCAGCAATCAGAAAAATTAGACAACTTAAAATGGAATATCTGTTCCCAGCAGAATTTCTTTACAAAAGGAAAAAAATGAAAATGAGGCTGCAACCAAATTAAGTTTCTGATTAGCACTTTTATTAGCCGAGCAAAAAAAGCCACTCATCAATAGTGATTTAATTAAATCATGTTTGATCGTAGCGCTGTGTCCCGTGAAAATAAACTTTTAGATGTTAGGTGAGAACAGTTGCTCAAAGATTTGAGGACATTGGGAGCTACGTCACTAGTTAATTATAAAACAAGACAAATGATTTCGTGTGGTTTTCTTTGGGCCTTGATTAGTCAACAGATGTTTCCAGTGCTTCTCAGTTGTTTATTAGAGGAATCAATGATGAGTTTGTAGTGATGGAAGAATGAGCCTCTCTGAATAGACTGTGTCCAACAATCTACAGGTGAGAATATTTAGGCAGAAAGTAAGAAAGCACTAATTCAGTACAAGGCGAAGTGGAATCTGCTAAGATGTGTTGAAAGTCTTAGACAAGTTTACAAAGGGGAAATTGTAGGGCGTGTAAAGCACATGGTTATTTATTGTGTTATTCAACAGCAGAAAATATTTGAGGAGAGTATTTGAATCTTGTCATGTACTATTGAACCAGTGGTGTCATTGGTGAACTTCATTTTTTTCTCACAAACTTAGCCTTTCTCAGTTCCATGAAATTTTGTCAGAAGCTAAAGCTAAATATATTGACTTGCCTTACTACACAGCAGTTAGTGACTTAGCAGTGGCAAAGTTCTACTCTGATTTTTTTTGAGGTGAGGGCTGGAATTGAAATTTTTCTGAATGGGGAGAACCACTCTTAACTACTATTACTGAACCCTAAGTGGCTTTGGAAATTAGGATTTGCTAAAGATTTGATAATATTTCTTAATGAAATTAAAGTGAAAAGGTAAAATGGAACTTATATATAAAGCTAATACTACAGTAAATTCATTTTGTTAGCAACTAATGTTTGCATCACAAGTAATGTCCAGCTACTCTCTAAGCTTCATGTGCTGTCAGGACTTAAACCAAGAAGCACACTCTCCATTCCTACCTAGATTTGTAGCAGATACATATTTTGAGCTCCAACTACCATCCTAGCAGCATTTTTTGGACCTCAGTGCCAGAGCAAAGGAAATTTCTGTACTTCAAAATCCATTTAAGTGTGCAGTGAGGAACTCCCACCTGACCTTCATTGGAAAGGATTAATCTGCCTTGTAATGAGAAGCTAAAAGGCAAATATCAAGAATAGAATTCTGTAGATGCCTTCCAAGTGGTGAATATGCTCAATTACAATCATGCTTGTGTGTTGCTATTAGTATTTGCCATTACTGATCTGTGTGAAAAGACATTTTCAAAGATAAAATAAGTAAAATCTCTTCACATATCTGTCTTAACAGATGAACATTTGCAACTGATTTTGGTGATAGGGGGCATTAACTTTGAACTGAAATTAAGTAAAATATTGTCCTCCATAAAGAGTTTCATTCTTCTCATTAATAGACTTATATTACAAAAAAATGTATTCTGTTACTGTATTTTGAATTTTGTCAATAAAAATCTTATGGAAATTTGTTTTCTCTTATTATATAAGTGCTTACATAATAATCTTGATATTGCCTTTTGGCCTGGAAAGCCTGGCCTGAAAAAAATATTTACTATCTGGCCCTTTATAGAAAAAATGTGCTACCCTTTTGTTAGTTGACTGAAATGTGGAAAGGGGAGTGATGGAAACAGGAGACACCGATGCCTGTGGTTTCTGACGTGACATTGCCATGATGTTCTTGCAGACAGGAGTTCAAGAGAAGAAGAAGTTTGGTGGTGAGACAAAGAAGAGTAGTTGAATTTTGGACCTGTGTTTGGGATGCCTGGGGGAGATTTTCAGGAGCCATTTGAAAATTTGGGTCTGGGTTTCAGGAGAGAAATTAGGACTAGATGTGCTGTCATTAATATAAGTTGGTAATAAGGGTGTGGTTTTAAATGTATTTTGTATTCCTTTAGAAAATAAGTATATTTTTCTACTATGTTTTCTGTTTTGAAACAAGGCTCAGTTTTCATGGAGTTCCTGAAATACAGACTCTGGTCACTAAGTAACTACTGTTCTTTGATTTTATAGTAAGGAGGATATTTCACATTCTCTTCTTGACTACATGATATAATTCTCTTTCATTACGTATACTTTTCATTCTCATCCAGAAGATCTTTTTTGAAGGCAAAAAGCATACGTGCATTTTGGCTCCATCAATGTTGCTTGCAGAAAAACCACAGTGTTTTTATCAGGGGGAAAGCAAAAACTTGTTTATAGTGGAAAGCATAACAAAATCTGTGATCTTTTTGCCTGAGGACTCTTTCCAAAACAACTTACTGTAACAGACATCTAAGGTCAGTATTTCCTAATTAAGACTGTTTAGCTAGAGCTGGGGCTCCCAGTCCCAGCCATCACCCATAGGGCCGTTCCTTCCTTACACAGCGGCACCCCACCCCCCCAAAACACACACACCACACACACACACATTCCTTCCTTAATGCAGTGTGTATTTCAACTTACTAGTCAGCATCTGGGGGCCATACCTTTTTTAGCTTAAAATAATATGCTAGGAAAAAGATGTTTTACTTCATATCACTAGTGATTTTTAAACTATTATTTTTGCCTTTTTCTGAAAACAAATTTAGAAATCCAGTGTGCCGAATAGGAATACCTCTTCAGTAGCCAACTGTGAGCAGAGAATTTACTGCATTGGTATTTTTGTATACTAGGAATAATTTGTGTACCGGGAGCACGTGAGGTGAAGCTCTGCCGGAGGAGGCAGCACACTTCTTTTTGTTCTTGTCTGCTCTCTGCAGAATGCCTCATTCTAGTGAATGCTCAGGAAATATTTGTTCGGTTGAACTCAATAAAATCAGCAAAATAGAGGATTAACAATTGAAGAATAAATAAATTTAGAAAGGAGACACTTGTAGATGAGTTGCTCTGGTTCCTGAAGAGTGACAGAAAATTGGGGATTGGTTTGGCTCATCCTTTTTATTTTTTAGCTGACTTTTTTTGTCTTTTAAGAATGTAACTCCCTGAAGAAAGATAATATTATTTTTGTGGTCTTATGAATAGAAATTACTAAGGAGTATTCACTATGTTTAGTATATGAAAAAAATTAATAAATACAAAATAGAAAGGGAAGCAGCAAGTCAGTTTAATGGTGCATCTAAACTTTTAGTCAGATGTCCCTATAGACTGATAGTCATCCTTTATTTTGTATCCTATTTTTCTACCTTTTACTCTTCCACATTTCCTTTATTTTTTTAATTATGGAAGATTTCAAGGTGTAGAAAAGAGAGGGTAATATAATGAACCCTCAAGTACTCACCAGGCTGCAGCGATTACCAACTAATGGGCAATCCTATTACTTCACCTGCCTCCCCCCGCTTCGTCCCCCCCCATCCCCTTGCCTGCCGTAGCACAACTTGATTATTTTGAAGCAAGTTCCAGACAGTGTATTATTTAATTGGTAAATATATCAGTTATGTATCTCTAAAGAAAAGATCTTATGCATTCTTTTTCCTTCCCATATTGGTGGGGGCAGGCGGAAGAGAAACCAATCTAATACCATTGTTACACCTAAAATAAAATTAATAGATTTCCTTACTAGCAACAAATACCTAGTCAGTCTCAAAACTTCCAGTTGATGCCCTTGTTCATTCTTCTTCTCCATCTCCCCCAACCATCTTTACAGTTGGTTCTTTTCAATCAGGACCCAAAGGCGATCCACACACTGCTTTTGGCTGATATATCTGCACCACCACAGCACTTGGTTACGTGTCCAAGTTGGCCATCAGGCTCACAAGACTCACGTGATTTTAATCTAATACTGCTTTTATGTCAGTTCATAGACGGACCAAGGGCAGGAGACATAACAGGTGCAACATTTTCATCTCATCAGGAAGCCTGGTCTATCTACTCTAATATACAGCTTATTTTAGCCTTCACCTATATTGAACATTACAGCTGCCATGGTCAAGAGCGAAGGTGTGTGGATGCCACCTTGACACAGCGATGACTCAGACTCAATTTTTCACTAATTTTTTAAAAAATTCGGTTAAGTAGGCCCAGCCCTGCATACCATTTCACTGAATACAGGGGCAGTTCCATGTAGCAGATGAAGCAGACATAATGTTCTGAGTTTGTCTTAACTCTGATATTTCCAAGTAGGAGAAAAGGGACATTGAGGTCATTCCCAGGAAAGTGTGCATCAGCCCAGGCCAATGTTAACCCTTTACTCACATGGTCTCTTATGTATCTTTTCATCTGTTGTTTGGTTTTTCTCTTGCTTTTTTAACTTAGGAAATCATTTCATTTGTCCTACAGTTTCTCACATTCTGGATTTTGCTGATTATATCCTCACTGTGTTATTTAATATGTTTCTTTATTTCCCAGTTTCTGCTGTGAACTGGAAATTAGATCTAGAGGCTTGATCAGAGTTTAGAATTTTGGCAAGAATACTTCATAGCAGGTGGTGTGTACTAGTTATTGAATCATATCAGGAGGCTTATTTCTAGTTATCTTACTTTTGTTAATCTATGCTGTCTTAGTCTATTTGGGCTGCTATAACAGAATACCACTGGGTAGTTTATAAACAACAGAAATTTATTGCTCACAGCTCATGAGACTAGGAAGTGTAAGATCAAGGCATCAGCATGGTCACCTTCTGGTCAGGGCTTTCCTCTCTTACTTCATAGCTGTTGCCTTCTTGCTGTGTCCTCACATGGTGGAAGGGTCGGGTCAAGGGATCTCTCTGGAGCCTCAAAATTATAAGAGCACTAATCCCATTCATGAGGACCCCACCCTCATGACCTATTCACCTCCCAAAGGTCCCACCTACTAGTACCTTTGGAGGTTAGGATTTCAACATTCAAATTTTGGTGGAACATACATTCAGACCATAGCATGAGGATTATGTTGTTAGCTGAATCCAAACTATGTGAAGTTTCATCAGCTTTTTACTTACTGGTGGAAAAACAAAAGAAAAAAAAGGCTAACAAAAACAGAAATATAGATCAATGGAACAGGATAGAAAGCTCAGAGATAAACCACGCACATATGGTCACCTTATCTTTGATAAAGGAGGCAAGAATATACAATGGAGAAAAGACAGCCTCTTCAATAAGTGGTGCTGGGAAAACTGGACAGCTACATGTAAAAGAATGAAATTAGAACACTCCCTAACACCATACACAAAAATAAACTCAAAATGGATTAAAGACCTAAATGTAAGGCCAGACACTATCAAACTCTTAGAGGAAAACATAAGCAGGACACTCTATGACATAAATCACAGCAAGATCCTTTTTGACCCACCTCCTAGAGAAATGGAAATACAAACAAAAATAAACAAATGGGACCTAATGAAGCTTAAAAGCTTTTGCACAGCAAAGGAAGCCATAAACAAGATGAAAAGACAACCCTCAGAATGGGAGAAAATACTTGCAAATGAAGCAACTGACAAAGGATTAATCTCCAAAATTTACAAGCAGCTCATGCAGCTCAACATCAAAATAACAACCCAATCCAAAAATGGGCAGAAGACCTAAATAGACATTTCTCCAAAGAAGATATACAGATTGCCAACAAACACATGAAGGATGCTCAACATCACTAATCATTAGAGAAATGCAAATCAAAACCACAGTGAGGTATCACCTCACACCTGTCAGAATGGCCATCATCAAAAAATCTACAAACAATACATGCTGGAGAGGGTGTGGAGAAAAGGGAACCCTCTTGCACTGTTGGTGGGAATGTAAATTGATACAGCCACTATGGAGAACAGTATGGAGGTTCCTTAAAAAACTAAAAATAGAACTACCATACGACCCAGCAATCCCACTACTGGGCATATACCCTGAGAAAACCATAATTCAAAAAGAGTCATGTACCACAATGTTCATTGCAGCTCTATTTACAATAGCCAGGACATGGAAGCAACCTAAGTGTCCATCAGCAGATGAATGGATAAAGAAGATGTGGCACATATATACAATGGACTATTACTCAGCCATAAAAAGAAACGAAATTGAGTTATTTGTAGTGAGGTGGATGGACCTAGAGTCTGTCATACAGAGTGAAGTAAGTCAGAAAGAGAAAAACAAATACCGTATGCTAACACATATATATGGAATCTTAAAAACAAAATGGTTCTGAAGAACCTAGGGGCAGGACAGAAATAAAGACGCAGACGTAGAGAATGGACTTGAGGACACGGGGAGGGGAAGGGTAAGCTGGGATGAAGTGAGAGTGTGGCATGGACATATATACACTACCAAATGTAAAAAACGATAGCTAGTGGGAAGCAACCGCATAGCACAGGGAGATCAGCCTGGTGCTTTGTGACCACCTAGAGGGGTGGGATAGGGAGGGTGGGAGGGAGGGAGATTCAAGAGGGAAGAGATATGGGAACATATGTATATGTATAGCTGATTCACTTTGTTATAAAGCAGAAACTAACACACCCTTGTAGAGCAATTATATTCCAATAAAGATGTTAAAAAAAAAAAAAGTCAAATAAAGGCTAGACAGCCGGCTGCATCACGGGTAGGCAAATATATCCTGTAGTGTGTCAGATAAATATTTTAGGCATTGTGGGTCATATAAAATCCCTACCGAATAATTTTCTTTGTGTCATTTTACATCTCTTTACAAATGTAAAAGTCATTATTAGCTCCCTGGTCATATGTAAACTGTGTGAGCCAGATTTGACCTACTTGCTATAGTTTGTCACCCTTCATCCTACATCCATTCTTTTCATTAAGCATTGCAAAATTATTAAATTTTAATTCACCTACCATTGCTTCTTCACCTTTTAGTTGGAATTCCTATGAAAATAATTTTTTCCTAATTATTTGTTTACCCTGACATACAGTTCCTATAGAAAAGGCAGGATGAATGCTTGATTCTTTTTCCCTTTTAGTTACTGGCATTGGAAAAATAAGTTGGTTCCCTAGTATTCTCTAAAAGCAACTATTACGTTTTGTTTTGCTTTAAATTTTTAACCAAGAATCATTACACACTTAAGGATTTTTTTTTTCTTTTTTTTTTTTTTTTTTAATGTGTTTCAAACCATTGCATGTTGGCTAGTGGAGGTTCCTTCAAGTTGGGTCCTGGGCGTTTTTGCCTTGGTCTCAGTGATCTTTCTAGTGTACCAAGTAAAGAGTTGGACGTATGCACCATCACCACAATCATAATGAACATTTCACCCCAAAAGTTTTCTCATGCTCCTTTAAAATCCAATCCTCCCTCCTTCCCTATCTACAAACAACTGATCTACTTTCTGTCACTAAGGATTAGTTTGTATTGATATTTTGTAGAGTTTTATATAAATAAAATCATATAGTATGATTTTTTTCTAACTTCTTTAATACAGCCTAGATTGTTAGATTCATTTATATTGTTGTCTGTATGACAATTCATTTATTTTTATTGCTGAGCAGTACCCATGGTAGGGATATTGCAAAATTGGTTTGTCTGTTCATTTGTTGATGGATACCTGAGTTATTTATTTTCTGATTTCAAATAAAACTGCTTTGACCATTATTGTGTGAGTCTTCCCATAGACAATTGTTTTCATTTCCTCTTGGGAAATATCTAGGAGTGGATTGGCTGAACTGATTGTACCATTTTGTCTTTCTGCTAACAGTTGGTGACAGGTGCAGTTTTCTACGTTGTTTCCAACACTTGATATAGTCAGTCAGTGTTAGCCATTGTAGTGAGTATGTATTTATATCTCAGTGTGGTTTTAATTTGCATTTCTCTAATGACTAATAATGTTGAATATGCATATGTCTTTTTAGGTTAGTGCCTGCTCAAATCTTTTGTCTTTTTTTATTGGCTTGTGTGGCTTACTATTCAGTGCTGAGATTTCTGTATATATGTTGGAGACAAGTTCTTTATCTCATATATGTATTTTCTTTCCTTTTCATTTTTTTTTGCAAATATTTTTCTTCCATTATGTGATTTGTCTTTTGATTTTCTTAACATTGTTTTTTGAAAAGCAACAGTTTTAAATTTTTATGAAGTCTAGGTTATTATATTTTAAAATACAATTTTTATTTTTTATTTTATTTAAGACATCTTTGTCCATCCAAGACCACTAATATTTTCTCTCTTTTTTTCCTAGAAATTCTACAGTTTTAGCTGTTCCATTTAGATATATTATCCATTTTTGGTTAATTTTTGCATGTTGTGTGAGGTAAGGGTTGAGGATCATTGTTTTACATATGAATATACAATTGTTCCAGCACTGTTTGTTGAAAGTATTATCTTTTCCCCACGTCTTTGAACCTTCATCAATAATCAGTTGTCAGTAAATGTGTGCATCTATTTCTGGACTCTCCTGTTCTACTGATCTGTATGTCTCCCTTTGCACCAATTATACACTATGTTGATTAGTGTTGCTTGAAATCACATAGTTTGTCTTCCAACTTCATTGTTCTTGTGAAAAATCAGTTATACTATTGTAAATCATTTGCGGTTTTAGAAAGTTTAGAATCACCTTTTCAGTTTTTACCAAAAGAAAAAAAAATCCTCTTTTATGATTTTTAATCAAATTGTATTGGAGTTATAGACCATTTTGGGGAGAATTGACCTCTTTACAATGTTGAGTTTTCTAATCCCTGAGGATGATATATTTCTCCATTTACTTATATCTTCTTTAATGTCAGTGATGTTTTATAGTTTTTCTTAACAGGTATTACACAGCCTTTGTTAAATTTATTCTTAAGTATTTCTTTTGGGGGGATGTTATTATAAATGGTATTTTAAAATATTTCAATTTCCAAATGTTCATTACTATTATATAGAAGTATAATTGATTTTTGTTTGTATCTTACCATCTTGCTAAACTTACTTATTAGGTCTAGTAGTTTTTTGTAGGTTTTTTTTAGAGTTTCTTACATAGATAATAATGTTGTCTGCAGATAAATCAGTCTTCTTTCTTTATGATCTCTAAGTCTTTAGATACTTTTTCTTGCCTTATTACGCTAGCTAGGACTACTAGCCTAATGTGAAATAGAAGGATAAGAGTAGCAGCTTTTTTTTTATATCTCAGGTGAAAAGTAGTGGTCTTTCACAATTTAGTATGATGTTAATTGTGGGCTTTATGTTGTTGAGGGAGTTTGCTTGTATTCCTAAATTTGCTAAGGATTTTAATCATGAATGGATGTTTAGTTTTGTCAAATGTTTTTTCTGCATTTACTGAGATGGTCATATGCATATTTATTCTTTTTTAGTCGTAATATAGTGAATTACATTAATAGATTTTTTTTTTTTTTTAATGTCTGAAACATTTATATTAACATATTTCCATACATATTTCCATACAAATACAAATATAAGATTTTTAGAAATTTCATGTAATGTCTGAAACATTTATATTAACATATTTCCATACAAATAACCCAATGAAAGTTTAGTATTAGTTGTTTTGTTTGTTTTTTTATACTGCAGGTTCTTATTAGGCATCAGTTTTATACACATCAGTGTATACATGTCAATCCCAATTGCCCAATTCAGCACACCACCATCCCCACCTCACCGCAGTTTTCCCCCCTTGGTGTCCATATGACCATTCTCTACATTTGTGTCTCAACTTCTGCCCTGCAAACTGGCTCATCTGTACCATTTTTCTAGGTTCCGCATACATGCATTACTATACGATATTTGTTTTTCTCTTTCTGACTTACTTCACTCTGTATGACAGTCTCTAGATCCATCCATGTCTCAACAAATGACTCAATGTCGTTCCTTTTTATGGCTGAGTAATATTCCATTGTATATATGTACCACAACTTCTTTATCCATTCGTCTGTTGATGGGCATTTAGGTTGCTTCCATGACCTGGCTATTGTAAATAGTGCTGCAATGAACATTCGGGTGCATGTGTCTTTTTGAATTACGGTTTTCTCTGGGTATATGCCCAGTAGTGGGATTGCTGGGTCATATGGTAATTCTATTTTTAGTTTTTTAAGGAACCTCCATATTGTTCTCCATAGTGGCTGTATCAATTTACATTCCCACCAACAGTGCAAGAGGGTTCCCTTTTCTCCACACCCTCTCCAGCATTTGTTGTTTGTAGATTTTCTGATGATGCCCATTCTAACAGGAGTGAGGTGATACCTCATTGTAGTTTTGATTTGCATTTCTCTAATAATTAGTGATGTTGAGCATCTTTTCATGTGCTTCGTGGCCATCTGTATGTCTTCTTTGGAGAAATGTCTATTTAGGTCTTCTGCCCATTTTTGGATTGGGGTGTTTGTTTCTTTGATATTGAGCTGAATGAGCTGTTTATATATTTTGGAGATTAATCCTTTGTCCGTTGATTCATTTGCAAATATTTTCTCCCATTCTGAGGGTTGTCTTTTCGTCTTGTTTATGGTTTCCTTTGCTGTGCAAAAGCTTTGAAGTTTCATTAGGTCCCATTTGTTTATTTTTGTTTTTATTTCCATTACTCTAGGAGGTGGATCAAAAAAGATCTTGCTGTGATTTATGTCAAAGAGTGTTCTTCCTATGTTTTCCTCTAAGAGTTTTATAGTGTCCAGTCTTATATTTAGGTCTCTAATCCATTTTGAGTTTATTTTTGTGTATGGTGTTAGGGAGTATTCTAATTTCATTCTTTTACATGTAGCTGTCCAGTTTTCCCAGCACCACTTATTGAAGAGACTGTCTTTTCTCCATTGTATATCTTTGCCTCCTTTGTCATAGATTAGTTGACCATAGGTGCGTGGGTTAATCTCTGGGCTTTCTATCTTGTTCCATTGATCTATGTTTCTGTTTTTGTGCCAGTACCATACTGTCTTGATTACTGTAGCTTTGTAGTATAGTCTGAAGTCAGGGAGTCTGATTCCTCCAGCTCCATTTTTTTCCCTCAAGACTGCTTTGGCTATTCGGGGTCTTTTGTGTCTCCATACAAATTTTAAGATGATTTGTTCTAGCTCCGTAAAAAATGCCATTGGTAATTTGATAGGGATTGCATTGAATCTGTAGATTGCTTTGGGTAGTATACTCATTTTCACAATGTTGATTCTTCCAATCCAAGAACATGGTATATCTCTCCATCTGTTGGTATCATCTTTAATTTCTTTCATCAGTGTCTTATAGTTTTCTGCATACAGGTCTTTCGTCTCCCTAGGTAGGTTTATTCCTAGCTATTTTATTCTTTTTGTTGCAATGGTACATGGGAGTGTTTCCATAATTTCTCTTTCAGATTTTTCATCATTAGTGTATAGGAATGCAAGAGATTTCTGTGCATTAATTTTGTATCCTGCAACTTTACCATATTCATTAATTAGCTCTAGCAGTTTTCTGGTGGCAGTTTTAGGATTCTCTATGTATAGTATCATGTCATCCGCAAACAGTGACAGTTTTACTTCTTCTTTTCCAATTTGTATTCCTTTTATTTCTTTTTCTTCTCTGATTGCCGTGGCTAGGACTTCCAGAACTATGTTGAATAATAGTGGTGAGAGTGGACATCCTTGTCTCGTTCCTGATCTTAGAGGAAATGCTTTCAGTTTTTCACCATTGAGAATGATGTTTGCTGTGGGTTTGTCATATATGGCCTTTATTATGTTGAGGTAGGTTCCCTCTATGCCCACTTTCTGGAGAGTTTTTATCAGAAATGGGTGTTGAATTTTGTCAAAAGCTTTTTCTGCATCTATTGAGATGATCATATGGTTTTTATTCTTCAGTTTGTTAATATGGTGTATCACATTGATTGATTTGCGTATATTGAAGAATCCTTGCATCCCTGGGATAAATCCCACTTGATCGTGGTGTATGATCCTTTTAATGTGTTGCTGGATTCTGTTTGCTAGTATTTTGTTGAGGATTTTTGCATCTATATTCATCAGTGATATTGGTCTGTAATTTTCTTTTTTTGTAGTGTCTTTGTCTGGTTTTGGTATCAGGGTGATGGTGGCCTCATAGAATGAGTTTGGGAGTGTTCCTTCCTCTGCAATTTTTTGGAAGAGTTTGAGAAGGATGGGTGTTAGCTCTTCTCTAAATGTTTGATAGAATTCACCTGTGAAGCCATCTGGTCCTGGACTTTTGTTTGTTGGAAGATTTTTAATCACAGTTTCAATTTCATTCCTTGTGATTGGTCTGTTCATATTTTCTGTTTCTTCCTGATTCAGTCTGGGAAGGTTATACCTTTCTAAGAATTTGTCCATTTCTTCCAGGTTGTCCATTTTATTGGCATAAAGTTGCTTGTAGTAGTCTCTTAGGATGCTTTGAATTTCTGCGGTGTCTGTTGTAACCTCTCCTTTTTCATTTCTGATTTTATTGATTTGAGTCCTCTCCCTCTTTTTCTTGATGAGTCTGGCTAATGGCTTATCAATTTTGTTTATCTTCTCAAAGAACCAACTTTTAGTTTTATTGATCTTTGCTATTGTTTTCTTTGTTTCTATTTCATTTATTTCTGCTCTGATCTTTATGATTTCTTTCCTTCTGCTAACTTTGGGTTTTGTTTGTTCTTCTTTCTCTAGTTTCTTTAGGTGTAAGGTTAGATTGTTTACTTGAGATTTTTCTTGTTTCTTTAGGTAGGCTTGTATAGCTATAAACTTCCCTCTTAGAACCACTTTTGCTGCATCCCATAGGTTTTGGGTCGTCGTGTTTTCATTGTCATTTGTCTCTAGGTATTTTTTGATTTCCTCTTTGATTTCTTCAGTGATCTCTTGGTTATTTAGTAACGTATTGTTTAGCCTCCATGTGTTTGTCCTTTTTACGTTTTTTTCCCTGTAATTCATTTCTAATCTCATAGCGTTGTGGTCAGAAAAGATGCTTGATATGATTTCAATTTTCTTAAATTTACTGAGGCTTGATTTGTGACCCAAGATGTGATCTATCCTGGAGAATGTTCCGTGCGCACTTGAGAAGAACGTGTAATCTGCTGTTTTTGGATGGAATGTCCTATATATATCAATTAAATCTATCTGGTCTATTGTGTCATTTAAAGCTTCTGTTTCCTTATTTATTTTCATTTTGGATGATCTGTCCATTGGTGTAAGTGAGGTGTTAAAGTCCCCCACTATTATTGTGTTACTGTCGATTTCCTCTTTTATAGCTGTTAGCAGTTGCCTTATGTATTGAGGTGCTCCTATGTTGGGTGCATATATATTTATAATTGTTATATCTTCCTCTTGGATTGATCCCTGGATCATTATGTAGTGTCCTTCCTTGTCTCTTGTAACATTCTTTATTTTAAAGTCTATTTTATCTGATATGAGTATAGCTACTCCAGCTTTCTTTTGATTTCCATTTGCATGGAATATCTTTTTCCATCCCCTCACTTTCAGTCTGTATGTGTCCCTAGGTCTAAAGTGGGTCTCTTGTAGACAGCATATATATGGGTCTTGTTTTTGTATCCATTCAGCCAGTCTATGTCTTTTGGTTGGGGCATTTAATCCATTCACATTTAAGGTAATTATCGATATGTATGTTCCTATGACCATTTTCTTAATTGTTTTGGGTTTGTTTTTGTAGGTCCTTTTCTTCTCTTGTGTTTCCCACTTAGAGAAGTTCCTTTAGCATTTGTTGTAGAGCTGGTTTGGTGGTGCTGAATTCTCTTAGCTTTTGCTTGTCTGCAAAGCTTTTGATTTCTCCATCAAATCTAAATGAGATCCTTGCCGGGTAGAGTAATCTTGGTTGTAGGTTCTTCCCTTTCATCACTTTAAGTATATCATGCCACTCCCTTCTGGCTTGCAGAGTTTCTGCTGAGAAATCAGCTGTTAACCTTATGGGAGTTCCCTTGTATGTTATTTGTCGTTTTTCCCTTGCTGCTTTCAATAATTTTTCTTTGTCTTTAATTTTTGCCACTTTGATTACTATGTGTCTCGGCGTGTTTCTCCTTGGGTTTATTCTGTATGGGACTCTCTGCGCTTCCTGGACTTGGGTGGCTATTTCCTTTCCCATGTTAGGGAAGTTTTCGACTATAATCTCTTCAAATATTTTCTCTGGTCCTTTCTCTCTCTCTTCTCCTTCTGGGACCCCTATAATGCGAATGTTGTTGCGTTTAATGTTGTCCCAGAGGTCTCTTAGGCTGTCTTCATTTCTTTTCATTCTTTTTTCTTTAGTCTGTTCTGCAGCAGTGAATTCCACCATTCTGTCTTCCAGGTCACTTATCCGTTCTTCTGCCTCAGTTATTCTGCTATTGATTCCTTCTAGTGTAGTTTTCATTTCAGTTATTGTATTGGTGATCTCTGTTTGTTTGTTCTTTAATTCTTCTAGGTCTTTGTTATCATTTCTTGCATCTTCTCAATCTTTGCCTCCATTCTTATTCCGAGGTCCTGGATCATCTTCACTATCATTATTCTGAATTCTTTTTCTGGAAGGTTGCCTATCTCCACTTCATTTAGTTGTTTTTCTGGGGTTTTTTCTTGTTCCTTCATCTGGTACATAGCCCTCTGCCTTTTCATCTTCTCTATCTTTCTGTAACTGTGGTTTTTGGTCCACAGGCTGCAGGATCGTAGTTTTTCTTGCTTCTGTTGTCTGCCCTCTGGTGGTTGAGGCTATCTAAGAGGCTTGATGGGAGGCTCTGGTGGTGGGTAGAGCTGACATTAATAGATTTTTGAATGTTAAACCAACTTTGCTTTACTGGTATAAATCCCCATTGGTTATGATGTGTAATTATTTTATGCATTTTTGGATTCAGTTTGCTAAAATTTTGCAATGAATTTTAAAATCTATTTTCATGGAAAATGTTGGTCTGTAGTTTTCTTGAAGTCTAGCTTTTATATCATGGAAATGCTGACCTCCATCTTTTTATTGGTATGTTTAGACCACTTACATTTAATGTGGTTATTGGTGTGTTGGATTCAGTTCTCCCATTTTGCTGTTTTCTGTTCATCCCATATGTTTTGATTTCATTTGTCCTCTTCTCCTGCCTTCTTTTGCATGAAATGTGAATTTTTATTTTATCCCTTTATTTTGGTCCCATTTTCTTAGTAGTTGCTCTACACAGTTTACCGTATTTATATTTACTACAATTTACTTCCAGGTTATACCATTTTAGATATAGATTAAGAACCTTATAGCAGTATATGATTACATCCTCTTTTCCTTCTTTATTCAATTGTTGTCCTACATTTTGCTTTTTTATATATTGTAAACGACATAATAAATATATCCTATCACTTCAACTTGGCGAGAAGCAAAAGTCTTTTTGCCGTTGTTTCATTTAGCATTCTTGCTTTGGTATTCTTGAGAACGGTTGCAGTTTTGGTTTTTGAATTCTTTGTCAGATTTCTGAATTATTGTCATGTTTGTTTAATAAGAAAAGTATTGGATAATTTTCTTATTTTCCTATGTTTAGGAATAGTTTATGTAGCAGTGGTGGAAGGAGTTTAGATTCTGTTTCTGCTCTAGTAATAGGGTCTTTTGTGTTCCTGTGTTTTCGGGGATCAGTTTTGCTAAATTGTATGTTTCTAGAAGGCATTCATTTTATCTAGATTTTAAAAATCATTTACATAAGTTTGTGCAGAGTAGTTTCTTATTTCTAAAATTTTCTCTGTTTTGATGGTTAATTCTTTCTTGCCCTTTCTGATTTTTGCATGTTTTTTTCTTTATGCCTTGCTTCCTGATTAGCTTATTGTTTGTACACTTTTTTTATGGAGTCATCTTTATTGGCTTTTATTCTGATTTTAAAAGTAAACATGTTTATTGAAAAAAGGTTTAGAAAATTTGGAAGAATCACAAATAATAGGATAAAAATCAGCTACTCTACCACCCAGATATAGCCTTTGTTAACAGTTCGGTAACATTTTGTATGTTGGTATGCATGTAATTAATTGCATATTAATTTAACACAGTTGAGATCAGTTTTCTGTGCACATACTTGTGTTAACTTCCTAGGGCAACCATAACAAAGTACCACAAACTGGGTGGCTTAAAATAACAGAAATTTATTCTCTCACCATTCCAGAGGCCAGAAATCCAAAATCAAGATGTAGGCATGGCCATGCACCTTCCAAACATAACTTTAATCTCTTCATCTTCACATGCCCTTCTTTCCTGTGTGTTTGTGTCCATATTTCCCTGTTCTTTTAAGGACTGTAGTCATTGAGTTAGGGCTCATCCTAATCCAGTTTTAGCTCATCTTAACTTAATTATATCTGCAAAGACTCTATTTCAAATTAGGTCACTGTCACAGGTTTTGGGTGAACATAAATTTTGGGGGTACACCATTCACCCAAGTACTGTATTCTGTTATTTTCCCTTCTGTTTATTTCAAGGCCTTCTTTGTACTTTTATTTTTATAAGTGAATTTTATGGTCTACTGCTGGGCACCATCAGTGCTAGAGTATATCAGCAATGTGATGTGCTAGCAGCCAATTATACTTCCAGTCTATCCATAAACACAAATTGCCATCATTACCTAACAAAGTGTCATCATAGGAAAGAGAGGCAGGGCTCATTAAATTTTCTTAGAGCTTATATCCCAGTTAATTTTAGAAGATGAGACTGTTCTTTCTCGTATTGTTCTTGAAAATAATTAAAATGTATTATATCTAAGTGAATAGAATGAACGTGGTGTTTTTTAAACCTGAATTAAGAATCATACAAAAGCAAATAGATTTCATCAAATTGTATCATCAAAAAACTTAAAAAAAAATTGGTGGCTTGAGTGGTTTTTTTGTTGTTGTTGTTGGTGGTGGTGGTGGTGGTTGTTCCTGGACCTTTTTCACGATACCCATCCTGGTCCTCACATATCCTATAACATTCTCTAGTTATCTTCCACATTTCTTTAACAAATGTTGATCTATCTCTGTTGCTATTTTTGTAACTCAAAAGTCAATGGCTTTTCCTTATGATGAATTAATAAGTATTTATTGTGTGGGTGTTTAACATGTTACATTTTAATTAGTCTAGATACAGGATTCTGTAGGGCAGTGTATGGGCAAGGACCCAACATTCTTTGAGGATAGTACGTGCAATGTACTGTGTGATATTACATGTTATTTTTGCTCATTTCTTAAAACTGACTGAAAGGTAAGTATTACACCATTTTCAATATTAGAAACATGAAGACAAAATCATATCACTAGTTATTGGTATAATTGGAACTGTAATTTAGGCCTTAATTTTCAAAATTTTGCTTATAGCACTACCGACTTAGGATTTTTCAACTTTAGGGTGGTGTGAAGGTGATACGCATTCAGTAGAAACCTTACTTCAAACTTTGCATTTTGATCTTTGCCCAGGCTAGTGGAGGGGGCGCAATGCTCTCTCTCAGTGCCGGGCAACAGAGGCGAGCAACCCCCAGCCAGCCACGCCATCACGAGGGTAAACAACTGGCACACTTACAACCATTCCCGACCCAGACAACCATTCTGTTTTTTACTTTCAGTACAGAATTCCGTAAATTACATGAGAGATTCAACACTTATAAAATAGGCTTTGTGTTAGATGATTTTGGGCAACTGTGGGCTAATGTAAGTGTTCTGAGCGTGTTTAGGGTCGGGTAGGCTAAGCTATGAGGTTTGGTAGGTTAGGTGTATTAAATGCATATTCTCAACTTAGGATCAATTTATCAGGACATAACCTCATCGTAAGCTGAGGAAGGTCTGTAGTTCTTTTTGTTAGTAAATGTACAAGCAGGGTCCAGCGTAGAGACAGGAGATATATATAAATGTCCTCTATAAAGTCTTCTATAAGGCAACCCATTTTTAAGAGTTGAAGTGGAATTTGCTTAATTAGTTTTTTCTTTAAATTATTTAAATTCTCAGTCATATACTATCTCTTCATCATCATTATAGGTTTAAAACAATTCTCTGTTTGTCAGAAGGTTGGAGAAAGTCATGGTCAAACTGCTTTTATTTTATGCTACTGATTTGTTTTATGTTATTAGATTAAGTAATATGGGGACTTCTAGGTGTTTTAAAAACCTGTCTTAAAAAAATTGGCTATTTATTGTTTTTTGAAGGGTAATGATTGATATAAAGTTGTCCTCTATCTCCAGCAAGCACACAAATGCACCATTTGTCTAATCAGCTTTGTGTGACCCAAGAAAGCACAGACTTACTACTGTTATACTGAGAGGTTTTATGCAACAAGGAACTTTATCATAGGATTTTTGTGAAAAAAATTGCTTGATCTTACAGAATGCTTTATGAAAGTAATGGTATACTGGATGAACGTGAGTATAACCTGAAGTGCCTGGCTCTCAAAGAAGCTTCCTATTCCTGAAGAAAAGGTCTTTTACTCTTTTCCAAGCCTAGTGCCCCCACTCCCCACCCCCTATCCCATCCCTCCATCCCCACCCCCAGCCCATCCCCGTTCCCACCCCATCTGCATTCCCATCCGCATCAAGACTTACCAAGTAGTCATTACATTATGGTTCATACTGTGGTGTCAGCTTTTCCCAAAGGTACTCCCCTCAAACTACTGAGTCATTTCTATGATGATGGCTTATTTCAGAGCTTTCACAATCTCTTGTTTGGTCTTGTGGGACCAGATGTTATACTGTCACAACCAAGAGTTAGATTATGGTCTTTGATAACATGTCTTAAACTTGGAAGTTAGCACTATTTCTTCACCTGAGGAATGTTTCTGAATTGAATCTTATAAACTGTTCTATGATAGTAATGTCATGTGTCTCAGATTTGTACCTCAGTCATTACTCACATACTGTGGAGCAATAAACTCAAATTATTAAAACATTATCGGGTTGTCAGTATTTTAAGTAGCAATCCAGTATCAACTAATTATCTTTTTTGTCTGAGTGTTTTGTATTTAAGAAAAGTGATAAGGTTCTTCTCATTAAAATTAAGCTAATGTTACTTTTCTACCTCCTATACTTGAAATCAGTTAGAGGAACTGTAGATCTATATTATAACCACTGAAAATAAAGAAGAGTGACTACATAATTTCCCATTCAGGGCTTCTACTTTATAAGGCTTCATTCAGAATCAGAGTAAGGTTTGTTAGAACAGATGCATTAAAATTACATAAACATTTAAGAATTCATAGTAAAATTCTTATCAGTATATTACGCTCTACCAGTACGGTGCCCCTGTTGCTATGAAGTCACAGTGAGATGCTGTGGTACGCTAGGGAGTAGGGAGAGAGGCTCTTTGTTCGTCCTCTTGTGACACATCTTGATGATTGCATATGTTTAGAATGTAGGTTTTATAGAATGTTTTAAAAATCTTTTCATCCTCTTATGTGTTATTAACTAATACAGGATTATGTGTTTCTCCAGTTTGTGGATGATGCAAGTGCTTGATTTATGCTTTATATTAAAAGAATCATTTGGTTGAACTAGAGTTAATAGTGTTTACAAGTGACTCACTTGATCTGGTTGTTGAGAACACTTTCTGACAGTGCCATTTTCAAATGGTGTTTTCTGTATTTTTGGCCTTCATGTAGCTAGCATATATTGTTGCAGAGCTTTGATTTATATGTTTGCTGTTTTATTTCTCCATGTTTTGCATGCTTAAATGTTTATCTAGAGTATATATTTTTTCACCTGTATTGATGGATAGTTTGTTAAAGATGACAGTCTGCTGGGCTATCCAAAAAAGTTTCAGGTAGGTTATAAGCAAACATCTCTTTTAATTTGCTAGGCAAAATAATTAGAGTATATTTTTTGAAAATCTGATAGGTGTGCTTTGTAGGTTTCTTCTGACTCCAAGTCTCTATGAGTATAAGGATTTCGAATTTTTTGAAGAAGTGGCAGGCTATTCATTGTTGTTGGCAAATGTATTTCTTGTGGATTCATTTAGGGCTCTATCTCCTGTATTCCTGATGGTCAAACTGATACCTGAACTTTGCTTCACCCCATTGGTGACAGAAAACACCAACTAACTACATACTATCCTATGGTGACCAGGTGATCTAAATATTCATCTTATGCTGTATTGGAAGCTTTGATCACTAAACAAATGAGATTTTTCTATACTTGAAAAAAAACGCAGTGTGAAGATTTATTTAATGTATACGATTTTTTTTTTATATATTCTGCTTTACAAATGGATTTTTATGATAGAAATAGGAAGATAGCAGTAAATCCCATGTCAAAAATGTTTACTTTTCGTTTTGGTTGAATATTTAAGAGGCTGTCTCATGGACCTTGTCTGCCCCTGTTGGTGATGCCATGAGCTGATACGGAGGCTGCTTAGCACCTGTAGGTGCCCCGGCTTCCTCTACCCAGAGAACGCTACGGGGCTGAAGTCTCGGGTGTAGCCTGCCATGGGGGCCAGTGGATTCCCTCCAAGAGTCCGTGCTTGCTTTCTTTTGGGCTCCTCAGAATTCCCGAAAGTAAGCAGAAGTTCTTAGGGATAAAAATGTGTAGAAAGCATTGTCACTGCTCACAGCTCCTCACAAGTAAGGGTTGTAGTAGTGCTGGCAGAAGAGGGTGTAGGCTTCTGACTCTATAATCACACCTCCTTTCGCTGCCTGCGGTGACGCCAGTACATTGTCTTGTTGGAGTCAAGTTTTCATGCCTGGAAGCCATTTTCTTTCGCGGTGGTGGTGCTGGAGGATGAGGACCAGGAGGAGGAGCCCTTCTGCTCTGCTTGTTGGTGAGAGTATAGATTGGCAGCCACTGTGTCACTATGGAAAACAGTATGGCGCTCTAGCTGTGTCTACTTAGTGCTCAAAACGTGAACTTTGTAGAGGGTGTGGTACTGGTCTAAGACAAGGTACATACAGAAATAGAGAGTGTTTAGAAACTTCGTCAGGTTTTTTTGTTTGTTTTGTTTTTGGCACTTTAGATTTAAGTAATATTACATTGTGTCGCACCCTGTGCTTTTATGATACCTCTCGTCAACTTTTAGAGTATGACTTGATTCTTCTTGGCAATACTTGTGACGTGAAAGCACATCCCTTAGTGACAGGCTGTATTTACTGTAAATACTTTAAAAACTGTTGCTGACAATACACGTCTAATTAATGAATTTTTAAATGATCCCAGTTTACAGTTACTAACCCAAGTTGATTATTTGTTATGACTTAATGAAAGTGTTGCCAAATTCCAAATATGGGTGGTTACATAGGCCCCCAAACCTCCTGCGGTCTATTCTTATGGTATTTCTTTATGGATTTGTATCTCCTCTCCATTCTGTTTTTTTAGATAAATTTTGGGAGATTACTACCTTACATTACATTATATTTGGGGCAAAGTTAACTGCTTTCTTTTTATTCACACAGAGGACCTGAATTTGGTCCTGGAAGAAGTGTTCTTGCAACATGTAATTATTTAATGTCCTCTTCAAACAGGATCCACGTTTAAGTAGGTGTAGCAACTTTCCGTCTATCTGCAGCCTTTCTCTTTTGAGTTAGAAATGGAGTTCTGTGTAAGAATTGCTCTCAGTGGAAGCCAGTCCCCTGTCCTGGTGACCTCAGCCTGGTTGTCCTGAGGAGAGCGTGGCCGTCCTGAGTTCATGTAAGTGCAGGGGAACCTGCTGAATGGAGAGTCAGTGTGACAAAAGGCTGTGACTTTTTTTCTGCCTAAATATAGTACTTTCTCACTGTAAGATATTTCATCCTCTGATTTACAGTGTTTCTTTTTGTCTTTCTTTCTTGCTTCCTTTGTGAAACTTGCTATTTTCATGTGTTTTGATTTGGGGGGAAGTTATAAATGGAATTGTGTATTTCGGAGAAGGTCAGATTTAGCAGGCATCACTCATCACATGCCTATCTCCCTTTTTTATTTTTAAACGGCACACGATGTCTGACTCGCACGTGGTGTTTCTTGCTTGGCCGGCTGGTGCCAGACTCTGTGTCTTTTGTTTTTAAGAGATAAACGTCTGGTGGTTTTTGTTTTTCTGTGAGACACATGTGAGTCATACTTATCACAAACTATGTCCTTCTTCCAAACCTCTAATTATTTTGGACAACTTATCTTAGTGTCTAGAAGCTAATAGGTTAAAAATTTCAACGTGTGTGTCTGTTTATAAAGGTTTGCTGAATCATCTATACTTTTCATTCCCTCATAGGTTGATACAGTTATATCTTGGTTGAGTATCTACCAATGCTGTTGGCACTGACTTTGTTTTTATACTTCTGTATTGATTGCAAAGTCAGGAAAAGACTTTTTAAAAGAAAGTATTGCTCAACCTCTGTGACTTACATCCTTCTCAGTCACGGGCAGTACCAAAAATCTAGATTTCATTTGTGTGTTTAATCCTGTGAATTACCCTCTCTAGCTCAGTGGCTGGTAGTTTCAAAAAGCAAACAATACTAATGATCAAAAAAACATCTGAAATATTTCATATAACATTATTGAAAAACTTGTTCAGCATTATCAAACTCATCTTTGTTTCCCCAGTATATTATGACAGGTAGTATGTGTAATGGTTAAGAGAGTGGATTTGGAAGCCGGCCTGTCTGGGCTTATATACTAGCTCCACCACTTAACTGGTTCTGTGATGTTTGTGATATTTGTCAAATCACTTTGTCTCTATGTGCCTCAGAAAAAATAGAGACTAATAATAGTACCTACCTCATAAGGTTGTTTTCAGGATTAAGTTAATATATATAAAGTGCTTACAACAGTGCCTGGCCCTGCCAGATAGGTGCATATAAGTCTTAGCTATCATTAGTCATCTTTGTGATTGTCTAGTTTTACAAATGGTTTGTTAATAACAATAAGAATTTATTTATTATATATTAAAAGTATGTACTAGGATTTATGTTTTTTAAAGTTAAGAATTTCCAGTAGAAACCATTTTTATCTGTAACTCTTAAGAAATAAATTATAGCTAAACACTTCATTATCAAGGACTATTGCAAAGTAGTGTTTTAAACATTAAAAGAAAAAGTCCATGGAGTTGTATGCAAGACCAAGTAATGTGATTTTGCCTTTTTTAGCATTCTGTGTTCTTTTAACATTTGCTTCAGTTCCTAGTTCAAGACATAAAAACATCTGATTTTGAACAAAGTAGGCACTAAATCTTGTATGTCTTATTATCTAAAACTTCAGTTTTCATTGAGTTACTACTTAAGTTTTCTTGACTGTTGATACACTTCCATATTATTGTTTTAAATAGTCTTTTTTTATTGGGAACATTTCCTTGAACATTCACTAGAGTATCAAAAGAAGTTTTTGTTTGTGGTTGGAAAAAATGTCTTTAACCTGCCAACAGAACTTAAAATTGCATAAGAAAATGGGTGTTGATGCTGAGAAATGGTGTGTAGGCAGCAGATCTCTTGTTCTGTCTGAAAACAGTGATGAAACACAAACAACAAATGTGGAATTGCTGCTGCTCTATTTTTGTGTGGGAAAGACAACTTCAGAGTAGGAGAAAACTTTCTGCTGTTTTAATACATCTTTATTATATTTAGGCGTGGGATTTTCTTGGCAATCATTATAGGGATCACGGAAAGCTAATTTCTATAAAAAGTACTATGGTGCCTGTTTCATTATATTTGTGTTGAAATTTAGCAGGAGTTTATAACTTGGGATTCATTGTTGATCTTTAGGTAATCTGTGAACTCTTGAAATTGTCTGTAGAATTTTACTTTGTTTTTGAAGCTTTCATGGTGCATTGTTATCATTAATCAATTTTTTACTCTTTTTTTAAATTGTAGTAAGGTGTATATAACATAAAATTAACCATTTTAGCCATTTTTAAGTGTACAGTTCAGTGGCATTAAGCACATTCATATTTTTGTGTAATCATCACCATTGTCCATCTCTAGAACTTTTTGATCATCCCAACCTGAAACTCTGTACCCATTAAACAATGACTCTCCATCCCCTCACCTGCCCCAAGCCCCTGGCAACCACCATTCAACTTTCTGTGTTTATGAACTTGACTACTCTAGGTACCTCAAATAAGTGGAATCATACAACATTTGTCCTTCTGGTTCATCCATGTTGTAGCATGTGTCAGAGTTTTATTTTTTAAGGCTGAATAACATTCTGTTGTATGTTTATGTATTCACCCGTTGATGGACATTTGGGTTGTTCTACCTTTTTTTTTTTTTTTTTTTTAAATTTATTTATTTTATTTTTAGCTGTGTTGGGTCTTCGTTTCTGTGCGAGGGCTCTCTCTAGTTGCAGCGAGCAGGGGCCACTCTTCATCGCGGTGCGCGGGCCTCTCAGTATCGTGGCCTCTCTTGTTGCGGAGCACAGGCTCCAGACGCACAGGCTCAGCAATTGTGGCTCACAGGCCCAGTTGCTCTGCGGCATGTGGGATCTTCCCAGACCAGGGCTCGAACCCGTGTCCCCTGCATTGGCAGGCAGATTCTCAACCACTGCGCCACCAGGGAAGCCCTGTTCTACCTTTTGACTGTTGTGAATAATACTACTATAAACATTGGTGTACAAATATCTGTTTAAGTTTCTGCTTTCAGTTCTTTTGTATATATACCCAGAAGTGGAATTGCTGGATCATATAGTAATTCTGTGTTTAATTCTTTCAGGAACCAGCATACTGTTTTCCACAGTGGCTATACCATTTTATTACCACCGTCTACAGAATTTTGTATTGTGTACATTTTTCTTGAGATTTAATTATGAGATTTCATCAAAGCCTCAAAGTGAGCCATTGTCCTAGTATTTAGTCCTTATCAGGTTTAATTCCTACATACCTAATACAATGAATATTGCATTACAAATATTAGTTTTATTAGGCCACCTACTTGTTTCCTCATTCCACCAAAACTTCCTTGGGAAGATGAAATGCATGGCATTACCTTTCAACTTTAGTCATATAAGTTAACATCAAAATAGGTAACCATAGGGCTAGGTAGACTCTTGTGTTCAAGTAGTCCTGAAGAACAGAATTATTTTTCAAGCTCACCAAAAGACTGAGATGACAAAACACAAAAAGTAACATCAAGTATTTTATCTCAGGTCCTTCTATACTGAGAGTATGGAAGTGGACTGACATTAATGATTTTGATTTCTCAGATTCATGGAAGAGACTGTGGGTCAACAAATACTACTGTGTACCTTTAAGTATATGGATAAACTGTTTTTAATGTGAATTTGATAATGAATTTATGTAAATATTTTAACAGTAGTTTTGTTATTCTTTACTTTAAAATGGATTATTATCAACCAATGACATTATCATAGCTGAACATTTTTTCACATAACTTTAGAATGAGGGCTAACAAAAATAAATTAATTGATTGATTGTAGAGGTATGACTCCCTTTTCACTTTCTCCAAACAAATAAACGAAACCCAATGACAAAGAAAAGTCCAACAATATCTTTTGTCTTATATCCCTGTAGCACTTGACAATGATTATATGAAGTCGAGCATGATAATTTGAGATACTATTCAGTATTCTTCTGTTCATTATATTTTATTTCCTAAGGCAGAGAAATTGTGCCATAGAAGATTTTTTTTTTAATAAATGAATTTTAGAATCATATATTTTGGGACCAAATTTAAAAATCCAAAACAAACTAGAGAAAATTGCATATGACATCTAATATAATAAGGCTGCGGTACAAGAAGTTGTCTCCCCCGCGTCAGTGGTGAGGCTACCTCAATCCACCTTTCCTCTTCTCCCGTCAGGATTTCTGTTGTTGATGGGACTGGGGCCCATCTTAGTATTGTCTTTGGGCAGGAGAAAAGGTTGACAACAGGCAGTACAGTTAAACTGCATTTTAGGAAATATGCTTTTTTTTTCTTCTTCTTCAAATTAATTAGCTGAATCACTGGGTCTTCGTTTCTTATTTGTAAAATGAGAGGATTGATCTAGAAGGGTGTAGTTTCTGACGTTCTTTCTAACTCTGATTTTCTTCTTTGTGTGTGTGGGGTGGCGAGGGAGTATGATCCGGGAGTCTTAGAAACACTCCAAATTCTGAAACCTTGCAAATTCCCCAAATAATCTTTGTAGAGTTTTGATAATATGTCTATGCTGTAATTCTTTCCTAGTTTGAAGGCAGGGACTATCCATCTTGTAAACCTCATATCTCCCAATATAAGGCATTTCTCAAAGTTGGCACCTAGAAAAATTGCAAATGCAAAGAAAACTGTTCATGTTAAGGAAGGTATAAAATTATTGTGGCAGACACCATTTAATTGGTTCTTTGAAGCTCTTAATGGATTTTGGTGCATATATTGGTTATTTGCATCCATATATTTCAACTGCAGATCATAAATAACTTAATGATAATGAAATATAATGACTTGCATAATGCAAAGTTAAGAGATACACCTTAATCCAGTGGTTTTGTTTGCATTTTTCTGTGTTATTTTTGGCAACCTTCCTCTGGCTTTCAGACCCTCAAACGGTCTTGAGTGCAAACCTGTATTTCATTATCTCTAAAAGAAAGGAGCTGTTTTTAAGAACAAAATCTTTTCCCCAAAGTCTCAGTGCATTTTATTGATATGAATTTTATCCTTGTACATTTCTGAACTAATTCCAGTTTCCATAAGAATGCCATGTGCTGATTGCCTTAGTTCTGAGTTCCTGAACTTATTTATTGGAAAAGGAAAAGGGATTTCTCTGTAATCATGCCCTACTGTAAAATTGGTGCTAGAGCTGGTTTCTCTTGGGTTTTATGGATGACATGAGGGAGGAATCGATTCCTGAACAAAACCAATGTTCTTTGAGGAAGGGGAGTGGGCATAAGTCCAGGGCGGAAATCTAACAAGATGCCCTATAATTCACCCTTTTCACTCCCAGACTTCCTCTTATACATGTTCTTAACTAAAATTTGCCCTTCAACGAAACACCCTCACCACCTCCCAAAACAAGGACATTTCAAAGTCTTATCCAGTTCCAAGACCAGGTCCTCTTTCTCGGGTCTGATGGAACCCCTCATGGTCTTGCAAACTAAGGCTGAAGAATAACTTCCGTATGTCTGTTCATAATGCTGGAGCAAGAGCAGGATGACAGCGATAAAAGTTCCCATTTTTAAAGGAAGATAGTGGAAAACTACACACATTGGCCACTCTTTCATAGTCCAGGAACGGCGAGTACTCCCTATACCGGCAGGAAGTTAGTTTCTTAGTCAGTGTATTTGACAGCAAGTGACTTTTACCTCTGAGCGTATCTCCTTTTTCCTTGTCTTCCATAGCACATCTGGGATGGCCTCTGGGAAGGACTGTCCATTTGGGAACTGCAGCTTCTAGAAGCTGTCCTACAGTGGACATGACGTTGAAGGGAAGGTTGCTTCAGAGCAGTGGTTTTCTGTGTGGTCTCAGGACCGGCAGCACTGGTGTGACCTGGACGGCAGGTTCTTGGCTGTCACCCCAGACCTGCTGAATCAGAACAGGGGCTCCCGCAACCTGTCCGTTCACAGCACCTCCTGGAGCATTGGGTCTACCGAGTTTTAGAACCGTTGACATAGACATTCAGCAGGTTTTGTGGTTTCTTTGGCAGATTAGCTCCCTTAAAATCTAAGTAGACTACTGGTCTGTTTATGGTCAGGTGCATTTGCAGTAACCAGAGTCATCCTTTCTGAGCCTCTTAGGGCATGAAGCCTCCACCCAGGCCCTGGGACCTTAATTTAAAGGCCACTGCCCCATCTTGGCCTCTGCTTGCTCCTTGCCCTTAGGCTGCATTTCAAATACGTTTTCACAATGAAGTGTATTGTCTTCTTTGTTAGGCAAGGGCAGGCCTAGTGGCTGGAGGTGCTGGACGGACAGCTCTGGGGGTGGGGTTAGGTGTCTTCTAGGCTCCAGTCTCATCCCCAGTGGAATCTAACTTCCCAGCCTCTCTTTTCACAAACCTTAGCTTGGCTTTCACAACTTGGCTTTTTGTTTGTTTGCTTGGTTTTTGTTTTAACCCTGCTGGAGTCCATGTAACCAGACTTTTAGCTTATTTGGGTTATAGAGGCAGAGAGGGCCTCTTATAGCAAAGATCTTTTTTCTCCCCTCTCTGCTTTTACCCTAAGCTTATCTTTATCTAGGCTACAAGTAAGCAACACATGTCATCGTTCTTAATTTCTGTACCGTTTTAAGTTTCTTTTACCTGAAGCAGCCAAGTAATAAATGCCTGGAGTAATCATGAAGGCCTTATTAGCTCATTGGTTAAGAGTGCTGATGTTCAACTCTCCCTTTTGGGGTTAGAAACATGTGCCACTAACAGGGACAGGAGGCAAACGAGAAAAAGCAAGTCCTTTCTCTCTTGTTCAGCCTTCCTGTCTCCCTCTTTTGCCCCCGGCTCTCATGGCCTCACTGGGACGAGTTTGGCAAAGCGTGGAATCTATAGACTAGTGCTCAGCAATAAAAAGCAGTGAGCTCTTGATACACTCCGCAATATGGATGAAAAAAGCCAGACAAAAAGGAGTACATACTCTATGTTTCATTTATATAAATCTCTACAAAACTAATTTATCGTGAATACCAGTTTATAGTGAAAGAAAGAACAGGTACTAGGTACTGGGTGGGGAGGTGACAAAGGGACTGGAGGGAAAGATGATAGAGAGACACAAGAAACCTTTGGGGTTGATGTATTTATATGTTAACACTCAGCAAATTGCACATTTTAAATATGTGCAGTATATTGTATGTCAGTTTTACCTCAATAAAGCTATTAAGATTATTAATATACTTACTCATTAAAATAATACCTATTCAGCAATTAAACAGGGCCTCCTCCTACCCACTAAAAAAAAAAAAAACAAAACATCCAACCCCTTGAGTATTCTTAAAAGTAAAGAGGTGGGTGCAAACATTACTTCTGGCTTTTAATTAGTCTGTGTCCTGTAAACCGTTTTCAACCTCAGTTTTCTTCTCTGAAAAACAGAGCCTTTACTACCTGCAAGGAGGCTGGGAGAGGGAACGCTTTGTGAGCTTCGAGTTCACACTCTTCTCTCCTTCCTTCCTTCTTCTGAGTGTTGAAAAGATACCCCGTGGGATCCTGCTCTGGCCTCCTTTTCCTTTGTATAATGGAAAGGTAAGGTGAGGTTAGATTGCCCTTGAACAGGCCACACGTGCATTATTTGGTTGTGAATTTGTTGAGTAGCTGTGTCATTAGTTTGGAGATGCCCTCAAGAAATGGCAGTGGGAAAAGAAGAGCCTTGAAGTAAATCAAAAGGATGATCGTGTTTCAAAGGCTGTTTGATTTGCTGAATTTCAGTCATTAGCTTACAACACATGTAATAAATGTGCATATTATAAAAATATCTTCTCTTAGAAATAAAAAGGCAGCAGCACCACCAAGGCAATCATATCTAGAAACTCAGCTTAAACTGCAGCTATTCTGTGGCAAGTTAAATGGCTTTACAGTAGAAAAGAAATAGATGCTCTTGTTCCTGTAGTACGTGTTCCATTGGGGGATGCATCTGATGAGCTGTGACTTTGAAGGGTCTACAGCTGTTGTAGGTTAACATTTTTGTAGCTAACGAACTACTTTTCTTGAAATAAGGACAAAAAAAAATGTTTATTTTCTCGGCAGTTAAAAGATCCAAAAATGTAAATAGTTTCTTTTTTTTTTTTTAGTCTAATTAACATAAAAGGAACATATTTTAATGATATTTTATTTTTTTATTTTTATTTTTCTATAAATTTTATTATTATTTTTTTAACATCATTATTAGAGTATAATTGCTTTACAATGGTGTGTTAGTTTCTGCTTTATAACAAAGTGAATCAGTTATACATATACATATGTCCCCATATCTCTTCCCTCTTGAATCTCCCTCCCTCCCACCCTCCCCATCCCACCCCTCTAGGTGGTCAAAAAGCACCGAGCTGATCTCCCTGTGCTATGCGGCTGTTTCCCACTAGCTATCTATTTTACCTTTCATAGTGTATATATGTCCATGCCACTGTCTCACTTTGTCCCAGCTTACCCTTCCCCCTCCCCGTATCCTCAAGTCCATTCTCTAGTAGGTCTGCATCTTTATTTTATTCCTGTCTTGCCCCTAGGTTCTTCTGACCATTTTTTTTTTTTTTTTAGATTCCATATATATGTGTTAGCATATGGTATTTGTTTTTCTCTTTCTGACTTACTTCGCTCTGTATGACAGACTCTAGGTCCATCCACCTCACTACAAATAACTCAATTTCGTTCCTTTTTATGGCTGAGTAATATTCCACTGTATATATGAGCCACATCTTCTTTATCCATTCATCTGCTGATGGACACTTAGGTTGCTTCCATGTCCTGGCTATTGTAAATAGAGCTGCAATGAACATTTTGGTACATGCCTCTTTTTGAATTATGGTTTTCTCAGGGTATATGCCCAGTAGTGGGATTGCTGGGTTGTACGGTAGTTCTATTTTTAGTTTTTTAAGGAACCTCCATACTGTTCTCCATAGTGGCTGTATCAATTTACATTCCCACCAACAGTGCAAGAGGGTTCCCTTTTCTCCACACTCTCTCCAGCATTTATTGTTTGTAGATTTTTTGATGATGGCCATTCTGACCGGTGTGAGATGATATCTCATTGTAGTTTTGATTTGCATTTCTCTAGTGATTAATGATGTTGAGCATTCTTTCATGTGTGTGTTGGCAATCTGTATATCTTCTTTGGAGAAGTGTCTGTTTAGGTCTTCTGCCCATTTTTGGATTGGGTTGTTTGCTTTTTTGATATTGAGCTGCATGAGCTGCTTGTATGCTTTGGAGATTAATCCTTTGTCAGTTGCTTCATTTGCAAATATTTTCTCCCATTTGAGGGTTGACTTTTCGTCTTGTTTATGGTTTCCTTTGCTGTGCAAAGGCTTTTAAGTTGCATTAGGTCCCATTTGTTTATTTTTGTTTTTATTTCCATTTCTCTAGGAGGTGGGTCAAAAAGAATCTTGCTGTGATTTATATCATAGAGTGTTCTGCCTATGTTTTTCTCTAAGAGTTTGATGGTGTCTGGCCTTACATTTAGGTCTTTAATCCATTTTGAGTTTATTTTTGTATATGGTGTTAGGGAGTGTTCTAATTTCATTCTTTTACATGTAGCTGTCCAGTTTTCCCAGCACCACTTATTGAAGAGGCTGTCTCTTCTCCACTGTATATTCTTGCCTCCTTTATCAAAGATAAGGTGACCATATGTGCTTGGGCTTATCTCTGGGCTTTCTATCCTGTTTCATTGATCTATATCTCTGTTTTTGTGCCAGTACCATACTGTCTTGATTACTGTAGCTTTGTAGTATAGTCTGAAGTCAGGGAGCCTGATTCCTCCAGCTCCATTTTTCTTTCTCAAGATTGCTTTGGCTATTCGGGATCTTTTGTGTTTCCATACCAATTGTGAAATTTTTTGTTCTAGCTCTGTGAAACATGCCATTGGTAGTTTGATAGGGATTGCGTTGAATCTGTAGATTGCTTTGGGTAGTACAGTCATTTTCACAATGTTGACTCTTCCAGTCCAAGAACATGGTATATCTCTCCATCTGTTTGTATCATCTTTAATTTCTTTCATCAGTGTCTTATAATTTTCTGCATACAGGTCTTTTGTCTCCTTAGGTAGGTTTATTCCTAGATATTTTATTCTTTATGTTGCAATGGTAAATGGGAGTGTTTCCTTAATTTCACGTTCAGATTTTTCATCATTAGTGTATAGGAATGCAAGAGATTTCTGTGCATTAATTTTGTATCCTGCTACTTTACCAAATTCATTGATTAGCTCTAGTAGTTTTCTGGTAGCATCTTTAGGATTCTCTATGTATAGTATCATGTCATCTGCAAACAGTGACAGCTTTACTTCTTCTTTTCCGATTTGGATTCCTTTTATTCCTTTTTCTTCTCTGATTGCTGTGGCTAAAACTTCCAAAAAAATGTTGAATAATAGTGGTGAGAGTGGGCAACCTTGTCTTGTTCCTGATCTTAGTGGAAATGGTTTCAGTTTTTCACCATTGAGGATGATGTTGGCTGTGGGTTTGTCATATATGGCCTTTATTATGTTGAGGAAAGTTCCCTCTATGCCTACTTTCTGGAGGGTTTTTATCATAAATGGGTGTTTAATTTCGTCAAAAGCTTTCTCTGCATCTATTGAGATGATCATATGGTTTTTATTCTTCAATTTGTTAATATGGTGCATCACGTTGATTGATTTGCGTATATTGAAGAATCCTTGCATTCCTGAGATAAACCCCACTTGATCATAGTGTATGCTCCTTTTAATGTGCTGTTGGATTCTGTTTGCTAGTATTTTGTTGAATATTTTTGCATCTATGTTCATCAGTGATATTGGCCTGTAGTTTTCTTTCTTTGTGACATCTTTGTCTGGTTTTGGTATCAGAGTGATGGTGGCCTCATAGAATGAGTTTGGGAGTGTTCCTCCCTCTGCTATATTTTGGAAGAGTTTGAGAAGGATAGATGTTAGCTCTTCTCTAAATGTTTGATAGAATTCGCCTGTGAAGCCATCTGGCCCTTGGCTTTTGTTTGTTGGAAGATTTTTAATCACAGTCTCAATTTCAGTGCTTGTGATTGGTCTGTTCATATTTTCTATTTCGTCCTGGTTCAGTCTCGGAAGGTTGTGCATTTCTAAGAATTTGTCCATTTCTTCCAGGTTGTCCATTTTATCGGCATAGAGTTGCTTGTAGTCGTCTCTCATGATCCTTTGTATTTCTGCAGTGTCAGTTGTTACTTCTCCTTTTTCATTTCTAATTCTATCGATTTGAGTCTTCTCCCCTTTATTCTTGATAAGTCTGGCTAATGGTTTATCAATTTTGTTTATCTTCTCAAAGAACCAGCTTTTAGTTTTACTGATCTTTGCTATCGTTTCTTTCATTTCTTTTTCATTTATTTCTGATCTGGTCTGCATGATTTTTTTCCTTCTGCTAACTTTGGGGGTTTTTTGTTCTTCTTTCTCTAATTGCTGTAGGTGTAAGGTTAGGTTGTGTATTTGAGATGTTTCTTGTTTCTTAAGGTAGGCTTGTATAGTTATAAACTTCCCTCTTAGGGACCCTCTTTGGGTCGTTGTGTTTCATTGCCATTTGTTTCTAGGTATTTTTTGATTTCCTCTTTGATTTCTTCAGTGATCTCTTGGTTATTAAGTAGTGTGTTGTTTAGCCTCCATGTGTTTGTATTTCTTACACATTTTTTCCTGTAATTGATATCTAGTCTCATAGCGTTGTGGTTGGAAAACATACTTGATACGATTTCAATTTTCTTCAATTTACCAAGGCTTGATTTGTGACCCAAGATATGATCTATCCTGGAGAATGTTCCATGAGCACTTGAGAAGAAAGTGTATTGTATTGTTTTTGGATGGAATGTCCTATAAATATCAATTAAGTCCATCTTGTTTAATGTATCATTTAAAGCTTGTGTTTCCTTATTTATTTTCATTTTGGACGATCTGTCCATTGGTGAAAGTGGGGTGTTAAAGTCCCCTACTATGATTGTGTTACTGTCGATTTCCCCTTTTATGGCTGTTAGTATTTGCCTTATGTATTGAGGTACTCCTATGTTGGGTGCATAAATATTTACAATTGTTATATCTTCTTGGATAGATCCCATGATCATTATGTAGTGTCCTTCTTTGTCTTAAAGTCTATTTTGTCTGATATGAGAATTGCTACTCCTGCTTTCTTTTGATTTCCATTTGCATGAAATATCTTTTTCCACCCCCTCACTTTCAGTCTGTATGTGTCCCTAGGTCTGAAGTGGGTGTCTTGTAGACAGCATATATACGGGTCTTGTTTTTGTATCCTTTCAGCCAGTCTCTGTCTTTTGGTTGGAGCATTTAATACATTTACATTTAAGGTAATTATTGATATGTATGTTCCTGTTACCATTTTCTTAATTGTTTTGGATTTATTATTGTAGGTCTTTTCCTTCTCTTGTGTTTCCTGCCTAGAGAAGTTCCTTTAGCATTTGTTGTAAAGCTGATTTGGTGGTGCTGAATTCTCTCAGCTTTTGCTTGTCTGTAAAGCTTTTGATTTCTCTGTCAAATCTGAATGAGATCCTTGCTGGCTAGAGTAATCTTGGTTGTAGGTTTTTCTCTTTCATCACTTTAAATATGTCCTGCCACTCCCTTCTGGCTTGCAGAGTTTCTGCTGAAAGATCAGCTGTTAACCTTATGGGGATTGCCTTATGTGTTACTTGTTGTTTTTCCCTTGCTGCTTTTAATATTTGTTCTTTGTATTTAATTTTTGATAGTTTGATTAATATGTGTCTTGGCGTGTTTCTCCTTGGATTTATCCTGTATGGGACTCTCTGTGCTTCCTGGACTTGATTAACTATTTCCTTTCCCATATTAGGGAAGTTTTCAACTATAATCTCTTCAAATATTTTCTCAGTCCCTTTCTTTTTCTCTTCTTCTTCTGGGACCCTTATAATTCGAATGTTGGTGCGTTTAATGTTGTCCCAGAGGTCTCTGAGACTATCCTCAATTCTTTTTTCTTTATTCTGCTCTGCAGTAGTTATTTCCACTATTTTATCTTCCAGGTCACTTATCTGTTCTTCTGCCTTAGTTATTCTGGTATTGATCCCTTCTAGAGAATTTTTAATTTCATTTATTGTGTTGTTCATCTCTCTTTGTTTGCTCTTTAGTTCTTCTAGGTCCTTGTTAAACGTTTCTTGTATTTTTTCCATTCTATTTCCAAGATTTTGGATCTTTACTATCATTCTGAATTCTTTTTCAGGTAGACTGCCTATTTCCTCTTCATTTGTTAGGTTTGGTGGGTTTTTGCCTTGTTCCTTCATCTGCTATGTGTTTCTCTGTCTTCTCATTTTGCTTAACTTACTGTGTTTGGGGTCTCCTTTTCACAGTCTTCAGGTTCATAGTTCCCGTTGTTTTTGGTGTCTGCCCCCAGTGGCTAAGGTTGGTTCAGTGGGTTGTGTAGGCTTCCTGGTAGAGGGGCCTAGTGCCTGTGTTCTGGTGGATGAGACTGGATCTTGTCTTACTGGTGGGCAGGTCCACGTCTCGTGGTGTGTTTTGGGATGTCTGTGGCCTTATTATGATTTTAGGCAGCCTCTGTGCTAATGGATGGTGTTGTGTTCCTGTCTTGCTAGTTGTTTGGCATAGGGTGTCCTGCACTGTAGCTTGCTGGTCGTTGAGTGGAGCTGGGTCTTGGCATTGAGATGGAGATTTCTGGGAGATTTTCACCGTTTGATATTACGTGGAGCTGGGAGGTCTCTTGTGGACCAGTGGCCTGAACTTGGCTTTCCCACCTCAGTGGCACAGCCCTGATGCCTGGGTGGAGCACCAAGAGCCTGTCCTCCACACGGCTCAGAATAAAAGGGAGAAAAAAAAGAAAGAAAGAAGAAGATAAAATAAAATAAAGTCACTAAAAGAAAAAAAATTATTAAGAAAAAAAATTATTTTGCGTAAAAAAAAAAACAAATTAAAAAAACGGACAGACAGAACCCTAGGACAAATGGTAAAAGCAAAGCTATACAGACAAAATCACACACAGAAGCATACACATACACGCTCGCAAAAAGAGAAAAAGGGAAAATATATATATATATATATTGTTGCTCCCAATGTCCACCTCCTCAATTTGGGATTATTCATTGTCTATTCAGGTATTCCACAGATGCAGGGTACATCAAGTTGATTGTGGAGATTTAATCCGCTGCTCCTGAGGCTGCTGGGGGAAATTTCCTTTCTCTTCTTTGTTCGCACAGCTCCTGGGGTTCAGCTTTGGATTCGGCCCCGCCTCTGTGTGTAGGTCGCCTGAGGGCGTCTGTTCTTCGCGCAGACAGGACAGGGTTAAAGGAGCAGCTGATTCGGGGGCTGTGGCTCACTCAGGCCGGGGGGAGGGAGCGGTACAGAGGAGACGGGGCGAGCCTGCGGCGGCAGAGGCCGGCGTGACGTTGCACCAGCCTGAGGCGCCGCGTGTTCTCCCGGGGAAGTTGTCCCTGGATCACGGGACCCTGGCAGTGGCGGGCTGCACAGGCTCCCGGGAGGGGAGGTGTGGAGAGTGACCTGGGCTCGCACACAGGCTTCTTGGTGGCGGCAGCAGCAGCCTTAGCGTCTCATGCCCATCTCTGGGGTCCGTGCTGATAGCCGCGGCTCGCGCCCGTCTCTGGAGCTCGTTTAAGTGGCGCTCTGAATCCCCTCTCCTCACGCACCAGGAAACAAAGAGGCAAGAAAAAGTCTCTTGCCTCTTCGGCAGCTGCAGACTTTTTCCCCGGACTCCCTCCAGGCCAGCTGTGGTGCGCTAACCCCTTCAGGCTGTGTTCACGCCGCCAACCCCAGTCCTCTCCCTGCGATCCGACCGAAGCCCGAGCCTCAGCTCCCAACCTCGCCCGCCCTGGCGGGTGAGCAGACAAGCCTCTCGGGCTGGTGAGTGCTGCTCGGCGCCGATCCTCCGTGCGGGAATCTCTCCGCTCTGCCCTCCGCACCCCTGTGGCTGCGCTCTCCTCCGTGGCCCCGAGTTTCCCCCCTCCGCCACCTGCAGTCTCCGCCCGCGAAGGGGCTTACTCAGTAGTTTCTTTGAGAATTTACCATGTGTTATATATGTTTTAGTTGCCTTTAATATTTTTCTTTTATCATGGTGGAATTTAGATGCCTTGGTATATGATATTTGGTAATGGATATCAGAACATCAGTAAAATCGTGTATATTAGTCTAGCAAATTTTGACTTTGTATATCAAAGTTGGATGATCTAGGGCTTCTTGGTTTCAAATCCTAGCCTCACACCTAATTAGTAGCCTTTACTAAGTTACTTAGCCTCATTCTGCCTCAGTTTCTTCATGTGTAAAAGAAGGTCGATAAAAACATGAACCTCACAAGATTGCTCTAAGGATTAAAAGTGATTTAATACATCTAGAGTGCTTAGTGCCTTGCAGACAGTAAGCCTTGTGCAACTGTTAGCCTACTATTATTATTATGTCAGCAATAGTGTTGTGTTTTTAAGAATCTGTACTTGATGCTAACACATATATATGGAATCTAAAAAAAAGATGGTTCTGATGAACCTAGGGGAGGGACAGGAGTAAAGATGCAGACGTAGAGAATGGACTTCAGGACACGGGGAGGGGGAAGGGTAAGCTGGGATGAAGTGAGAGAGTGGCATGGACATATATACACTACCAAATGTAAAATAGATAGCTAGTGGGAAGCAGCTGCATAGCACAGGGAGATCTGCTCAGTGCTTTGTGACTATCTAGAGGGGTGGGATAGGGATGGTGGGAGGGAGATGCAAGAGGGAGGGGATATGGGGATTATTTATACATATAGCAGATTCACTTTAATATACAGCAGAAGCTAACACAACATTGTAAAGCTATTATACCCCAATAAAGATATTAAAAAAAAAATCTGTACTTGAAAGATTATTTCTTTGCACACTGTATACAAATTGAACAATTTAAAATAAGATGTTTATTAGTTTGGAAATCGAGTTATTGGGGAACATTGTGAGGCTTTTTAACACATATTAGCAGATTTGTCTTCAGAAAAGTTATACTAATTTGTACTCTCATCAGCAACCTCTAGAGCCCCTGGAAATGGAATTACTAAGCCAAATTAGAATGATTTTATCTTGATAAATTTTAAAATGAACCAGTTTTCCCTATTTAATGTAGAAAAAAAAGTTAAATAGGACAGGAGATATTTGGAAATATAAGAAAGAATTTTCCAGTAGGATCTGTTGGAAGCCAACAAAATAAACATTTAAAGGTAGGTAAGAAATCTATTCTGGGAAATACTAATAAACAGCATTTCCTATCATTTGTTTTGTACTCTTTGGGAGTTGTGGGCGCTCAGGTACCTGGTCTGATCTCCAACATTTGGATAAACTATCTTACTGTATTGCATCGGTTGATTCTTTTAAACCAAGGTAACATTCCAGGGCTTTCCTGGTGGCACAGTGGTTGAGAATCTGCCTGCTAATGCAGGGGACACGGGTTCGAGCCCTGGTCTGGGAAGCTCCCACATGCCGTGGAGCAACTAGGCCCATGAGCCACAACTACTGAGCCTGCGCGTCTGGAGCCTGTGCTCTGCAACAAAAGAGGCCACGACAGTGAGAGGCCCGTGCGCCGCAATGAAGAGTGGCCCCCGCTTGCCGCAACTAGAGAAAGCCCTCGCACAGAAACGAAGACCCAACACAGCCAAAAATAAATAAATAAATAAATAAAATTAAAAAAAAAAAAGTAACATTTCATACCTTTGTGTCTGCCTGTGTGACTAGCCCTACTGGGGAGCCAGAGGCTTCTTATGATTCACTTTTGCCTCCATCAAAGGGTGGCTTCTTTAGGATCATATACTCCATGCGTATCCCCATCTCTTGGGAAGGAAGTTCTCCTTAACTGGTATATGGCTTGTCTGTAAAACATTCTCCTTTAGTGTTCCCATTCGAGTTTTTGAATTGAAATATTTCTTCCATTTGAGGTACATTTTTTCTTCTTTCATCCTAATGTTTCTGAAAACAGCATGATTCTTTAGAAAGGATTAAATTCTATATTTAATTGGGATAGCTTTTATCACTCCTTGTCCCAGAAAAGAAAGAAAAAGAGCTTTTATTGAATCAGTAGGGGTTCTTACAATCATTCAAGGAAATAGGTGTAATATGTATGAAGGAGAATGCTGTACACTAAACAAACCATTGTGCACCTGAGGCTTGAGTGGGAAAAGCTTTCCTCTTGGAGGTTTTGGTGGTTGGCTTGATAGCTAGTGACTTTACATTAGGCACCTACTGGTCCCCTCATTTTTTTGGGGGGGGGCGTATGCTGCATGACGTGGCATTTAGGATCTTAGTTCCCCAACCAGGGATCGAACCCGTGCCTCCTGCAGTGGAAGCACTGAGTCCTAACCACTGGACCTCCAGGGAAGTCCCTGGTCCCCTCATTTTATCTCTGATATATGGTATTTTGTCTTGGCCCTGCTTTAGAATATAATCGCCGAAGGGGAGAGATAGGCATTGGATTTTACTTATTTGATTATTATAATGCTAATTGGAATTGTAGCTCTCACATTTAGAGGATTTGTTGAAGTGAAAATGGTGGGTAATTGGGAATTCCCTGGCAGTCAAGCAGTTGGGACTCCCTGCTTTCACTGCCAGGGGCCTGGGTTAGATCCCTGGTCCGGGAAATAGAATCCTACAAGCCACGTGGTGCGGCCAAAAAAAAAACAAAAAAAAAAAACAGAGTTGGGTAATTGCATAAATGCTTAGGCTTTACTTTTCCATTTCAATTTAAAACACCTCCTCTCTCTTCATTATGTAATTACACCATTATTTGACCCAAACAATTTATTTTCCTACACAGGTTAGAAAATTATCTGAGTTTAGCTTTCTAGTTCAACACAGTTGAAATATAAGACTTTTTTTTTTCCTGTTCCCAGGATGTTTTGATCCATGTTCGAACAATACCTTTTATCCTAGGCGCCAAAATATGGTACCTGTTATATGTTATAGAATTAGTTTTTGCCAGTGTTTCCTGTGAGATTTCACGCTGGCAGACGTCAGCCTCCAGAGCCACTAAGGAAGCAAAAACAATACCTCTCTGCTGATACTCCTTTACTTTTCAATATAGTCCTACATGGCAGAATTGTATTTTAAAAGGAAGAATTATATGTATATATTTATAAACCTAAATATACACATAATATATAAACATAATATATATGTAAATGTATATATGATTTACACACCCACTATATAAATAAAGTCCCCTACCATGGTAGCAGATAAATAGTTGCCATCAGAGTCCCTGTTTCTTTTTCAGCTTGGACATTCATAAGTTAATTCAGATCAGCAGCACAGAGTCACTTTGTATGGGTTCTCCAGTTCTAATGGCCAATCAGGTAGTTTTGCTTCACTAGCAAATATTATTTGGTGGCTACAGCTATCTCCACTGCGGTCTTTGAAAGGTATAGAGATAATAGCTTAGTCTTAATTGTTTGTACTGCTGTTATTGTTTTATAAAACTAAAAATAACAATGTAGGCGGAATAAAAGAAAATTTTTGGAAAAGTATGTGCTCTGTGGTTGTCAGAATTTCCTCATCATTCACCATGCTATTTTGGTAAACACATTCAGAAAACAGTTGTTGCTGTTATGGGGGTGGGGCTTTGTCCCCCAGGGAGTAAACCACTAGCTATAAATAGAACACATTGAAAATCCAACTGTGATTATTATTGTTGCTTATTAATTATATTCTGTGTTTGTATCAGTTGGCATGTTACTCGATTTAGGCTAATATTCAGTTAAAGCCATTTTTCTGCTATTTTTGCCTGTACCTCTTCAATTCTAAAGATTATCGTAGACCAGAGAAGACATAAAGATGGCCAAAAAGCACATGAAAAGATGCTCAACATCGCTAATTATCGGAGAAATGGAAATCAAAGCTACAATGAGGTATCACCTCACACCAGGCAGAATGGCCACCATCAGAAAGTCTACAAGCAATAAATGCTGGAGAGGGTGTGGAGAAAAGAGAACCCTCCTGCACTGTTGGAAATCCACTTCCAGAAATATAAAATGGTCAAGCACACAGTGAATCACATACATACAAGTATAACCTGTTCAGCTCAATTCAGGACTACTTGAAACTGTGTGTGTCAGATATCATCCATTTAAAGTTACTTTTCCCGTGAGAATATCAAGCTTTTATTTTATGTGACTTCTAGGTTATAATGTTATTATGTAAACATTCAAGGAATGGTGTGATAAATTACTCCTATTAATAATAATAATAGCTGCTAACATTGTTGAAGTGCATTCATTGTTTTTTTTTTTTTAATTTTTTTTAAAATTAATTAATTAATTTATTTTTTACTTTATGGCTGGGTCTTCGTTTCTGTGCGAGGGCCTTCTCTAGTTGCGGCAAGCGGGGGCCACTCTTCATCACGGTGCGCGGGCCTCTCACTATCGCGGCCTCTCTTGTTGCGGAGCACAGGCTCCAGACGCGCAGGCTCAGTAGTTGTGGCTCACGGGCCTAGTCGCTCCGCGGCATGTGGGATCCTCCCAGACCAGGGCTCGAACCCGTGTCCCCTGCATTGGCAGGCAGACTCTCAACCACTGCGCCACCAGGGAAGCCCCATTCATTGTTGAATACTACATTTAGTAACACTGAAGACTTAAAGAGAAATCAGATATTTTATTTTGTATCAGATTTTAATATTTATATATTTTAAAATATAAATATATCTTTTATTATAATAAAAATATTAAAATTTAAAACATTTTAAAATATAAAAATACATAAACACTATAGGGTAGTTTAACTTTTTAAAAAAATGTCTTTACTTGGCAAAATAGAAAGTTTTGCACCCTATTTGGTTGCCAGTTTTAAGTGTGTGCATTTTAAATTTATTGCTCTACACTACAAAATTAATGAACTTTGAGGACTTTATGCTAAGTGAAATAAGCAAGTCACAAAAAGACTTGATTCCACTTATACGAAAGTACTTGGAGTAGTCAAATTCATAGAGACAGAAAGTAAAATGGTGGTTGCCAGGGCCTGGGGAGAGGGGGGAAAATGGGGAGTTATTGTTTAATGGGTATAGAGTTTCAGTTTTACAAGACAAAAAGACTTATGGGGATGGATGTTGGTGAACCTTTTCTTTCTTGAGTTTTTGTTTTTTCTTTGCTTCACGAGGCTTCCATATGGAAGGCCACAATATGATTTTTCCAAGGTTTTGCTCTATGAAGGGCTTATTTTGTAAAGTTTGAAGCTTTGAGAAAGATTATGCTCTGTCAACTGATTAAAAATAAGTAAGGATTAAATTATGTGAGTGGCACAGAATGTTAGTTTGAAGTGTTAATGTTATTGTTAAAACAATAGTTTCTGCATATTTAAAATTATCTTTTACCCTAAGCAGAGAGAAGCAGAATCCTGAGTCACATAAGCTTATTTTTCGCCTTAAAAAAAGTGATATTAGTGTGGGTGAAATTTTAAAAGTATAACTCTGATTTTTAAATTATTCCCAAACTTCTGATATCTATAGATGGTCTTTAGAAGAAAAAGCCTAATGTATTAAAACTTTTAATTTTTCTTTGCTTTATGTGGTTTTGGTATCAAATTGGCATGTTGTTGTGCATTTGAACCCTTTGAAATATTTTAATTTTAATTTTAATTGTGAAAATTTATTGTTATTTCACATATTTAGTTTCTGTAATTTAAAAATATTCTACCACAGATGCTTTTTAAGACTTAAGCTATACTGCTAAATTAAATGCCCAGTCTGTCTCTGCTTTTGAGGTTTTTAGTTATTTCTTGGCCTATGGCCATATAACAACCTGTACAAAGATGAGTAGGTGGGGTGTGCTACCTTTATCCTTCTATCACAACAGGCTATGTCTGTTCAGGATTTAGCCTCTTCCTTGCAGTTCAACAGCCATCTCTTTTTGGTTTTGGCTTTCAACAGTCAACCCTCAAAGATCTTTTGTTCTGTGACGGTTAAAGAAACTGGCTCAGTGTTCTTACTCTTAGACAATTATTTAATTGTTTACAGATAATTGAAACTAGTTACTAAAGGTTTCTATGAGGAATCCCTTTATTTTGTTGGAGGCTTGTCATGTCGAAATGATTGGTCATCATAATTCCTGGTGTTTGAGAAGATTGTTTTTAAACCAAATAGCATCAAAAAGCTCATTCTTTTCTGATTTTGTATTGGGTATTTTTCCTGTGTATTATAACAAATATCTCTCCTTTTTAAATGTAAGACATAGCAGATTTAATGCTTGATTAGTGCTGTTATAACATACTTATAGAAATACTCTCTATAGAAATTTTCGCTTTATTAAAATAATATGAAGTATTACTTTGGTAATTGCAGATAAGGATGAACCCATCTTATACAATAAAGAGTTTAGAACTTCAAAAGTATATCACATCAACAACTCTAATTAACCCCAAGGGAGCAATTTAGTGAAGAATATTTTGAGTTCTTAATGTACTATTTATACTTACTGGCTTATTTTGATTATTATAAATGTTTCCAAATATCACCTTGTTTTATTTAAATGTTTTAGTACATTTTCATGAGTGATTTTCCATGGGGGATACATTTCCACCTTTATTAAGTGAGCCAGTAGGAAAACATGATTTGGTTTCCATAGTTGATTTAAGTCAACCTATCAGCAACACATCTGTTCCATAAAGTTAGGTACCCCTGGAACATGATAGTGCATAATTAATTCCTTACAGAATTGTTTAGAACAGTTGCATTAAAGTTACTGATCACTTACTAGGTGCCGGCAGTATTCTAAGTGTTTTATGTGTGTTAATCAATTTATGTTATAAATATTTAAAATACATGTGTCCCTTCCCCTTCTCTAGGCTAGTGTCCCTTAAGAAAGTTATTTTTAAGAAATAGCCCAAGTTAGAAATAGTATTAGCTTTTATCGAGATTGTCCCCTTCATTTATGGAGCTCTCCATTGGGAATAAGTAGTATCAAGGGTAGAGAGAGCAGATTCCTCAGAACGGTGCTGATTCAACTTGAGTGAATGGCAGTCATGAGGGGGGATCCCAGGTGAATGAATAAGGGGTCTTTTGCATCGAGCCCATCATGAAGCCACCGAGGAGAAGGACAGAGAGAGGAATCAGCTTGGAGGACCTGAGCAGTAGAATTTAAAAACCATGGCAAGACAAACAAGGCGACATATTCTGCCACAGAGCAGCAGTAGGATGAAAAACAGAACTTGTAAACAACAACGGTGAAGTAACGAGTTTGGGCCAGTGGATGGACAAGAAGCCTAGCCTTAGATTTCCAAAGAATAAAGGAGAGAAACAGGTTTTAAACAAATAGTTCCATACACAGGATGATGAGTACCAGCCATATCTTTGAATATATGTGTTGTATTACTTTATATCTCATGTCAGATGATTGCCTATCTTACTATTATTTCTTATCTGCATTTGTCTATAGCTAGGATATATGATACATATTTATTCTGGGGAGGCAGCTTGGCATGGAAACAGGAGGGAATTTGAAATTTGGCAGGCTTATATTTGAATTTTAGCTGTTACATGTCTCAAACAAGCTACTTATCTGATTTTTCCCCCACGGTTTTACTGATATAATTGCCATATAACGTTGTGTAAGTTTAAGATGCACAACACAATTATTTGATATATGTATATATTGTGAAATGTTTACAACAGTTTTAGTTAACATCCCTCGTTTTATCTAATTATAGATTTTTTCTTGTAATGAGAACTTTTAAGTTCTATTTTCTTAACGCTGTTCAGATACACGATACAGAATTGATAACTACAGTCACCATGCTGTACATTACACCCCCAGAATTTATTTATTTTATAACTAGAAGTTTATAACTTTAGACCACCTTCACCCTTTTCCCCCAACTCCCACAAATCCCACCCTCTGGTGATCAACAATATTTTCTTAGTTTCTTTGAAGTTGTTTTTTTTTCTGTTTTTGTTTGTTTATTTTAGATTCCACATACCAGTGAGATCATATAGTATTTTTCTTTCTCTGCCTCACTTATTTCACTTAGCATAATGCCCTCAAGATCCATCCACGTTGTTGCAAATGGCAGGTTTTCCTTCTTTTTAATAGCTGAATAACATCCCATTGTTTAAACGTGTCACATTTTCTTCATCCATTCATTTGTTGAAGAACAGTTGGGTTGTTTCCATGTTTGGCTATTGTAGATAATGCTGCAATGAAAATGAGGTTGCAGATACCTCTTTGAGATAGTGATTTCATCTCCTTTGGAGATAAACCCAGAAATGGAATTGCTGGATCATATAATAGTTCTATTTTTAGTTTTTTGAGGAACCTCTGTACTGTTTTTCACGGTGGCAGTACCAATTTACACTCCCACCAACAGTGCACAAGCGTTCCTATTTGTCTGCATCCTTGCCAGCTGTTGTTAACTCTTATCTTTTTGATAATAGCCTTTCTGTCAAGTGTGAGGTGATACTGTGGTATTGATTTGCATTTCCTTGATGATTAGTGATGTTGAGTATCTTTTCTTGTACCTGTTGGCCATTTGAATATTTTCTTTGGAGAAATGTCCATCCATATTATTTGGATGTCTTAAAATTGGATTATTATTATTTATTATTGAGGTGTATGAGTTTTTAAAAATATATTTTGGGGGCTTCCCTGGTGGCGCAGTGGTTGAGAATCTGCCTGCCAGTGCAGGGGACGCGGGTTCGAGCCCTGGTCTGGGAAGATCCCACATGCCGCGGAGCGACTAGGCCTGTGAGCCATAACTGCTGAGCCTGCACGTCTGGAGCCTGTGCTCTGCAGCAAGAGAGGCCGCGATAGTGAGAGGCCCGCACACCGCGATGAAGAGTGGCCCCCACTTACCGCAACTGGAGAAAGCCCTCACACAGAAGCGAAGACCCAACACAGCCATAAATAAATAAATAATTAATTAATTTAAAAAAATATATATTTTGGATATTAACCCCTTATCAGATATTATGAATCCCTTATTGTAGAGTAATAATCATATATTATTATGAATTTATTATGAATCAGATATATGGTTTGCAAATATTTTCTCCCATTCTTTTGGTTGCCTTTTCATTTTGTTGATTGTTTCCTTTGCTGTGCAGAAGCTTTTTAGTTTGATGCAGTCCAACTTGCTTGTTTTTGCTTCTGTTACTTGTGCTTTAGGTGTCATATCCAAAAAAATCATTGCCAAGAACAGTGTCAAGGAGCTGTTTCCCTGTGTTTTCTTCTAGGAGTTTTATGGTTTCTGGACTTACATTTGTCTTTAATCCATTTTGAATTAATTCTTGTCAATTGTATAAGTTAGTGATAGTTTCATTCTTCTGCATGTGAATATCCAATTTTCCCAGCACTATTTGTTGAATAGACTGTCTTTTCTCCATTGAATATTCTTGGCTCCTTTGTCAAATGTTAGTTGACTGCCTATGCATGAATTTATTCCTGGGCTCTCAATTCTTTTATGTTGGTCTATTTGCCTGTTTTTACACCAGCACCTACTGTTTTGATTACTATAGCTCTGTAATATCATTTGAAATCAGGAACTGTGATGCCTCCAGCTTTGGTGATTTTTTTTTTTTCTTTCATCAATGTCTTAAACTTTTCATTGTACAGATCTTTCACCTTCTTGGTTAAATTAATTCCTGGGTATTTTATTGTTTTTGCTGTTGTAAATGAGATCATGATTTAGTCTTGGTGGGTTGTATGTTTCTAGTTTATTTATTTACTCTAGGTTGTTCAGTTAACTTTTGGTGTGTAGTTGTTCGTAGTATACAGTATCTTATGCTCCTTATGCTTCTTTGTATTTCTGTGGAATGAGCTGTATTATTTGAATTTTTGTAGCAGATTCTTCATCTGTAAGATGTAGATAGTAACATCAACTCTAGAGGAGTTAAATGAGATAATGTATGTAAAACATCTAGCAAAATGCCTGGTGCTCCATCAGGCAAACAAACAAACAAACAAAAGTGAGTTACTCTCCCAAGGAGAAGCCAAAAAAACCCAGTTTTCTTTTTGCCCTTGTTATGGAACAGATGGAAATTGAAAAGAGAAGACATATAACAATTGGGAGACTAGAACCTCTATTCATAAGAGAGAGGCCACAATTTGTGTGTGTGTGTGTGTGTGTGTGTGTGTGTAAACGGCTTAGGAAGAAAGGAATGTTAGCTGTTTAAGAACATGTCAGTTAAAAATCAAAATGTGTGTGTTGTTTTACTTAAGAGCCCTGTGCAAAAATAATTAGAAATTAAGCATTACGTTGTTGCCTCCTGAGTTCAATGATTTATATGTATTTTAAAGTCATATATTAACAAAATTATACATTGGCCAGTTATAATTATTAAAAGTTCAATTTTCCTCTGTTTGAAATTTTAAAGCATTTGTATGATGATGGTCTTTTAAAACCTTGCTATTTATTATAGCAATTGAATCATTGAAGAAATGTTATTATTTGTGTTGTTCAATGTTATTGAGCCTTATCTTTCTGGCATAGGAATATTTTATTATGTGTAATTGTTTTTCTTTAATTTTATAATAAGAAAATTTATTTAAACTATATTTTTAAATTATAAGAGTAGAATCAACATTTTAGTTTTTTAAAAAATTAATTAATTAATTAATTTCTGGCTGCATTGGGTCTTCGTTGCTGCACATGGGCTTTCTCTAGTTGCAGCGAGCAGGAGCTACTCTTTGTTGTGGTGCGCAGGCTTCTCATTGAGGTGGCTTCTCTTGTTGCAGAGCACGGGCTCTAGGCGTGTGGGCTTCAGTAGTAGTGGCACACAGGCTCAGTAGTTGTGGCTCATGGGCTCTAGAGCACAGGCTCAGTAGTTCTGGTGCATGGGCTTAGTTGCTCTGCAGCGGGATCTTCCGAGACCAGGGCTCAAACCTGTGTCCCCTGCATTGGCAGGCGGATTCTTAACCACTGCGCCACCGGGGAAGTCCAACATTTTAGTTTTTAAAAGACAATTCTGTATCATGTCTGAAGTATTTTGGGAATTAATCCTATTTCTTGATTTTTTAAAATTAATGTTGTCATTATTCTTCTTTACTTTGACTAATATAATCCCAAAGAGCATTCATTGGACATGTTTTAATATTTTTTTCTGATTTCAAAGAGTTAAAAATATTATCTGAAGATTTCTTAGGGTGTACTTTCTTATGAGAATTCTGTACTGCCTATTTATTATTTTTCTAAATTTTATTTATTTATTTGGCTGCATTGGGTCTTTGTTGCTGTGCGTGGGCTTTCTCTAGTTGCAGCAAGCGGGGTCTACTCTTCATTGCGGAGCACAGGCTCTAGGTGCACGGGCTTCAGTAGTTGCAGAACGTGGGCTCAGGAGTTGCAGTGTGCGGGCTCTAGGGTGCGTGGTCTTCAGTAGTTATGGCGTGAGTGCTCAGTAGTTGTGGCTCGCGGGCTCCAGAGTGCAGGCTCAGTAGTTGTGGCACATGGACTTAGTTGCTCCGTGGCATGTGGGATCTTTCCGGACCAGGGATCAAACCCATGTCCCCTGCATTGGCAGGCGGATTCTTAACCACTGTGCCACCAGGGAAGTCCCTGCCTGTTTATTCTTAAATCATTAGTTAAAAGTTAAATGAAAAGCTTTTTCATTTATGAATAATATGGTATATATAAGTGATACTAAAATTTTAGTTTTATGATAGCCAAATAAATGTCATTGGTTTTAAAAAATGTGAATCTTTAATTTCTTTTGATTTTGATTAACCATTGTAAGCATTTATCCTTTTTTGTTTCCACATTAATGTGTGCATTTGAAGATAATATGGGATTTGTACAATCATTCTTGAATAGTTGAAACTTAACAGAATTGCAAATTGCAGATTTCTGTGCCTGGTGGAAATAAAATAAATATGAAGCATGGTAGATATTCATTTTTTATATCTCTTACATAACCTGGCAAATGATACTAAAACAGCACTTTGATGTATGTTTTGGATATTTTTTCCCCGTGTTAAGTGTGCACTGTCTTTAAAAATTTAACTTTATTTATTGCTGTCATTTGAACAGGTGTCTCAATGCTTGTACCTACTGCAAAACTAAACACGCCAGAGGAAATTTGGCCAGTTATCCAGTTGATGAGTTAGTAGATAGAGCCAAACAGTCTTTTCAAGGTAAGAGTTTCTAGAATTCTGTGTGATTAGTCTTTTTAATAAATTATAATAGTCTTCTAAGTAACACTTCACTTTAGATACATGCTTCTTTAGCTTCCTGAAGAGTTTACAAATATTTCAGCTTATCTAATAGAAGATGTTACCAGATTCAGGTTATAATATTCACATAACTCCCCTTTCACCACTTTTCTGTTTTCTTATGACTCTAAGGTAAGTGATGTATTTTGAAATTTATCACCTATCTTTATATTCCATGGAAGAGACAAAAAAATAAAAATGAAAGCCATGACCTTCTGTTGTGTGTTAATAAGACTTTTGTGGACTGAGTGAAATACTCAAGATTTCTCCCTCTTTCTTTGGTAAGTTTCGGACCATTTAGAAAATAGAGCTAATAAGGGTTGCCAGGAGTCTTGGAAAGAGAAGGTAGGTTTTACTATGAGCCAGTAGAGATAACCCTCCTCATCCACAGGACTGCTGTGGGGCAGTAAATACTGGTACTGGTAGAGAGTCCTAATGAGAACAATTTTTGTGTGGGTGGCCAGCTACTTTTGAGTCATCACTTGCTGGAAAATGTGATTGCCTAGGTATCTCTCAGCATATAGTAAGACTTATCTGTAACACGAGTCTCAGTTGTGTTGAGTCACAGTTGTGTTGACACATAACCATAAATTGCCCCTTTTGTCTTGGCTTATAATACATGTATATAACATTGATGTGTGTTTTTTTTTTTTAATTTTATTTATTTATTTATGGCTGTGTTGCGTCTTCGTTTCTGTGCGAGGGCTTTCTCTAGTTGCAGCAAGCGGGGGCCACTCTTCATCGCGGTGCGTGGGCCTCTCACTGTCGCAGCCTCTCGTTGTGGAGCACAGGCTCCAGACGCACAGGCTCAGCAATTGTGGCTCACAGGCCTAGTCACTCTGCGGCATGTGGGATTTTCCCAGAGCAGGGCTCGAACCCGTATCCCCTGCATTGGCAGGCAGATTCTCAACCACTGCGCCACCAGGGAAGCCCATTGATGTGTTTTTATAACCAACATGAGATAATCTATTGTCTCATAGTCTTATGGGTTAATAGTTGTTGGCAATGTACTTTTCCTTTTAGCAAGTAACTTGGAGTGCTACTTTCAGTACTTCACACCCTGAATCTCAGAATGTATGAGTTCCAAACAAACTTATTCAGTCTAAAGCTTTTATCAACATGAATTTGAAATACTCTTTATAGCAGAAAGAAAAACACCCTTGATTAACCTAACACGTCTCAACAATTTTTTTTCTACCTTTATATTCTTAGCACAGTCCCCTCCTCTGTTCACATTCAGCTTGTATTGAAAGAAATAAATGGAAACTTACTGACTCTTGCAATTGTTCGCTTTCAGAGCCAGGTAATTGTCTAATCTAAGGAAAAGTCTGGGTGGTTGTCTTTTCTGCAACATGGCTACTTTGAGGATTTTTCAGAAAGGGCATGAATTTACACAGAAACCTACTTTATTTGAAAAATGATCCCTTTGCTGGCATTCTTACTTAGTGTTTGTTTTTCCATATATCTGTTGGATAATGGAGATATTAAAACTCTATGATCTATCCACCTAACTCTGCAAATTGGAAGGCATTCAAATTACAAATACAAGTGACTTTGCTGGTTAAGGTGAGTGATTCAAAGAATATATCAGAGGTTAGCAGTGACTTAGTGGCTATTTATAGAGAAAGTGTTAGAAGAGGTTTATTTAATATTACTTTCATCATCATTAGTAGATACATACGTGCTTGGTTATTCCCAACCAAGGAATGTATGCAGTGTAAAGTTTTTCTTTTTCTTTTTGTTTTGAATTTTATTTTATTTATATTTTATACAGCAGGTTCTTATTAGTTATCTATTTTATACATATTAGTGTATACATGTCAATCCCAATCTCCCAGTTCATCACACCACTCCCCCCGCAGCTACTTTCCCCCCTTGGTGTCCATACGTTTGTTCTCTACATCTGTGTCTCTATTTCTGCCTTGCAAACCGGTTCATCTGTACCATTTTTCTAGGTTCCACATATATGCGTTAACATACGATATTTGTTTTTCTCTTTCTGACTTACTTCACTCTGTATGACAGTCTCTAGGTCCATCCACGTCTCTACAAATGACCCAGTTTCGTTCCTTTTTATGGCTGAGTAATATTCCATTGTATATATGTACCACATCTTCTTTAGCCATTCATCTGTCAGTGGGCATTTAGGTTGCTTCCATGACCTGGCTATTGTAAATAGTGCTGTTATGAACATTGGGGTGCATGTGTCTTTTTGAATTATGGTTTTCTCTGGGTGTATGCCCAGTAGTAGGTGTAAAATTTTTCTATTGTCTTGTTATCTGTATATTAGGGTTGAAATGGAAGCCTAGTTTTCGGACTGGCAGGCTCATTTTATTGCTATGTGGAACTGTTACAAAAATATCGAGGTCATAACTTTCTAGGTAAGCCAGTGTGTTTAGGCAATTTTAAGTCCTAAGATGCTCTTTGCCATAGGAGAGTTTGAATTCAAAGCAGTGCTCTGCTGCTTACCAGCCACATGATCTGGCCAAGGTACTTGACCTATATACAAGCCACTGTTTTCTCATTACTGTGACATTAAGTGTTAACTTGTTTGAATTTGAGATAACTTACATGAAGTAATTGATTGTGTCCTTATTATGAAGAAGTCATGTTACTTAAACTGAAGGAATTTAAAATAAATCCAAGAAGAGGAGTCTAATTTTGAGTGAGAATATTGGAACATCTAATATTGGAACATTGAATGATTAGAAGCAAAAGACAAAGTTTCTTTTGCTTCTAAAATATGTCTTATGAAAAACGTCTCTATAGATAGAAACTAGTATGACAATTACCTTTTATTTTCTTAATTTGAGAATTGCAAATTCATGCTAAGGATGGTCTTATAATTTCACAATAGGAAATAGCAGTCTATAAGCTCACATTTTAAAGACATTGAGTTAGCAGCAGTGTCTTTTTTTCTGCAGAAGACATTGGGATCATAATGGTCTTATAGGATTCCTATGTTTGAGTTTTAAAATTGCGAAGAAGGGACTTCCTTGGCGGTCTAGTGGTTAAGACTCTGTGCTTCCACTGCAGAGGGCGCAGGTTTGATCCCTGGTCGGGGAACTAAGGTCCCTCACGCCATGTGGCACGGCCAAAAATTTTTTTAAATAAATAAATAAATAAAATTGCGAAGAATAATTATGAAGTTAAATGTAATAGAAGAAATAACCCGTTTTTCTTATTTCTGTGACTTCTGCGTAATTCGTTCTTTAGTAGTTCAGATATTAGGAACGTTTGGGGGGGGTGGTCAGAGCTCCTTAAATTCTACATTATACCATTATTAAATTGTCCTATAATCAATAATAAACATTATGATTCTTTGAAAATTTACTCTAAGATGAAAAGTCTAAATATTCTGTCAGTAAATTTTAGTGCTATGTTTAAAGCCGTCCTGTCAGTGCAAGTTAAATTTCCCAACTGAAAATTGCATTTCCTTTCTTTCATTTTCTTGAAGTTTTAAATGACTGTGTGTCACAAATACAAAGTGATTTAAGAAAAAACTCTACACCAATTGTAGAATAGGGATTACAGTCCCGGTTGCCTGTCACGTGACAGACTATACAATAAGATCACAATTTCTTTCTGAGTAGCATATTTATGAAGCATTTTATATTCATAAACATTTATTTCTTAGAAGTCTAATGAGTGAAGAGACTAGGGTTAACCCATAGGCAAGGGAGCATTCAGAAGAGCTTCTGAAATAATAATGAAATCATTCTGAATATAAAATGGTTTCCTAAAGTACTAAAAATATACTAACTATACATTCAGCTGCCAGGAATGAGAAAGGGAGCTCATTAACTTTTGAATGGATATCATTAAATAAAATTGTTTATATTTTTGAATGGAAACTTTAGTTTACCTTTTATAAAAAAAATATAGTTTATATTTCATTGGTTTCCTAGCATTTTGTTTTTTTTTTCTTTTTCTTTGACTTATCCTAGCCCCTTGACATTTTCATTGACTATTTTTACCTTCTCAGTGTGTGTATCAATTTTGTGGGCCGTTCTGCATATGAGTGTAATATTTACCAGGTTAATTTCTGGGTATCATCACATTGTTCTAACAGACCATTGGGAAACCTCTCCCCTCACTTCCTCACCTATGCCAAACTTCAGGTTTTAAAAATTCCTAGTCTTTGGGGGCTGGGGTTTGACATGGTTGCATTTTAGACATCTAGAAAAACATGCCAAGCAATGACCAGGACTTTGTTGGGGCCAGAATGAATTTGCAAGCTAGTATTTTCTAGGATATTTGTATTGATTTTTGTCTAGCAACTAATCAATCAGTTTCAGTTGTATAAGTGATGGAGCAAACCTTTTTAAGTGTGCTGGGTGAGTGGTGTGGAAACACCTTTCACTGCTGTCTCTGGAATCAAAATGTAGAGATGATGGATGATCTGTTTTTATAGCTCTCATGTGCTTTTCTAGATCTCATTTCTGTGTTGCTACTTTTTTTCTCCCTCATAAATCTGAACATCCCCCACAAGATAAGTGGCATAAACCGGTTATGGAAAGGTAAATAAATTAAGATGAAATATTCAGGGCAAGGAGAAAATTTCTTGATGCTTAGTGATTTCAAGATTAATGTTGGAATTTTATGAAATGAATTCTGTTTTATTTCAAGACTTGCAAAGATACTGTCTATTGTGTATGAGATTAATTATGCAGTGCAGCTGGAAAACATTGCTTCCTGCCCTTTTAGATAGGAAAGGATATGAGCAATATTTGATTTTCTGGTGTATGAACTTCAGATTGTTGAGCTGTATGGTTTACATGAAGTTGCATTTGACTTATCACCTTTAGCAATGAGTACTGTATATTGATTTTCATCTAAGCTTAAAAAGAGACCAATAATTGCATCCTATTAATTTATATGGCAGTTATTTAAATGTCTTTTATTCCTTTATCTTTTCATTTGTGCTGTGTTCAAATTGAGAAATCTATTTTTTCTATAGGATTAATAATGTTACTGTACATATTTGTTATACATTGTCAACTTCCAAAAAGGGATTTTAGGCAGCTTACATTAAATGATTGTATGTAAATAGACCATGAAAATAAAGGGTGTATGAAATGCTGTGTTATGTTTCAAGAGGGAAGATAATTATACCAACTGGTGAATCTTGGCTGTCCCAAAGAATAAGGAGATAGGGTGATTTATATAATTTGATTTGAATGTATAAATGGAAGGATATATTTTTAAAAATTTATTTATTTTTGGCTCTGTTGGTTCTTTGTTGCTGCACACGGGCTTCTCATTGCGGTGGCTCCTCTTGTTGTGGCAGGCGGGCTTCTAGGGCATGTGGGCTTCAGTAGCTGTGGTGCGTAGACTCTGTAGTTGTGACTCGCGGGCTCTAGAGCGCAGGCTCAGTAGTTGTGGCGCACAGGCTTAGTTGCTCCACAGCAAGTGGGATCTTCCTGGACCAGGGATCGAACCCGTGTCCCCTACCTACATTGGCAGGCAGATTCTTAACCACTGCACCACCAGTGAAGTCCCAAGGATATAGTTTATAATGAGAAATCTACATGTTTCTAGGCTGTAAACACTAAGAAGAATTATTTTCTTATATCCTTTTCTAAGAGACTGACAAATATAATAGAAATGCCTTTAGCTGGCAATGTGTAGAATTTTAAGATATAGTTTCTACATTGTCTTTTCTTCTGTTGATTCTTGCAAATCCCCCAATATAATATTAAACTATAACTTTTAAAGACATTTTAATGGGGGGAGCTAAATAAATGTAATGTACATAATACATATAACTTGATAGGGAGATCTGGTGCCTAAAGAGCTGTTTATCAGATATTTAGCTTAAATAAGCTGAGATTAATCACTCTGATTTCAGAGAATGTTAGTTCAGGCTATCTGTGGCAGACCAGAGTATGATTTACTTGGTTCTTGCCTCTTCAGACCTTTGAGTTTCTAAGTCAGTGGTGTTCAGAGTTTTCTTAGCAATAAAGGAACTCTTTCTTCAACTGAATTTTGAAAAGTGAAAGCAGAACTGCCAGGATTGAAGTAGAGGTGGGGCCCTGTTTAATGAGCCCTTGCTTCTGAGGCCTTTCCTCAGAACCTTTAGGATTCGGCCTGAATTGGCTGGTGTAGTTTAGTATTTCTCTGGTGTATCCTTAAATACACCAGTCCAGGGCTGGAAGATGTTTTCTTAAAGGGCCAGATCGTAAATATTTTAGGCTTTGTGTGCTACAAGGTGTATGCTGCAACTGTTCATTCTGTCCTTCTAGCATAAAAGCAGCCACAGACAGTACATGAATGAATGGGAGTGGCCGTGTTCGAATAAGGGTTTAATGGCCAACTTTGGAGAAAGCTAACTTAAAGTAAATGAGACGTTATTGGGAACTTCCTATTGTCTCTAATATGCTAATACACATCATAAATTCATAAGAGATGGATGTAGTCTTTAGAAACTAATGTTGATCTAGAATAGATTAGTATTATCAGTCTAGCTGTTCATTTTAGTCACTTGGAAATTTTATAAAACCAGAACCACACTGATGTCTGTGTCCCATTGCTGACAACTGCACCATCATTTCTGTGGATTGGGAGGCCCTGCATTTTCTAAAATATAGTTGATTCTAACGTATAAGCCAGAGTTGAGAACTTGAATTGAGAACCACTAGTTTAGATAATTTTTTGGTTGAAGTTATTAAATGAACTGACCCCCCTGACCTCTACTGAGAGGGATTATGAGGAGGAAACCCTGGTTGATTAGTAAAGAATGAGCCATGTAGCACAGGGAACTCTACTCAGTGCTCTGTGGTGACCTAAATGGGAAGGAAATCCAAAAAAGAGGGGATATATGTATACCTATAGCTGACTCACTTTGTTGTACAGTAGAAACTAACACAACAATAAAGCAACTATACTCCAATAAAAATTAATTAAAGAAAAAAAAAAAAGAAGAAGAATGAGCCAGGTTAGGGAGTTTGGCAGGGCAGAACAGTGTGTTGTTTAATTTGCAGACACCGCCCTGCTAGTAAATGGCTGGTTTCAAAATCCAATGGTGCTTATTTAGTGGAAAGGCTCAGTGATTTTTGTTATCTCCAGGTATCACAAAAGGGTCAGCTGGCATTTTATGAGTGTTTACTGTGCTGTATGGGAATTAAAAAGGTGGAAAAGATGGGGTCCTTGTCTCCAAGGAGCTCCTCCTAGTTTAGGAGGACAGAGTAGCCAGTTGGACTAAGGAAAATTAAAAGTACACAGAACCAGGAAGCAAATCTTCAGATGGCAAAAACCATTGAGGCTTTTAACTTAAATATCTCTGCATTTTGAAAACATCCGTTATCTGTCAGGGTGGTGTCAGCAAATTGACAGCCCTTGTGCTGCGCCTCTGCCTTCCCAACTCCAGGCATCCTTTACTGATCAACCAGGCTTTCTCCGCAGAATCCCTCTTAATACAGAGTTCTTATTAGCCACTGCTTAGTATTCCAGATGAAATCCACTTGCCATTCTTAATCTTAAGGTTTATGTGATGCTAGAGGTCTATGAAAGAAAGAAACCAAACAGTGACTCTTTAACTGAAGTAACTATTGGAACTCTATAGTTGTTATTTTGCCATTCATTCAGCAGATATTTATTGAACATTTATTAGAAACAGTTCATATTTCTCCTGATAGGCACATGCTTTAGAAAAGCGGTGATAACAATATATTATTATAATCAGCCTTTCATTACTTCTGCCAGTAAGATAGGGAGGCCAGTGGTGCGGTTTGCTTATCTCTGCTGTGGGAAACAAGGATGCAGTCCCAAGGCTGTTTTACGAAATGACATCTGTTCATAATTCTCTAAGCTTTCGTAGTTCAGAGTACATGTAATCCAAAGTACGGAAAATTTGGAGCTTCTGGGAATACGTTTTTATATCCATCCCCCACCGTTACTGGTGAGTTTTATCTTTTTTACTCTATTTTGTTCCACAGAACAACCTGCAAGTATGCAAGTAAGTATGAAAACCATATAAAATAAAGAGACCTTGGGAAAACATACGAGGAAAGTCAAGACTTGGTGCGGCATTGGAACGCGGGAAAGTAGGCCATAGTCAGATAGGCAGTTTCGACTCTGAGCTTCTCCTAAAAGCTTATAGTCTATAAGGAATAAAAACAACCCAACTTGGCATTAGATTTGAAAGAAAATGTTCACACGTGAGCTCTTATAGGGAGCACCGAGAGATGCAGGAGGTCTCAACGGCGTCCCTTTAACACTCAGACTCACTTACCGAGTTTCTTCAAGTTGTATGTTTTGGCATTCCTTGTTAAAACTTGCAGCCGTGCCCCGTAAAGCATAACACTCTGGAAGGATTTCTTGGGAGGCTAAGACAGTACATTCTGAGTATTTGGTACTGTAGTGATCTGACCCCACTTCCATAGCCCTTGGGCGCCACAAAGGAATCCTGCTGTGGAGGCTGCTAGCTTAGGGTCTGCATGCCCGAGGTCGTTTTGTGAGATGATATGTCAGAGAGCAGGAAGAAGATACTAGAATTTGTATGGATCTGTATTTTCTCTTCCTTAAAAAGTTTTTTGGTGTATGTTTCATGTTGTATATAATATATTAGCACAGTAGTGCTTGAGTGTCATTAATAAATACATCTCCCTGGAGATGCATTTTAAAAAATTTTTAAGTGATTCCGGAGAGTGATTTTCTAAAATATGGAGACCACTGATTTAGAGGAACAAATAGCCTGCCCATTTTCCACTGGAAACCCAATTCTTTCCGCCAGGCATTTGGTTTCAGCAGGGCAACAGAGTTCTTTGCTCTCTGTCAGGGTCCTAAGGTGCCTGTATTCTGTTTTGACTGAGTGCACATCCATCTGCTTTTGAGATCAAATAAGCAAATAATGAAGTTTGTGCCCTTTGGAGGAAACCTGAAGTACTTAACAAAGACTCTTGCCGAGCATCTGCTCAGAGGCAGGCTCTTCGTCCTCGGCAACACATGTTCTCGCTCTCCTTCCATCTGGGTTTCAGGTCACTGGGGGACGGAGCCAGGAGGGCATCGGGCCAGGCACGGGTGACAGTGTGTGTGTATTTGGGTTTAGTAGGTGCTCAATAAATGTTGAATGAGTGGCTAATCCTGAATTGATTATACTCGATGAAATTCCATATGCGACTTGGAACCTGCAATGAAAATAAAGCCTGGAAAAGCTATATTTCTAAAGTGGGCAAGAGATATTGCTTAGTTTCAGCTGCTCTTCCTTCACAATTGAGTACTGTGTCTTATAACACAGGCTTGATTTTATGATACCAGATTATTTGTGGTGGTGGCAGCTTTCCAAGATTTGCAACAGAGAAATAATTTAGTTTTGGAAAGTAGTTCCTGATAGTTAACGGGTATCTGTCATTTTACCAAATGAGTATATCCGTGTAGGTCTGCGTTTCTAGTTATAAATAAATATTTGCTTTGATATTTTTCTTCTATGAAACAGAATTCTGCAAACGATTTTTGGTGACAAGGGGACAGAAGTTAACCAAGGGTTTGCTTTCAGAGTTTAAACTGAGGCTGATCTGTCTCTGGGATCATTTTGGTGAACTTTAAAGGCTGCAAGTTAGTTTTGGAAGGTTGTTTAATGGAATTTTAATAGCCCTGGAAAGATGTGAAAGTGATACTGCTACCTGGTGGTTTGTAAACCTGACCTTTGTGAGATGTTTTCTGGGCAAAAGTACTACTTTGTGATGCCAGCAGCTTTTATTGATTCTGCAGAGTATGCAGTTTTCTAACACTGGCTGTCAATTCATTCCAGCTGAAAAATTATTAAATTTCTTCTCCTGCTTGTGTGGATATTAAATTGCAGTAAACATACTTGCACAACGTCAGGTGCAGCAAGCACAATTTTCTGCGTGAAAAAAATGTTTGTTGGTGGGACCTTGGCTGCTCAGCAGAGGTTATAAATTTCTGTTTTTCTTTTTATTTGTTGCTCTCAGTTATGCTTTTTATTTCTCTTCGTGAGTTCCAACACATTTCTTGTTATTTGTAATATAAGAAAGAAAAGTTTGATTTAGACTGCTGACTTTAAATACTATGCCCTTTAGTTCATTTCTGGTATGGGTGAGAACCTGGGGGTAAGAGGATTTAACCAGTGAAAATATAATTGGGGCAGAATGAGAAAGATCTAATGAAAGAATGAATTGAATGAAAAAGGGAAGGAATGAAGGCTTAGATGATCATACACTCCACATAGATCTTTTTGACTCGTTGAATTTTAGTTAAGGAAGGTGAATGATGGTGAGGTAGTAATCATCTATGGAAGCGGTTCTTAAACTTTACTGTCTCTGAGAATAACCACTGGACCTTTGGGATGTGTATTTAAAATGCAAGTATCTGGCCATATTTGCTATTCAGTAGGTCTGCCATAGACCTGGGAATTTACATTTTCAAATGAGTCGCTCCAAATGACCCAGGTATAGGTGTTGTGAGGACCACTTCTAGAAACTTGTCTAGAGAACCTTCTTGATTCCCAAATACCGAGTCATTTGATCAAAATATTGAATGGAAGTGGAGAAGAAACGTACCATTTACGGTCAAGAATATCAGCATAAACAACGTAAGCTACGTAAATGGTCTTCTACATGTTCATCTTATTAGGAAATACATATTTGATTTCTCTAAATACCTTCCTCAGTGGGTGTGAAGTGACAGGCTTCAGTGGTGGGTGTGGGGATAGTAGCAGTGTTTCCTGAGTCAGGCCTGATACAGAATGTGTGTGTGTGCATGCGCATTTGATGCGGCATGATTAGAGCCCAGAAATATGGTGGAACTCAAAAAAGTAGCCCAGGAATTCGTCAAAACAAAGAGATCTGAGTCAGAAATCAAAACCAGAGTCTGAAACCAGAAAAGTAGAGAGAAAATAAACCCAAGCACATGGGGAATAAATAGGAGAAAATCCTAGCTAATTAATTAGAGTGGGCCATATTGCTTGCCACTTGTGGAGTGCGGGACTTGATTCAGGGATAAAAGGCTATGTGTGCAATGGACAAAACCCACTTTTGTCATAAATAGTATTTGAAATATTTAAGCTTAGTTGATTTTATGTTTCATAATTACTTACAGATTTTATAAATACATTTTAGAATCTAAGATTTAACAAACCCAGGGAATCAACAATTCCTGTTTTCTTCTCTCTGAATACCATGTGGGTAAACTATTGAAAAATCCTGGTAGACTACTACTCCATGGCCCTCAGTGAATCACTCCTCCTAGTATTCATGCTTCGTGTAGATAGACCCCTTCCACATTGACTATCTGCTTGTCATGTGGCTTGCTTTGGCCAATGGAGCATTAGAAAGCATTATGCAAGCAGAGTTTGATAAGCACTTGTATACTGGGGCTTGTTCTTATGGAATGTTGGAGCCCTAAGCCACCTTGAGGGAGGTTGAGCTACCCTACTGGCAGTATCATATGGACAGAGAGATGCATAGTCAGCCCACAGATATTCTAACTGAGACTCCAGATGTGAATGAAGAAGTCATATTGAATGTTCCCACTATCACACTGATCCAAAAAAAAACCTGCCCAGCTGAACCTAATCCACATTGCAGAATTAGGAGCAATAATAAATTATTGTTTTAAGCCACTAACTTTCTGTGTAGTGTGTTTTGCAGCAATAAGTATATTTTGTTAGATACTTTTAAAATATATTTTAGTATTAAAATGTCATAATGCCATTATTATATTTACAGTACCTTTTATTCAGTATAATATTATTGTATATATATATTCAATAAATATATTCAAGATTGTTTTCCATTAAACTAAATATGGTGGTAATAATAGGATATGGTTTAGACAATTACTGGCATATCACCAGGAATTGTTAAGCATAGAGGGAGCTGAAAATCACAGGGCCATGTAGCTTATAGTCTGCAATTTAGTAAGCCATTATATCACTGAGTGATAAGAGCAGTGATTCAGATAAGCCTTAGCTACTATGGCATTTTGGTTAAGAACAGAAAGGGTTAAATTCTGTTTCCATAGTTTGTTAGCTCTGTGCCCTTAAGAAAACTGTTTATTCTCTCTCAGGCTTAGTTTTTCGTCTGAGAAATAGGAGTAAAGCATACTCATTAGATAATCAGCATGAATATTAAACAAGATAATGTAATGCTAAATCTGATACTTTGAGAATAATAAATGGTTGTTATTATTGTTGTTGTTGTTCTTAACGATATAGTAAGAGGGCAAAAAGGAGGAAGGGGAACAGAAAAGAGAAAATGCTGTTGCCATTTTATTTTTCTTCTCTGTATTTTTCTGTTCTGTGTGTATTCACATGCTTTCACATGCCCATGCCTGGCTGTTTTTAAGAAGAAACACTGGCCTGTAGATGTGCTGCTCACACTTTAAAGGGCAGACAGATTACCTGGAGATTTTGTTAGCATGCAGATTTTGTTTCTAGTGGGTCTTGAATGGGGCCTGAGAATTTGCGTTTTAAGTTCTCTGTTGATACTGGTACTGCTGGTCCTCATGACCTTTCATATTTTAGTCTCAAATCTCCTCTTCAGCCATCATCTCTCACCATTCATCATTTGTTCTTCAGTCACACAGAACTTTTTCTTCATACGTCTGTGATAGTGCTTACCAGGTGTAGTTAAAATGACTTGTTTAAATATTTATATTCTCTACCTCCTCTGTGATCTCTGTGATAAGGACTGCTTGGGTCTTACTTATCTTGATATCACAATTAATGTTCAGTAAATGTTTTTTGATACATGCCCTTATGATTCTCATAACTGTAGACTGGAAACTTCATCTTTCATCTTACCTACTAGAAGTAGTAAATGTTCTCAGAACCTTTGAACCTATGAACCTTCTCAATATCTGGCTGTGGATCCTGGAGTCTGAAGGAGTAGTCAGCCAGTATCCTTGACTGCTAATGAGAGAGACATGGCTTGTTCACAGATGGAAGGTAATTTAGGGAGGATTACGTGGATTGGGCACAGTTCAGACTGTTTCTTTTTGTGAATATTAATGTACACCCGTACTATATCATATAAGCAAATAATGGCCAACTAGATAATATTTGAAACAAAGTGAATGTTCTGCATAGGAAATGTTGAAGAAAACTGGATTTAAAAAGATAATATCTGTTTTCTTTGAAAAATGGGGTTGCTACGTATTATATACAAGTGAATTCATTTCTGTTTTTGTATCTATATTTGTTCACTCTGGCTACATCTGTGCTTTATTTTTTAGATTAGAAATAATTTGTATGCAATGGTCTGACCTTCATTTACAGTTGTACTGACTTGGAGATATAATTCACTGTGTAATTAGTTTTAGTAAAAAGGGAGGGGGGTAGGAGAAGCTTGGCACTATGTAAGTGGAGAATAATTGAATAAAGGTTTTAAAAATAATTCCTCTAACTGTATTAGCCCAGCATTTGAATGTTTCCAGCAGTATTATTTCTGCAACTAAATTTTCAAATAGTATATGCTTTGTATAAATTCATAAATATTTCAGTGGCATGAAAATATACCTCTCCCTATGAATTTCAAAAATCTGTAAATGTGTTTGCTCTGATTGACTGACATTTTGCTTTTTGATGACTAGTTCTTGATTTAAAATGATGCTGTTTAAAATAACTTACTTTTGCGTAAATACAGGAGAATGAGGTTTTCTGTAGCGCTTTAGCCAAGGTTAGTGTTGGGTTTAATCTTAATTGTTATTACTATTATTTGTTTATTTAACAAACATTTGTCAAGTACCTATTAAGTGGAGGATTTGTGATAGTGAAATGCTGTTTACAGTTTACATTTTTTGTAGTGAATCCTGGAACATTTACAAGAAGCAATTTGTGATTTGTAAGTATGACTTGATAGCAGGTTATGAAGCAAAAACATATTTTTCTTCACTAAAATATAGAATTTGATAAAATATAAGTTGCTGCTTAAAAGAGGCTGGCTTGTTCAGAATAACTTATATAAAAGGAAAAATAAATGGACCCTTGGACCAGTGTATTTTAGGTAGGGCAAGATATTTTTCAGATTGGGTGTCAGCTCACTCTTGACATCTGATCACATATTCAGCCACTATATTGCTAATTATTCTTAAATATGGACTTCAGGAAGCCAAATTGCCATCCCTAAGCAAAGAAAATTTTATTTTATGTGCTGCCTAGTATTTATTATGTTCTCCTACCAAAAACCATAAAATAGAACCTTTGCACATCACCGATTTTATTCCTTGTTTTATTTTCATTCTTATTTGTCATACTGATTTTTTGTGATGAATACAGGTGTGATTATAAATATAATTCAGACATTATGCTCTTTTGTGGGCCTTTATATTAATAAAATTGTCTAAGAAGTGGGTGTCAAATGATGTTCTTCGTACTTTTACGTGTAGCTTTTCAGTTCATCCCTACGTTTGCTTAGTGGATTACAGCTGCTGGTGCTTTTTGTCCCTGTTTTACTGAAGCACAGAGAGGTTACACTGCAAGTCTGAAGGAGAGTGATAAAGTAGAGGTTTCCTGATGGACAGGCCATTGTACTTTGCACTATAGCATGCTGCCCCTCTGGGAAGATGTTGTACTCAAATACTTGATATTGCAAATGCATTGGTTGCTATAGTGCAGTTTAGTTTATTATGGTAACTGGGGTCATTTCATCAGTTGGGATCATCCTGAGAGAGGCCCTTAGTGGAACTGCAATCATAATGTTCTTGAATGGTGGCACTGACACATTTCACAGGTTTTCAGTTTCATTGGCGTCGCTGTTTCAAAAGATTAGATACCTTATAAAAACAACAGAATGCTGAAAATCAGACCCAAGCAATAATTTTAGGTTCTAGGTACCTTAATATACTAGGAGAAAGTATTTTAATATGTGTGTCAGTAAATAGACTACATTTAAGTACATTCATTAAGTAGTTCATTAAGGTACATTTAAAACTAACTCTGCCTAATTTGTAAAAATACCTGTTCTTTTCAAGTTTGGAGATTAAAAATGTTTAAAAGAAAATAAAACTGTATTTCATAGTTTAGAAATGTACGTAAAATGAATATAGTAATGATGTTAATGATGCGGAAAGATTAGTTCTACTATATGTAACTATTACCTTGAGGCTTTGGATCCATGAAGATACTTAAAGTTTCCAGTGTACCCATCAGAGTAGCTTGATTGCCTAAAATCTATGTTCTCCTCATGCCACGGATTTGCATTAAATGAACTGTGAATTTTAATTTGAAATGTATTTGGAAACCAATTCCTATTAAAAAGTGGATTTATAGCTTCAAAACTGGGTACTTCAGAAATGCCAAGTAAATCCAGTTCATCTTCAGTTGCCAGTTGTGTCTGTTTTTAATTTTAGGCAATTGCATTTGTGACCCACTCTTGTTTGGCTTTACTTTTTGAGAACCAGTGCTCCAAAGAAAGAAAAAATAAACCCACTTTTGTTCCTAGTTTATTTGCAAACCAGGTCAGACGCCCTTGATTAGCTCTCAGTTGGAGGATAATTTGAACCTTGACAGATTGAACCCAAACAGCAGGGTTTCTCTAGTCTGGCCAACAGATAGAAAAAATAAAATAAAAGCTAATTCCAGTTCACAAGCCTACAACAGGACTGAATAAACGTGCAACTGTTAATGAATAGCTATTTCAAATATTTACAAAAGGCCCAAGAAAAAAGAAAAGATTAGCATCTTAGGCAGCTGTTCTAAGGGAGCCCTATTAAAAATAAACATGATAAATGATGCTCAAGAGCTAATATATCTATCAAATATCAAATACATTCAAAGAAAAAAACACTGTTTCAGAAAAAAAAAAACTATTAAGACTCTTTGGAGCATGACTATCTTGCTTTGTGGTTTACACCAGAATTTTATTTTTATTGTTTTTTAAATGTATCTTTTCTAACCCCTCAAATATTCTTAGGGATGCTATTTTATAGATAGTCAGGTTATGGGTAAGTGAATGGAATCATCTGAGTGGTATCCATTGTGATTAAATTGGTTAGAAACTTTAAAATTCAGCTATATATCGTTTGAATGAAGACACACTGTTAATTGTTATTTTATGGGATTGCAGATGATATAATGGTTTGAATATGACCATAATAACATTTAAGCATCATGGCAATTGTGCTAGGAAATGCTACATAAAGATGGAAATTATTACTGAAGCAGTAAGGTGTTGGTTCCCAGCACTGATTACAAGTACAGTTATTATTGTCTCTGTGTGCTTTAAACAGTGTTTCTACAAATCCATCCTAGTCTCCTCATGTAAAGTACCCTTTTTGCGCTTAGCTAAAATTAAACTGTACTTGCCATGCATTAATGACTTGTATAGTAGACTTTTGGCATTCAAGACTTACCATGTGTGTTTTTAACTATTTTTTGATACTTCAAAAGTGTGGAAAGAAGCAGTTTGAATTTTCTGATGCTTGTATTTGTATTTGAGTAGCTGTGTTTCGAAGCTAAAGTGGAAGATCAAGTCATTTATCTGATGAATGAGTTCAGCCAGCAGCTCAGCATTTACTTCAGTGTGATGTGGAGCAAGTCTCTTGTAATTTTTTAGTTGTAAGTGACTAAATCTTTGTTTCTGTGTCCAAGATGTCACCTAAAAGAAAGCCAATTACTAGTGGTATAACCTTTGTGGGTTTGCAGATGATAATGATCTACTGTCTTAATAAATTAATATTTGAAAAGTTTGAAGAACTTAATTATTTTGATTCGAGGCCATTTCTAATTTGTAGAAGTGTGATTCTTTGCCAGGAGTGTGGATCATTTTGTGGAAGTTCAAAAGCCATGCTCCTGAATGCAGTGCAGCCTGTGTGGGAGTGACGTCTGTGATGCACATATAGAGCAGCTTGGTCATGACCTCAGCCACAAGTCAGTTCAGATGGTCATGACCTCAACCACAAGTCAGTTCAGATGTGTTGATGTATTATTAGGCCCACTGTTTGTTTTCAGGCTGGTTTCTGAACCAGTGCAGGAGTATGGCCATCCTTAGTCCCTTCTACAGAGGGTATGTATTATTTGGGGAGACCGTGGTGAAGGCTGACAAAGAATCATGGGATGTCATTATCCGGCCGTGGTGTTTCTCTGACTTCATAGTCCATTCCCCTCCAGCAGGACCTTTATGGACCCATTTCCCCTATCCCCACCCAAATTGGCACAATTGAATGCTCCATAATAACCTATCACCTGGAATAGCCTTTAATCACCGTTAATTCATTTTTGCTCTCTAATGGAAGGGTTAGAAAATGGAAGGGATATGACTAAAGAACATAAAACGCGTGTATAAAGGGGACACGAATAAGTAGTAAGGGGATGAGGAAGAAAGCTAGACAAATCAGTCCTTTCTTTTGAGCCACATGTTGCTTCTGTGTAATAAACAATGTTATTATTATATTGCTGTTTAATTCTTTGAAATATACACACTGCCTATACACACACACACAGGAGGGGAATTATATTATGATTTATACATAGAAGGAGAGCAGTATCAATTTGATATTTTTATGGTAACTTTTTTATTTGTACTTTTGTTGAAGGGGTACTAAATATCACCCCCATTCTAAAAGTGGTTTTAGTGAAATCTGAAAGTGTCTGTTCCTTACTTCAAAAATACTTGCATTCAGACTCCATTGATAACACTAAATTTTCATGTTGTTCTGAAGTTATATTAGGCCCTTAAACTTCGACTCTCTTTGTACTTCATCATTGTAATTTACACACTGGGTTGGTACATTCTCTTCAAGACAGTTTGTCTTGCGTCTCCAGCTGCTCCCCAATAGCCATTGTGCTGAATAAGCACTTATTTCAGTATGTCCTTGATACAATTAATGCAGGCATCTGCAGAAGCGGCGGCGGCGGCAGCAGCTGCAGTGCCTTATGGAAGCCAACTTCTGCTTAGCATTGTGATAAAAGAAATAGTTTTGAGCTGGAAGCTAATGTTGGCTTATTTTTAGCATAAAAAGAGTTGCACCTGCCAGGGCTAGCGGAGGACTGAGGTTTGTTGATTACACGTTCTTGTTAGTACCATTGTTATTGGTAAAATGGGGATGATGTCATCCTTATCAAACTGAATTGGCACCCTGTAGAGTGACAAATAATTTACCCTCTGCGGTTTTATCAGCATGGGCCGCATGTTAGAAGCAACCAGAGTGCTGAGTTTTCACAGCTGAATGCTATGGAACTGCAGAGGTGTATGAAAATGAAAGGGATTGATACTTGTAATCAGTGCACATAGTAATGGCCAAGGTGTAATGAAACATAAGTGCACATTTAGAGTAATTATGCTGCTACCAGGTGGGGCCCTGGGGCTTTGCATGTATAGAAGCTGCTTGAGGTGGTAGATGTGCAGCGAGGAATCCTGCAGCACCATCTGTTAGATTCTCATTTTCTCATTAATTCTTCTGTCCTCTAAGTCTGGGCTACATTGACTTTGAACAGCACTTCATCTGTTCAGTATCTCATCTCATTTTCACTGGGAGTTGCTTTCAACAGTGGTATTGATATGATGTAATTCACAGTCTCAGCTATGTGAAATATATTAAAACCAATCATCGAGTTGATTTTTTTTTTTTTTGAGTAAAGCTCTCTTTAGTAACATCCACATGACTATCTCATTCTAAATGATTCACCACTTTTGTAGTTATTTTTTAATAAAATAATTAAAATAGCTGTTCACATTGACTAAATGCACATTGTTCTCCAAAATGTTTTATAAATAAGATTATTTTATAAAAAATTACAAAAGTGCATCTTTCGTAATTTTTTAAAAATTACATGTCTTATTTCTACAGGCTGATGTAATTTTTGTCTCAAATATAACAAAAATTTATTTTTCAATCAACCTGAGGAATAAGTTATTTGTACAACAATATGAATATACTTAATACCCCTGAGCTGTACACTTAAGAATGGTTAAAATGGTTTTTAAAAAAAGAATAAGAAAGAAAATGATACTTGAAGTTGTATATATAGGAAAGTAAAATGCTTTAAATGTGCTAAATGAATTTTATAAATATTTTCACTAATATTAAGAAAAATATTTTTAAGGCACCTAGCATGATGTTGTAGGTAGTTCACATATGACTGCTTTCTTTATTAATGTGAATTTTAATATCATGAAAAATTTTAGTGGAATCTATAGCATACATTCATGTAACACAAAAAGTAACAATAAAGTAGCATCTAATGGCCAACTTTTTTTATATCATATATTATTTTATATCAGGGTTCAGTGTATCAGAATAATTTGGGCAATCTTCTGGAGTCTCTGCTTGCATCTGACTGACATTAGATGAGCGATTTCACAATCTCTTTAATAAATACAAGTGTAATATTTGTATGGTCTGAGTGGTTCTCTAAGAGCTTTCTATAAATAACAGAAATACCCCTATTTAAATTTTCCACCAGGAGAATCCCCATGCATTTTGTCATTCCATTTCCATGAATTTTCCTAAAATGGAAAACGAGAGGAAGACACATTAGCTTCTTCCAAAAACTACATGAACGCCCCCAGCTATGCCCCTGCGGTCAGTGTTTGTCAGTGGGCTTGCACAGAGGCTCGGAGAGCTTTTCTCTCAAGTGACAGTGCTGCCATCTGAACGTCCCTTCGGTGGATCTCAGCCTGGTAACCAGCTGCCTCCAGCTCCATGGAAGGAGAGAGTTAAAAGCAATTTACTACCCAACTAATTTTTTTTTCACGTTTATCTTGAATAAGGCTCCTAAAACATTAATAAAATGTATCTCATTTCCGCCTCCTTTCTATTATAAATTCATTTAAGGCAGCAAATGAGAAGAGGTTGAAAACTCCTTGTAAGTTATCTCTTGGGAAATTACTTGATTATTACTTAATATGTAGTGTGGTGGTGGACAGAAAGTATGTCAGCAATACTTTATTTCTCTCCTAAAGTTTACTCATTTGTATTCAGAGCATTTAAATATCAGGATTTTTTTTTTTTTTCTCATACATTCAACAGACATTAGCTAGATCACCTATTTACTAGGCTGTGAGCTTAGCAAAGGCCAGGCAAGAGGTCAAATTATTTGAATCCTGGCTTGGCCACTAGCCAGATATGTGACTTTGAACTAGTAATTTAACCTTTCCAAGCCTCAGTCTTCTCATCTATAACCTGGAAATAAGAATTCTTTACTTTGCACAAATTGTGAGAATTCATGATAATGTATTCCTCACAGAGTGCCTGTGAATGGGCACTCACTGGATGGTTGCTGTGGTGACGGCTCTTTTTACTAACAAGTATGATTAAGAACCTATACCCCAATGTTTAGATTATCTTCACAGAAACCATTGCACAGGAAAACACAAGAATAAGTCATCATCCTTTATTTACTAGCATATTCCTCAAAGGCAAGGGTGGACATATACCTGCACAGTTCCAAGATACTTAATAGATTAGAAATGCCAACTGAGGGGTATTAATCAATTAGGAGAAAGACTTACATGTATATCCCTTCTCATGATGGTATTTTTAAATACATAAAATACATAAGATTTTAAAAGAAAACAAATTATATTGAAATATCATCATCAGTGTTCAGAAAGGACATTTTTGTGATGTGTGTTTCTTTATCAATACATTAAATAGCAAGATGCAGCTATGTGTCAAATAATTTTAATAATTTCCTAATAGTGATATTTCACAATATCTGGAATAACTGTAATGTGATATGAAACTATAATTTCTTATGGACAAAAATCACAGATACTGCAAATACCTGTAACTTGTTGGCATAATTGTAAAAATGCAAAAATTTGGCAAAAGATTAATGAAAACAAAGTTGTGACTTTTTTTTTCCTCATTCAAGTTCGCGCATTCATTCCTTCACCCCTCAAGTCTGTCATACCTTCAGGGTTTTTGTACCCAAAATAAGAACCCCTGGTGGAGTATAGGTAACTTTCAACTAGCTTTCCTAATAAAGGAAAAGATGTAAACAACAACGACAGAAGCTAATACACACACTTATCAACATCAACAAAATCCAAAAATGACTCAGACCAGCTGGTTTGTATTAGTCCTTGACCAAGACCCCTGATCAGTGGGCTCTTCAGTGCTACCTCTGTCCGTCCCCTCCTATAACATTAGCTTTGTCTTACAGTCTTATACTCAATAGTTCCTTGTTACTTATGTTTCCAAATGTACTTACTGTTTTATTTGAACTAGAATACAAATTTTCCATGAAATCAATATAATTTCCTGTCAAATCTATCTGTGTCACAGGTCTATAACATTCACTTACTTTACAGACAAAATATCTGTCTCTTTACCTGTGAGCAAAGAATGCTTAGGAACACAGGAGGCTTGGAGTTCTCAAACAATGTGGCCTGAGCTTTAGGGGATGCCTAAATTGAAATCCTGAAATTATTTTGCCCCAACATAGAGCAACAGGAAAGCTCCAACCATATTCCTCAGAGATTGTAGTTACACAGTTTTATATATCTTTAATTATAGAAGATTGTAGCCACAAAGTATACCATATTTTAAAAAATATATTCAGCAACTTGTATTATTAAAAATATTTTAATTTAAAATGTATACTTTAGAGCAGCAGTACTTTGTTTTTTTAACTCTGAAAAGCTTACTTTTCCTAATCTGCACTTTTCTGATTATAGTTTTGATTATCAAAATTGTACTCAGAACTAAGTAAAAGTAATTTAGTGAGAGTCATCAGAGTGCAGAGAAAGATTAATTTTGGCTTTTAAGATGGTGCGGGATTTTCTAGGAGGTACCTTTAATCTAGGTTTCAAAGAACATGTAGGATTTGGTAGATGGTAATGTGGGAAAGGACATTTCTATTCTAGGCTGCAGAAATAATACGAGCAAATACTGAAGGAGATGGACATGCATGTTTTCGTTAGGAACACAGCGCAGTATGGATAGCTGGGTGCATGGCGGTGATGAGTCTATAGAGGCCCAATTATTGAAGCTTTATGTCCACAGCTAAGAAGCTTAACCATTATTTTGTAATTATTGGAAGGAAATAAAATTTTTCTTTTTTAATCAGAAAGAACGTAGGAACAAATCTACATTTTAGGGAAATAATTCAGGTTGTATAATAATATGAGGGATGATTAGAAAAGGGAAAACATTGGAGAAGAATGAGATTATTAAAGGCTGTTCTGTTCAAATGATCCAGGTGAGAGACTTGAACTTGGCACTGGGAATTTTGAAAAGGATGAGTTAGAACCAAGGGATACTTTAGAATACAGATTTTTCAAAATTGGAGGATGGAAAAAATAAACGCACAGTCATAAATGACTGAAATTTGTAGTCTGGATGATTGCAAAAGGAAATGGAAATTGAAACAGGAGCAGCTTGTTTTAGAGGAAAAGGCAGTTTTAGGCTTAGGCTCAGTGTAGTGTTGGAAGTCTTTCTTTGTAGAAAAACATAGCTGTCCATTCCAAATTCTCATCTGGTGCTCTCTTAAAAAGTTCAAGTTTACATGAGGACTGGGGACTCAAACTTAGAAGCAGAAAACTGAAGAGATGCCATCTGTTTTGCAGCGGTTGAGTAGGATGAGATTTAAGAAGATATCGTTGATATGACAATTAGGAACTCATTGATCACCTGAAGAGAACAATTTCATTGTAGTAGCCATCCCCAGACTTTAGTGTGCCTAAGAATGGCCTTAGAAAGCTTGTCCAACATGTAGATTTGTTAACTCTTTATCACAGGTCTCTAGGACTAGGGCAGTGCCTGGAAATCTGCTTTGAAAAAGCACTCAGATGATGATGATGATGATGATGGTGATGACAGTAGCTGATATATATATATGTATATATGTGTGTATATATGTATATGTGAGTATATATATATGACTTTTTATATGCCAAACACTGTTTTAAGTTGATGATATTTATAATCATGGTCTCATAAGAACCCTATGAGGTATGTACTGTAATCTCCCTATTTTACAAATGAGAAAACTGAATCACAAAGAGTTAAATAACTTGCCCCAGTGTACACAGCCCAGAAATGGTGATTCCACAGCCTGTGATCTTGACCACCATGTTACTCCCAGTGAGTGCTGAGAATCGGTAACTTAGAGCACGGCCCATCAAAGGCAAGTGAAGGAAGCCCACTGACCCAGCCTTTCATCCACCAGGGCCCTTAGTCATTGTATTTATTTCTGTGGGTGTTTTAAAAGGCATTGCTTTGTTTCCTGTTACAATTCTTGTAACACTGTTTTGACCTTGCTTAATTTTTAATATTCTTTGAGCCTTAAAAAATGTGAGTGACCAGGTTTCTCTTAACTTTCAAGAGGCCCTGGGCAAGTGATTGCAGAGGAAGTTGGATTGCAGTGAAATTAGTAGCTAAGGGGAGGCAAGGAAATCAAAGTGGCTAAGGTTTGGAGGTTAAGGAGTAGCACCTGGCCCAGAAGCCTGTGTAGAAGGATCTTAAGGGTGGCAGTCCCAGGTGAGGAAGCTGTGGTTTTAAAACAAGCATACTGATTCCACTTAGAGTTACGCTGTTTGTACTGCCTTGAAAGACATTGGGCCAGGGATACAGAAGGAAACAATTGGGGTTGGGAGTGGGGACAGGGGGAGATTGCTAAAGCCCCATAAAAACTACCCTTTGGTGCCCCCAACTATGGAAAAAAGAATGGAAATGGTGTGGTAGATGATGAAATTGTATGGAGGGAACACTGTTTTTACATTAGGGGCTATTTACGCATGTTTCTGTATGACAAGGAAAAAGGAGGTGGAAATAAAGATTTTGGTCTTACTAGAGAGATGGATCTTACGTGATGGGAGAGCAATTTCAAAGGAGATGGGAAAGGATAGTAAGGTTAGATAAGCAAAAGAACAGGAACACTTGTTACTGTGACACGAAAAGGGAAAAGGAGAGTTCGTGTCAAAAAATAAAATAAAAAAGAGAGAAATTTTGAAGTGATGGAAGGAAGGTTAAAGACTTTCAAATGTTCTCCGGCTCTTTTAATAAGTAAGTAACAAGGTCATCTGCTCCCAGGAATCACTGGGGATTTGAGGAGTATGGTTGTATATCACCTGATAATTATACGTCTCTGTAGACCTTTGAAATTGGTAAGAGAAAAAATAATAGAAGCTCTTAGAAGATGTTTCAGTATTTAGATTTAAAATATTTCATCTTCACTGTTGTTTCTGAGATATGTTGGGGGGGGTTGGAAGACTGATACCAGGAGGGGGCAGCAGCGCTATAAGCATTTAATTTGGGTACATATTTCCTTTCTCTGTTCACTTGGCTTTAAAAAATTAAGTAATAATGTGTTTTCTGTCCCCATTACCTTAACTAATGAAAAAATATGAGCCTATAAAACTATTTAATAGTCTTACAACTTATTAATTTACTAGTCTCACATTGCCAAACACAGCAATTGTGTAAAGTACTGAAAATTATCCTTATATGTAATAGTTCGGTTTGAAAAATTTTGGTGTGAAGTAGGCCTAATTTTGTCCCATCTCTGCGTGTGGCTTGTATAATAAGAAATTCAGAAAAAAAGCTCACCAGCTTAAATAGCTTTTAAGATATAAACTGTGGGAATATAGGACTAATTGGGCTTGTTGAAAGAATTTTTAACATATAAACATTAATTTTTATTGAGCACAGACTGAATTGAAAAAGGCTAAACTTACATGTTAAAATAATTTGGCGATCTAACTGCAGATTCAAAATTTCTGAAAATGTAAATAAATTAAAATGTTAGGCAGTGTTTTGCCATCTGTAATGAATTAGCATTCCATTATACCAGCTGCTGCTGGGGTTTTGAAGCTGACTCAGGATCGGAACACACTGGTGGGTTGGCTGCGGCTGATAAGTACAAGAACCTGTAGTTTAGACCGACAGGGCTGGACTGGTGAACAGAGAAGTCACTGCACTTTTAAGCAGCAGAGGTCCTTACACTTGGGGCAGGAGGTAAGGGTATACTTTGTGTACAGATGTTACAGTACGAATGAGGAAGATGGGTACCACCACTTGCTGCTACGGGGTCAGAACATGCAGGCTATCACTACTGTTGAGCATGGAGTTATCCTTGGAGGAAAAAACTTGTACCCGTCTTTTATCTAGTAGACATATTTTAGGCTAAATGGCAGTATTTGTACATTGCTGGGAAATTTTATACTCTAGATTAAATTCCCTAATATTTTTTTCTTCTTGTATTTCATTTCCAAAGCTTTTATTCTGAGCCTAGAGGATATAATGATTTCTTGGAAAGAATTTGAACTTTGAAGTCAAACATACCTAGATGTGAACTCAGAGTCTGTCATTTCTTAGGCGTGTGATCTTGTCAAACAAGTTGCTTAAACCTTCTGAGCCTCAGTTTCCTCATCTGTAAAAAAAAAAAAAAAAAAGGATGATATCTACCTGGTAGAATTGTTGGGATGATTCTTACACCTTGGAAAGCCACCTCAGTCTGATACTGTTTCTATAGCCCTGAAAACATGGAAATAAACGAAGAAAAACAACAATGGCTCATGTTTGGTCACTATGCCTTTCTGAGGGAATAAGCCCTAGCCAGGTATCTGTTGATTTCCTACACCATGTTAAGATCTGTGATACTATGGGTAGTAACCAAGAAACAGATGTGAAGGTTTAGCATTTACTCTATAATAATGTGCCTAAATGGCACTATATTCATTTCACAGATAGGAGATTACTTATATGGTTAGTAGCCTTTTATTATTTTTTCCCTTGGTGTAGACTTATCAAAAGGACAAATGTTTACTAAAAGTTTGTTTGCTTCAGAACTGAAACATTTTGGTGTCCTAAATCCTTACATTGTTAGTATCATACACATTCAATACATTCTGATTCTATAAGTAGTAACACAGATTTAGAATTCAATGTATAATCATTTTGTTTTCTTTCCTCATTGAAGAGGATACTCCATTTTAAGTGTTTTGCTTTATCACCTTTAAGTAACGAAAACAATTAGTTAAAAGATTGACCAGTTCCCAGTATAACACACACACACATACACACCTGTGTGTATTCCTCTTACCTCTTTACTATCAATCTTTTTACAAATCAGTCTTCTATATATTATAAATGTATGTGCTAGCCAGAACCAGCTAAAAGTCAATACACTTATTCATTCAACACATTTATTTAGTGTCTTGTATGTGCTAGGTATGGGAAGACATAGCTGCGACTGTTATAATTCTGGCCTCATATAGCTGACATTCTAATGGGAGTGGAGGGGAGATGGTGTGGACTGCCGTGAATATAGAAGAGTAGACAAGCATTTATATTGTGATCTGATTAATGCTGTGACAGGGAAGACTAGTGTGGTTAGGGAAGCCTTCCTGCAGCCAGTGGTACAAAATATGCAACACTTCACCAAAAAATATATTTCTAACAGCAGTTAGGACTCAGGGATGTGAAAATGCCTCCCTTGTTCGATGGCCGTAGTGATTCTGACCCTGACAGGTTTGTGCATGCCATATAGACACCTGTGCAGTCTAAGACCTGACCAATTTAGGGAATTTTTAGTTAAATATAGTGAAACTATCCTGGGAGTTTTCAGATCTTTCTTTGTCTAAAATTTCTGTCCTGTTCCCACCATCACAGAATCTTCAGGTGTCCTCCTGGGCTGACCAGGACTGAGATGTACCGATCTGGCCATTATACAGGCCTGCCTGAGCTCACTGCCCTGGAGCAAAGACCTGTGTCATAGATTTACTAGTGACTCACTGTGTATTACTCTGGCTGGCCCTGACCCTGCTTCCTTAGTGGGAGTTCAGTGTGAACTCAAGAGAACCTGTTTGCGACCCTAAATTGGTTCTGTGTGCATTTCTCACCATTACTCATCCACGCATGACTCATGGCTCGGCTCTCATTTTAAATGTGTGCATTGGGGTCACTCTTAATTGAGCCTTCCTTCTCTTAGAAGCAGAATGTCATACTTACCCTGTGTTGACTCAGCCCTTGAATGTTTGAAGTGTCTGTATTTGGCTTTGTATGGTTATAATCCTAGCTCCTTAGCCTGGAAATTTAGGCCACTTGTGGTCTCTATTTCCAGCCATAGGCCTAACCACCTCACTTCCTGCTGCTCCTGTCAAGCTCACCTACTTATACTTTTCCACATGTTTCAAGCTTTCCCACCAAGATGATGGATCTTTGCTGACCTGGTTTCCTTCCTTCCTCAGGCCGAGTTCAAAATTGCCACGTTGATTTTGGAATTTGTGGTGATTTCTCCAAACAGAAATAATTTCTCTCTACTCAAGACTGTCATATATTTAATAATATTTTATGTTTTTGTCCATATCCCATGTACTGTCTCATACATATAGGTTCTAAGTAAAATTTTGCTGGTGGAAAGGAGTGGGGAACTAGACTTTAGTAACTGAGAACAGCAAGATTGAATGCCCTTCTTATCTGTTATCTAATAAGCTTCTCCCTGTTCCCCTGCAGACTTTGATCTCCAGCAGCCATTTCTATGCTAACCTACTCTGCCCTCATTCCTACATATAGCAAGCAGCTTTGCACGGTTATCCTGCACTCCTTCAATTGTTGAATAAGTCAATAGATCTTTAAAGCCAACCATAACAACTCTATGTTTTAAAATACATCTCTCCCATCAGAGATTGTTTCAGTACTAAGAGGACAGAGAAGTATCTACACAGTCTTAAGACTGACGTTCAGGTGGGCTCTGCTCCCATTTTTGTAGACCCAGAAAGCCACTAGTACCACTGACAAAGCCAGGCTCCCTAAAAGGGGCAGATAACACTTTGGAAGTGGGAGGAAGGTGCAGTAAGAATCTCCATATGGTTTTAAAGTATTGGTACTCCCTGGTTAAGATGAACAGAATACACCTCATGGGTTTAAAATGGCTCATATATGCTTAAAAAAGCTCTCAATAAATAATATTTCCTGCCTGTTACATACAAGGTGCTTGAACAGTTTTTATGCCATTTAATCTTCAAAACAACTTTTTTTGGTAATTATTATTCCTGCCTTTATAGATGAAGAGCCTGCGAGTCAAAGATTTATGCAGGGAGCAAAAATGTATGTCCTGGGGTCAGGCTTATTGCTGTCTCTCTCTGCTTGGTGTTTTGAAATTAATTTAAACTTCATTCTCCTTTTTATCAGCAAATTCCTTCATATCCTTGCTGGATTTCGAGACTTTTTGCCCCTTGACCTCCTCTGACTTTTCTTACCTCTCTGGTTTTAGAAGCCATCCCTGATTCCCTGGACTTCCGGTTCCTATTCTGTGCAATAATCCCTGCTATTTGCTGCCTGTATCCTGGAGTGATATTTAGGGAGAGAATTCCTCGCAGTCAATTAAAAGGTTTGCCCTGACTGTCCATTTCTCAATTACAGCACAAAACTGAGATACTGACTGTCCTCTCTCTATCCCTGCCCTTCCCTCATTTTCTGTCTTACCGCGGTTCACATCTGTGTGCCTCTCGTCTGCCTCAGGTTCAGGCCTCTCTGCCTGTTACGGGCAGGGTTGTCTGCCGTGTTCTTGCCATTGCCTTCCAGTGTTTAGTTCACCGAGATAGTTGTTTTATTTTTCTCAGAGGTTGTGACTTTAGTAGTTATTATTATCAAATATCTTACTATTAAAATGTTAAATATTTTATTATTAAATAAAGATTATTATCTTTTATTTTTATAAATAAATTCCATGTCTTCCACATCACACACAGAGAAGCACTCCGGGATATTTTATTACATTGGAATTTTTGTAAGTAATTTCCTTATGCATCAACATGAAGAAGTTTGCCGAAGGCTCCAGAATACTTAGAATGGGAATGTGAGGTGAGAGTGTAAGCAGTTCTATGTATTTTATGTTATGGGTTTTTTTTTTTTTTTTTTTAACCCCATCAAAGAAACTAAATTCTTTCAGCTTTTACAGTATTTTAATGTAAAACCAAGATGCTATAACATAATACTGGTCTTTCTGTTATTTATACGTTTCTCTGTGACCTATATATCTTATATGGGCTATATAAAGCCCCCTGAATTCATATATAATGTAGGTCTGAAGACATATTTGAAGCTCGACTATTTAAAAGTCAAATTATTGATTTATATGTTCTAAAGGGAGGAGGGTTGCTAAATGAGTTCCCGTAAGGCTTAAAGAAACAGATTATAAAATTACTTATTGTTGGTTCCTGCAACACCTGAGCACCTTAGCAGGTGGGAGAACATCCACAGGTGACTTGGCTGGATGGGTTTGGGGGCTTCCTTGGCAAGGGATCACCAGCTCTCTGAGGATTGGGGAAGTTATCCAGGCATCTTCCTTAACTACTCTTTCTCCATCTGGAACTTATGTCAGGATAAAATATATATATGTGTATATATACATATATATCCTTAAGTATAAATTATATGTATATAAAAAACGAGGATTTAATATGGTGTCCTTCCCGATAGTTGCTAAGTCTTTGTCCCATCACTATTCATTAAATAGACTAGCAATTCTCCAGGTGTGATCCCAAACCAAACAACATCAGCGTCTTGGTTCTCAAACTTTAAGCAATATCACAGTCCCCTGGAGGGCTTATTTAACACAGATTGCTGGGCCCCGTCCCCAAAGTTTATGATTCAGTGGGTCTGGAGTACAGCTCAAGTACTTGAATTTCTTTCAAGTTCGAAGATGCTGCTGCTGCTGCTGGTCTGGGACTATACTTCAGGGATTACTGGAAAAGAGACCGTCCTTCCTCCAGTGGTGTGTTAGTCCTTCTTTACCATATATGATTATAAAACATATATTCTCTCTATATGATACATAACTCTATAAACCTTCATTTTTTATTCTTTATTCTGTACGTTTCTTATTAGGATTTTATTTTTAGCTTACTCTTCTTGTGAATGGATTCTCTTTTTTGGTTATGTTTTCTATCACTTACAGATGGGCAAGCTATTGATTTTGCTATATTTATCCAGACATTTGATTGAACTTTCTTATTACTTATTAATCCTGTAGCTTTTTAGTTAGTTGTTTTGGGCTTTCTAGGTAAATAGCCATATTATCTCTATTTTTCTCTTTGAATTCTGCTTATTCTAGAAATGGCTCTCTGTGAAATGCTTTTTCTTTCTGCTTAGCATGTTGCTGTTATTTGTTATGGTTTTATTTCTTAAGTCTGTCCTTATTAATTAATTAATTTATTTATTTATTTTATTCAAACAGAAAGTCACAAAAATTATAATCATCCTCATCAGTTCACTCAGTCCCATGGAATTAATTTTTTTTTCATCTTGATCTTTTGTTAGCACTTTTATGAGTTCATCAGTTTTCCATTAGAGCTCTGAAAATGCTTATTCATTCAGTTCAGCAGTACAGTCAGTTACCAGAAACCTGTACTTGTCAGAGTCTTTTCCATGAATTCCTTGAAGATGAAACCCTTTTATAGGAACATATTTGCAAAAGCATCAGAGTACACCCAGAACTGTCTGTAAATGACAAAAGACTTAAAAATGACCACGGTTAAAGATTTGATGAAAGTTCATAATAATGCAATTCACAAGGAAATTTAGTTATTTCTGAGATATACATTTTAAAGTAATAACTAAAATTATGACTTATAACATTACACCAGAACATATAAGATTCTTAGAAATTTCATGTAATGTCTGAAACATTTATATTAACATATTTCCATACAAATAACCCAAAGAAAGTTGAGTATTAGTTGTTTTGTTTCTTTGTTTTTTTATTCTGTGGGTTCTTATTAGTTATCAATTTTACACACATCAGTGTATACATGTCAATCCCAATCGCCCAATTCAGCACACCACCATCCCCACCCCACCGCGGTTTTCCCCCCCTTGGTGTCCGTATGTTTGTTCTCTACATCTGTGTCTCAACTTCTGCCCTGCAAACCAGCTCATCTGTACCATTTTTCTAGGTTCCACATACATGCGTTAATATACGATATTTGTTTTTCTCTGTGTGACTTACTTCACTCTGTATGACAGTCTCTAGATCCGTCCACGTCTCAACAAATGACTCAATTTCATTCCTTTTTATGGCTGAGTAATATTCCATTGTATATATGTACCACAACTTCTTTATCCATTCGTCTGTCGATGGGCATTTAGGTTGCTTCCATGACCTGGCTATTGTAAATAGTGCTGCAATGAACATTGGGGTGCATGTGTCTTTTTGAATTACGGTTTTCTCTGGGTATATGCCCAGTAGTGGGATTGCTGGATCATATGGTAATTCTATTTTTAGTTTTTTAAGGAACCTCCATACTGTTCTCCATAGTGGCTGTATCAATTTACATTCCCACCAACAGTGCAAGAGGGTTCCCTTTTCTCCGCACCTTCTCCAGCATTTGTTGTTTGTAGATTTTCTGGTGATGCCCATTCTAACTGGTGTGAGGTTGTAGTTTTGATTTGCATTTCTCTAATAATTAGTGATGTTGAGCAGCTTTTCATGTGCTTCTTGGCCATCTGTATGTTTTCTTTGGAGAAATGTCTATTTAGGTCTTCTGCCCATTTTTGGATTTGGTTGTTTGTTTCTTTAATATTGAGCTGCATGAGCTGTTTATATATTTTGGAGATTAATCCTTTGTCTGTTGATTCGTTTGCAAATATTTTCTCCCATTCTGAGGGTTGTCTTTTCGTCTTGTTTATGGTTTCCTTTGCTGTGCAAAAGCTTTTAAGTTTCATTAGGTCCCATTTGTTTATTTTTGTTTTTATTTCCATTACTCTAGGAGGTGGGTCAAAAAAGATCTTGCTGTGATTTACGTCAAAGAGTGTTCTTCCTATGTTTTCCTCGAAGAGTTTTATAGTGTCCGGTCTTACATTTAGATCTCGAATCCATTTTGAGTTTATTTTTGTGTATGGTGTTAGGGAGTGTTCTAACTTCATTCTTTTACATGTAGCTGTCCAGTTTTCCCAGCACCACTTATTGAAGAGGCTGTCTTTTCTCCATTGTATATCTTTGCCTCCTTTGTCATATATTAGTTGACCATAGGTGCGTGGGTTTATCTCTGGGCTTTCTATCTTGTTCCATTGATCTATGTTTCAGTTTTTGTGCCAGTACCATATTGTCTTTATTACTGTAGCTTTGCAGTATAGTCTGAAGTCAGGGAGTCTGATTCCTCCATCTCCGTTTTTATCCCTGAAGACTGCTTTGGCTATTCGGAGTCTTTTGTGTCTCCATATGAATTTTAAGATGATTTGTTCTAGTTCTGTAAAAAATGCCATTGGTAATTTGATAGGGATTGCATTGAATCTGTAGATTGCTTTGGGTAGTATAGTCATTTTCACAATATTGATTCTTCCAATCTAAGAACATGGTGTATCTCTCCATCTGTTGGTATCATCTTTCATTTCTTTCATCAGTGTCTTATAGTTTTCTGCATACAGGTCTTTTGTCTCCCTAGGTAGGTTTATTCCTAGGTATTTTATTCTTTTTGTTGCAATGGTAAATGGGAGTGTTTCCATAATTTCTCTTTCAGATTTTTCATCATTAGTGTATAGGAATGCAAGAGATTTCTGTTCATTAATTTTGTATCCTGCAACTTTACCAAATTCATTGATTAGCTCTGGTAGTTTTCTGGTGACATTTTTAGGATTCTCTATGTAGTATCATGTCATCTGCAAACAGTAACAGTTTTACTTCTTCTTTTCCATCTTGTATTCCTTTTATTTCTTTTTCTTCTCTGATTGCCGTGGCTAGGGCTTCCAAAACTATGTTGAATAATAGTGGTGAGAGTGGACATCCTTATCTCGTTTCTGATCTTGGAGGAAATGCTTTCAGTTTTTCACCAATGAGAATGATGTTTGCTGTGGGTTTGCCACATATGGCCTTTATTATGTTGAGGTAGGTTCCCCCTATGCCCACTTTCTGGAGAGTTTTTATCATAAATGGGTGTTGAATTTTATCAAAAGCTTTTTCTGCATCTATTGAGATGATCATATGGTTTTTATTCTTCAGTTTGTTAATATGGTGTATCACATTGATTGATTTGTGTATATTGAAGAATCCTTGCATCCCTGGGATAAATCCCACTTGATTGTGGTGTATGATCCTTTTAATGTGTTGTTGGATTATGTGTGCTAGTATTTTGTTGAGGATTTTTGCATCTATATTCATCAGTGATATTGGTGTGTAATTTTCTTTTTTTATATTATCTTTGTCTGGTTTTGGTATCAGCGTGATGGTGGCCTCATAGAATGAGTTTGGGAGTGTTCCTTCCTCTGCAATTTTTTGGAAAGAGTTTGAGAAGGATGGGTGTTAGCTCTTCTCTAAATGTTGGATAGAATTCACCTGGGAAGCCCTTTGGTCCTGGACTTTTGTTTGTTGGAAGATTTTTTTTTTTTTAATTTTTATTTATTATGTTTATTTTTGGCTGTGTTGGGTCTTCGTTTCTGTGTGAGGGCTTTCTCCAGTTGCGGCGAGTGGGGGCCACTCTTCATCGCGGTGCGCGGGCCTGTCACTATCGCGGCCTCTCTTGTTGCGGAGCAGAGGCTCCAGACGCTCAGGCTCAGTAGTTGTGGCTCACGGGCCCAGTTGCTCCGCGGCATGTGGGATCTTCCTAGACCAGGGCTCGAACCCGTGTCCCCTGCATTGGCAGGCAGATTCTCAACCACTGCGCCACCAGGGAAGCCCTGTTGGAAGATTTTTAATCACAGTTTCAATTTCATTACCTGTGTTTGGTCTGTTCATATTTTCTGTTTCTCCCTGGTTCAGTCTTGGAAGGTTATACGTTTCTAAGAATTTGTCCATTTCTTCCAGGTTGTCCATTTTATTGGCATAGAGTTGCTTGTAGTAGTCTCTTAAGATGCTTTGTATTTCTGTGGTGTCTGTTGTAACTTCTCCTTTTTCATTTCTAATTTTATTGATCTGAGTCCTCTCCCTCTTTTTCTTGATGAGTCTGGCTAATGATTTATCAATTTTGTTTATCTTCTCAAGGAACCAGCTTTTAGTTTTATTGATCTTTGCTATTGTTTTCTTTGTTTCTATTTCATTTATTTCTGCTCTGATCTTTCTGATTTCTTTCCTTCTGCTACCTTTGGGTTTTGTTTGTTCTTCTTTCTCTAGTTCCTTTTGGTGTAAGGTTAGATTGTTTACTTGAGATTTTTCTTGTTTCTTGAGGTAGGCTTGTATAGCTATAAATTTCCCTCTTAGAACTACTTTTGCTGCATCCCATAGGTGTTGGATCATCGTGTTTTCATTGTCATTCGTCTCTAGGTATTTTTTGACTTCCTCTTTGATTTCTTCAGTGATCTCTTGGTTATTCAGTAACATATTGTTTAGCCTCCATGTGTTTGTGTTTATAACGTTTTTTTCCCTGTAATTGATTTCTAATCTCATAGCGTTGTGGTCAGAAAAGATGCTTGATATGATTTCAATTTTCTTAAATTTACTGACGCTTGATTTGTGACCCAAGATGTGATCTATCCTGGATAATGTTCTTTGTGCACTTGAGAAGAAAGTGTAATCTGCTGTTTTTGGATGGAATGTCCTATAAATATCAATTAAATCTATCTGGTCTATTGTGTCATTTAAAGCTTCTGTTTCCTTATTTATTTTCATTTTGGATGATCTGTCCATTGGTGTAAGTGAGGTGTTAAAGTCCCCCACTATTATTGTGTTACTGTTGATTTCCTGTTTTATAGCTGTTAGCAGTTGCCTTATGTATTGAGGTGCTCCTATGTTGGGTGCATATATATTTATATTTGTTATATCTTCTTCTTGGATTGATCCCTTGCTCATTATGTAGTGTCCTTCCTTGTCTCTTGTAACATTCTTTATTCTAAAGTCTATTTTATCTGATATGAGTATAGCTACTCCAGCTTTCTTTTTTTTTTTAATATTTATTTGGTTGCACCAGGTCTTATTTATTTATTTATTTTTATATTTATTTTTGGCTGTGTTGGGTCTTCGCTTCTGTGCGAGGGCTTTCTCCAGCCGCGGCAAGCGGGGGCCACTCATCATCGCGGTGCGTGGGCCTCTTCACTATCGCGGCCTCTCTTGTTGTGGAGCACAGGCTCCAGATGCGCAGGCTCAGTAGCTGTGGCTCACGGGCCCAGTTGCTCCGCGGCATGTGGGATCCTCCCAGACCAGGGCTCGAACCCGTGTCCCCTGCATTAGCAGGCAGACTCTCAACCACTGCGCCACCAGGGAAGCCCTCCAGCTTTCTTTTGATTTCCATTTACATGGAATATCTTTTTCCATCCCCTCACTTTCAGTCTGTATGTGTCCCTAGGTCTGAAGTGGGTCTCTTGTAGCCAGCATATATTTGGGTCTTGTTTTTGTATCCATTCAGCATGCCTGTGTCTTTTGGTTGGAGCGTTTAATCCATTCACATTTAAGGTAATTATTGATATGTATGTTTCTATGACCATTTTCTTAATTGTTTTGGGTTTATTTTTGTAGGTCCTTTTCTTCTCTTGTGTTTCCCACTTAGAGAAGTTCCTTTAGCGTTTGTTGTAGAGCTGGTTGGGTGGTGCTGAATTCTTTTAGCTTTTGCTTGTCTCTAAAGCTTTTGATTTCTCCATCGAATCTGAATAAGATCCTGGCAGGGTAGAGTAATCTTGGTTGTAGGTTCTTCCCTTTCATCACTTTAAGTATATCATGCCACTCCCTTCTGGCTTGTAGAGTTTCTGCTGAGAAATCAGCTGTTTAACCTTATGGGAGTTGCCTTGTATGTTATTTGTGGTTTTTCCCTTGCTGCTTTCAATAATTTTTCTTTGTCTTTAATTTTTGCCACTTTGATTACTATGTGTCTCGGCGTGTTTCTCCTTGGGTTTTTCCTGTATGGGACTCTTGGGTGTATCCTGTATGGGACTGCGCTTCCTGGACTTGGGTGGCTATTTCCTTTCCCATGTTAGGGAAGTTTTCGACTATAATCTCTTCAAATATTTTCTCTGGTCCTTTCTCTCTCTCTTCTCCTTCTGGGACCCCTATAATGCGAATGTTGTTGCATTTAATGTTGTCCCAGAGGTCTCTTAGGCTGTCTTCATTTCTTTTCATTCTTTTTTCTTTATTCTGTTCTGCAGCCGTGAATTCCACCATTCTGTCTTCCAGGTCACTTATCCGTTCTTTTGCCTCAGTTATTCTGCTATTGATTCCTTCTAGTGTATTTTTCATTTCAGTTATTGTATTATTCATCTCTGTTTGTTTGTTATTTAATTCTTCTAGGTCTTTGTTAAACATTTCTTGAATCTTCTCGATCTTTGCCTCCATTCTCTTTCCGAGGTCCTGGATCATCTTCACTATCATTATTCTGAATTCTTTTTCTGGAAGGTTGCCTATCTCCATTTCATTTAGTTGTTTTTCTGGGGTTTTATCTTGTTCCTTCATCTGGTACATAGCCCTCTGCCTTTTCATCTTGTCTATCTTTCTGTGAATATGGTTTTTGTTCCATGGCTGCAGGATTGTAGTTCTTCTTGCTTCTGCTGTCTGCCCTCTGGTGGATGAGGCTATCTAAGAAGCTTGATGGGAGGGACTGGTGGTGGTTAGAGCTGACTGTTGCTCTGGTGGGCAGAGCTCAGTAAAACTTTAATCCACTTGACTGCTGATGGGTGGGGCTGGGTTCCCTCCCTGTTGGTTGTTTGGCCTGAGGCAACCCAACCCTGGAGCCTACCTGGGCTCTTTGGTGGGGCTAATGACAGACCCTGGGAGGGCTCACACCAAGGAGTACTTCCCAGAACTTCTGCTGCCAGTGTCCTTGTCCCCACGCTGAAACAGAGCCATCCCCCGCCTCTGCAGGAGACCCTCCAACACTAGCAGGTAGGTCTGGTTCAGTCTCCCCTGGGATCACTGCTCCTTCCCCTGGGTCCTGATGCACACACTACTTTGTGTGTGCCCTCCAAGAGTGGAGTCTCTGTTTCCCCCAGTCCTGTCGAAGTCCTGCAATCAATTCCCACTAGGCTTCAAAGTCTGATTCTCTAGGAATTCCTCCTCCCTTTGCCAGACCCCCAGGTTGGGAAGCCTGATGTGGGGCTCAGAACCTTCACTCCAGTGGGTGGACTTCTGTGGTATAAGTGCTCGCCAGTCTGTGAGTCACCCACCCACCAGCTATGGGATTTGATTTTACTGTGATTGTGCCCCTCCTACCGTCTCATTCTGGCTTCTCCTTTGTCTTTGGATGTGGGGTGTCTTTTTTGGTGAGTTCCAGTGTCTTCCTGTTGATGATTGTCCAGCAGCTAGTTGTGATTCTAGTGTTCTCGCAAGAGGGAGTGAGAGCACGACCTTCTACTCTGCCATCTTGGTTCCTCCTCCTTATTAATTTATTTTTAATGCAATCTTAAATCTCCTATTTCTGCATCCAATTTAAACATTTTTTAAAATTTACATACTTTAAAATTCATTCTGTTTGGAAACTGTAACTGGGACTACAATCAAGATACTAAACAGTTGTACCACCCACAAAAATGCCGTGCTTGCCCCTCTGCAGTCCAGCCCTCTTCTCATTGCAAGCCCTGGCAACCACAAATTTGTTTTCTGTCCCGATAGTTTTGCCTTTTCCAGAATGTCATATAAATAGAATCATATAGTATGTAGCCCTTACAGTCTAGCTTCTTTCACTTAGCATAACATATTTAAGATTCATCCATATTGTTGCATGTTTATTCCGTTTTATTGCTGAATAGTATTCCATTGTATGAATGTACCATAATTTGTTTATGGATTCACCAGTTGGAGTACCTTTGGGTTGTTTCCAAATTTTGGCAATTATCAATAAAGCCACTCTAAAAATTCACATACAGATTTTTGTGAGATAACATCCTAGGTAGTTTCTGACTTTCCTCACCAGTTTTTCCTTTTCATGTTGTCTTTACTGCTATCATGTCTTCTCATAATGGAGTCAGTGTCCTTTTGTGTGTTGTTAAGAACAAGTTTCCAAAACTGGAAAAAAAAAATGTTCTTTTATTTACATTTTATGTTGATGAGAATTTGTCTCTCTCTGGCACTTTGATTTTTTTTTTTCTGTTTTGCTGCTGAAATTTTTGTTCTGTGTTTTCTTTGCTCATCCTTTGTAAGAGAGAAGTCTACAGTCGTTTGTGAGGTATAGATGAAATTAGATACTTTAAGTATTACCATGAGTTCTGGCATAGATTGCTATAGGGCCCCACCTATAATTCTTCCAACAGGATCTTCTCAAATCCATATTGAAGGATAAAAAAACTGAATTCTCAGTAGGTGGCTGAATGGGAAATGGAGCAGCAAGGAACTGGATTTGAGCTACAGGCATGAGCCTCTTCTCACCTTCTTTGCATGCATTGTTTTCCCAGTTGTTGCATTTTAGTCAAGACGAGGATGACTAATTCCAGGCAGCTGCCCCTTTCCCACATGTGGTAGGCAGACTTGAAATATGGTCCCCAAGATTCTCACCCTCTGCTGTACATGCCTTACATAATTCCCTCCCCTTGAATGTAGGTGGAATCTGTGAGTATGATAGGATATTCCTCCAGTGATTTTGTAGCCACTAGCCAAAGTGGCAATTCAACATTGAAATGTGGCTGATAGAACTGAGCAACTGAATGTTTTTATTTATTTAATTTTAATTAATTTAAGAATAAATAGCCATATGTGCTTGCTGAAATATTTGGAATGAAGTGTACTGATGTCTGCATCTTACTTTGAAATGCATAAAATATTAAGATGGATAGTTATGTGGGAAAGCAAGTATGGTAAAATGTTTCTATCATAGAATTTAGATGCTGGTTATATGGAGTTCATTATACAATTATTTCAACTTTTTCTGTATATTTGAAGTTTTATAATGTGATGGGAGGAAATCTTTCGAAGTACTTTACTGAAAACTTAATTATAACCAATAAAGAAAAGTCCAGGACCAGATGGCTTCACTGGAGAATTCTACCAAACATTTAAAGAAAAAATAACACTAATCCTTCTCAGACTCTCAAAAATAGCAGAGGAGAGAACTTTTCCTAACTCATTCTCTGAAGCCAGCATTGTTACCCTGACACCAAAACCAGAAAAAGACATTAGGAGAAAAGGAATTACAGACCAGTATCACTAATGAATATAGATGCAGAAATCCTCAGCAAAAGTACTAGTAGATCAAATCCCACAGCATATTGGAAGGATTGGACGCCACCACCAAGTGGAATTCATCCCCGGAATGCAAGGGGGTGGTTAAACATAGAAAATCGATCAATGAAATACACCATATTAGATAATGAAGGGGAAAAGAAACATATCATAATCTCAGTTGACACAGAAAAAGCATTTGACAAAATCCAACACCTCATTTTAATTAAAAACACTAAAAGAAAAAATTCTAAAAATAGAAGGGAACTTCCTCAGCACAATAAAGGGCATTTATGAAAAACCCTCAACTAACATCATACTAAATGCTGAAAGACTGAAAGCTTTCCCCCTAAGATCAGGAACTTGCTTCCACTACTGCTGCTTAACATTGTACTGGAAGATCTAGCAAGAGCAATTAGAAAGGAAAAAGAAGTAAAACACATCAAAATTGGAATAGAAGAAGTAAATCTTTCTTTACAGATGATAGGATCCTATACACAGCATATACCAATGAATCTAGAAGAAAGCAACTAAAGCTAATAAATGAGTTTAGCAAAGCTGCAGGTTACAAGATCAACACACAAAAAAGTCAGTTGTTTTTCTGTGCACTAGCAATGAACAATCCAAAAATGAAATTAAGAAAGCAGTTCATTTACAATAACATCTAAAAGAATAAACACTTAGGAATAAATTTAACCAAGGAAGTGAAAAAATTGTACAGTGCAAACTGTGAAACATTACTGAAAAAAATGAAATAAGATAAAATAAATGGGAAAACATTCACGTTCATGGATAGAAAGCCTTAATATTGCAAAGATGTCAGTATTATCCAAAGAAATCTACAGATTCAACACAATACCTATCAGTGTTCCAAAAGCCATTTTTGCAGATACTCAAATTCATGTGGAATTCCAAGGGGCCCTGAGTAGCAAAAGCATTTTTTAAAAAAGAATAAAGTTGGAATACTCATACTTCCCAACTGCAAAACTTACTATAGAGCTACTGTGATCAAAACAGTGTGGAACTTGCACAGGGACAGACATTCGGATCAATGGACTAGAATTGGGAGTACAGAAATAAACCCATACCTCTATGGCCAACTGATTTTTGGCAAGAGTACCAAGTGCATTCAATGGGGTAAAAATTAGTATCTTCACCAAATGGTACTGGGACAACTGGATTTCCACATTCAGTAGAATGAAATTAGACTCCTTGCCTAATGCCAGAGAGTTAAAACAATAAGACTCTTATTGTTATATAAGACTGGGAGAAGATATTCATAATACATTTATTTGACAAAGGATTGATATCCAAGATTAAGAATTCTTAAAACTCAGTAATATGAAGACAACTGAATTTTAGTTTTTAAAAAAATTTTTAAAAATTATATAATTTTTAAAGGCTGCTTTCCATTTACAGTTATTACAAAATATTGGCTGTATTCCCCACATTGTGCAATGTGTCCTTGAGCCTGTCTTACACCCAGTAGTGTGTACCTCCCACTCCCCATCCCTGTATTGCCTCTCCCCCATCTCCGCACTGGTAACCACTAGTTTGTTCTCTATATCTGTGAGTCTGCTTCTTTTTTGTTATATTCACCAGTTTGTTGTATTTTTTTGGATTCCACATCTAAGTGATTTCATGCAGTATTTGTCTTTCTCCATCTGACTTATTTTGCTGAGCATGCATAGTGCCCCCCGTGTCCATCCATGTTGCTGCAAATGGCAAAATTTCATTCTTTTTTATGGCTGAGTAGTATAGACACACACATCTTCTTTAGCCATTCATCTGTTGAAGGACACTTACGTTGCTTCCATGTCTTGGCTATTGTAAATAATGCTGCTTTGAACATTGGGGTAGTACATGTATCTTTTCGAATTAGTGGGGTTTTTTTTGGATATATACCCAGGAATGGAATTGCTGGGTCATATGGTAACTCTGTTTTCAGTCTGTTTATTGATTGATTGATTGATTGATTGCTGCATTCGGTCTTCATTTTGGCGAGTGGGGGCTACTCTTCACTGCGGTGTGCAGGCTTCTCATTGCAGTGGCTTCTCTTGTTGCTGAGCACGGGCTCTAGGCGCATGGGCTTCAGTAGTTGTGGCTCGCAGGCTCTAGAGCACAGCCTCAGTAATTGTGGCACGCGGGCTTAGTAGTTGTGGCTCATGGGCTCTAGAGCACAGGCTCAGTAGTTGTGGTGCACGGGCTTAGTTGCTCCACGGCATGTGGGATCTTCCCGGACCAGGGCTCAAACCCGTGTCTCCTGCATTGGCAGGCGGATTCTTAACCACTGCGCCACCAGGGAAGCCCAAGGTCTTACAGTTTCTTTAAGAAGTAAATGTACACTTACCTCATGATCTAGGTATTATACTCATTTACTGAAGAGAAAGGAAAACAAATGGTCAGAAAAGATTTGTACGGAATGTTTATAGCCATTTTGTTCACCATAGCCAAAAAATTGGAAACATTCCGTGTGTCCATCAATAGAAAAATGGATAAACAAAGTGTAGTTTATTCACACAAGGGAATATCATTTTGCAATTAAAAGGAACCACTGATAGAAGCAAAAATGGATTTATCTCAAAAAGTGCTAAGTCAAAGAATCATTACACACAAAATACTCAGGGTGTGTTTTCCATTTACATGAACCTCTAGAACAGGCAAAACTAATCTGTGGTGGGAAAATGTTCAGTGTATTGCCTCTGGAATGTGGCTGGGGAGGAGGTGGTAGAGATTGATTGATTAGGTGCATGGGGATCGCTTTCCAGAGGAGTGCTGATGGTGTCTTGAGAGTAGTTTGAGTTCCACAGGTGGTATATATTTGTCAAAACTCACTTAAGATCTGTGCATTTCCTTTTATGTAAATTTTGCATCCAATAGAAAAACTCTAGTTAGTGCTAAAAAAGAAAAATAATTCTAAGCTTCTAACAATTCAGTGGCGTAAAACAAAACAACTGCGTGTGTTATGGGGCTGTTACCACTTGCCTTGGGCAGTGAGAGCCTGGTGTTTTACAGCGCACTCACCATGTATCTTAAAAGCAGGTGCTTTAAGCTACATCTTGATGTTTCTGACTGCTTAATTATCAATTTGTAGACTCTAAGCAAGATGCACAAACGCCATATATGGAAGCTTTCCTTTCTCAAGAACTTCCTTTCTAGTGATAAAATTGTCAGGACCCAGATTTGAACACTGTAAGCAGTTGTGAAGAAAAAAGTTCTTTTGGCGATTTAAGTGGAAGAAAGTGTGCAGTAGATAATTGGATAAATTTTCAGGGATGACAGAGTGTTTATAAAACCATGTTTTTCTGTCTGTGTCCCTTGTAATTTCAAACAGTCTGATGGAAGAGAACCTTCTGGTGACAGCCAAATTTTTCTCTCCTAAACTTTCCAGTGTTTCTTTAGCATTGCTTAAAATAAGAATCACCTGGAGTGTGGGTTCAAAATATATTTCCTACACTCCTCTCCTGGACATTTTGCCTCAGTGTGTCTGGATGAGAATCATGATATTTGTCTTTTTAACAAGTACATCAGACAATTCATGTCAAATTGTTTGGGAAACACTGCTTTCAGATTGTAGATAAAGGCATCAGACCTGAAGTACTCTTGTAATTCTTAGTGGTGACCAGTAATAGCTTAATTATTCAATAGAACAATAATAAAAATGGTAAGGTAATATTACTGAATGTTACACAGTTACTGTATGTTACACTTGTGAATGCTTCGTTTGTGTTACCTTGTTTAATCCTCAGAAAAGTAGAAGATGCTATTATTATCTCATATTACACATGAGAAAATAGGTCCAGAGAGGACAAATAATTTGCCCTTGGTCACAAAGATAGAAGGTGACAGGGTCAGGCTTTAAACCTAGAGATTCTGGCTGCAGAGCCCATGCCTTACCCAGCACTTCGGCCGCAAAATGGGTTGTTGAAAAAATATTTTCTTCTTTTTGAAGGTTGGAAGGAATTTTTCTCCAGTAGTGTGTTGAGGTATAGTGGTAGTCCAGTGCCTCTGTCCTTCCTCTCTTATCTCCTTACTGAGTCACTAGTGCTTGTGACCTTGAACCGCATAGGGGTTGGAAGGCTTTGGCTTGAAGTGTGACATGATCACTTATTAACAGCAGAACCTTGAGCATGCCTCAGCCTGTCCCTACCTCGAGTTCCTCACACTTCCTGTGTTGGTCAGATCACGGGAGGTGATGCCAAGTGGTGTATCACTCATCCTCCACTCGCATGACGTTTCACCCTTTGCTGCCCATCCTGCTCATTTCTTATATACATATGGGGCTCAGCTGCTTTTTTTGATGGTTGTCTATTTTTCTTTTTTAAATTTAGTCTAATCTCCAAACTCTTTTTCTCAACTCTTTCAGTTGCTGTAGCTTCCTTTGAGTTGCTCTGGTTTTGTGTCTCTCCTCTTCTTTAGCATTTCGTGATTTTTGCTTATTGTGTATCTCTGTTCAAATAAATGTTTCCACACCACAATCCTGAGGAAACCTTACCCAAGAGTAGAACTCAGATTTGATTAAGGCAATGCAGAAGATGTGGGGACACAGGAAACTGCATTTCAGGGATGCAGTCAGTAAAATCCGGCCTGAGGAACTTTACAGGATCAAAGACACAGTTTCTTCAACAAATGAGGGGGAGTGATAGGAAGAGAGATGGAAGGGGAACCATACAGATTAAAGGATTTTAAAAGAAAATTGCAATGTGTGGAGTGCATGTGGATCCTTATTCATACAAAGAGTTTTCGTTTGACAGTTATAAAATTGAATACTGATGATTTAGAAAAATATTTAAAAACTTTTTAGGTGTGGTAATAATGAAATATTTATAGATGAAGTGACATATCTGCAATTTGCCTCAAAAATCCCTGGGAGGGGTTGGAGGGGGGCGTGTGTGGATGGGTGGCCATGGGTCTGTATGGGTTGTATTTATTGAAGCTGATTGATAAGTACATGAGGGTTTTATTATACTGTCTACTTGTATATGTATTTGAAATTTTTTATAATAAAAAGTTAAAATGAAATATGTGCTTATAATCCTTCTTTGTCTGCACAAACCTCCAGAATTAATGAAGCAGTTCTTACCTTAAAATTAATTCTTTATAAGGAGTTTTCATTTACCTCATACTAACTATCCACTTCTACCTTGAACTGCTAAGATCTTGTTCCAGTATTTTCTGACAGGATCTTTCTAGATAAACCAAACCTTCAGGAAGCAGTTGCCCTAAGCATCTGTCAGTAGAGTCTGATCAGATTGATTAAATTAAATGAATTCAACTGAGGCAAAGTCAAGCAGATGAGAACCTCCTGGTCTCCACTAAACATCTGCTCCTGGTGATGGGCTTACAAAGGTCAGTCTTCCTTCTTTACCTGAGTCGGATTTGAGGGAGCAGGTGCAGAGTCGTTTGCTTCTTTTGTCCTGCACCTGCCTCGCCTCGGGTGAGGGGGAACAGCTGTGGAAAGCAGAATAGCGTTACTCTGTAGGTGGTGGGTCTGGAATGATCCCAAATAGGCAGTTCTCTGTGCAGCCTCATTTTTAATAGCTGATATTTTTGACTTGGCATCACAAAAGAAGCACATTAGGACATCTGAATAAGGTACTAAATTCTTTGAGATTTTGACTGGAATCAGATAATCATGATTCATTCCACTACCTGCACCGAATGCAGTTTAGAGCCTACTTCCACGAGGCATTTGCTGGCCTTTTCCTTGCCTCAGAGCAAAAGGACAGTAGGGTTCGGTGCACCTGCCTCCCTGCCGTCTAACTAAACATCCTTGGCATATTCAGTTTAGGTCTCATGCCTGTAGCAACTGTTTCTTTATAATTATAGAGTAAAGAGTAAGGGATATTACAGGATATGTTAAGGCTGAATTGTTTGAGTGGGGAGGGCCTGACTCGGGAAGATAATGTAAATTTTTTAAAGTGTGTTTGTCTCATTGCATAATTTTTATTTGTGTACAGAGTTGCACTTATGTATATTCTTTTTAAGGTTTTCTTTCTGGTAGCGTGTAGAATGTATAATGGTTAAGTAATTGACTTCCACAGTCAGATGAATCACTGTTCTCCTATTTGCTGAGTCTACATGACTTTGAATGACTTATTTAACACCTTTATCCTCAGTTGCCTGTCTGTAAAGTGAGGAGAGTGACAGAACTAACTTCACTGAGTTGTGGTGGGAATGAAATGAAGAAATGTATGCAGAGGGCTTGGCAAGGGATTGGGCTTGAAATAAGTGCTCAAATGATGATGATGATGATGTTAATGATGATGGTGGTGGTGGTGGTGATGGTGATGACGGTGGTGGTGGTGGTGGTGGTGGTGATGATGGTGATGGTGATGACGGTGGTGGTGGTGGTGATGATGGTGGTGGTGGTGGTGGTGATGATGGTGGTGGTGGTGATGATGGTGGTGGTGATGATGATGGTGGTGGTGATGGCGATGATGGTGGTGGTGATGGTGGTGGTGGTGATGGCGATGATGGTGGTGATGGCGATGATGGTGGTGGTGATGGTGGTGGTGGTGATGGCGATGATGGTGGTGATGGCGATGATGGTGGTGGTGATGGTGGTGGTGGTGATGATGATGATGGTGGTGATGGTGATGGTGGTGGTGATGATGATGGTGATGATGATGGTGATGGTGATGATGGTGGTGGTGGTGATAGTGGTGGTGGTGGTGGTGATGATGATGAGTAGTAGGAGTAGAATAGTATTATATGAGCAAAAAGATTGCGTATATAACTTTGAACATTTCTTACTAGATTAGAAATTAACATTATTTCATGCTAACAAAACACACCTTGCTAAAGCAGTCAAGTGATGTCATTATAAATGAAATTAAGTACATAGAAAAGAAACATGTTGCAACTATTTGATATGTAATTGTGTACTGAGCCCATTTTAATCAAGGTGAAAATGGAATTATTGCCAAGGATACTGGTGGTTCATTTGCTTATTGGCTGCATTCTTAGTATCTAAAATGTCATTTTGGAGTCAGTCTAATACACTAGTTTCCGGTTCAGCATATTATTGACCTCAACTATTTGATTCTTTAAAAATTCAGCTTAAGTGTATTTTTAGTCAAGTATTATTTAGTAAATTAATATACACATTCAAGAAAAATTCTTTTATTCTTACCATACCACGCAGATGGTCTTCATAAATCAACAGTGATATATTTACCAGTGTTAGAACTTGGGAGAATTAACCTCTGATCGTGCATTCTGCACTCTCTTTGCTGTGCTTTCGATCATATAGTAAATAATTCTTCCAGTGGTATCAGAGGAAAGCACATTAACACCTTAAGTTTTTAAAAAGTCTTAAATTTAAGCAGTTTTTAAAAGAATTTTGAATGATAATCTTCTTTGTAAAGGCTGCTCTTCTAAATCAGAGATTCTCCATTTGGGGAAGTTGGAAGAAGGTCTTTTATTTCAAGTTTGAGTGTTACAGGTATAATAACTGACTCCACATTTATAGAGGTGAACCACTCATTTATAGAGGTAACTTATTTTTTGCTAAGTTATGTACTTTCTAACTTGAGTTTTGACAAATAAAAATAACACATAAAATACATAATTAATATATCAAAAACTGGTGAATCTTTCACAGAGAATGAACAAGTGTTAGTATTGTCACATGCTTTTTAGGGTTTTTTTAAGAAATAAAATATTACAGATAAAGTTGAAATACCCTGTCATTTCCTACCAGGTTTTATTCTTCTGCTTCTCTACCAGAAGTAACTGCTGTCATGAATTTGGTGTTTATTGTGTGTGTGTGTGTGTGTGTGTGTGCGCGTGTGTGTGTTTTGTATGTTTATAATATTAAAAAATGGTTTCATACTCTCAAATATTTTTCAACTTTTCTCTTTTCACTCAACATTTTGTTTTATAGAGCTATCCATGTTGGTCCATATATCTGTTTCACTCATTTTAATAGCGCTATAGTATTTCATTTTATGAATTTATAATTTATTCATTTATCTGGTGATAGACATTTGGATTATGTTCAGTTACAGTGAAATCGCAATGAACATCCTTATGCTTATTTCCTTGCGTACACATGTGGTAGATATTACCTCTAAGTGAAATCTTGGGTTAATGGATATGTTTATTTTCAGTTTTACTGGATATTACCTCAGTGCTCTCATACAGTCCTTCCAGAAGTATATAAGTTATTTCCATTTCTCCACATCCTTACTATTCATTTTTAGAATTCAGAATCTAAAATTTCTATCAGAAGAATTGTGTGTGTAAGCTGATAGATACATAGGTAAACAGAGATGCGTTTGTTCAGTAGGTATTTATCATCATTGTGTGGATAATTTCCATTAGGAGATTTCAGAATTTGCAAATGACATCTAACATTGGCTGTTGTGAGAGGTCAGATAAGTCTCTGTCTCTTTAGCTTTGTTTAACTGCCACTATTTATAATCATTCCTGGAAAGAATGGGAATGGCTTCCCATAATAATCGACCCTAGTGCAAGCACCTGTGTGTCCAAACCACACTCAGGCGCATGATTACCCAGTGGAAATATGCGTGTTTTGATAGTCACTCCTTAAAATTGTGTTCCTCAGCTTTCTTTACCCCTTTTGAGGAAGCTAAAAGTCTAATTTCCTTTGCTCCACTGCAGATCCTGACATGCTGCCACTCACAGCAGGGTCTCCAACATCATTGAGCTAAGTATGTCAAAGAAAACTTAGCATTCTGGGCATTGGCTGAAAGGGAACACTGCCAGATAAAAATAGGAAACACTGCCAGATAAAAATTAAGAGATTGGGATTTGGGATTTGGAAATGGCTTTTTTTCTTTTGAAATCACTTTATGAAATTTAAAAATGGGATTCAGCAGAATTGATAGCGAAGTCTTGGTAAAAACAAATTAGTAAGTAAGACACTTACATTATGTCCGGTTGATGTAAAATGCATATTTTCACAATTGCTTAGATGAGTGTTTTCCACTCATCTAAGAGTGGAAATAAAGAGTAAAGAATATTTTAAATCAGTAATGAAAGCCAGGGATTGGGTTTTGTGGTTTAGAAATAAGTATATATAGTTGGGTTTGATTTATGAACTCATCAAATTAATGTGGTGCTTTCATTTTTCAGTTAACATTTCAACGTAGGTTAGGTTTCTGTGCCCCATTTTTGCAGACTGAGACTGCTAGGTGCGGCAGGGATCACCAGGATGAAAACTCCATCCCTCTCCTCTCCCTACCTGTCTCAGAATAAATGTATCTTCCAAAGAGAGCCGTGGCCTTGGAACTCTGTAGTACATAGAACTCAATCAGGTTAAAATGGTCTTGAGTTCAGAGGATGGTCTCAGAAATCATTTTTTACTCAGATCTACTATCTCCAAAGGAAAATAAAAAAGGCCTTTAGACTTGGAACTTCTGTTGGTAAAAGTGAATTTTTAAAAAAATTTCTGTTTGAAACTTATATTTAAATGATGGATGAATATGTGTTAGGATCTGCCAGGTAGTGTGTTGAGAAGTGTGGCAGTCTTGTCTAAATGTACTTAATAATTTGGAAACTAACTATTAAGTTTGATTGTTTCAGGATTCCCACACTACTAATATAGATTCAAAATGGTCCTAGACAATTAAAGTGTTCAACAAGCAACCAGTTTTCTGCTGGAGACATGATTCTCTTTATGGAAAAGACCACCTTCTTAGACCAAAACCCACCTAGATATAAAGGGTAGATGAGGATGAAGGCTGGGATTATACTTGTAATCTCCTAATGCCGTAAACCTTGAGATAAGGGTGGAGGGACAATTTAGGTTATTTTATACTGTTGGGATGAGCCTTGCTTTCCAAGAAGACCCCAATCTATACCCTTTAATTAAAGAGGATTTAACTGGAGATTTTTTTAGAACGGAGCTAAGTTAAATGAGCACCACAAGAAAAGCAGCTGTCTTTTCTACCCTTTAGTTGAAATGAAGAGCCCATGAGTGGGGATGGGACAAGGCAGGCTCAGATGAAGAATTGATTAGCATGCCATGCCTCTTAAAGGGGAGGCCGTCCACCTTGCCCCACACCAGACTGAGCGTGAAGCCATATGTCGTGGCCTCTTTGACCGTAGGAATCTGGGAGCAGTCAGGTGCCTCAAGTAACATATATCTACAATTTAGTAAAAGCAAATATATGTTAGGAAAGTCTTCCTAGAAATAACTCTAATTTTATATTTCTTTTGTACCAGATCTTCAGTTTTATAATCAGATGATAAGTCTGCTTTTCTAGTAAGGGACCACAATCTTATCCCAGTTATTTAGGGGAAAATGGTGTCCCTATGTGTGTATAGAAGAAAGACTGATTGAAATAAAATATCTAAGTAGTTATCTCTCAGTAATGGGATTTAGTTATTTTAATTTTATATTCTATAGAATTTATTACAGTGAGTGTCCAAAATCCTTTTTCCACAATCAGTGTGAATTAACTCCTCCCATTATAAAATAATTAAAAATATAGTTAAAGCACTTAATGGTTTTAATGCTGCATAGAAGGTAAGAAGATATGTGATGGCTGTGATGTTTTTGTGGTTTATTCATTTTACAGTTAAATGGCTTCAAAACTAATAAATCAATGTTTAAGATTGGATTATATGAATGACTCAGTCAAGGTCTGATGAATTGATGAAATTAAGTTTCTAAGTCTGTAGAGAAGTCCATTTGAAAAATGTAGTTACTCTTCAGGGTACAGTCTTGTTAATCAACAGACTTTTACTCATTCACTTCTGGGCAGAGAAGGATAACCCAGCTACTTTTGGGTATATTTCACTTTGTGACAGTTTATGACAGCTGGGTTCTGTAATGGGGGACACCTTGGGCTCTTTTTCACTGTTTTTACTTGGTCTGAGTTTGTTTCATTTGCTTCTGGGTATCTCAGCATATGCCGTCCTGTACTGCTTGTCGTTCTCTGTACCTCTAGATATTCTCCTGGTCCTTAGAGGTGCACTGTTTCTGCCCTGCCCCCTCTTTTTGTCTCTCTTCATGTTCCTGATGATTTTGTAGCCCTCTCTAGTTGGGGTATTCCAGATGAGATTTTTAGGCGGGCTAGACCATAATGACTGGAGCAGACTCACTAAGTGTGACTGTCTTCCTGAGAGTGGCTTCCTGCTTAGTTTTCTTTAGCTTCTTCTCAGGAGTGAACACATTTTTATAGGAATGCTATCATTATTCTAAAGTGGCCTACTCTTGGCTAATGACTGTTTTTCTTGACATCTGAAATCTAACAGATAGAAACCCAATTCCTCTTTCTAAATACTATGGATTCGATAGGACTAGGAACACTTATTGAGAGTACTGATAAACTAAACATTATTTAAATGCTCCCATCATGAAAATTATTGAATAAAATAATGTTCTGTAAAGTTAGTCATATATATTTTTTTAATTCTTTAACAATAAGATTCTGTATTTAAAATAATCTTATGATGAAACTTTTAATAAAACAATTCCCTCCTAATTATGTTTGCTCAAAATAGCTTATTGCTAAGATTAATGGCTCCCAGGGTTCCCTCTATACAAAATATTAGTGCCAAGAGTACTTTGGACATCATCTTACTAAATTCCACATTTTATTTGTATGGAAATTGAGAGCAAGAGGGGCTAAGTGACTTGCCCATGTTATATAATTATGTAACTAGTTCTAGTGAACTCAGTACAGCAAGACACAGTCTCCTGGGATCCTTCCTCTTCCAATTCTTTAGCTACCACATGACACTACATCTTGTTAATGGGATGTTATTTTCAGGGCAGAGTGTGTCTTGTTCCTGCTGCAATGAATCTTATTAGCAGAACGATTCTGCTTTTTAAAACCATTTATTGGGCATATAATATCTCCAGGTATTGTGCTAAGCAATTTACATATCATTAATTTCATTTTTATTCTTACAATAACCCTGTGAAGTTGTCATTACTAACCACATTTTATTGATGAGGAAACTGAATCAAAGGGGTCCTGAGAGATACGACCAAGGTAATGCAAGTATTTACTTTTTATGACCATGCCGTGTAAGCTTGAAGCACTGATGAAGTGTTTGGTGACTAGAGATGTTGCCTGGACCCTCTGCTCTTAATACACTAGGGAACAGTTTAAGATTTACACTTGACCTGCTCAATATTCTAGTCCTTAAATTTTACCCACAGTAACTTTTCTTCAGAGGAAGTTTGAGATTGAACAGCGCCTCCTCCCTTACCCGTATAGGATTTGGCACCTGTGCTGCCTTGGGATATTGAGTGTGTGGCCCAGCCCTCATAAAAAGTGGTAAGCAAGCATGTACATGGAATCACACTAAAGCCGTTTTCCGAGACAAGTAGGTAAAATGGTGTTATGAAAACAGTGTTTTGGGACTTCCCTGGTGGCGAAGTGGATAAGACTCCGCACTCCCAATGCAGAGGACCCGGGTTCGATCCCTGGACAGGGAACTAGATCCCACATGCGTGCCACTACTAAGAGTTTGCATGCCACGACTAAAGAGCCCGCCTACTGCAACTAAGACCTGGTGCAACCAAATAAATAAATAGATAATAAAAAAAAAAATCGAAAAAAAGAATGCTATTTAAAAAAAAAAAGAAAGAAAACAATGTTTTGATATCTTCTGTTATTTATTAATTTTTTATTTATTTATTTATTTATTTATTTATTTATTTATTTATGGCTGTGTTGGGTCTTCGTTTCTGTGCGAGGGCTTTCTCCAGTTGTGGCAAGCGGGGGCCACTCTTCATCGCGGTGCGCGGGCCTCTCACTATCGCGGCCTCTCTTGTTGCGGGGCACAGGCTCCAGACGCGCAGGCTCAGTAATTGTGGCTCACGGGCCTAGCCGCTCCGCGGCATGTGGGATCTTCCCAGACCAGGGCCCGAACCCGTGTTCCCTGCATTAGCAGGCAGATTCCCAACCACTGCGCCACCAGGGAAGCCCTATCTTCTGTTATTTAAAAGATAGTCTCCAGACTGCTGTGGTAATATACTTTAGTGCTGATGATTTCGCATCTTTGGTAAATTGTGAGATGCTCAAGGCTTATATCCTAATCAGCACTGTCATGTGGCCTCTTATGTTTTCACTTTAGATAGTCCGTGCTCTGATGCAATATGCAGACGGAAGTACCAGCACCGTAAATCGATATTGCTAGTGGCACATCATATATAGGCTATTTGAGGGAAAAAGGTTGCTGTTAAATTTAATGATGAGGTTGAGTGTCATTAACTGTGTGCTTATTTAAAGAGGGTCCCTCCCATCCCAGACATCTGCTCCCTTCTCAGAAATGTCACTTTTAAACAACACCTGTAGGTTAGAGTCATTTCCAACTTTCTCTTCATGGACTCACCTTGCTTTTGCTAATGGATTTCTTGGTAAAGGAGGAAAACACAAACTCTCTTTTGCAAAATACTACTGTAGCATCTCTGCCTAAGTAATGCGTTGTAGAATGTAAGAGAATAGGCAGCATTCCTTAAGGAAATCTTTTATGAACATGTGATAGAATATTTTATCATTTGTGTAGATCTTTTTCCCTGGAAGTTAAATATTAAAATTATATGGAAAATCATTGTCCTGTGGGTTTTGTGTAATCTATAATAGTTTCAACTGCAATCATGTACTGAAAATCAATGGGACGTGTCCTCTTCCATATCCATGACGAGGTATTGTCCATTGGAGCTCAGGTATTAAAATGTGAGCATTTAGGTTGCTTTTGAAATTCAGAGATGACAGCCTCACTGATGCTTGCTCTGTGTGGAGGCAGGTGCAGGGGGGAGCTAGTGTGTGAGTTCTATGGTTTAAGAGTCAGATACAATGTCAAGTAGGCCTTTTGGTGATGTACAGGTATAAAGATGGAGTCTTTATTTGTGACTCTTACCTTTTATTGCAGAGTCTGTTTTTTTCTCTTGAATTAGTGTTTAATATCACTCTTCAGTTGTGACATATATACAAAAAATTGTATAAATCTTAAGTGTACAGTTTGATTTTTACAAACTGAAACCAAGAAACATAACATGTAACCAGCACCCAGATTAAGAAACACGGCATTCCCATCAACTCAGAAAGCAGTTTCTTATCCCCCAGTCATCCACCCAGCGTAACTCCTTTCCTGAGTTCTAATACATCGATTAGTTTTGCCTTTATAAATGGCCAGAGTAAGGGTTTTGAACTTTATTTAAGAACAAAAATGGGAAGAAGTCATATCAGAAGGTTTGAGGCAGTGGCGTGACATCATTTGATTTGCATTTCTAAAAGATCAGTAACTGCGGAGTAGAGAAGGGGTCCGGAGTTTAAGTGGAGGGACCAGATAAGAGGCTATTTGATGAAATCACCTGGTGGTATGACCTAGGGTCATGGCAGTGGAGATGGAAAGAAAGGGATGGATTCAAGATGTGTGCGTGTGTGTGCACACACACACACATGTGCTTGCCTACACAATTGGCTAGATTAAATAAACAGAAATTAGATGTTAAGGCATGAGTAAGTGGCGGGGGAAGCGTTAATATTTCCCAGGTTTATGGATGAGGTCTAATGTACTGAATGAGAAAGACCGGAACAGGCAGGTATTTGGCCGAGAAGCTCTGGAGGTCCAGTTTGGGCATGTTATTTTTAAATAGCTGTGATTGTCAAAGGGGGATGATCAAGGAGGTAGTTGAATACATAGCTATATCTGAAGTTTGAGAAGAAGGAGTTTGAGCCGGAGATCTGAATTTAAGAATTGCTGATGCAGATTACATTTAAAACCATGGCTATTAATGAAATAAACCTCTTAGAGATGGAGTATAGAGTGAAAAGAAATGATAATATTTGAAAGGTATGGGATACAAAAAAAGGGAGGCAGAGAAAAGAAGATGCAATCCAAAAGGCAATAATGGAAGAATGGCCATTGGCAGTGGGATGACAGCAGGTCATTTAGGCAGTCCACATGGATGACAGATGAAGAGTGTATAGAGGTAAAGCCCTCCTGGGAGTTGAGGGAAGTAGTGATACACTCAGTTGTGATGTTAGGACCTTTGCCCACGAGTCATCCCTCTGTCTTATACTGTGGCTGTCACTGTATTCTATAGGCTGAATGGCACTTAGCTGTAATAGGAAGCTGCTCATTTTTGAGGGAAAATGGGCAAGTTTGAAGTTGTAGATAGAAAAGCCAAATTATTTTTGATATATCCTTTTGCCAGTCCTACTCACCAAAAGGCTATGCCCAATTTCTACTTGAACAACCAAACTTAACCCCACCTGTTCTCTCTCCACTTAACACACACACACACACCCCTTCAATGCTGAATATCTTAATTTTGATATCAAAGCTTTTCTGAGGATGTTAGTCTTTGAAACACTAGCTCCTTTAATCTTCCCAAGCATCATTCTTTGGAGATGTGTTCTTGAGTAAAGTGCTGCTGGAATTGGTAAATGCATGTTCATTACTTTACTCAGCCTGAGTTCCTTTGAGACTTTATAATTGAGCATTCGTAATATGCATCACTTCAGAAGTCTTCAGAGATCAATCTTGATGTTCCCTCTTTTAGCTTTGCTACTTTTACAGTGCCCTTATATACTTATTGGAAAAGATGAGATGATTTTCTGCTCCTGTATGCTTTAGTATGATTGCGCAGTCACGATTGTATTTTCCATATAGTGCACATAGTAACTGAGAAGAAGAGAGGATTCTGGTAATGAAGGTGCTGCTTCTAAATAGAAAATGTTTTATTTGGAAGTGCTTATAACCACCCCTAAGGAACAAATGAAACTCTGTAGTCCCTATGCAGTCATATCATAGGGCAGAGTTGGGCTTGCTTTATTTTGTCATGATAAACATAAATCCTTTTAGGATTAGAAATTGTAGTCTCAAAAGTGACTATGAAGAAAAAATAGTAATTAGGAAAACAAAAAACAGCCCTAGGCAAGTTCTCTCACCACTGTGGTCTAGAAGGTATGTGTATCAGTTAAGGATCTATCAGGGGAAGCAGGACCACTGGGAGCTATGGGATATAAAGGCTTTACTACAGGAGCTGGAGTCTCCACAGTGTGGCGGGAACTGAGGGACGCAGGGCCGGGCTGGAGATTGGCAGTGGGCTGCAGGCTGCTCCTGGTCAACAGGGTCAGCTTGGACGCAATTGCTGGAGACAGAAGGGAGGAGAATGAGATGAAGCTGGAACCTGCTAGCGTCTCTGCGTCTTCTGTCAGCACTTCTAATCCCAGTGACCTTCATTCAGAGAGAAGTGGCTGCTGCCTTACTTCTGCTTCCAAATCTCAACGCGAGCTCCTCCTTGGGCTTAGCTTTAACTCAAGGGCCGAACAGGGAAGGAGCAAACTATCACAGGATGGAATCTGAGTAATGGGGCTCCTGAAAGTTGATATATTTTTCTCTACCACTTCAAATACCAGAATTATCGAATGGCGATAAAAGAAATGTTAATGTATTTTTCACTAGAAGACAAATGACATCTTGAATATGCAAGGTCAGCTTAGTAAGAATTGAGTACTGTCTGTTTATCAGATTTAGATGGACCTAAGTATAATTACTTGAAAATATTTAGCATTGATTAAAAATATTGTATTTAATATAAGAATTATAAATACAAATTTAATTGAATGATTACAATGAATTCCTTCCTCAATCTTCACTGGTAGGCAAATGAAAAGACACACTGGACCAGACATGACTCTCTCTAGATTTTAATCCTAGCTGTATTATAAACCAGCTATGTGACTTGGCATAAATATTTAATTTTTTTATCTTTACATTCTTTATTTATGGGGATTAAAAGAAATAATGTATGTGGAAACTAAGAAGCATTATACAATCTTCAGATATTACCATGTCTTTAGGGGAAATTTTTCCTCCTGTCGACAAGAGGTTAACTTATATAGTAAACATTTTTATCCTAAGTAATGACCGTCTAATGAATAGACTCTCTGCATTACATATTAAGTCTGATTCCATTGAAGTCTGTCTCCAAGCAATTGTAATGTGACAGAATATTTTTATTAAAGTTTAAATACTCTTATTTCTTGGTTATTTTTCTAAAAGGAATCTTCACTTATATTTTCAGTGGAAGTACTGGTTTAGCTTCATTAATAAGAAAATTATTCATTTTTGTGAATATATCCTGTGTGTCTTGTTGCTACAGTATATGTGTCTGAAGGAGTACTAGGCATTGGATCTGTTCTAATGAATTGTCAAATTTTCTGGTTGTTTCCTCTTTGTTGTTGCTGTCTCCTTTCCTAGTAAACAAAACTATATTAAATAAAAGGTAAAACACTGTAAATTAAAATCCAAAAGCTAAAAAAAGCTGTAATGTGATAAAAACATGTGTGCATTTGTCTGTGTGATTTGTGTGTATGACGTGATATGTATAATGCGTTTGTTGAATTTAAGCCTCCCTAGGACAGAGTTCAAATTGCACAGAGCTCAGAAATCTTTCCAAACATCTAGTACAAGAAGAAAATTGGAGTTGGGTAATCAGAATTGATGAAGGGACCAAAAGTGGGTCAGATTTTCCAAAGAATATATCATAGTTCAGCACCTCTTAGAATTAATCCAACAAGTCTTGACTCATTCACTATAATTTAGTCTTGTAAACCAATGATACTTTGCTTAAAATGGCCACTAGTCATATCTAGACTATTACTGCATATGCAGTCAATGAGATTTATCTAAATGCTTTAGGTGCTTCATTGAAAATCAACTTAAAACACAGATTTTATTTTAATATGGTACTTGCCCTGGTGGTTTTGTTCTGTTTCTTCCAGTGTTTGAAACATACGTCAGTACTTTGAGCTGCACGCAGACCACCTACCACCTACGTGCAGTTCTGCCCTTAGAGTCTCCATGTACAGGGAGAAAGATGATGTCCCCGGGCGAGGGAGGCTGAGATTCCGGAGGCAGTGAGAACATGCTCCGGGCCGGCCTCAGGCGGAGCAAAGCTGCAGTGCCAGGAGGGGCAGAGCCGCAGGTGCTCGTTTCCGCCGGGGGGTGGGGGGGGGGTGGGGGGGTGGACTTGGTGGTGGGGCAGTCTGAGTTTAGCAACTTCAACCTGGTGGAGTCAGCCCGGTGGGGCTCAGTGTGACTCACGCAGTCATCACACCGACTCCCCCCTCCCCAGAAGGTAAGCATTAACTGTTTGTGGTTATCAGATAGTCCTGTTTCCTCCATTCTCATGTTCTAAATTAGAACAATGTTTGTCATTCCCAGCTGTTTATTTCTGGATGTTGTTTTCACTTTATCATTCCTCCTCGTAGTTCTTATACTAACAGCTCTTCGACTGTTCTCTGTCTTCATCCAGCCCGTTGTTACCCAAATGTCTTTGATAAGAATCATCTTGGCTACTGGTTAAGCCTCTGGTTTTCCAGACTTTTCCCATGGAGGGTCTGATTCTGTGAGTCTGGGTGGAACCTGGGAAATTGTGTGTATAACAAGTACCTCAGGTGATTCTTATGGTTTAGGTAGTGCTGCCTGACCTTGAGAGATGAGCTCAGTGTGGCAATGCATTAGCAAATCCATCCATGGGTAGGTTGCCAGCTTTAGCAAATAAAAATACAGGAGACTCATGGGACATACTTATACTAGAAATTATTCATTGTTTATCTCAAATTCAAATTTAACTTGGTGTTTTATCTGGCAGTCCTACCTTTGGAGAAAATAGATCTGTGCTGTAGAAGCAGCTGTTTGAACTTGTAGCCTGGGGACCAGATGAATTCTAGCCAGGAGTTAGAAATCTCTTGGACATAAAATGTAGGTGCCACTTCAAATGCTCTGTGTGTCCCCTGATTTGCTGGAGCATGGTGTTATGGGTGAAATCGCACCCCCTCCCCCAGATTCATATGTTGAAGTCCTAACCCCCAGTACCTCACCTTATTTGGTGGTAGTGTTGTTACAGAGTTAATCAAGTTAAAGTCATTAAGATGGGCCTTAATCCAGTATGACTGGTGTCCTTATCAAAAGGGGAAATTTTGTTGACAGGCACTCACGTAGGGAGGATGCAGTGTGAAGATGAAGGCGGCTGTCAGGGTGTTGCCAGGGAACCCCAGAGTTGCCAGTAACCACGAGAGGCTAGGAGACAGGCATCAGACTCTTTTTTACAGCTGTTGTAAGGAACCAACTGTGCCAGCACCGTGGTCTTAATCCTCTAGCCTCCAGAATAGGAATTTCTGTTGTTTAAGTCACTCAGTTTGTGGTACTTTGTTAGGGCAACCCTAGCAAACTAATAAACATGCAGTACAGAAATTGTGCTGATGAACTTTCTCTTGCCTTGGTGTGGAAAATCTGTGGAATGTAGGCCTGACAACTAGCATGACCTCCATTTTACAAATGTGAAAGCTGAAGCTCAGAGTGGTTAAATGACTTACCCAAGCTGACACAGCAAGCCATTGGTTAAGGTATTCATATTTACCAACATTTATTAACATATAAATATGGAGTAATGTTTATTACCAATAAAGTAAAAGGTAATAATAACCTTTGTAGAGTGATTGTCATGTGCCAGACACTTCATGTGCATTATCTAATTTAATCCTCAAGATAACCAGTGATTAGGCACTGTTCATTAGCTCCATTTTATGGATGAAAACTGAAACTGAGTAAGATAAAGTGTTTGGGCACAGGCAAATAGTAGCTACCAAGAGGAGGAACCAAGAATCAAGTCCAAGTTCTCTGGTTCCAAGCTCTATTCTGTATTACTTCTAGACAAGAGAGATGCCAACCAGTTGTATAACTCTGCAAAGGACTAGATGAGAGTAAAGAGGCTATTTATTTAGTTGGGTTTTTTTGGCTCTAGAATTATGTAGTTTGGTTCACATCCTCATTCTGATATGTGCATGTGAATTAGTAACCTTTGATGTGGGCAAGGTCACCCAAAATGCCTTTGTTCATGAGTTTTACCAAGAATTAGAAGAATGTGATACAAGTAAGGTTTTCATCTTATTATTTATGCGCTTTCTGTTTTGTTTTTAGACCAGGAAAGACATTGTCATATTTGATTTCTCGGTATTAAATTCCTATTAATGCTTAACAGTTTCCCTACAGGATTGCTGTCAATAAAACCTTCCTGACGCAGGAAATAATAAGACTTTACTTCTCTCTTCTTCTTCCTATTTCTTCCCCGACACCTGAGATTTGTGATGCAGACTTATTTCTTTGGGATTTCACTGTAATGTGTCTAGTCCAGCATTTTAACAGTTAATGTGTGCCTAGCACATTGGAAAGGAGGATTTCTCACCAGAGGTGATTTCTGGCATGCAGAGTGTGTGGCTTCTGAGATTTATTATTTTTATGGGGTGGAGAAGTTTCTCCAGGCATTTCTGTGAATGAGAGATCAAAGTCAGATGGATCTGACAACTTTCCTCTGAGAAGGACCACCCAATAGTTTGGTAGTTCTTGTGTTTTTCTACTGCATGGTGACTGATGTTCTCATGACCCACTGCCATTTGGTTTTGAGTGAAAGTGTATGAAGAAGCCCCTGTTTGTGCTCTTCATTTTTACCAGGAAACTATTGGGTAATTTTATTGTTATTATTATTGTTTAATTCAAATTCATAAAAATTTCCAGGGTTCTTCTCCCTCCAACCACCCCCCCCCCCAACTTCTCCTTAGCTACTATTTGTTTGTTTTCCCTTCATCTAAAGTGGAGTTCAGTGAATCCTATTTGACTCCCTGCCTGGGTTGGGGAAACAGCAGGCTTTCCTAGATTGGGTCCTGGCATCAAACTAGGAGACCAGCTTCACCTTCTCTTGAGGTGAAGTTGGTCTCCTAGTTTCTGCTGATGAATAGTTTTATCAGGGAAATGGTGTGTTGATCTGGCCTTCAGTTCCTAACCAAGGGGAAGGCATTCAGGAGTCTAGATGAATGAGGAGTAAGGGTGATGGTCTAATTTAGGAATAGCTGAATGAGGCAGGTAATCAAGAGTGAAATCAGAGGTACCTTGTGAAAAACAGATAGCCCAGCAAGCAAGATGTCAGTTGGAGGTTAACATGGTCAAATAGTTCATCTAAGAATCAAGTTTACTGGAGGAAATTTCTGAGAATCTCGCTTTCTGTCTTCCCTTGTGGGAGGTCACTCCTGATTCTAAAGAGTCCATGTTTCACCCAAATGTCACCTTCTCAGGGAAATCTTCCCTGACTGTCCTCTCTAAAATAGCACCTGCCACCACCCACACCCCCATCTTTTAATGTCTATATAGATTTACATTTCTTTATAAGAATTATTATACATCTGTTCATTTTCTCCCTCTACCCCACCCCAGCCCAGTGTAGATTCCATAAGAGTTTGGACTGGATGTTTTCTTATTGCTACTAACCAGAGCCTAGAACTTAGTAAATGCTCGATAGAAATTTGTTGTTGAAATTTTGAATGACTGTCTTAATGGCAGAGATATTAACACTACCTGTCTGGTCCTGCATTATTTTCTAAAATGCTACTATTTAAAACAGGTTTTAAAAGCATAATAATAGTTTTCTGTAGTTTCATGTAGCCCCCTAAAAAGGTCTTTAGTAGCCATTTGAAGTAGTACTCAATTTTCCCACCTTCTTAATGTGAAGATTGTCTCACAGCTCTGCTACCACTTTGACAAAATTTACATATCATTTGTAAATCTAAAGCATTGCTCATAATGCTCACCTCCAAACTCACGGTGTATGACTGAGCATATGTTTTACTTAGTTTACCATGGTGGTTGTAAAATTGGAGATAGGGTAGTCTGTTTTACTCCTTCTTGTAGAATTTACTTGCTAAAATAATAATGGACTTTATTTTTTAATAAATTTTTTGAATTTTTATTTATTTGTTTATTTATTTATTTATTTATTTATTTATTTATTTATGGCTGCGTTGGGTCTTCGTTGCTGTGCGTGGGCTTTCTCTAGTTGCGGTGAGCGGGGGCTACTCTTCGTTGAGGTGCGCAGGCTTCTCATTTTGGTGGCTTCTCTTGTTGCGGAGCACGGGCTCTAGGCACGCGGGCTCAGTAGTTGTGGCTCACGGGCTCTAGAGCACAGGCTCAGTAGTTGTGGCTCACAGGCCCTAGAGTGCGCGGGCTTCAGTAGTTGTAGCGCGTGGGCTCAGTAGTTGCGGTGCACAGGCTCTGGAGCGTGCAGGCTTCAGTATTTGTGGTGCGCAGGCTCACCAGTTACGGCTCGTAGGCTCTAGAGTGTGGGCTCAGTACTTGTGGTGCATGGGCTTAATTGCTCCATGGCATGTGAGATCTTCCCGGACCAGGGCTTGAACCCGTGTCTGCTGCATTGACAGGTATATTCTTAACCACTGGACCACCAGGGAAGTCCCTAATGGACTTTACAGTAAGGTGTTCTCACATCATATTTGCTGCATCTTTATTAAATTCTTAATCTTTTGTTAGGCAATATGCAAATATCTGAAAGAATATTAATTTATTAAAAATTGATTTGCATTTTGAAAATCACAGATTATTTAATAATGGGAAAAAATTTAAAAGCAGTGATGAGAACAGATATCTCTGCTTGTTTCCTAATCTTAGGGTTCTATATTACTCAGAGTTCTCCAGAGAAATAGAACCAGTTATGCATACACACAGGCAAACAAAGGTTGAGTGAGTGAGTGAGTGAATGAGTGAGTGAGTGAGTGAGGGAGGGAATGAATGAGTGATTTAAGGAATTAGCTCAATGCTTGTGGGGACTGGCAAGCCTGAAATCTGCAGGGCAGTCTGAAAATTCCAGCAGGAGGCAATGCTGCAGTCTTGAGTCTAAAGGCTATTTAAATTCTTTTCTCTTCTGGGAACCTCAGTCCTTTGTCTTAAGGGCTTCAACTGATTCGAATAGATTTACCCACATTATGGAGGGTAATGTGCTTTACTCAAAGATTTAAATGTTAATCACATCTAAAAAATACCATCATGGCAACATCTAGACTGGTGTTTGGCCAGATAACTATATACTATAGCCTAGCCAAACTGACACAAAAATTAACCATCACTGGTAACATATGACCCAGCAGTCCCACCTGTACATGAGTATACATGAGTGTTCATAGTGGCTTTATTTGTGATAGCTCCCAAATGGAAACAACTCAAATGTCTTTCAACAGATGAATGGATAAACAAACTATGTCCTTACAGTGGAATGCTGCCCTCCAGCCTTGGGAACCACTGATCTTTTTGCTGTCTCCATGCTTCTGCCTTTTCAAGAAGGTCATATAGTTGGGGGTCATATAGTATGTAGCCTTTTCACATTGGCTTGTTTCACTTATTAATATACATTTAACTTTCCTCCATGTCTTTTCATGGCTTGATAGCTCATTTCTTTTTAGTGTTGAATAATATTCCATTGTCTGGATGTAGCACACTTTATGTATCCATTTACTTACTGAAGGACATCTTAGTTGCTTCCAGGTTTGGGCAATTATGAATAAAACTGCTATAAACATCAGTGTGCAGTGGTTTTTTTTTTGGTTGCGTTGGGTGTTAGTCGCGGCACTCGGGATCTTCCGTTGTGGCGTGCAGGCTTCTCTCTAGTTGCGGTGCATGGGCTTCTCTCTGGTTGTGATGTGTGGGTTTTCTCTCTCGAGTTGTGGCCTGTGGGGCCGTGTAGTTGTGGCACACAGGCTCCAGAGCATGTGGGCTCTGTAGTTTGTGGCACGCAGCTCTCTCGTTGAGGTGCGCGAGCTCAGTAGTTGCGGTGCGCAGGCTTAGTTGCCCCGCGGCATGTGGGATCTTAGTTTCCTGACCAGAGATTGAACCCACATCCCCTTTATTGGAAGGCAGATTCTTTACCACTGAACCACCAGGGAAGTCGCAATGTGCAGATTTTTATGTGGACATGTTTTCAACTCCTTTGGGTAAATATCAAGGAATGTAATTGCTGGATTGTATGGTAAGGGTATGGTTAGTTTTGTAATAACCTGCCACACTATCTTCCTAAGTGGCTGTACCATTTTGCATTCCCACCAGCAGTGTATGAGAGTTCCTGTTGCTCCATGTCCTCGTCAGCATTTGGTATGGTCAGTGTTCTGGAGTTTGGCCATACTAATAGGTGTGTAGTATTGTCTTATTGTTGTTTTAATTTGTATTTCCCTGATGACATATGATGCGGAACATCTTATGCTTATTTTCCATCTGTATATCTTCTTTGATGAAGCATCTGATAAAGCCTTTGGCCCGTTTTTTAATTGGCTTGTTTATTTTCTTATAGTTGAGTTCTACCAGTTCTTTGTGTATTTTAGGTAACAGTTCTTTATCATATATGTCTTTTGCCAATATTTTCTTCCAGTCTGTGGCTTGTCTTCTCATTCTCTTGATACTGTCTTTTGCAGAGCTGAAGTTTTTAATTTTAATTAAGTGCAGCTTATCAGTTATTTCTTCTGTTTTGCATCTAAAAAGTAATTATTATACCCAAGGTCATCTAGGTTTTCTCCTATGTTGTCTTCTAGGAGTTTTATAGTTTTGTGTTTTACATTTAGGTCTGTGATCCCTTTTGAACTAATTTTCGTGAAGAATGTGTCTGGGTTAATTTTTTTACATATGGATGTCCCGTTGTTCCAACGTCATATGTTTGAAACACTGTGTTTGCTCCATCATATTGCCTGTGCTCCTTTGTCAAAGATCATTTGACTATATTTATGTGGGTCTAGGGCTCTCTGTTCTGTTCCACTGATTTGTCTATTCTTTGATCAATACCCTGCCTTGATTGCTGTAGCTTCTTAGTAAGTCTTGAAGGTGAGTAGTGTCAGTCTTCCAACTTTGTTCTTCTTCTTCAGTGTTGTGTTGGCCATTCTGGGTCTTCTGCCTCTCCATATAAACTTTGTTGGGTGATAGCTTGCTGGGATTTTAATTGGGATTGCATTGAATCTATAGATCGATTTGGGAAGCATTGACATCTTGACCATATTGAGTCCTCCTATCCATGAACATATAGACTATCTCTCCATTTATTTAGTTCGTCTTTGATTTTATTTATCAGAGTTTGTAGTTTTCCTCATATAGACCTTATACATAGCTTCTTGTATTTATACCTGCATACTTCATTTTTTGGGGGTTGCTAATGTCAATGGTATTATGTTTTAAATTTCAAGCTCTACTTGTTCATTGCTGGTATATAGGAAAGTGATTGACTTTTGTTTATTAACCTTGTATTCTGCAACCTAGCTATGATCACTTATTATTTCCAGGAGTTTTTCTGTCAGTTCTTTCAGATTTTCTACTTAGATGACTATGTTACCTGCAAGTAAAGACAGCTTAATTTCTTCCTTCTCAGTCTGTATATCTTTTATTTCCTAGTGTTTGTCTTTTACACTAGCTATTACTTCCAATATGATGTTGAAAAAGAGTGGTGAAAGAGGTTGCCTTGTACCTGACTACACAAAGAGATTTAATATGCCATTAAATATCACAAGCTTTACCTGATTTAAAACTTTCTTTGATAAAAGTACTGTTAAAAATGTTATTTTAAAAAGGAAAATGACAATCATAATAATGAATTTTGCTGGAAGATATGATTGTAGGCTAGTTAGATTTGGGGGACTATACTCCAGTAAACAAGTCTGTCTGTTTCCCTCTAATGGGAGAATTGTAACACATGCTCCTTCTTGCACATCAAAGAAAAGCCACAAAGAAGAGTAAGACATGCTCATTCTATTATTCTGCCCACATATAAGTACTATGAAGTTTTATGTGTGCTTCTAATCATTCTTAAGGCTTATACAGTCATCCTGCCTATCTGTAGGGATGGGTTCCAGGACTCCTGCAGACACCAAAATCTGCAGGTGCCCAAGTCCCTTATATAAAATTGCGTAGTACAGTTGGCCTTCCATACCCGCAGTTCCACATTCACAGATTCAACCAACCATAGATCAGTTTTGACCAATAGTTGGTTGAATTCCCAGATGCAGAGCCCACAGATACAGTGAAGGCCCACTGTAAATGCATATCGTTTGTTTTAGGACTTCAGCCTGGAGGTGATAATCCTCTTTCTTCCACTTCTCAGTCTCTTTTAACTCACTTATATTCCTATCCCTAAATACAGTTTTTCACATGGGAGGCTACATAAAATGGTGCTGTGTTACGGAGCATTAAGAAACAGGAGTCAACCCATCTTTGTTGTGTTTATCCACGCTTGTTGCTGAGGTGAGCAAGAATGAATTAGCCAGCACTTAGTTTTCATGGACATTCCTACCCTCTAGTATTGGCCAATAGCAATATTATGCATATCTTATCCTAGAATCCTTCACTTTATGAGTCAGAACAAAGTGTTCATGTTACAGAGGTGGTTCCACTTGAATACACATGTTTAATGATGAAAGTGATTTTCTGTGAGAACTCAGCAAACACTATTATGTCAGTAGTCATTGAGTTACTAAAGATAAAAGGAGAAAGGAAAGAGGAAAGGGAGGATTAAAGGGAACAGAATTCGCCAAGGTGTGACGTAAGTCAGTAAGGGGCCTAAAGCATCAGCTGTGCCTCTACAGTTTGAAAAGGTTGAGGGTGACTAAGAGGTATTGGAAATGTTGGCCCTAGGCAGTTAGGAACACTACAGATTTTCTTCTTCATTCTCTGTGATGGACTTAAATCATGATTGGAGAGACTGCTGGAGCCAAACCATATTTGTTTGCTATATTTATGATTTAATTATTTGCTCTAAAACACGTCTCTTTTCCACGATGAAGGGCTGAAGACTGTTCATTTTCTTCTTTATGTGGGTGTTTATCTGGTCTTAGCAATTTATAGCCTGTCCAGTTGGCATTGGTTATGTTTGCTGGCTGCCCGGTACCTTTTGAACGCTCTTACCGTAGTCTGGGATGTTTCCAACCTTGTGAGAACTAACTCCCCAGGATGGAACTGAGAAGACTAACCTCCTTTGCCCTAGGACACCGGACTGTGACCTAGATGCCACCTGCAAATCTCAATTCTGAAATGAGCAACTTGAGGCTAGAGGCTCCATCTGTAATCCATGGTTGCTAGCCAGGGTGGCAGTAGTGGCAGCCTGCCCTTGGGTATGGCAGTGTTTGCGGGCTTGAATTCTTGGTGCAGCAGAAACACTGACATTCTCATTAGGCCTGTTTTGTACTATGTTGTACATTGTTCTTGGAAGCTTAGTATTGAGCCTCATTCTCAGAATCCTTTTAATAAACCCCTTTTCTGTGTGATTACTCAGAATCAGCTGCTGTTACAACTAAGAACTTGAATGGTATCAATTCTCAGTTAACGCTGTGGAGCATCTTATTAGGGTGTCAGACTGAATTTAGCCTGGCTGTGTTTCAGTGACAGGCAAAGACAGAGGACAGGGTCTAGGCTTAGAACTTGAAAAGAATAATACCATTTTTAGGACTAGACCTAGAAAAGTAGGCCTGTAAATGAGGAGTGACGCCTGGGTTCAAGACAAAGGTTTGAAAATTCCATATGCTACCACATATATATGGAATCTAAAAAAAAAAAAAAAAGGTTCTAAAGAACCTAGGGTCAGGACAGGAATAAAGATGCAGACGTAGAGAATGGACTTGAGGACACGGAGAGGGGGAAGGGGAAGCTGGGACAAAGTGAGAGAGTGGCATGGACATATATACACTACCAAATGTAAAATAGATAGCTAGTGGGAAGCAGCCGCATAGCACAGGGAGATCAGCTCGGTGCTTTGTGACCACCTAGAGGGGTGGGATAGGGAGGGTGGGAGCGAGATGCAAGAGGGAGGAGATATGGGGATGTATGTATATGTATAGCTGATTCACTTTGTTATAAAGCAGAAATTAACACACCATTGTAAAGCAATTATACTCCAATAAAGATGTAAAAAAAAAGAAAAGAAAAAGGTAAAGGTCTGAGCCCACCATAGGAAAAGCTAACTCCAAGACAAGGTGACGGTAGAGATCAAAGTCAGTAAAGTGAATGGAATATGTTAGATTCATGCTTGATTGACACATTGAAATATGGGTAATTTTTGTCTTGGTTTTAGAAAATTTTAGATTTCAATACCTTTTTTTGATTCTGACTTCCCTTTGTCATATTTCCAAGATTTTAAGTCTTAAAAAGTTTCAAAGATTCAGACTCTTTGTCTACCATATACAGAAGTGACTAAACCAGAATTATTTTTGCTTTTAGTATTACGTACTGCCATTCACACTTTCATTTAGTTGTTTTTAAAATAATGATGCTAATTTTTCAGTTATTAGTGAGTAGTATGCCCAAGAAAGCACTTACAATGAAAATACACTTCCAGAAATTGTGGACCTATGGAACTGTCATTCAGATACTCTTAGTTTAGTAGATTTATTCCAATATTGAGAGTTTTACTTACCTTTTATAGAATGAACTACTAACTCTTAGTTTGGGAATATGGCAATCAGGAGGTAATGTTACTTTAATAATATGGTCCATACTGCTAAGTGCCTCTCTTTCTTGAGATTCAGATGGTTGTCTCAGTTAAAGCCCCTGTCATACATATGCAACTGAAAGTTTCCTTAAAAATTTCTTGTTAAAAAATAAAATGATAATAAAAATGGCTTACATTTATTTAGTGCTGATTGGGTCCAATCACTGTGTTATATGTTTTATAATACATAAATGATGTGTGAGCCATACAACACCCAGAAAGACAAGTTGTTATCCCTATCTTATCAAGAATATAAGACTCAGAGAGCTTACGTGACTTGCTCATGGCTCTCCAGGTCTGTTTTAAGTTGATGTTTCAGAGTAAAATTTTTTTTTTTTTTTTGGCTGCACGATGCGGCATGCAGGATCTTCCCCAACCACGGATCGAACCTGTGCCCCCTGCATTGGGAGCGTAGAGTCTTAACCACTGTGCCACCAGGGAAGTCCTCAGAGTAATTTTAAATTAAACAAAAGGAGACCAAGGTGCTTTTCTTAAGAATCTCTACTTGTTATCCTAAACCTGATCTCAGAGTCTTAAGAAGAATGGCCCTGTGGCCCATCCTAGCTTATATCTTCAGAGAATAGTTTAACCTGTGGACCAACTTTGTGGCTTGATTTCACAGACTACTATCTTGCAATGTCTACTAGCAATGTCTACTAAGAATCACTTCATTTCACTCCCTATTGGTGAAGCAATTCCTCACAGATTTGAGCTGCACTTTCTCTAGTTTCCATTCTTCACGCATGGCCAAAACGGCAAAATGAGTAAGAAAGTGCTGTGTGGAGAATTTAAGCCCTCTGACTTGTTTCTCAACAACTGCAGATACCTCCACTATTTTCTTGTTTTAGGAAGGAAAAATAAGTCAAACTTTTCAGCTTTTCCTCTCATACTGGGAGATGCCAGGCCTGATTTGCACTTACTTTAGAGGCCCTAATATATTTATTTGTATGCTGTTAACTGTGAATGAAGTGTCTCAGATAGATTTTCCAGAGCAGTAGTACTTAAAAGCATAGGATATTTTGAATAAAGTGTAATAGGATATTTGAACAAAATTCAACCTGGTTTTGTGATAAGGGCATACATTCTGAACCAATGCGGAGAGAAGAATGACATCAAACTTCTTTCAATCCTCCCATGCTCTTTGGGGAAAAAACTTGGTATTTGAATAGATCATCACCCCATCAACATTCAAAGGGTCTGCTTCTCCTGCCATAATGAATCACATATTCAAAGTGCAGACATAAAAGGAAGCACTGTAAAACATTTTTTGTATTTTAGGCTGTAAAGAAATTGTGGTTTTGAAGTTTTTCTTTCTTTACCCTCTTCAGTATTCTTGATTTTGGGAAGTTTGTGTGGGGTGACAGAGGAACTTAACAAAACAATGATCTCACCTGAGAAACACAGAAGTCAGACAGAGGGGACAGTATGGAAATGAAGATTTTAAGTCATATAATAATCTAGTAACATCTGGTAGTGTGTGTGTGTGTACTGTTTTGTGAAAGATGACAGGCAAGCTGCGAAAGAGTGGTGAGGGTAAACTGAGGTTAAACTGAGGGTTCCTTAATTTCCCTGTGCATTGCATTCCATATTAGGCTTTAATTGTCTGAGTCAAACAACTCCAAGCTTTTTCACCCAGAAAAACAGTCCGCAGGTTGTAAGATCTGACTGAAGACTGGGATGAGAGTAGAGAATCGGAAGTTGACTTTTATGGCTTGACTTTATTCAAGCAATAACTCTCCCTTCGGAAGCTTTTGTTCATTACAAAAGTAGGTTGTTTCAGTCAGTCTAAATAATGCACAGAAATTTCCATCATTTATCAAATGGTTTGTAATTTCAGCTGCATCTATATACCATTTGAGCTGATATATTAAAATGAATGACTAGCATAATTTATGTTTAAGGTATATGTCTTAAGCATTAGGCACAAGAGTATTTATTAGGTGAGGGGGTATTTGACTCAAAACTGTTTTATTAAGGCAGACTAGAACTTATAAAAAAGATAAAGTAATTTTAAAAGGTATTTAGAGGGGAAAAGCATGTACATATAAACTTAGGTATTTATTTAAGGTGTTCAAAATTCTAACAGAGAAAATTGGTTATTAACACACTGACTCGTTAAATAGTTAACTCTCTAGCTTACATTATAAATACTACATTAGTGATGTTCCACATTGTACTTATTATAGAATATAGTATTATAAGAGCAAAAATCCACAATACCTTGTTTAGTAAATTTTAGGGTATATTGATTTTTACTTTGAAATGAGGATACATTTACATATCATTTTACATCTAAATGAAGATGCATCTTATAATTGAGGGAATTTTGTAATTATTTGGAAATATTTTGTGGTGGTTTTTTTCCCTTAGAAGCACACTTTATAAAGTGCGTTTTATTTTACTTTTTCTCCAGCTTTTTTGATACGTAATTGACATATAACAAAAAAGGTGTATTTTACATTGTTGGTGTCTTAGATTCCATTATATATAGTAATTGTCTTTTTCTTTGGGGGGGGTTATAGTTGCTTTGCAATGTTGTGTTAGTTTCTGCTGTACAGCAAAGTGAATCAGCTCTATGTGTACATATATCCCTCCCTCTTGGACCTCCCTCCCACTTCACCCCCCAATCCCACCCATCTAGGTCACCACAGAGCACTGAGCTGAGATCCCTGTGCTACATAGCACGTTCCCACTAGCTAGCTGTAGTGTATGTATGTCAATCCCAATCTCCCAATTCATCCCCCCCCCTTTCCCCCCACCCGTGTCCACACGTCCGTTCTCTACATCTATGTCTGTATTCCTACCCTGCAAATAGGTTCATCTGTACCATTTTTCTAGATTCCACATATATGCATTTATATATGATATTTGTTTTTCTCTAATAGACATATCTATAAATAAGAATTGTGAAGATACTAGAACCTTAACCAGTAGTCAAAATATCAAGCCAATGATATTGGTTAGTAAGTACTATGACATTTTGAAGAATACTTCCAATCAATTTTGTTTCTTTCTTTTATGATAGAGTAATGGCCCATCTAAAAATGTGGAAAGAAATTAATGTTAACTATGTAGACATCAATGAAAATTTCTGCAAGTTCCATTATATTTTTCCCATAATAATTTTAGGAAGATGAACTCAAACATATTGAAGGAACTTCTATAGAGCTCTATTAATAGCCTGAGGATGGTTTTCTACAGATGATATCATTAGCCTGGAACAATATTGCCCTTTATTTAGTAAATGGAATGAAAAACATACAGAGGGTATTGATGCATGACATCAATATGGGAGAAATTGGTGGTGTCAAGAGAATGAAAGAATCTAAATTAACCTAGAAGATTTGGTCCAAAACATCAATAGATGTGTAGTATGATGAACTGTAAAATCGTTTCTGTAAAGAATTGAGGCTTGGCACTAACCCTGCAGGGGAGTGGAAGATAATCTGGGCAGCTCACTTAGATTATGTCAAGGATATGTTGTTCTTGTCAGAGTTACCATTACTTTGGGGTAAACCATATAAGTATTGAGAAATAATCCTCTGTTACACTCTGGAGAAATTCAGTGAAAATGGGCTAGAAATAGAGACCTCTGAGAAAAATTAAAAGAAATTGAAATGGTTTGATTTAAACAGAAGAATCAAGAGATTAAGAGTTATAAGAAGAGGTACCAGCTGTTCTCCATTTCTATTAATAGAGAGTAAGAATAAATGGATATTAATGAGAGTGGGAAATAAGCAGGTTGGTTGTTTTAATAGTACCAGAAAGAAAAAGGAGAGCCTATCCTTGGAAATTTTGAACACGGTACGTAATTGCGCCTGGCAATAACTATGTAGTCATTTGATAAATATGTATTGAATGTCTTCCATAGAAAGGTCTAATGTTAGGTGTTGATCCCTGTTTGAAGATAAGAGACTAAACTAGGGACTAGATATGCAGTGTCCTTCCTAGTTCTGTGACTTTCTTGAAAGTAGTTAGCAGGCTAAGTGAGACTTCTTGAAAAATGGAAAAACCTGTGTGGTATCCATTCAGTGAGGTAATGTATCAATATATTATATACAGAGTCAAGAATAGAATGGTTCTATAGAGTTAGTCACCCTTTGATATCAATTAAACTGACGTTAATATCTAAGTGTCTTTTGCATATTCCTTAAGAAATGTCAGGAGAAGCAAGAGAAGGTTAGTAATGCGGCTTCTATTTTCTTTGTCATTATTTACAGTGTATTATGTACACGGTGTAATCCCTCAGCCAACTTTAATTTCATAAGCTATTCGTTGTGTTTAAACAGTGCCTTTCTTATATTAAATATTTATGGCAGTCTTTGAGAAGAATACATTAAAATGACAGATGGGGGTCGTTTGAAACATTTCCTTGATTGAAGGCAAGGGACCCCCTTGTGAATTTATAGTCTGCTTTCAAAGAAAAGTTCACAGTGTCTGATAATAACCCAAAGAAGCAAGAATTCCACCAATTCCCAGCACTGTGATTTCAAAAAGCAATGGCTGCAAACAATCTTCATGCTTCAGCACCTCCCATTTTGAAATTGTTTGCAAGGGCAGTGAAGAATGATGAACAAAAGCATTTACAGTTATATTCCCTATAAATAATTCAATAAGAGTACACCTATTTTGCATTAATATTACTTTTTCATTGATTTTTATCCACAATAACAAAGATAAGTGGAAAATCAAATTTTTGACTTATGTTGGACAAGAAGATATGTCCTAAAGTCTAGAATTCTGGAACTTGAAGGATACTCTGGGAATCACATCCTAGGTTTCCTAAAGGAGGGATGAGCTTTTTTGCTTTACTCTTTTCTATTTGCCTAGGTAACCAATAAGCCTGAATAATGGTTATTTATTGAAAATGTTAACCGGAAATAATGGGGTTTTTTTTCCCCTTACGAATGATGTCTTCTAGTTTAAACTTAGAAGAACTTTATATCTTTAATTACATTACTTTCTTTAGTAGTCATCATAAAACCTATTCTCTTTAGTAGGAGCTTTGCTGAATATAAAAATTAATTATGTGAATTTTAATTAAAATCTTAGATGGTTATTTATTAACTCTCTCATTTGACTGTTGATAATTAGGATGCTTCTTTCTTAACCACCCTTACTCTCTTTTTCTAAGCGAACAGCCTGTGTTTGATGTAAAAGGGAAATGACTGTCTCTGAAAAACTTATTTTAGCTTTATCCAGCTATTTCATTAATGTTTTATGAGAGCTTTGAAAGTCTCTGACCAAAGAGAAATTATGACTCTTGTAGTATTGTAAGTCAGTTGCCAATCAATAGTGGCTATCCTTGGTTGATAGAGTGATTATTTTACAGTTACACAGAAAGTAAGTATGTGTATGTGTGAGTACCATGGGCAGTCTGGTAATTTCAGACTCCCTTTAAATTTATATTTTTCAAGTTATTATCCAACAGTTATTTAGTGAGGATGTGAAGCAGCTGTTTTTCTAGTGGTAAAAATTGTATATCTTTATTTTTTTAATAGTTTGTTATGTGTATGGACTGTAGCATCACATTTTAATATATAGTTGAAGAATTCTTCCACACATGTGCTTTCAAGAATCTATGAATCCCCTGAAATGTCAAGCAAAATGTTGTATGGGGCTAATTTCTGGAAAGGGATCCATAATTTCCATCAGTGTCAAAGGCAATCTCTAACCCAAAAGAGTTGAGCTAAGTAAATAGCCTGGTCTAATCTTATTTTCCAGATGAAGAAACTGAGATCCAGCAAAATCAAGTGACTTATTTAAAGGGAGACAATATTGGAAGAGCTGCAATTAAAATCCTTTCTCCTACCATAGACTGTCCCTGAGGTCTCCTATATTCTTTTAAAAGTTAGATGCTCAGAACCTGGAATTGAAAAAAATTATGGACCTTTTCCATACAAAAAAATCTATTCAACCCAAAATAAATATGAGCTAGAGACCTGAACTTACAATATCTCAGGGATATTGTTTTTTTTTTTTTTTTAATTTTTATTTATTTATTTATGGCTCTGTGCTGGGTCTTCGTTTCTGTGCGAGGGCTTTCTCTAGTTGTGGCAAGCGGGGGCCACTCTTCATCACAGTGCGCGGGCCTCTCATTATCGCGGCCTCTCTTGCTGCGGAGCACAGGCTCCAGACGCGCAGGCTCAGTAATTGCGGCTCACAGGCCTAGTTGCTCCATGGCATGTGGGATCTTCCCAGACCAGGGCTCGAACCCGTGTCCTCTGCATTGGCAGGCAGATTCTCAACCACTGCGCCACCAGGGAAGCCCAGGGATATTGTTTTGAGTTCCATCTTAGCTTGAAGTTATTATCTGTAGAAGATAGCCAGTACTGATTACATTTTGTAAGAGAAAGTAATGCCTCCTCCCCTGCCCAATTTTAACCCTATATAATGGAAATGTAGATTCTCCTTCTTCCAGCATTTGTTGAATAAATCTTGGTAGTTCCAGATAATAAGGAGGGTTCCCAGTAGACACTGAAAGGATCCTTACTTAAAGGCCCAAGCTTAGTGGGATGACCATCCTGGGAGGATGGTGACAACAAATGGTTTAATATATGCAACTACCCGTTGGTTGGGTTTTCTTTGGGGGTATTCCTGGTCTTCTTGGGGAGAGGGCACATAGAGATATTATCCCATTCTTTCTGGTAACAAAGGCTAGCCTTGGGGGCAAGGATAATAGTTACTAGTGCAGTGCAGTGTAGGAGAAAATGGCGGAGGGAACCCCGAAGAGCAGAGGTGGTCTCCAGGAAGAACCATAGTAGGGAAAGTAAGATACAGTCAAGAAGGCAGTGGGATGAAGATGTTCTGAGAAGGGCAGTTACTCACAAAGAAGAAGTGACAGCAGGTTGGATGTTTCCTGTTTAATCTGAATCCTATTTAATTTTACAATAACCTTTCTAATTATTTTGATGTTCGTAGCAGTGATTTTGCTTTTCATTTGGCTTTTCACTAACATCCATAATTATTAAAATAGCTTTTTTGGGTTTCATTTGGAGCAGGCAGGGCATGGGCTAGGTTTATTGTTCTTATTTTTACTTTTCGATGGCTCACACCAGCCCTGACTGAAAGTCTGCACCTGTTTACCTCCGCGGTCACTGGCAGGTGTGCTCTTCCTCATGGGCAGGTGGGCTGCCGGTGGCCCCTTCCTGCATAGCATTCAAGGACTAACTCACGTCAGTGTCTCCCATTTGGACCCCAAAGAGTACAAGGACAAAAGGCTAGAGATTTGGCACCTTGTTTTTTTAAAGGGTGTCAGCTCCTGGCTTATGATTTGAGTATTTGTTTAAATACTCTAAAACTGTATTTCCTTTTTTCCTTTAATTTTTAGCTCGTCTTCATCAAGTTCATATTCAAAAAAATTTATCAAGTTGGTTTGGATTTTCCAGATCAAAAGTGTAAGTAATTTCTGGACAAAAAGTGCCAAGAAAAGCTGCTTTAAAACAACAAATCTAATTTTAAAAAACACATAATGAGTTAAAAAGCAGACTCAGACCAAACTAACGAAAGCTATCTAAGAGAAGTCAGTTGAAGTTTCTAAGCATTTATTTCATTGCTTTTTTAACTCCTTGACTGTTAACACTATGAGCGTGAATTTGAGAAAAATTAGCTTGTTTTTGAACTCTATAAAAAGTATTTTTTTCTTTTAGTTAACTTTATTGTTTTTAAAGTCCTGCATCAAGCTCTATTTCTGTGCTTGGGTAGTTCCCATTTGCAAATGGGGCAATTTCTGCATATAAGTCTGAACAGGCTGTGCCGCAATTATCCTTTTTATTGTAACTTGACTGTCAAAGAAGTAGTTTTCTTCTCCAAATGGAAATTCAGAGTAACTCAAATGACTTAGTAAACATGCTGTCATTTCCAATTTCCAAAGGCAATGGCCCCTGGTCCAGCAAACAAAACCCATGTTGAGACCTGAAATAGATCCATATCGCCTCATTGTTACTTTGGTATTTCACATGATAATAACAGTTGCTAATATTTGTTGTTTACTCTGTGCCAGGCAGAGTGGGAATTGCTTTGTATGGATTGTTGCATTTATCTTTACATCACCCCCTGTGAGGTGTGGGTGTGATTATCTTCATCTCACAGCTGAGGAAACCTAAGCTCTGAGTCATGTAGTTAACTTACTCAAGGCTACCCAGCTAGCAAATGGTAGAGTCAGAATTCTAACCCAGACTCTAAGCTTGCTGTAACATGAGCATCTGTGCTATATTGTTACACAGGGATGTACATTTATGTATGTGTGTGTGTGTGTTTCTCGTTATAATTCATCTTTGAAGCCACTTCAATTTAGAGGAGTAACTATGCATAGTAATTGGCCTCGTGGGCTTCTGCTCCTGTGCTGAGTTTTTACCGGAAAATTTGCCGTCATTGAATTGTCACAATCCAATGTCACTATGCCCACTTTGCAAACAAGACATAGAAGATTTTATGTGGTCATTGTCACTGACTAGGAAGAGGCCAACCCAGGGATTAGAACCTGGTCTTTCTTACAAATATCGTATGATATTGCTTATATGCGGAATCTTCAAAAAAATGATTCAAATGAACTTATTTACAAAACAGAAACAGACTCATAGACTTAGAGAATGAATTTATGGTTACCAGAGGGGAAGGGTTGGGGGGAGGGATAGGTTGGGAGTTTGGGATTGACAGGTACACACTGCTATAATTAAAATTGATAACCAACAAGGACCTACTGTATAGCATAGGGAACTCTGCTCAATATTCTGTAATAACCTAAATGAGAAAAGAATTTGAAAAAGAATAGATACATGTATATGTATAACTGAATCACTTTGTTGTACACCTGAAACTAACACAACATTGTTAATCAACTATACTCCACTATTTAAAAAAAAAAAAAAAAAGAACTTGGTTTTTCTCCAAACAAAGCTATTTTCCTATTTCTGGTTAGGAATATCTGGACAAGCCACCCAAAAGGATTAAAGTACAATTGAAGGGTTTTTGTTTGTTTGTTTGTTTTGTTTTGTTTTAGTGTGTGATGGTATTTGTCTCTGTGGGATCTGATTATCTTTAGAACACTTTCTAAAAAAATATTGCCTAAATATTGGGAAAATTCATTTTGAAAAAATTTGCCCTTTACTAGAAGGTTAAATATTTGAATCATTTCCCTCCTTTCTGCCCCATCCCTTTCCTTCCTTTAGCAAATATTAGTTAAGTAGTTATTATGTGCAATGGTCATTGTATGAAGAGCTGGGAGCACCTAAAGAAAAAAACACACATTCTGACCTGTAAGAACCTCCAAATGCTTTTTGAGCAACTACTGTCTACTACTTGCTTTGAAGTTTACAAATGAAGGAGTAAAAATTCATAAAATCTTCAGAGGCTTGATTTTACAGTATAGTTTATCTCCACATATTTACTGTGCATCTCAGACATTGAGATCTTTCTCTGTGCTTTAGTGCCCACACCTAACCATAAAATCTGGCCATTGTATCACATATTATCTCTCCCAATTCTGTGTTTCTCTCAACTGTAGTGGAAAGCCTGTACATCATGGTGACACACGAACCATTTGCAAGCTCTTGTTAAGAATCTGGAGCCTATATTCCTTTTGCGGATCAGTAATTGGGAAGTATGAAGTCATAGTGTGAGTGTTAACTAAATTCAAGGAGGGAATTTTAAGTCTTTAAAAGGCGTGAAAAGGTATTTGTTTTAGAATTTTGATAATATATTAATTGTTGTTGCTGTATACGCGCATGAAGCCTAACCTAGTGTTTCTCTAAGTGTGGTTATCAGTTATCAGCAGAGTACATGGCCTTAGACATCAACCCACACTTACTTCATTAGAATCTCGCCCACCCCGCTCAGATTTTTAATATGCTTTGTAAGTGATTCTTGAGCACAGTAGCACTTGAAGCCTATTTTCTTGTTGATTTTGTATGTATTTAAGCAGAAGCAGAAGAAACTCTGGTTTGAGTAAAAAAGAAATTACAGAGGGATACTCAGTGACTTGTGAGCCCTAAAGGAAGCCTCAGTAGACCTCTGTAAATTAAGTTGAAACAATGCCATCTGGCCCAAAGACATGCCTTCCTTAACAGATGGTAGTTTCTTCAATGGTTCTGAGTAGGATGAGGCCAGAATTCCCTAACACCAGATTCCAGAGCTTGGAAAACTCCCACTTCTTAAAGAATCTAATTTCGTAACCAACACCAAAAATATTCCCTTAAAGAAAAATGGAGGGAGAGTATTTTTCTACTTAGTTCCAAAGAGACCTCTTTTTCTGATGAATTCACGTAATCCTCACAGACGCCTCCTAGGGGAACCCAGCAAACAGTGTTAACTTTTTTGTTATATACTTGCTATGAGCCAGACCCTCTACTAGATATTTTTGTGTTATTGAATTGAACAGTCAGGTGAGACGGTTATTATTTTTCCTTAAGTCAGTTAAATAACGCCCAAAGATACTGAGTTAATCAGCAAAGGATTTAGGAATGAAACCTTGGTTGGCTGAGTTGCAAAACACATCTTCCTAAGGCAAGAAAAATGGAAGACATAGCTTCCCACTCTGAATCCCACACACAAAAAGTTGCATCCCATGAAGCCACCATGTTTCCAAATTTAGCAGAGTAGGTTGAGTGAAAGGACTTTCTTCATCTCTCCTGAAAGAGGGGTCATCTCCTTTCTGAATTTAAGTGTTTACCTTACCCATGAGAATATAGTACCCTTTGCCTCAGGACAATAAGTTAATTGTTTTGGTTTTAAAGGTCTTTCCTTCTGGCTCTTACAGAATTAGAATAAACAGAAGTGATGTTTTAGTCAACAGTGTTATACATCAAATAGGTGACAGTGTCAATGTGAAAGCTAGATGAGAGTTGACTCTAAGACAGTGATGAGACGTTTATGAACTAAAACTAGGACTCAAAATTAAGAATGTCTCTGCAACTGTAACTTTAGCACATTTGCCTGAATGTTATAATGTATTCACTGTAAAGTCTAGAAGCCTTATAAATATATGACTGGCAGTTGCCTTAGGCAGAAATCTTTTACTGATGTAATGAGATAAAAGTAACTAAGCTACATGTAGACTGATGGGTAATTAAATCCATGTGAAGCATTTTGTGACTAATTGCTATGTTCTAATCACAGATTGCTTTCTATTTGTCAAGGTAAGTGTATATAATTACACAGCCCTTATTTTCTTTAATCTGAAATCATCCCAGTTGGGGGAATATTTTTAAGCATTCTGAATCTTACAATATTCAGTACATTTCTTGCATAAAGATAACTTGCATATTTTGTAATTTGAGGGCCTTTTATAATAAAATAGCTGTTAGGGTCACTGACAGCAATTCTGTGGTCAATAGAGATTTCTACAGTCTAGGTTCATTGTTCGTTTTTAATTTATTTTTTAATAGTAAAGCTAGTTTGTTATTTACTGAAACCGGTAATGTTCAAAGCATTATATGGACTGTGGTGCCGATCGCAGTAGTTTGGAAAAACCAAGAATCAGTAAGTGATGTGAAAGGATTGCAGTTGAAAATGGAACGGAGGATGTGGAATGGAGAATCTCACGCACGCGCTCTCAGAACGATGGCATTTAACTGAGAGAATGATTTCCCGTAAATGTCTGATTTACGGAAGACCCAGTCTTATCTCTTGTATAATATCTCCTAAACATCCGCCAAGTATCCCTCCCCATCCTTAAACCACTGAACTTACTGCTTGGACTCAGGCTGGACTCCCCGCTCTTTCCACTCCTTGCCCATAAATACAGCAGACTCCCCTGTAGCTCACTGCAGCGTGCATTCTCCAAATGTGATTCCTCTGCTCTTCCCAAATAAACTCAATGTCTGGTAATTTGAGGTTGCCTCCATTTACCTCTTTACTTAGGTTCACCGTGGATTAAAAAATAGAATATTTTGAGTGACACAGGTAGAATAAATAAATAGCTTTGGGGGTGGGAGAGTCTCGGTATGGGAGAGCAATACAGTTCAAGGCGTGGCTATGACTGCTTGGCACATTAGAGCAGGTAGACAGCCATCTCTAGAATCAGGACCAGAGGGGATTTGGACACCCACCTGAAGTATGGGTTTTCCAATACAAGTTGCCTCTGCTCCTCTGTGACGCTAGACAGTGTGCTTCTAGGATGTAGGACCTGTGTCTTGTTCATCTTTGGTCTCTAAGCATGGTGCCTGGCATATGGATCTCATTTGGTTAATATTTGTGGAATTATTATGAATAACATGAGCAAAAGGAATCAGAGATCATTTTCTGCAGATTATCTTCATTTGTGAGTGCCGCTTTTTCATTTTCTACTTGGATAGACTTTTCTGACCTTTAAGGCATATTATAAAGCCATTGCATTAAAACAAAACAAAACACCTGTATTTAATTTACTTTATACATACTTTTTATTAAAGTGTGTAACATCATTTTTTATTGCTAATGATTTTTAATAGCCTTGCAATTTATAATAAATATTCTTTAGCTTTGGTCTTCTCTAAATGGTAACTATTATGAAAGGCATGGTTTTCAAAGCTGAATTGTAATATATTTGTTAAAAAGCCAGATACTTTCCCCTCTTATCCTTCCCACTGTTTTTCCTGCAACTGTTAAAGCTGCCCTGTGTGGGGTATGGAATTGGGCTCCTGTAGCTGCACACCAGACCTGCTTCCCTGCCATCTCTATGGAAGAGTGTGTTGGCAGCTTCCAGGGATTGGATTCTCTCTTATTCAGATACAAGTGTTATGTTGATGCCTTTACGCCACTGTTCCTTGTCCTGTAGCTTCTCCTTTGTATTAGTGCATATGTAATAATAAATATAGATGTAATATATTTTATCTTCATTATATCTAAGTTTAATACCTCAGAAACGTAGAATATTCTTTCCTGTTGCATGTTGACATTATCATTTTTACATCTCCCTGGCCTACTCGTTATGGTTATTTACATGATAGGCAATATCTTGTAAATATTTAGCTTAAGAATATTCTGTACATTTAATTTTTAAATTCTCTTTCACAGCTCTGTCATCAGTTTTGTTTATAAGTGCCTTAGGAAACTGGGAAAGTTCACATAGGGCTCAATGGTGACTTCCTAATAAATACTACTTTGTGATGTTAATGGCAGTACTATGACATGTTTCAAAAAGCAGTCTTTTCGCTTCTAACAGCAAATAAATGTATAACATATTTCTTCTTTACGTAGTGTGTGCAGCTTTTTATTTGAAGATGAGTTCTTCAAATCCTGTTCATTTGATGGATTTTTTTTAATAAGGTGATAATTTATAGAAGCATCCTGACATTAGCTATTTTAAATCAGGAAACTGTACTCATTGCTAAGGGAAATGGGTTCTTGATTTGCATTAGACAAAGAGCAGGTTGGGTCTGCCCTATGTAAATTTCACTTGCAGCCTCTGCGTTAAAGTGGTAAGCAAAGGTTTCACAGATACACACTATTCTCCTGGTAACAAATACCCTGTCTTGATCTTCTTCCTTTTAAACTTTTATTTTGAAATAAGTCTGGTCTTAGAAAACGTTGCAAAAATGCTATAGAGAGGTCACAGTCTTCATCCAACTTCCTCAAGTGTTAATATTTTACATGACCATAGAACATTGATCAATAGCAGAAAATTAACATTGATGTCATACTGTTATGTAATGTATAGACCCTATTCAGATTTCACCCATTACCCCACTAAAATCCTTTTTCTGGTCCAGGATCCAGTCCAGGGCCTCATATTACATTTAGTTATGTCTCCTGAGTCTCTTCCTCTAGTCTGGAATAGTACCTTTGCCTTTCTTTATCTTTCATAACCTTGATATTTTTGAAGTTACTGGCCAGTTATTTTAAAGAACCTCTCTCGATTTCGGTTCGTCTGATGTTTCCATGTTATTAAACTCAGATTATGTATTTTTGGCAAGAATACCACTGCAAATGATGTTGTGCACTTTTCAGGATATTCAGATTCATGATGCTGAGATGCCTGATTACAGGTGGGGTTAAATTTTTTCACTTAATGAAGGTGGTATCTGCCAAGTTTCTCCACTGTGTAGTTACTATTTTTCTGAGTTAGTAAGCATCCTATGGGAATACACTACAAGACTATGCAAATAACCTGTTTCTCCTCATACTTTTGCCCACTAACTTTAACATTCGTTGTTGATTCTTACCTCCAATGATTATTACTGCATTGTTCGCCAGTTGGTGATTTTTCTATCTTTCCTTTTGCAGTTAGTAATTGGAATTATATTATAAGGAAGAGTTGTGCTTTGTCCCCTATTGTTTTTCAAATATTTATTTATGTAAGTATGGATTCATGAATATTTATTCTATACTTCAAATTCCATTACTCTCATTATTTATATTACTGCTCAAATTGTCCCAGATTGGCCATTAGGAGCTTCTTCAAATTGGCTCCTGTGTTCTTTAGATATACTATGAGTTTTTTGAGCATTTTCTTCCTTTCTGGTACCAGAAAATGTTTCAGGCTTGTCTTGTACTTTACTTAGCTCAGTCCTAGAATCTACCATTTCTTCAAGCATCTGTTGTTGTTTTTATGGGAGAATGGTGTTTAAACCCAAGATCTGGTCACTAGTTATGCTCACTGCTTCTGGGGTATCATCATCTGGCTTGATCTTTTACATTTCAAATGTGTGGAGTTCTGTTGGAACTGAAAAAAGTGCACCTCTGGGCTTCCCTGGTGGCACAGTGGTTAAGAATCCGCCTGCCAATGCAGGGAACACGGGTTCGAGCCCTGGTCTGGGAAGATCCCACATGCCACGGAGCAGCTAAGCCCGTGTGCCACAACTGCTGAGCCTGCACACCACAACTACTGAAGCTTGCATGCCTAGAGCCCGTGCTCTACAACAAGAGAAACCACCGCAATGAGAAGCCCGCGCACCGCAACGAAGAGTAGCCCCCGCTCGCCGCAACTAGAGAAAGCCCGCGCAGCAACGCAGCCAAAAAAAAATGAATTAAAAAAAAAAAGTAAATAAATAAAATAAACTTAAAAAAAAAAAAGTACACTTCTGTATATACTGATGATCTTCAAATGATTCTCTAGTGGAACTCTGCTTTTCCTCCTGTTAAAATAATGCTGTTTTCTTTTTCCTCATTTTCCTCAATATGTATTAAGTCAACGGATTGAATTATCTCAATTGTCAGTATTTTTCAGAAAACCTTTTCTCATTGTTTTTGATGGCTATCCTCTACTTGGCTGGATGTATAAAAGATGACAAATTAGTGCATAAATAGAAAACAAGTATTAACAGAAGCTCAAACAATTTATTACAATTATTTTTACAGTCTGTTCTGTTTTTTCCTGTTAAATACATATATTCAATATATTTTAGGCATCTTTTGATGGTGCAGTTTTCTACTATAATGGGAAAAGCATTTATATTTTGTGTTCTGTTTGAAATACTATGACTTTCTGGTGTTCCTACCACTTAAACAAACCTGAGACCTGCACTTGTAGGCTCCTTGTTCAGTCCCACATGTTCTCATCCCCGAATCTTCTCCTTCTCTTCTGTTTCACGTGTTCCTTTCCTCCTATCTTTTTATTAATTGAATAATTCAATCAGCAAATATTCATGGGATGCCCGTGAAGTCTCAGGCACTGGTCTATTGCAGGAGATACACCAGTGAACAAAACAGGTGAAAAATCTCAATCTTATTGTAGCTTTCTTTCATCCTAGTTGGAGGTCGGGTAGAGAGACAATGCACAATAAATATAAATAGAAGTAAAGTATAGTATGTTAGAGATATTTCTCCCCATATTTCCTTGTGCCTGCTCCTCCCTCCTGTGCTGTTCACCAACTCATTTCTCTCCATGGATACTGTTGGAAATCTTTAAAATAAACAATGAGTGAAAGAGACCCTCTCTAGGACCTCAGCTTAATCCCCAACCAGCTGAAGTCACATGAAATAATGATGGCAAGAAATCATTTTCCCTCATGAGGTAGTTATTTTAAAGTGGCATTCTGTTTTCCTCTTAGGCTAGAGAAGAATTAACGTTCTATTTTTAAATATTGAATACTAGCTATCTAGATTAGCCTCACATAGCAGAATTTAATAAAGGTCATTGTGCTTAATTATGCTTATAGAACCACTTATTTTAAAACACACTGATTTCATTGGTTGATTTAGCTTCTAAGTGTTTTGTAAAACAGAAAAAAAAAAACAACAACTTTACCAGTACTCATTTAATGACGGAGATTGTTAGTTGTCATGGAAAATTTTAATTGTAAAATGTTTCCAAAATATAGAAAACTATAGAAAACTAACACAGTTAAACACACACACACATACACACACACACACACACACACACACACACACACACACCAGTTACCAGCTGTATCAGATCCTAACATTTTATTATATTTAATTCAGACTTTTTTTTTATTTTTAAAGAAATTCACGTTCTTTTATTTATTTATTTATTTTTGGCTGTGTTGGGTCTTCGTTTCTTTGCGAGGGCTTTCTCTAGTTGCGGCAAGTGGGGACCACTCTTCATCGCAGTGCGCGGGCCTCTCACCATCGCGGCCTCTCTTGTTGCGGAGCAGAGGCTCCAGACGCACAGGCTCAGTAATTGTGGCTCACGGGCCCAGTTGCTCTGTGGCATGTGGGATCTTCCCAGACCAGGGCTCGAACCTGTGTCCCCTGCATTGGCAGGCAGATTCTCAACCACTGCGCCACCAGGGAAGCCCCAGACTTTTTTTTTTTATAAAGAAAGAATTTTAATGTTGAAGCCTCTTGTGTGTATCTCTCCATGATCGCATTTCACTCCTGTCTCCTCTGGAGTTAATGATTTATTGTTATTTCCATCGTTTTCTTATTCATTCTTTCTTCTTCTCCTGCCTTCTTCTGGATTGAGTATTAGGATTCCATTTTTATCTCCACTGTTGCCTTGTTAGCTATAACTCTCTGATTGATTTACTGATTGATTGAGTGATTGTGGCTGTTCTAGGGTTTAAATACTATTCTTTAGAGTAGTGGTATGCTGGTAATGAATTCTCTCAGCTTTGTCTGAAGTCTTTATTTTGCCCTTATTGGATAGATATTTTTCTATTTTCATTGAATCCAAATTCTAGTTCAGTTTTTCAGTGTTTTGAGGATGTCTCTTCATTACATTCTGGCTTGCATAGCTTCTGACAAGAAGTTTTGTACCATTTTTATATCTCTGCCTGTGTATAATGTCATCTCCATCCTCAACTGCTTTTAAAATTCCCTCTTTATTTTTTAAAAAAGAATTTATTTATAATGTGCTTTGGTGTGGTTCTTTATGTTTATTCTACTGAGGTTGATTGAGTTTCTTAAATTTTTAGTTTAGAGTTTTCATCAAATTTGGAGAAAAATCAACCCTTATTTTAGGGAATCTAATTATGCATGTGTTATTCGGCTTGGTATTGTTCATTTCATGCTCATTCTCAGTGTTCTTTGTCTCTTTGCTTCATTTTGGATAGTTTCTGTTACTAGGTCTTGAGCTTCATCTCTAGAAGTTCCAGTTGGGTCTTTTTCTAGAATTTTCTGTTTATTTTCTCATCATGTTCATGTTTTTCGAACATGTGAAAGACATTTACAATAGCTGTTTTAAAGTCTTTGTCTGCTAATTTTATCATCTCTGTCATTTGTCACTCTGTTTCATTTGGTTGATTTTTCTCCTCATCATAATCATAGTCAGTATTTTCTTTGTTGTCTTCATGTCTGGTACTTTTTGTTTGGCTGCCAGGCATTTTGAATTTCATTTTGGATTTTGTTGTGTTCTTTTATAGTGTTTTAGACTTTGTTCTGTTTTAGAGTTAAAATATTTGAAAGTGCTTTTATTTATTTATTTTTTGAGGCTTTCTTTTTAATGTCTGTTAGTATAGGTCCAGAGCAGCTTTTAGTTTAACACAAATTTTTCTCTACCACTGAGGTGGTTACTCTTCTTGAGGACTCTATCCAATAATTTGTGTATTCTGAAGCCTTTCTTTTGGTCTGTAGGAACACAAACTGTGCCTGGTCCTGTGTGACTTCAAGGAATTGTTTGTCTTACTGCTTTTCTGTGCTTATATACCCAGCCTTGGGGTTTAGTTTCCTCTCTTGCATTCTCAGCCGGAAACTTGAAGGGAGCCCTCTGCTGATCTTTGGATCTCTGTCTCTGTACATCTCTCTCCCTGATAATATTTAATGCTGTAAAGGTAGTTTTCTGAACTCCAATTTCTGTCTCCTCAACTTGGCAAGATCATCAGGCTCTACTTGGTTCCACTTTTCTGTGCTTTGGCCTAGAGAATGCCTCCAGGCAGTAAGATGGGCAGTCACAAGACTCACCTCATTTGCCTTCCTCAAAAATCATAGTCCTGCACTGACTATTATTTCTTGTCTGATGATTGTAGTTTTATATATTTTGTCAAATTTTCTAGTTGTTTATAACATTAAGGTAATTTTTATAACAGTTAATCCTTCACGTGTAGAAATGGAAGTCCTCACAATATTTCTTTTTAATTAAAATTATATGTTGTCATTAATATGGCCAGAGTCCACAGTTAATCCTGGATATTATATGTTTCTCTACAGAAACAGACGTATTGGTGGATATAATTTTGATTAGCATAGCTTGGTCAAGTTACAGAGCTAGGTTTTGGTTATATGTTACTCTATTGTAACATATATTAAAATCACCTTCTATTAATACCATGCGCAAATGTTTGTAATGCTTTGTTCTTAGAAATTTTAAGTTGAAGAGGTAGTTGATTATTAAATCCTTGATGTCTGGGGAGTGTATCAGACCTTCCTATTCTGATTCATCTTCTTCTTCTTCTCAAGGCACAACCACCAACTTCTCCATAAAACTTCCAAACTTGTAAATATGTTTTTGTCCTAAAATTGTACTGTACCCTTTCACTATGTAGGAACAGCACTCACCTCTTTCCCCCTTTTTTACTTTTTACTCGCCAGAGCATAAATATCTTCTGATCTCTGTGACATTATACCCGGAAGGGGCACGAGTTATCCTTCCAAGACTATTTTAACCAGCCTACTTTTTGGCCAGTTGCCAATTATAGTTAAAAAGAGTAAAACTGATCTGAATTATTCTGTTTATCATGATAGTTACTTGGTGAGTGTGTAGGAGATTCTTAAGGACGAGCCTATTTTTCCTTTCCTTTTCCTGCCTCATAAGAGAGGGTTCTATTTTACTTATTTTTATTTGTCTTTCTTTCTGAGGTTGTTGTAGTGCTTCAACGTCTCTGAAGACTCTGTGAGTTTGTGGCAGATGTGGGTTTGTTGGACGTCAGCTTCGATGATGCTAAGTGATGGGCATGGCCCAGTAGTAGTACTTAGGCTCTGTGGGGTGAGAAGAAGTAAAAAGGAGAAGAGAGAAAAGAATGACACCACTTCCTTTCCCTCCAGGTGCTCCCAGCTGGAAAGCATAAATGTTATACTGGTCTCGGGTTCCTCTTACTTGTTTCTATTTAAATATGTGAGTCTTGTTTCATGCATTTTGGTCATTTATAATAAATTCCCCCTCCAAAAAACAGTGAGAGAAAACAATTTTTTTAAGTAAGACTAGACAGTGGCATTTTCTGTTACTTCTTTTCCTGTCCCTTCTTATATACCAAATCTAGTGATTTGAGAATTCTGAAACTGCTTTGAATATTCATGAGCATCAGCTTGAGAGTTTCTTAAAACATGGAGTTATTGAGAGCTTTCACTAGCAATTATAATAGGCATCTTGCATATTCATCACATACAGTAGTTAATAGGTTATTGACGTGGAATTTTTGCTCTCTTAGCTCTACCCTGTGAGCTTGAGCCCCTTGCAACAACTTCTGTCACCAGTGGCTCCCATTTTACAATTCTTTTTCACCACACATCCCTCACCCACTTTGCCCCAACCACAGGGACCACTTCGTGGTCCCTTGGGAACTATAAACATGCTCGTTCTGGGTCTTTGCACTTATAATAGCCCCTCTGCTGCAAGTGCTCTTCCTTCAGATCGCTGATCTGCGTGGCTTATTACTACTTGGTTCCTTCAGGTCTCCTGTCATCCTGAGTTGTCCTTAACTATTCCCTGTCAGCAGTAGCAATGTCCTTTCCCAACCACTTTATCACTCCTTCCTTTGATCCTACTTTCAAACATTTTATTAGCACTTACTTTTACTTGACAATATATTCTTTATCTCTCAGTTTATTGTCTCTCACTTGAATACATTTCATGAGGGCAGAAACCTTGTCTCTAGATCTGGAACAGTGTCTGGCACATAATAATACTCAACAAATACTTGCTAGAAGAAGGATGAGTGAAAGGATGAATGAGTGATGTTATATTTGTATTACATCGATGCACCTTCAGACTGAACATAAGAATGTAGTAGAAAATAGAAAACTCTATTTGCTGTTTAAATACTTAAAATATTAATTGATAAGTTTTATATTCAAAGTGAAAGTTCCCTAATTATAACTACAGAATTTCACGTCCTATTTGACTGTAGATTGGGTGGAGTTCACTTTTCTTTTTTTAATTTATTTGTATTTTTAACATCTTTATTGGAGTATAATTGCTTTACACTGTTGTGTTAGTTGCTGCTGTATAACAAAGTAAATCAGCTATACGTATACATATATCCCCATATCTCCTCCCTCTTGTGTCTCCCTCCCACCCTCTCTATCCCACCCCTCTAGGTGGTCACAAATCACTGAGCTGATGTCCCTGTGCTATGTGGCTGCTTCCCACTAGCTATCTATTTTACATTTGGTATTGTATATGTGTGAGTGCCACTCTCACTTCATCCCAGCTTCCCCTTCCCCTTCCCCGTGTCCTCAAGTCCATTCTCTACGTCTGCGTCTTTATTCCTGTCCTGCCCCTAGGTTCTTCAGAACCATTTTTTTTCTTAGATTCCATATATATGGGCTAGCATACGATATTTGTTTTTCTCTTTCTGAGTTACTTCACTCTGTATGACAGACTCTAGGTCCATCCACCTCACTACAAACAAGTCAATTTCATTTCTTTTTATGGCTGAGTAATATTCCATTATATATATATGTGCCACAACTTCTTTATCCATTCATCTGTAGATGGACGCTAAGGTTGCTTCCATGTCCTGGCTATTGTAAATAGAGCTGCAGTGAACATTGTGGAACATGACTCTTTTTGAATTATGGTTTTCTCAGGGTATATGCCCAGTAGTGGGATTGTTCGCTAATATGGTAGTTCTATTTTTAGTTTTTTAAGGAGCCTACATACTGTTATCCATAGTGGCTGTATCAATTTACATTCCCACCATAAGTGCCAGAGGGTTCCCTTTTCTCCACACCCTCTCCAGCATTTATTGTTTGTAGATTTTTTGACGATGGCCATTCTGACTGGTGTGAGGTGATACCTCATTGTAGTTTTGATTTACATTTCTCTAATGATTAATGATGTTGAGCATTCTTTCATGCATATATTGGTAATCTGTATATCTTCTTTGGAGAAAAGTCTATTTAGGTCTTCTGCCCATTTTTGGATTGGGTTGTTTGTCTTTTGATATTGAGATGCAGGAGCTGCTTGTATATTTTGGAGATTAATCCTTTGTCAGTTGCTTCATTTGCAGATATTTTCTCCCATTCTGAGGGTTGTCTTTTCATCTTGTGTATGGTTTCCTTTGCTGTGCAAAAGTTTTTAAGTTTCATTAGGTCCCATTTGTTTATTTTTGTTTTTATTTCCATTTCTCTAGGAGGTGGGTCAAAAAGGATCTTGCGTGATTTATGTCATAGAGTGTTCTGCCTATGTTTTCCTCTAAGAGTTTATAGTGTCTGGCCTTACATTTAGGTCTTTAATCCATTTTGAGTTTATTTTTGTGTATGGTGTTAGGGAGTGTTCTAATTTCCTTCTTTACTGTAGCTATCCAGTTTTCCCAGCACCACTTATTGAAGAGGCTTGTCTTTTCTCCATTGTATATTCTTGCCTCCTTTATCAAAGATAAGGGTGACCATATGTATGTGGGTTTATCTCTGGGCTTTCTATCCTGTTCCATTAATCTATATTCTGTTTTGTGCCAGTACCACACACTCTTAATTACTGTAGCTTTGTAATATAGTCTGAAGTCAGGAAGCCTGATTCATCCAGCTCTGTTTTTCTTTCTCAAGATTGCTTTGGCTATTCAGGGTCTTTTGTGTCCATACATATTGTGAAATTTTTTGTTCTAGTTCTGTAAAAAATGCCAGTGGTAGTTTCATAGGGATTGCATTCAATCTGTAGATTGCTTTGGGTAGTATAGTCATTTTCACAATGTTGATTTTTCCAATCCACGAACGTGGTGTATCTCTCCGTCTTTTTGTATCATCTTTAATTTCTTTCATCAGTGTCTTACAGTTTTCTGCATACAGGTCTTTTGTCTTCTTAGGTAGGTTTTTTCCTAGGTATTTTATTCTTTTTGTTGCAATGGTAAATGGGGGTGTTTCCTTAGTTTCTCTTTCAGATTTTTCATCATTAGTGTATAGGAATGCAAGAGATTTCTGTGCATTAATTTTGTATCCTGGTACTTTACTAAATTCATTGATTAGCACTAGTAGTTTTCTGGTAACATCTTTAGGATTCTCTATGTATAGTATCATATCATCTGAGAACAGTGACAGTTTTACTTCTTCTTTTCTAATTTGGATTCCCTTTAGTTCTTTTTCTTCTCTGATTGCTGTGGTGAAACTTCCAAAACTATGTTGAATAATAGTGGTGAGAGTGGACAACCTTGTCTTGTTTCTGATCTTAGTGGAAATGGTTTCAGTTTTTCACCATTGAGAACGATGTTGGCTGTGGGTTTGTCATATATGGCCTTTATTATGTTGAGGTAAGTTCCCGCTATGCCTATTTTCTAGAGAGTTTTTATCATAAATGGGTGTTGAATTTTGTCTAAAGCTTTTTCTGCATCTCTTGAGATTACCATATGGTTTTTCTCCTTCAGTTTGTTAATATCGTGTATCACATTGATTGATTTGCCTATATTGAAGAATCCTTGCATTCCTGGGATAAACCCCGCTTGATCATGGTGTATGATCCTTTTAATATGCTGTTGGATTCTGTTTGCTAGTATTTTGTTGAGGAGTTTTAGATCTATGTTCATCAGCGAGATTGGCCTGTAGTTTTCTTTGTTTGTGACATCTTTTTCTGGTTTTGGTATCAGGATGATCGTGGCCTCATAGAATGAGTTTGGGAATGTTCCTCCCTCTGCTGTATTTTGGAAGAGTTTGAGAAGGATAGGTGTTAGCTCTTCTCTAAATGTTTGATAGAATTTGCCTGTGAAGCCCTCTGGTCCTGGGCATTTGTTTGTTGGAAGATTTTTAATCACAGTCTCAATTTCAGTGCTTGTGATTGGTCTGTTTATATTTCTGTGTCTTCCTGGTTCACTCTCGGAAGGTTGTGCTTTTCTCAGAATTTGTCCATTTCTTCCAGGTTGTCCATTTTATTGGCATATAGTTTCTTGTAGTAATCTCTCATGATCCTTTGTATTTCTGCAGTGTCAGTTGTTACTTCTCCTTTTTCATTTCTAATTCTATTGAGTTGAGTCTTCTCCCTTTTTTTCTTTATGAGTCTGGCTAATGCTTTATCAATTTTGTTTATCTTCTCAAAGCACCAGCTTTTAGTTTTATTGATCTTTGCTATTGTTTCCTTCATTTCTTCTTCATTTATTTCAGATCTGATCTTTATGATTTCTTTCCTTCTGCTAACTTTGGGTTTTTTTTGTACTTCTTTCTCTAATTGCATTAGTTATAAGGTTAGGTTGTTTATTTGAGGTGTTTCTTGTTTCTTGAGGTAGGACTGTATTGCTGTAAACTTCCCTCTTAGAACTGCTTTTGCTGCATCCCATAGGTTTTGGGCCGTTGTGTTTTCATTGTCATTTGTTTCTAGGTATTTTTCGATTTCCTCTTTGATTTTTTCAGTGACCACTTGGTTATTTAGTAGCGTATAGTTTAGCCTCCATATGTTTTGTTTTTTACAGTTTTTTTCCTGTAATTTATATCTAGTCTCATATAGCATTGTGGTCAGAAAAGATACTTGATAACAATTTCAATTATCTTAAATTTATCGAGGCTTGATTTATGACCCAAGATATGATATATCCTGGATAATGTTCTATGAGCACTTGAGAAGAAAGTGTATTCTCTTGTTTTTGGATGGAATGTCCTATAAATATCAATTAAGTGCATCTTGTTTAATGTGTCATTTAAAGCCTGTGTTTCCTTATTTATTTTCATTTTGGTTGATCTGTCCATTGTTGAAAGTGGGGTGTTAAAGTCCCCTACTATGATTGTGTTACTGTCGATTTCCCCTTTTATGGTTGTCAGCATTTGCCTTATGTATTGAGGTGTTCCTATGTTGGGTGCATAAATATTTACAATTCTTACATCTTCTTCTTGGATTAATCCCTTGATCATTATGTAGTGTCCTTCTTTGTCTCTTGTAATAGTGTTTATTTTAAAATCTATTTTGTGTGATATGAGAGTTGCTACTCCAGCTGTCTTTTGATTTCCGTTTGCATGGAACATCTTTCTCCATCCCCTCACTTTAGGTCTGTATGTGTCCCTAGGTTTGAAGTGGGTCTGTTGTAGACAGCATATATACGGGTCTTGTTTTTGTATCCATTCAGCCAGTCTCTGTCTTTTGGTTGGAGCATTTAATCCATTTACATTTAAGGTAATTATCAATATGTACGTTCCTATTACCATTTTCTTAATTGTTTGGGGTTTGTTATTGTGGGTGTTTTCCTTCTCTTGTGTTTCCTGCCTAGAGAAGTTCCTTTAGCATTTGTTGTAAGGCTGGTTTGGTGGTGCTGAATTCTCTTAACTTTTGCTGTCTGTAAAGGTTTTTTTTCTCCGTCGAATCTGCATGAGATCCTTGCTGGGTAGAGTAATCTTGGTTGTAGGTTTCTCCCTTTCATCACTTTAAATATGTCCTGCCACTCCCTTCTGGCTTGCAGAGTTTCTGCTGAAAGTTCAGCTGTTAACATTATGGAGATTCCCTTGTATGTTATTTGTTGCTTTTCCCTTGCTGCTTTCAATAATTTTTCTTTGTATTTAATTTTTGATAGTTTGATTAATATGTGTCTTGGCGTGTTTCTCCTTGGATTTATCCTGTGTTGGACTCTCTGCACTTCCTGGACTTGATTGACTGTTTCCTTTCCCATATTAGGGAAGTTTTCAACTATAATCTCTTCAAATATTTTCTCAGTCCCTTTCTTTTTCTTTTCTTCTGGGACCCCTATAATTCGAATGTTGGTTCATTTAATGTTGTCCCAGAGGTCTCTGAGACTGTCTTCAATTCTTTCATCTCTTTGTCTTTATTCTGCCTCTGCAGTAGTTATTTCCACTATTTTATCTTCCAGGTCACTTATCCGTTCTTCTTCCTCAGTTTATTCTGCTACTGATTCCTTCTAGAGAATTTTTAATTGCATTTATTGTGTTGTTCATCATTGTTTGTTTGCTCTTTAGTTCTTCTAGGTCCTTGTTAAACGTTCTTGTATTTTCTCCATTCTATTTCTAGGATTTTTGGATCATCTTTACTATCATTACTCTGAATTCTTTTTCAGGTAGACTGCCTATTTCCTCTTCATTTGTTTGGTCTGTTGGGTTTTTACCTTGCTCCTTCATCTGCTGTGTGTTTCTCCGTCTTCTCATTTTGCTTAGCTTACTGTGTTTGGGGTCTCCTTTTCACAGGCTGCAGGTTCGTAGTTCCCGTTGTTTTTGGTGTCTGCCCCCAGTGGGTAAGTTTGGTTCAGTGGGTTGTATAGGCTTCCTGGTGGAGGGGACTGGTGCCTATGTCCTGGTGGATGAGGCTGGATCTTGTCTTTCTGGTAGGCAAGTCCACGTCCAGTGGTGTGTTTTGGGGTGTCTGTGACCTTATTATGATTTTAGGCAGCCTCTCTGCTAATGGATGGGGTTGTGTGCCTGTCTTGCTAGTTGTTTGGCACGGGATGTCCAGCATTGTAGCTTGCTGGTCGTTGAGTGGAGCTGGATCTTAGCATTGAGATGGAAATCTCTAGGAGAGCTCTCACTGATTGACATTACATGTGGCCAGGGGGTCTCTGATGGTCCAGTGTCCTGAACTCGGCTCTCTCACCTCAGAGGCTCAGGCCTGGCAGCCGGCCTGGCAGGCTCAGGCCTGGCCAAGACCCTGTCCGCCACACAACTTTTGGCAAGTCTGTGGTCTTCTGCCAGTGTTCAGTAGGTGTTCTGTAGGAGTTGTTTTCCACATGTAGATGTATTTTTGATGTATTTGTGGGGAGGAAGGTGATCTCCATGACTTATTCCTCTGCCGTCTTGAAGGTGCTCTCTCTTCACACTATTCAGTTTTGAAGTGTTCCATACTCACAGATCAATCAAGGAAAAGCTTAAGGGCAGATTTAGGGAAATCTTCCATTACTCCTGTTGCTAGAGGATCCACATTTCATCTGGAAAGGACATAAATCTGGCAATGTCACTTCAGGCCTAGCCTATCCACCTTTTTTTCCTTTGTGCTTAGTCTGTTTCACTTGCTCATAGCGGGCCCTGTGCAGAGGCCTTGCCCCTGGCCCTTCAGACCAGAGTTCCTCGTGAAACGGCTGAGCCGACACCTGAGCTCGGTACGTGCGCTGAAGCTCCTCACAGAACACTCAACTCAAGGTGGTGGCGGGCCGTGTGCAGAGACACTGTGTATGCCTGGAATTCCCTTTTGAGAAAGACCTTTAGGACCAGAAAACGTTAATCATAAAAATATTCTGTTCTTGTAAAGATTTAAGTTCTATTTGTTCTTCATTCTGTAGTTGAGTTCAGTGGCCAAAATAACACAAAATCTTTTTGCTTCTTTAATTTTCTTTACCCTTTAAACTATTCTGTAGCTCTTTAAGTTTGTCATGGAATCTAGATAAATTTCTGTCCATCAACATGATCAGCTCATATTAGTCTTTTCTGAGAACAGGTACTGCATTACAGGTATCTATCTATTCTTTCCTCTTCCTACTTCCTTTTATATCTGTACTATTTGGACTGCTGGGAGTTGAGCCTCTTGTGCTTTTTTTTAATAATAAGATAACATCTCTCCCCACATCCTACTGAAATACCAGAGAGTGCTTTCACAGACGCAGCCGTCTGTGTTCTCTCTAGGAGTGTTTAAAAAACCCGTATATGGAGTAGAACACACTGGTATTAAGAGGATAAACTTAATCTGTTGCATTGAGGCTTATTGCAGATTTTGGAGCCTGGGGAGTCAGATACCTTGTTTTCAGAAAGCGTGTCATCATTTTGTGGTGTTTAATTTGTTTTTAGCTTTCCATTATTTCCAAATTCTTATGGAAGTATGGAAATAAACAATTTTTATCTGATTATGACCTTCGAAGAGAAATAAACGGGTTGTTTTTATTTAGCAGCAACGTTATCAATTTATGCCAACAACAGTTTTTCTGAGTATGACGGTAATCACAGATGTCAGGATGCTCTGGAAATACTGTCTCTTTGTTACCTCTTAATATTCAAGCACTAAAAAAGATCATTTTAAAGTTTAATTGATTTATGGGTAATTGGTCCATCTGAACCTACGTGTAAGCGGAAAGTCTTACTTCTAAGTAAAAGATGGTTTTTATTCACGTGCCATGCTATCCAACGATTGCTATAGGGTAATAAGGAACTTTGAGTAAGATTGCTTAGAAGTTAAGATACTATGCAACAGACTTTGCAACAGTCAAGCTACATTTTCATATTTTCCAAAGAAAATTCATTTTGATATTTCCTTATTGCCTAATGCAGAACCTAGTACACTGCTGTGTACACTCCGTGTGTGTGTGTGTGTATGCATGTGCATACATGTATGTTTATATATACCTTTGTGGGGACAAGGAAGAGGTGCTTGTCAAGTGTTAGCTAAATTAAACTTAATTAGTCATTTTTACTGAACGCAATCTTATTAAATTGATTCATGGAACCAGAGTTTATTGAGTGCTTCCTATGTGCTAAGCACCATAATAGGTCCTAGGCGTATGTGTATTAGGAAGATTTTTGCATCTCTGCCCAGAAGATGCTTGCATCCTATCAGGAGACACAAACAATTAAGCCAATAATTATAACACATTGTATTACAGAATTTTGTACAAGATGCTTGGAAGCACAGGAGAGGAGCATCTGAATTAGTCTGGTTGGTCAGGAAAGTTTCCTGGAAGAGATATTCATTATGCAAGAAGAGTGAAAGGCATTTTAGACAGAGGGAACAGCAAATGACAGAGCATAGAGTTCTGACTATGGTGTCGTCCACTGTTAGGTTTACCTGCAATAGTGGTTGTGTTGTGAGAATGTAAGGGAGAATGTTCTTGATCTTAGAAGCTATGTGCTGACATATTTAGAGGTAAAGTGCCCTAATGTCTGCAACTAATTCACAGATGGTTCAGGAAATAAAACAAACAAACTTGTATTTGTGGATGTGGAGAGAGTGCTCACAAATGTGACAAAATATTTTTCCTGGGTTTAGGTGAAAGAGGTACAGGGATTCGTTGTACTACTCTTGAAACTTTTCTTGAAATTTAGCAGTGTTCAAATAAAAAGAGGAGGGCTTCCCTGGTGGCACAGTGGTTACAAATCTGCCTGCTAATGCAGGGGACACAGGTTCGAGCCCTGGTCCGGGAAGATCCCACATGCCGTGGAGCAACTAAGCCCGTGTGCCACAACTACTGAGCCTGTGCCCTGGAGCCCACGAGCCACAACTGCTGAAGCCCACGTGCCACAGCTACTGAAGCCCACGCACCTAGAGCCTGTGCTCCGCAACAAGAGAAGTCACCACAATGAGAAGCCCGCACTCCACAACGAAGAGTAGCCTCTGCTCACTGCAACTAGAGGAAGCCCGCGCACAGCAACGAAGACCCAACGCAGCCAAAAATAAATTAATTAATTAATTAATTAAAAAAATAAAAAATATAAAGAGGAAAAGAAAACCCTTCAGGTCACTAATAAACTTTTTTCAAAAGTTTAAAAAAGTAGTATAAACATGATATAATTGAAGAATTACCTAATTAATAACTGTCTTCTATGGTGGCCTATTAATTGGGTATTTATCAGTGATAGATCATTATTCTATAAAAGATAGCCTTGACTGGATCTGCTGTGATGCTATCTTTAATAAAATTGTTATTTAAGTCCTTTTTTATCTAAATGGGAAACATAAGACCATTGAGTGTCTAATAATAGGATCAGAAGGGACCAAAGGAGTTATACTGTCTAATTCACTATTAAATGAATAAGCTAAATAGGTAGAAGGCTGCCTGTGTATATTATTACTTAGAAACATTGCCATTGAAGAAATTTCCATGACCTTTCAAATGCTTAAACAGAGGGTCATATTCATTTGTGAATTGTCTAAGATTATTTTTTAAGAAGAAAGAGCCCATAAAAATCTAATTAATATACACTGTGACCCTTAAAAGAGAGAATGGGGAATTAAGAGCAGAGAATGTAATGCATATTAAATAAACATAACAGATAATGTATAATTCATATTCCTTATTGGCCATAGAAGAAAATGGATAATGAAGGCTGGGATGGATGGTTGTGAAAGACTAGGGGATGGAATTGTGGGAGGAGGGAAAGGCAAGGCTAGTAGTGGAGAGTGCAAGACAGAGGAAGAGAGAGAACACATCTTCTGAGGAAGAAAGATATAGCAGACTTTGAGGTGATTTTTTTTTTATTGAAGCATAGTTGGTTTACAATGTTATATTAGTTTCCGGTATATAGCAAAGTGATTCGGTTATACGTATATATGTGTGAGAGTGTATGTGTGTGTGTATTCTTTTTCATATTCTTTTCCATTATGGTTTATTATGGGATATTGAATATAGTTCCCTGTGCTATACAGTAAGACCTTGTTGTTTACCTATTTTATATATAGTAGTTTGATTCTGCTAATCCCAAACTCCTATTTTATCCCTCCCCACTGCCTTTCCCCTTTGGTAACCATAAGTTTGTTTTCCATGTCTGTGAGTCTGTTTTCTGTTTTGTAAATAAGTTCATTTGTGTCATATTTTAGATTTCCCATATAAGTGATATCATATGGTATTTGTCTTTCTCTGTCTGACATACTTCACTTAGTATGATAATCTCTGGGTCTATCTATGCTGCTGCAAATGGCATTAACTCTTTTTTCATGGCTGAGTAATATTCCATTGTGTATGTGTATGTACCACATCTTATCCATTTATCTGTCGAACATTTAGATTGCTTCCACGTCTTGGCGATTGTAAATAGTGCTGCTATGAACATAGGGGTGCATGTATCTTTTCCAATTATAGTTTTCTCTGGATATACATCCAGAAGTGGGATTGCTGGGACATATGGCAACTCTATTTTTAGTTTTTTGAGAAACCTCCATACTGTTTTCCATAGTGGCTGTACCAGTTTACATTACCACCAACAGGGTAGGAGGATTCCCTTTTCTCCACATGAGGTGATTTTTTTAATAATTATGTTTAATTGATGTAGATTTTCTTACCATCTAGTGTTTTTTAACTATTGATCCAATTAATCACTGTTTACAGTTTTTATATTTTTATAATCTCTATTTTTAGAGACTCTACTCATATGGAATAATTGAAACAATTTATTATGATGGAAATTTTCCCCAGTGATAAAGCAAAAGCTACCAGAGAAATATCACTTCTCTGACCAGATAAAATCAATCTTCACCCATATTTTAATTTGTTACAATGAAGCTCATACACAGGAAGAGTTATAGTGAGTTATAATCTTTTGAACTTGAGTTTTGGCAAAGTTTGGTTTTTCAGAAAGGATTTTCTTTGTTGTGAGACTATTTTACTGAGAATATTATCTTTCTTTTATTATTAACCTTTTATGTCTTCTACTTTTTCCATCCTCTGTCATCTCAAATTACTATGAAGCAGAGATCAGAATGTAGCTGTTGTAGCTGCTCTCTATTCAGGGAAAAGTAGTGTTAGAACTATAGGCTGATCTGTAATTACTTGGGTAAAATGATAATGGATTCCAATAACTTAACTTTTTGAAGCGTTTTCCTTTGTAAGATGCATTTCATTTCTTCCTAGTGTTTGCTTTTTTTTTTTAACCAAAATTAACACAACAAAAGGATGATAGATGATCTTATGAACCTAATGTTCATTAGAAAAGTCAGATAGACTGAATAATTTAAGGAACATGAACAAAAGTCAGGTAGATGAACAATTTTAGGAAAAAGTAAGATTCCTCCTTGGATGTTTAAAAAAAGCCTCATTCCTGTCTTCTGAATTTCTACCCACCACTTTCTTTTTTTGCATGTATTTATTACAGGCATGGGAGTTTTTACTGGGCATTCACTTCTCTTATCTCAGTTCTTCCTGCCTGCTTCTCTTTTATATTTTCATGTGTTTGTTTTTCTGGCATGTATTAGTCAAAATCCATGTTACAGTGTAGATGGGGGTCTCTCTCATTGGGGTTGACATCATACCCACATCAAGCCAGCTCAGTTCGCCCTTGATCTTGGTTTCTAAGGCTGTGTTCTCCAGTACCCATCCGCCTCCACATCACCACTGATAGGGATGTATATGAAGTTCCCAGGATGTCTGTCAAGTGTCCCTCACCGGCGCCTGAGTAATAGCCAGTCTTAGATCACAGAAGTTTAATGATGAATCCATATCTGTCATGAGCGGGAAGAGCTGCAGGGCACATAGTAGGTAAGGGCTTAATAAATGTTTGATGGATTAATAAAGAAATGAATGTGCAAAGGAATGTAGCTCATAACTGAAGTCCTTAAGGAATGAAGCTGTTTAGGCAAGCACTTCTGTCCATAAGTATAGCCAATTAAGAGTGCAGCTCAAAGCATGCTTGTGTGTCCCAGTATCCATTAGTGATTACAGACTGCAGCCTTTGGTTTCCCTGGTGAATTCATATGCAAGCTGACCTGACAGGCACTGCTTGCATTATGAATAATCACAAGACTTCGGGATTCCACACTGAGCTTCACCTTTACTATGAAACGGCTTTCTGTGGCCTAACTGTGGGAGGGATCAGCTCTCATTAGAATGAATGCTTGAAATATAACCTTACAAACCTGAACTTTCTCATGTTAAGAGCAAAATCACCTTTGACAAATTTTTGGATTGAATTGGCAAGGCACAGTTCTTCTCAAGTCCAAGGATTTCACATTTTGCACACGCTTTCTTATTTCATTGTGTTTTAAACCAGGTTGCTATTATGGAGAGCATTTTAGCAACCTTGATCTTGGAGACATCACGACCGTTATTCCTGTTGTTGCTGATGTAGTGTTACAGCTGCTTCCTCTTCATGTGATTTAATTTGAAGCTTCAGCCCACCAGGGGGCTGTTGGTCCCCACCTATGCAGCTTGAAGAGCTGGATGCTGTTATTCCCATTCCTATTCATAGCGATTTTTCCCCTTCTGTATTCATCTAGCAACAGCAAGGCTCTGTTCCAGGAACTCGCGCTCTCCACATAAGGCGTAACATGGAACCATTTGGATGGAAAAATTATAAATTAAAATTATTCTGTTCATTTTAAAATATTCATATTGTGTTGCTCAGATGCCAGTAACTGGAAAATCATGGATAATGTCCTGTTTTTATAACCTCTTTCAGAGTGTTTTAAAATCCATTTATGTTGTTACTTAGCCATCTCTTTCCTGGAGTGGATTTTGTGATAAGATTTTTTAAAAAAAAGGCTGTATGAGTCCAGTGTCTGATGGCATATGTAATATTAAAATACAGATAATACCACTAATTGCAACCAGTTTTTTTCAATAGAAAAATATTTACTCCATGTACAGAGAATATTTATAAAACTATAGAGCTACAAAGGTAGCCTGTGGACATGCCAGATTATTTACTTTGAGGATAAGACTTTTTATTAAATGATTAAAACTAAGCAAAGGTTTATTAATTTCTGAAACTACATATTTAAATTAAGAAATCCCATATATTCATAACATTATTGATTTTCAAATATTAAAAACATCTCTAACTTTTAAAATGGAGCTGTTTTTTGTTGTCTCCTGTTCTTTAATTTTGGGCAACTAATTTTAATTCTATCCTTGTATTTTCCATGTTGTCTGGGTGTGGGTGAGGACGTGCTTGTCTCAGAAAGATAGTAAAGTGGGGAAAAGTGAACATGTTTTTATGGAAGTTGGGTAGTTTGTTGATAAAGTAAATATATCTCTTCTTCTAAAGGAAAGAATAGTGACTGGAGATGTTAGCTTCATGTACTGATATATTTTTCCACCTCTGTGGAACATGTTAAAGAGAGTGAAGATCTTTCCTTTTTGCTTCTTTGTTCTGTAAGTTTTAAGTTCACATTCACATAGAAGCTATGTGTTCTATTTGTTGGCTAGGAATATTTAAATGTATTTTTGAAATTATTCTGTTCTGTCAACTAAAGACAATTTAAAATTTTAATTTTAAGACTCTTCCTAGAAACTTCTACTTTTGGTTCAGGCTGTCTTCTTTGTTTGTGTGCCTTGTGTGTGTGTTGAGGTTCTTCAGAAGCAACAAATCAAGTTAGCATGAACAAATTTCACAGGCCCATTTCACTGTTTATTTTAGCCTTGTGAATCATTTGGCCTTTTAAAACAGGCTAATCCTTTAATTGAATATGCCTTCAGAAAGATTCTGTGTGCCCTGAAAACTTGGGTGGCTCTTGCTAACTCTGCTTTATTTATTTTAAGTAATTCTAGGTGATCCAGAAGTATTTCCTTTCAATTTCTGGAAGAATGTTATTGCAGGCCGGTAATATTGGAAGTCAGGATTCTTTATAACAACAACAACATGGAAACATAGATACATTTTTATAAAGTCTGATTGATGGAAAATAGGATGCAACCTGTTCTATTTTTAGTAAACAGCTTTTTCAACACAGATGCTTAGTTTATACAGCAGCCAGCTTCTTTGAATGCAGCAATATAATGCACTCTGTTCTTAATTGAATTAAGAAAACAAATTAGCATGGTTACTACAGGAGAAATGGGTACCTCATAATTAATAATTTGTGAGTCAAACTTTAACAACACTGGACATTTTCCTTGGGTCTGTGACAGACTGATCAGTGAGTTAACTGCTGGTGGTACCTATTTTGTGGAGTGACTGTTTCAGTTCCGGGGCTTTTGCTATTCAATAAACTAGGTATTGTCTGTGACGGGACTAAAGCTTTAGTCTTGATCAAAGTGCTTTGGAGGAAGCATGGTTGAACTGATTGGCTGTGAGTGTTAATCACTCCATAAGACGCACTGATAATTTACAGCATTGTTGTAACCCTCTGGTGTTCATAAAATGAACTTAATGACCCAGTGCCACCATGGGATAAGCTGCTTTTTCTCTGCAATTGAATACCCAGGCTGCCTGCATATCAGTGTTGAGAAATACTGCATTAAAAAGAGTGAGCAGCTGTATGATGAAGGAAACGGCTCTGCAACAGATTTGTTAATTATCTCCTTTGATTCACAGAGGGTGTTTGTGAAATATGGTTGACCAGTGAAGACACAGGGGCTTATGGCAGAGATATTGGCACCAGTCTCCCCGTACTGCTGTGGAAACTGGTTGAAGTGATTCCTGAGGGAGCAATGCTGAGGCTTGGCATGACAAATCCGCCCTATATTTTAGAGCATCTGGAGGTAAGGAAAAGCACCCCATTTCCATGCTGACACAGAGACGAACCAATCCAGACAACGTGGCAGCCTCAGCACCATCACATGAGTTTCATTTAAAACCACTTTCACATTTTTTTTTTTTTTTTGTGGTCCCATGTTACCAAGAATGAATCGGGAATTTCAAGTCCCTTCTTTGTCAGTCTGCACATCTTGTTGCTGCTTCCTCACCATTAATTAATGTTGCCTAGATTTTCCAGTATTTGCCATCTTGTCCCAGTTCTTTGTTTCTTCCTTACAGCCCTTCAGTTTTCCAATGCATAAATTTGCCTCAGTTCCTCTGTCTATAACCCTTGTCTATTTCAGGACTGCTACTACGTTGCATTGATTTTGCAACCGACTGTAACATTGCATTATCTGAACTACTGTTAGCCCTACCAATAAGGATACTGTGCAGTGGAGTTTAAGGGTGTTTTAAATTTGATTCTTCTGTCTGGCGACAGTTAGGGGAAAAATGAAATCAAAGAGATGTAGAGCTTTGTAGTCTTCCACTTGATTCTCTTGTGGTCACTGTGAAAAAAGGAGTTATGATAATGCAAGATCCCTGGTTTTGTTTTTATACCTTCCACGGATGAACAGTGTGCCTACCCTCAAGTAGCTTACTATTAAACTAGGAAAATGGACGTGTGTACAAGTAACTGTGGTACTTGATGACAAATGATCAAATAAATATGAGCAAAGAATATGGACAAGGGAACAACCATGTAAATGAAAAAGTACATGCTGGGATCCATGATTATTATTTGAGAAATAAGATTATGCTATTAGGCCCATAGTTAAGAATAAGAAATCTAATAAGTGCTGTTGGAGAGTCATGTGCAAAGTACAGAAACAACTCACTTATGTTTTTATCAGTTGTGTTCTTTGCAGTTAGTTTGTACAGAAAAATGACATTTCAGAATTCTAAAAGCAAGTATAGTGGCTGAAATTTAATGTGAATGAATATTCAAAGATTATTTCTGTTGATTTGATTTGAAGCCTGTACTTGTTGAGGTTGTTGAATAGCCACCCTGCTATCAGCAAACTATTTTAGAAATTCTGAAAACAGAGTGGATCGCAATCTGATCGTTATTATAAATACCTAATGAAGAAATTTAGCGATCTCAATTTTGTTATTCACATTTTCCCAACCAGATCTTTTTAGTAAAGGTGTGTGATTTATATGTTAACTTTGGTACTTTGGACAGTGTGTGACTATTATGATTTGCTATTTAAAAGTAAGCCACAGGCATGTCAGTTTTTACTTAACCCTTTGACGTGGCACTTGAAAAAGCAAGTGATTCTCTGTAAAAATCAAATCTGCTAAGAGCTATAGCAGTCTTGCTATGTTTGCAGTAAATGTGAGGCATCCATCATGAAGATCAGGAGATGTGCTGGATATATGGTGGGTAGGAAGAGAAGTAAGCCCTGCCAATATACAGCTGATAACACCCCAGTTTCTTTGGATTTAAAAAATCTTATCAAATTTCAAGGGAACATTAGTAGCTAGAGTCAGAGCAGTTCAGGTGGGGCTACGGTCAGAGAAGTTCAGGTGGGGAGTAAACACAAGGGGAAAAAAAATCATGTATTGGCTCTGTGATGAGAAACCTAATATCTCTTGGAATAAACTCAACCCTTTAGTTAATTGCAAGATTGTAGGAACCAGTGTCGCGTTTATAGCAAACCCTAATGCTCAGCATCTAAAGTAGTGCTAGAGTTGTTGACCTCCGAATAGATGCTCCAGAAGAGCTGCTAAAAATCAACAGAGGATGGTAAATGTAGCTTTGCGCTTTACCTGAAAAAACACAAGTGTTTAGTTCATAGATTGTAGTTAGAGTGATAACAAGTTAAAATTGTCATAAAATTACCTTTTAAAAATTCTTGCTTTAAGATATCTATAATGTTGGCCTTCCCTCCTACATTCTCATTTTCACGAGGCGAGGACCTTGTCATATCTATGTGTCGATCTACCCCACCCACTAGTGGCTCAATAAATGAATGAATAAAAGATGAATAAAGGAAGAGCCTTTTTCATAAAATAAACTGTAGAGCCCACTCTATCATCTTGAACTTTGAAGTCATCTGGCCAGAAGAGGCAGCACAAGATGACAAAGTAAATGAGCTTCAAGGGTGAGAGTTTGTCCCAAAGAAAGCCACCCATTCCCCTCCACTTGATATGCAGGGAGTAATTCCATCCTATGGTTCCACAGCAAAGGAGAGAGCAGTCCAGAGGAATCAGAACCAAAGGAGACAAACAAAGAAAGATGTGCTAGATGTGCTAGAAAGAAAAAACTCTGGAAGCAAGAGCTTTTCAAGTCTTCCTCTGTCGCTTTGACAAGACCTGCACACCTTGGTGGTGGTTCTCTTCCTCCTCTGAGTGGCAGAGCTTCAAGCTCACAGTGTCCTACAAACACATCCTTCTGTAACAGGAAAGGTATCTGAGCTCCACAGGCATCACTGGCTTCCAAGTGTGAAAAAGGACATTAGGGAAGGGAGCCAACCCCATGGAGCCTAACCCCGCACCCGCAATGCATCGTATTTCCCCATTTTCCTCTCACTAAGCTGAGACTGCTCTGAAGAAATTACTTGACTTACCTAAAGTGCTGAAGAGAATTCATCATTAAGAAAAAAAAAGAAACGGGAAAAGCTGAAAACGGGGGGAAAAAATAACACCAGTGAATGACAGGTGATGATTTTTTTTTTTTTAAATGTGTATTGTTGGCTACACATGTGTTTTTTTTTTTTTTTTAAGAATTTCACTTTTTAAAATTTATTCATTTATTTATTTTTGGCTGTGTTGGGTCTTCATTTCTGTGCGAGGGCTTTCTCTAGTTGCGGCAAGCGGGGGCCACTCTTCATTGCGATGCGCGGGCCTCTCACTATCGCGGCCTCTCCCGTTGCGGAGCACAGGGTCCAGACGCGCAGGCTCAGTAGTTGTGGCACACGGGCTTAGTTGCTCCGCGGCATGTGGGATCTTCCCAGACCAGGGCTCGAACCCGTGTCCCCTGCATTGGCAGGCAGATTCTCAACCACTGCGCCACCAGGGAAGCCCGATGATTTTTTTTTTAACTGCCAGGATAGAAGGAAGCCACTCTTGAAAAACTACTCTGAAGGTATAATACACTTACGGTGAGGGTTTCTGGCGAATTGTATGGGTAGGACCCAGCCTTCTTGTGTTTCTGGAAGATGCTTCACGCTACAGACTTTAATTATAGAGCACTTCACGGGGCTGTTTTCCTTCCTCTTGGTTATGTTCACTTCACATTCACCTGACTCTTGAGATTTTTCTCTTAAACTCTTTTACCAGTTTTTTTTTTTTTTTATTGCACAGTTTAAAGGGGAAATCATTTAAAGGAAAATACCAAAGTTTCTATCATTATTTAAACGTATGGTGTGGAAAAATAGGTCTGTTGAAAATACATTTTATTAAATCTTCCAAGGGACAGAAGATATCACACTTAACGTAGGATGCACGTCTAACTTTTAATTGAGAGTCTAACATTATGTGTGGCACTTTATGTAGTAGATATTGAATAAATGTGTAATGAATAAAAGGAAAGGAGGGAGAATTCTTAATCCCTAACAGGCAAAGTCAAGTATCTAATTGGAACACCTACAAACCCTATTTTTAACTTGTCACTGCCCTAAAAAACCATATGGGATTCATTTTAAATGATGACATAAGTGTCAGAGATATCTCAAACATATCTATATATATGTATACCATATATATATGGTGGGAAAACACCCTGGAATTGAAGAAACATAATTATAAGCTTATGTAATACTTATTAAATTTGGATATGAGGTAGAAACAATAGATAAAACAGTAGATTAAAAACTATTTTACCTCATCTTAGGTCTGTAATACCTCTTCATTACCCACAGAATAAAGATAAGCTCTTTATCATGACATGCAGGGTCCTTAAGATGCTTCCTCCATTGCGTCCCTGTTTGCTCTTCCCTTTGCTACCCTTATGAGGCCTCCTGTGTAGCCTGTATTTTTTTTAACCATTTTATACTCCTGCTATTTTTACTTTAACTTTTTCCCGTTTCATACTTACCACGTGATGACAGTTGTTAGTATTGAGTTAATCAGATACACTAATATTTGCTACTGTTGGGTTGGCCAAAATGTCCATTCGGGTTTTTCCGTTAAAAAAACGGGTTCTTAATGGAAATACATATGTTGACTAATACATATGTTGACTAATATATTGCCCCTATAGTGGCACATAAGAGATATTTTCCCTCTATGTTTGCTTTCCTGTTGATACCGCTGAGATAATAACACTGGCATATTCCTGTTTAGTGAACTCTGACCTTCTAGGTGGAGCAGCTTGTGAATTTTTTTTTAATTTATTTATTTATTTTTATTTATTTATTTTTAAAATTTTATTTATTTATTTTTGGCTGTGTTGGGTCTTCTTTTCTGTGCGAGGGCTTCCTCTAGTTGCGGCAAGTGGGGGCCACTCTTCATCGCGGTGCGCGGGCCTCTCACTGTCGCGGCCTCTCTTATTGCGGGGCACAGGCTCCAGACACGCAGGCTCAGCAATTGTGGCTCACGGGCCTAGTCGCTCCACGGCATGTGGGATCTTCCCAGACCAGGGCTCGAACCCGTGTCCCCTGCATTGGCAGGCAGATTCTCAACCACTGCGCCACCAGGGAAGCCCGCAGCTTGTGAATTTGATTACTCTTGAAACTACATTGCTTAGTTTTGCCCTCTGTGTTGTAGGTAGCCCACAGCTAAGGTATTAATTCAGACTGAACATAACACATATGGACCCAGCCAGGTGTGATGTGGCCAGTGACAGTGGTGCAATGGCTGCTGGTACCTGGGCACCAGAAGGCGCTTGTACCTGGGCACCAGAAGGCACTGGTAACGTTATTCAACACTGCTTAATAATAATCATAATAACGTCAGTACAATTTCTTGGGCATTTATTATTTTCTAGAAACCTTACTGCTTGCTTTACACATATTATCTCTTTTCCTTCTTACAATAAGCTAGCTATATAGATATCATTATCCTTATTTTATTGATTGAGAAGCCTTTAATAATTGGCCAAATTACATAACTAATTAGCAGCTGAACGGGTTTCTAATCTTGTCTGACTCTAAAATGCTTTCTACTGTACTGCATCTTCCATAAAACCTGCTCAGATATTTCCCAGATTCCTTCCATGCTTTGTCAGACTCTGTCCAGCCTATCTCTGTGGGCACTCATCATGGTTCATCATCACTTATTTACACGTAAATCCAACAAAACTGTTACCATCTTTAGGAAGAGGCTGTATTGTTTGTCTTTGCATTTCAGTGCCTGTGATGACATGCACTTAATAAATGTGTGTGGAATGATGTGATGGCTCTAAGTTGAGCTGTTCTTTGACTGCATGTCTTATACATATTGAGGTACCTTCATATCTGGGCTGAGCATCTAGTTTTGGAAGAGTTTGTGGATGGTTGTCACATGTGTTTCTCACTTATGAGTCACACTTTTGTGAAGAATTACTAGATGGTGGAGGAGAATCCATCTAAGGGATATGCTTTATTATTTGCCCTGCTAAAATATTGTAGTGACAGATAGTATCTTTAGGACTACCTAGAGCAAATGAGCTCATTATATGATTATTGAATTTGTAGATTATCTAGGCTTTTAGCTTCTTTCTTCTCCTTCCTGCTTCTTAGCTTTCACTGCTTTTTGTAGTCTCCATCAGAGAAGTCAGCAGTGGATGGTCAAGGAGGAGAAATTAAAATCAGGCAATTTGTCTTGTTTTTCATTTTATGGGTTGGCTGGTAGGGAAAAGATATTAAAGCTGTTGACCAGAAAGGGATATGGGAATTATCTGTGGATTTTATTTATCTAAGCTATTCTGGTTCTCCTTGTGTTATGAATAATTTAAAATAACTGTTATCTTCCTTGAAGATGCCTGTATGTCTTAAAGTCATATCAGAATTTTAGTGCATCACTTAACAGCCTGGAACAGAGAGGGCAAGTTGATTAATTTGGAGTGCAAATGCTTGTTATTAAGGACTTTTCCTACATTCAAATTATAAATAAAGCAAATTCATTATTTTAAAATTTCTATTACTCTGTAAAATATTGCTGAGAATACTGACACTCATATTCACATTGATGTGCTACATTTTATTCAGCTTGAATTAAAATGTATAAGTTCTTTAAAGATTTATATTTAGTATATTTCTGTTATTTATATTATATGTGTTACATTGTGTAAGGTTAGCCATAGTGGTATTTTAAATGTTCCATCTGTTTTTGGTTGAGAAATCTTGTAGTCACTACAAGTCAGTTTCCTGCTACCCTTGATTTTTGTATGTTTACTTCTATTTAAATGACCTTATGTTCCAATCCAATAGTACATTTAGCAAAATTAATTTATCTGGTAAGACAGTAGATATCTGTCAAGGACTTTTGCTGCATGGTAATTTATGAACATTAATAGTATGTTTGGCTTGGCAGACTTTTGAAAAATGCCTCATAGTTTCAAAATAATAGCAAACACAATACCTGCTGTGCTTACGTTTCATCAAAGCAATACAGAATTTCCAAATTGAAGTCAACAGTTCACATGGGGTCTTTAAACTTTTTTTTTTTCCTTAAGGCTTATACTTTCCAGGATAATAGAAAAATATGTAAATAGATTTTGTGCTGTTGTATACAAACTATTTCACCCTTTTGGTGAATAGAAGGACATGCTCAGTGATTCGTTTTGAGCAAGGAAATGGAAAGGAAAAATCCTTTATTTCTGCCATCCACGTACTATAGCTTTTGGAACTTGTCAGTGTGGTTTGTGTGACCGTTGGTACCCCGTTTCTTACTGATTAGAATCATCAGCACTTTACTTCATTCTTAACCTGGCATTTGTGGATAGATTTCAAGAGGTCAGTGAAACCTCTAAAACTGGAAACCAAAGTTTGTGCCTATCTGAAAATTTAGGGGGAGGAAACCATCAAATATTAAAAGGATTCATACACTTAATAAAAAGCTTATCAGGCCTAATTATGAGAGCTGAGAGCAGCCCCCCTGGAAAGGAATGGGGGTTATGCCCCAGCCCCATGTGCCGAATGACTTGACTCCTTGTGATAAACCATGAAATTTAAATGCTACTCCACATAAGCATGATTGTGGGCTCCACCCCACATTCCAACTCTGCTCCTCCTTGGAGGGATCTGGATCTGAGCACCAGCAAAGCTTCAGTCTGGGCCTTCTACCAAAACATTTGCACCTCTGCACCTCCTTGTATCTCACCCCGTTCCATCCTGTGATCCTCACTTGTTCCCGCTTCAGGCTTCGGCTCCTAACCCCAGCCCTGCCCAAGAAGCCTCAGCTTTTCTTGAACTCAACAACTCCTCAGAAAGACTTCCATAGCTTATTGCTTCTGACTACTGAGCTTCAGTTTGCAATGTTCTGTCTGGGTGATTAAGCCTCAGGGTAACATGCAGGCCAGAGGACCAAGAAAAGAAATGAGCTCTTAAATAGATAGACTTGATCTCGACAAATAACTCCTTGTTGCTGTCCTCACAGCCACAGACTCATCAGTTTCATCAGGAATTTTATTTTATGCTTATCATCTCAGGTATGTTTTCGGGGGAAAATGAACTATTTTGTGCATGAATGTTTCTCATGTTGAAAATATTGGGTTTCTCTGTCTTTTGGGGGAGAACAATGGAAAATGCCTTGTTTTAAGATTCTATTTATATGGCCAGCAATAATTTATACAGAGACCCACCCTGTGGGCCTCCCTGCTGCCCTCAGTTACAATTTCTGAATTACCAGATAGCATGGACGGGAGTCTAGATCCAGCAGAGGAATATAAATAGTCAAATTGGCTTTGGTTATCATAATATGATTTAATCCACTTTGTGATAAAAACTATCTGAACTTTGCAACCACTAATATCATCATTTTATCTCTTGCCATTGGCCTAAGTTTATTGCCAGTGAAATCCAGAGACATACTGATATTCATTGCCAAAAGAGAGGATCATTTTCCTGAAAGGAAAAGAATGTAGGGACATAGGGATAAAATATGAGTCAAGATGATAAGTAAAAAGGCCTCAGCAAATGCTTTATAAAGAAACTGGTGTCATAGTCAAACATCTGGAACCATGTCTGTGTGTGTGTGACCGCGTGCACGCGCTTGCGTGTGTATGTATGTGTGTGTATATATGTATATATATATATATATATATATTAGGTTGGCCAAAAGGTTCATTTAGTTTTTTTCTGTAAGATGGCTCTAGTAGCACTTAGTTGTCTTTAACTTCATCCTAAACAATTTTGTTAGATTGCATGTGACAGCTGTCATATCAGCGTGCATTTAAAAAAAGACATCAAAATTGCTGAATTTTTAAAATTTTATTTATATTTTGGCTGCATTGGGTCTTTGTTGCTGCATGCAGGCTTACTCTAGTTGCAGCGAGCGGGGGCTATTCTTCGTTGCGGTGCACAGGCTTCTCATTGTGGTGGCTTCTCTTGTTGCAGAGCACGGGCTCTAGGTGCACGGGCTTCAGTAGTTGTGGCACGCAGGCTCAGTAGTTGTGGCTCGCGGGCTCTAGAGCGCAGGCTCAGTAGTTGTGGCGCACGGGCTTAGTTGCTCCACAGCATGTGGGATCTTCCCGGACCAGGGCTCGGACCCGTGTCCCCTGCATTGGCAGCCGGATTCTTAACCACTGCGCCACCAAAGAAGTCCAAAATTGGTGAATTTTTGTGTAGCCATTTTAATATTGAGGATGGAAGAAAAAAAGCAACATTTTCGGCATATTATGCTTTATTATTTCAAGAAAGGTGAAAATGAAATCAAAACGCAAAAAAAGATTTGTGCAATATATGGAGAAGGTGTTGTGACTGATTGAATGTGTCAAAAGTGGTTTGCAAAGTTTCATGCTGGAGATTTCTTGCTGGATGATGCTCCACGGTCGGGTAGACCAGATGAAGTTGATGGCGATCAAATCAAGACATTAATTGAGAACAATCAGTGTTATACCACGCGGGAGATAGCCGACATACTCAAAATATCCAAATCAAGTGCTGAAAATCATTTGCACCAGCTTGGTTATGTGAATCGCTTTGATGTTTTGGTTCCACATAAGTTAAGCTAAAAAAACCTTCTTGACCGTATTTCTGCATGCGATTCTCTACTTAAACGTAATGAAAACGTTCTGTTTTTAAAACAAATTGTGATGGGCGATGAAAAGTGGATACTGTACAATAATGTGGAAAAGAAGAGATCATGGGGCAAGCGAAATGAACCACCACCAACCACACCAAAGGCCGGTCTTCATCCAAAGAAGGTGATGTTGTGTATATGGTGGGATTGGAAGGGAGTCCTCTATTATGAGCTCCTTCTGGAAAACCAAACAATTAATTCCAACAAGTACTGCTCCCAATTAGACCAACTGAAAGCAGCATTTGACGAAAAGCGTCCAGAATTAGTCAACAGAAAACGCGTAAACTTCCATCAGGATAACGCAAGACCGCATGTTTCTTTGATGACCAGGCAAAAACTGTTACAGCTTGGCTGGGAAGTTCTGATTCATCTGCCATATTCACCAGACATAGCACCTTCGGATTTCCATTTATTTAGGTCTTTACAAAATTCTCTTAATGGAAAAAATTTCAATTCCCTGGAAGACTGTAAAAGGCACCTGGAACAGTTCTTTGCTCAAAAAGATAAGAAGTTTTGGGAAGATGGAATTATGAAGTTGCCTGAAAAATGGCAGAAGGTAGTGGAACAAAAGGGTGAATACATTGTTCAATAAAGTTCTTGGTGAAAATGAAAAATGTCTTTTATTTTTACTTAAAGACCGAAGGCACTTTTTGGCCAACCCAATAAAGCAGAACACTTTAATATTTCAGAATTGTAAATATAATTCTAGGATACTAGAAGCCTGGAAATTTACAAATTTTGATTGTGGCATACAAAATATTCCTGTTTCATCTTTTAGTATTCTAGTGTACATTTCAGTTTCTAAAGGAGGGCATTAGATACATGATGGTTTAATTTGCATCTTAAAAGGCGTTTCACATTGCTGTTTTCCCTGGATCCTTAATTTCATAGGAGTAGCTAAGAAGGCTTCTATGTCACCTGTCGAAATTAGTATAGTTCAAACTCCACAATACACCATCTGTGGGCTTTATCTTCCTCATTAATTTAGGAAGTCAGTTATGCTCAAACCACTGAGAAAAGCCGCCTTCGACTTGCCTTCATAAGCACAGAGCATGGCTAACACATAAGGCATTCAATGTAGTTTTTTTCTTTACACTTTTCTTTTGGTACTAGGATCATTTCTGTATTGATTCTTTGCTCTGATAGCCTATGAAAGGCTACCCTAGGCCATTGCTAATTCAGCACTTAGTAAAATGAAATCTTCGTATTTTATATCAGGTGGGTAATGGAATTTTCACGTGATTCATGGTGTAGAACAGAAAGGTTGGTAATGAAGTTAATGGTTCAGGGAATACTTGAGGGACATTCTGCATATTTTTCAGAAAGTAAAATGCAGTTCCTTACTTTGCTTCTGTTTATTTTTAATATACTAAATTGTTTGTTGTTTTTAGATCCAATATGCATCGGTTCTTTCTCCCACATCTTCCTTTGTCTACCACAAAAATAATCCACATAAAAATGTTAAGCTTTCAAATTTTAAGTCCAAAATTCTTTAATGTCATTTAATAGTAAATGATGATTGTGTCCTAAATTGGAAACATAAGCATTTTTATATGAATAAGAACACCTTTATTTGTATTTGTTGAACAGAACTATCAAATAGATTATAATGGGCATGAATAGTGTATGTGTAATGAATCATTTTTAGCATCAGAGGATGCTGCATGTGGGCCAGAGAAGTCAAACTATTTAGAGTAATATTGAAAGTTCTCTAGTTATTCATTAGTTCAGGTGGGAAAAAACTATTCTGTCTCTTTTTGTAGAATACATTTTTCTGTGTTTTTAAAATCACTGTGAAAAGTTTGCTGCTTGTAAAGCATTGTTTGACTAGAGAAAGTATTGTGGGTTAGAGTGTCTCTAATATATGGCAACAAAGAAGTAACTTCCATATTTACATGTTAAAATGTATCTAAAAAGCAAGCTTTACATCAATTTTTTATTATACAGTCATATGGAATGTCATCCTAAATGCCGATCAGTTGAAATTTCAGACGTTAATCTTTTCATTAATTGGCTACTATATAGTCAAGCTTTGTCTTTCCACCTCAATAGATCCTTGTTATTTTTTCTTCCTCTATTCCCCTATTACTGCCTTTGTATTAGTTTCCTAAGGTGGTTGTAACAAAGTACCACAAACTGGGTGGCTTAAAATAACAGAAATTTATCCTCACGGTTTGGGAGGCCCGAGGTCCCAAATCAAAGTGTTGGCAGGGTTAGTTCCTTCTTCGGGAGGCTCTGAGGGAGAATCTGTCCCGTTCCTCTCTCCCTGCTTCTGGTGGTTGCTGGTAATTCTTGGCATTCCTTAGCTGGTAGACATATCACTGCAATCTCTGTTTCAGTTTTAACATGGTATTCTCCTCTCTCTGCGACTAAATTTCCTCTTCTTTATAAGGACACCAGTCATTGGATTGGAGTCCGCCCTAATTCAGTATGACCTCATTTGAACTTGATTACATCTGCAAAGACGCTGTATTTCCAAAGAAGCTCATTTTCACAGGTTCTGGGGATGATGACGTCAACGTGTCTTCTTGTGGCACACAGTTCAGCCCACAACAGCCTTCTTCTGTGGTAAATAGATATTCTCTATGTGCCATTTTAATTCATATATATAATCTTTAAAATTATTTTTTTAGTGGTTACCTTAGTATCTTAATCTATAACAGTATAGTTTAGGTTAATATCAACTTTGTAACAGGATACACAATTTTTGCTTCTATATATAGCTCAATTCCCTCTCCCCTTCTTTATGCTGATGGTATCAAACAAAGTATATCTTTGTAAAATGTACACCTATCAATGCATTCATAATTAGCGCTTTATGCAGTTGTCTTTTAGGTTAGATAAGATAAAAACAAGAATTACAAACAAAAACTACATTTATACTGTTACCTTTGTAGTTACCTTTACCTGTGCTCTTTATTTCTTCATGTGGATTGGAGTTAGTGTCAATTCATTTCAGCCTGAAAGACTCCATTTAGTATTTCTAACACAGGTCTCCTAGAAAAGTATTCTCTCAGTTTTTGTTTATCTGGGCATAGCTTAAATTTTTCTTCATTTTTGAAGGATGGCTTCTCTAGATACAGAATTCTTGGTTAACAGTCTTTCAGCACTTTGAATATATCATTCCACTGCCTTCTGGCCTCTGATTTCTGATGAGATATCAACTGTTAATCTTACTGAGGATCCCTTATACATGATGAGATGCTTATCTCTTGCTGTTATCAGGATTCTGTTTTTATCTTTCAGCGGTTTATGAGATAGCTAGGTATAGATCTCTTTAAGTTTATCCTACTTAGAGTTTGTAGAGCTTCTAGGTTACGTAGATTGTTTTTCTTCAGATTTCTGAGTTTTGGGCCATTATTGCTTCAAATATTTTTCTGCCTTTTTCTTTCCTTCTGGAATTCATATTATATGTATGTTGGTATGCTTGATGGTGTCCCACAGATTTCTGAGGCACTGTTAATTTTTATTCATTGTTTTTTTTCTGTTCCTCAGACCAAGTAATCTCAATTGACCTGTCTTCAAGTTTGCTGATTGTTTCTTATACCAGCTCAAGTCTCCTGCTGAGCCCCTGTAGTGAAATTTTTACTTCATTTCTTTTACTTTTCATACCAGAATTTCTATCTGGTTCTCCTTCATAATTTGTCTCATTATTGATATTCTTCATTCAGTGAGATGTCATTCTCATGCTTTTCTTTAGTTCTTTAAACATGATTGTCTTTACTTCTTTGAACATATTTAAAATGGTGATTTAAAGTCATTGTCTAGTATGTCCAGAATCTGGGCTTTTGCTGGGAGAGTGTCTATTGATTGCTTTTGTGTGTGTGTGTTTTTCACATTTTATAATTTTTTGTTGAAAACTAGACATTTAACTATACTTTTAAATATAATGTGGCAGCTCTGGAAATCGAATAGTCTTCTCTTGACAGGATTTATTGTTGTTGTTGTTGTTTGTTTAGTGACTTTTCTTTTTTATTTATTTATTTATTTTTAAAATTTATTTATTTATTTTATTTATGGCTGTGTTGGGTCTTTGTTTCTCTGCGAGGGCTTTCTCTAGTTGTAGCAAGCGGGGGCCACTCTTCATCGTGGTGCGCGGGCCTCTCACTATCGCGGCCTCTCTTGTTGCGGAGCACAGGCTCCAGATGCACAGGCTCAGTAGTTGTGGCTCACGGGCCCAGTTGCTCCGCGGCATGTGGGATCCTCCCAGACCAGGGCTCGAACCCGTGTCCCCTGCATTGGCAGGCAGATTCTCAACCACTGCGCCACCAGGGAAGCCCCGACTTTTCTTAATTAATTCAGTAAAGTCTGCACTTTGTTATGTGTGGCCAGTGAAGTCTCTGTCAGATTAGCTTAGTAGTCACCTCATGATTGGACAGAGATTTCCTTAAATGCCTGGAACCAATAAGTCTCTGTCTTTGCAGAGGAGCCCTTTGTTCATATTGGAGCATCCTTCAATGCTCAGGTTGCCTATACCTCCATCTTTACCTGCACTTCCTGTTTGTGTAGAACCTCAGGCTTAGCCAGAGGTGAGAATTAAGGGCCTTCTCATGTCTTTACTGAGCAGGTGCACAGCCTGGACATGCACATGTCCTTGTGCATGCACATGGCCTTCTAGATTCCCAGGAATGTGTCAGTGTGTTTCAATATCCCCTCTGGACATCACATTCCCTAGCTTTTCCTTTTATGCTTTTTGATTTGCTTATTATTTGCTCTGTTATTTGCAGCCCCAGGCAGCCATGATGTTAAGCAATTGCAGATGATTATTTTTGACAAATGCCCCTGGGAAAAAGGCTTTTCTACTGGGTGAGTGCCAGGTCAGGTTAAATAAGAAAGCCATGTGAGTAGAGTCTTCCATGAAACCACTGCACAGGGCAAATACTGACAGTTCTTCTGGGAATGGGGCTTTGAAGGAGCTCCAACCCTCTTCTGCCCCCTTCAGTGGCTGCCAGACTGCTGGTTTTCACCATGATTGAAGGTTGTTGGTTTCCAAGGCCACCACAGAACTGGGGAGTGGGAGGTGAGAAAAGGGCCAGTTTAAAATGCCACATAGCTTTCTGTTCTTACCAAGATTGCTCCATTTTTCTTGAATAAACACTCATCAGATTGCTGTAAGCCTTTTTAGTTAATTTCCAGAGTTCTGAAAAAAATTGTTTCTGACCATTTTTGTCACTGTCCTCATTGCCTTTTATGTAGGAGAGGATTTTCAGAGGTCTTTACTCTGCCATTCCTGCTGATGTCATTAAATATTACTTATGCCTTAAAATGGGCTACTTCTATATCTGTCAGGCCATAAGTGTATGGGGTTAGCGCAGTATTCTTCCTTAATTTTTGTGTTCAAAGGTACTGTCAATCACTTGTGGTTCCATCTGCCCTTGTAAAGCTTTTGGGGAGGAGCCCATGTCATTAGTAGGTTACTGACAGCAGAAGATCACTATTAATTGAGTCTCTCAGTGGCCTGTAACAAACAACACCCTCACAGAAAGCACAGAGATTTAGAGACTAAAATGCATACCTCATTAGATACTTGTAGCTGTGGGCACCGCACAGAGGATACTGTGGCTTACTCAGACGGAACCTTGCATATGACATTTAGTTGCTTCCCTCTCTTTCTTTATTGATTCTTTTTCTAAAAACCATACCCAATACTACTTTGTTATTTATATTCTAATAGATAGTTCAACTTCCACAGTCACTGTCTTTTATATTGTTGAAGCTACTGTAGATCTCTTCTCATGAAAATGCTTTGTTTTGGGGACTTCCCTGGCGGTCCAGTGGTTAAGACTCCATGCTTCCACTGCATGGGGCATGGGTTCGATCCGTGGTTGGGGAATTAAGATCCCACATGCTGTGTGGAGTGGCCAAAAAAAAGAAAGAAAATGCTTTGTTTTCTTGAGAGATGGTGTCCCTATCACTATGCCATGTTCCATCCTCTGTGTAGTCTTCCAGAAAGCTTTGCACATCAATTGATTAGGTATTTGTTAATCAGGAAGATGTTTGCTGTTGATGCTGCTTTACTAAACTAAGAAGATATCAAACTTAGAATTAATAGCTGTAGACTCTAGAGTTTGTAAAAAAAACACTGGAAAATACTGGTAACTCGAGGATATGTAACTCCAGGAATTAAAGAGTCATTTTGAAATTTGCAGTACATTGTTTTACTGTCATGAAAATAAGTGCAGATTTTAAAGTTCCTCAGTTTCTTTACCAACATTTTTGTTGAAGTATCTTTATGATGTTTTTATTTATTATCCTTCTAACTTAATGGGACGTGACCGTACTGAAGTGTTCACAGAAGTAGAAGACCTGAGTCTGAATCAGTTTGTCATTAATCTGACAAATTCGTTGAATCTTGATCACTCTATTTATATTTCAGTCTTTTTAAAAAGAAACACCATTTTGAAGGGGCTGAGCTGAATGAGATAGGTTTAAATTTTTTCCATTTGACCTCTTAATTCTGAGCCTTCTAAAATCTTTGCAAACTCATTTTACTTGATGTGACCTAGAGCTTAAAAGAAAAAAAATAGCATTTCAAAGAATTGTTGTGCCATTCCATTATCTGGTATTTGGTATGAAATAATCATCCCAATACTTGCTTTGACAGTTGTATCATATTTATATAAGCCTGTGTCAGAGAGGCCTGGAACCCAAAAGCTTTCTGTTTCTGTAGTGAGTGTGGGGAATCACTTACTGGATTTGCATCCTCTACCTAACACCTGAGAACGAAACATTTCTTTTGGATAGCATGGCCCTCCTCACTTGCAAATGCTTTTCATGTTGCAAATGATACAGTAGAAAAATGAAATCTATGGAAAACCACGTCAAGAAGATCTCTCTCTTATTCAAGGAATGATTATTGCATAGACGGAGTATTCTGGTTCCCCACCTATGACCCTGGAGAGAAATCAGGCGCGTCATGTTGGGGGCTGGCTTCATGAGGCGTCAGACATACCTCTAGCATTCACTCTCAGTCTCCCTGGGCTTGGGGCACTATCTGTTCTCTTAGTGAGTCAAGTCTCCCAGGGCACCAGCTACTCTTCTTTTGTATATGGGCATACCTCATTTTATTGTGCTTCACAGACATGGTGCTTTTTACAAATTTAAAGGTTTGTGGCAACCCTGCATTGAGCAAGTCTATCGGTGCCATTTTCCCAACAGTGTGTGCTCACTTCGTATCTCTGTGGCACATTTTGCTGACACACATATTGCAAATTCTTGCAATATTTAAAACTTTTTCATTGTTATTATTTGTTATGGTGATCTGTGATCAGTGATCTCTGATAAAACTGTTTCAAAGAGATTACGACTTGCTGTAGGCTCAGACGATTGATGATTAGCATTTTTTTAGCAGTAAAGTATTTTTTGACTAAAGTATGTACACTTTTTTAGACATAATGCTATTGCCCACTTAATAGACTACAGTATAGTATAAACATGACTTTTCCCACCCTTTTTTTGTTTTTCTTTCCAACTTTGAGATATAATTGATATATAATATTGTGTAAGTTTAAGGTGTACAATGTGATGATTTGATTCAAATATATACTGTGAAATGCTTACCACAACAAGGTTAGTTAACACATCCTTCACATCACCTAATTACCACTTTGTTGTTCTTGTTATGGTGAGAATATTAAAGCTCTATTCTCATGGCAACTTTTCCACTATACAATACAGTATTGTTAACTATAGTTACCATGCTGTACATTAGATCCCTAGAACTTAGTACCTCAAAGCCCTTACTATTTCTGTAAAGAAGTTGTCAAAAGAAGGCAGGAATAACAATAACCTACTTCTGTTTCTCCATTCTTCTATACTTCCATTCTTTGATATAGTCCTGAATGAGCTGCTGATTTGTGTGGGGCACTGAGCGAATTGTTCACATTTCTCTGGCTTTTGCTGTTTTCACATATCACCTGGGGCATAATAGCAGTTACCCTGTACGAAGAATATTCAACAATGTATCAGCAGTGCCCTGTGGGATTCTATATAAATGTAAGATTTTGTTTTATCTGGATTAGAGTAACATTGGTAGGACAATGAATTAATATCGTAGAATAGTACCTGACATACAGAAAGTACTTAATAGTTTCAGCTATTAATATTACTATTATTATATCAGAATTTTGGGATCTTACCTTAAAATAATGTATCAGATCTGAAAGTATATAACTTGTTCTTTATTTTTCTTTATGAAGGTATCTTTTGGATCAGGCCTGTACAACTTTTAAGGATTTGCTTATCAGAAATCTCATGATTAATAGACCAAGATGAAGTCTAGGGTCCTCATGGGGAAGGAGAAAGAGGTCTAGTGAGGGAGTGAAGCAGGACTCATTGAGGAAGTGAGAGACTTTCCAGGGTCTCTGGGGTAGGAGTGGCTTATAGGTGACTAATCACGACGAGCAGAGATAAAGGGATGCCGTGACTCACCTGGGCTCTGCTGTAGTGCTGCCATCTGTCTTCCGCCCATCACAATGTCTGTGACAGTCATCCATGTTGTTTTGTGTGTTGGGAATTTGTTGCAGGTCCATTGCTGTGAAGCGTTGCATTGTGTGAATACATCATAGTTTGTTCAGCCATTTTCCTGGTGAGCACTAGGGTGATTTCCAGCTTTCAGTTATTATGAATAAAGCTTACATGAACGTTATCATACATGTCCTTTGGTGAACAGGTGCACTCATTTCTCTTAGGTATATACGTAGGAGTGGAATTGCTGGATCATAGAGTTGACATATGTTTGGCTTTAATAAAACTGCCAGCCATGTATGAGGGTTGCCGCTATTCTCTTAGATAGACTTTTGAATGGGAAGACCCTTCAGCAGATGGCCTAGCATAATATTCCCCCTGTAAGGTGAAGTGTTGGGATTGGTTGTGAGTTGGTTTTTTCCGGTAGGTACTTGATGTAATGCCTGTTCAAGAGAATGAAAATCTTCAGAATGTACAGGTTTTATTTATGTTAGATATGTTTGTATGATGGCAGATTGAATAATTGAGCCACATGTTCTGTTAGAATGCATTTTGGTATAATTTAATCTACCTACAATACACTACAATTTAGAAGATTTATTTATATTTGAGAGGACACTGTTCTGAAAATCTGAAGACCTTGGTTCCAACCCTAATTCTAGCACTGTGTAACTGTGTGACCTTAGGCAAGTCATGTAACCCCTTTAAATCTTTGTCTTTGTATAGAAGTAGTAGCAGTGGAAGAGGAATTTGATATATATATCACTTAGTTTTCTCATTCTATGATTTTTTAATAAGTCACTTAGAGTTATTATGTTAAATTATTACCTTACATATCTAATTAATAAATTAATGTAATACATTAATTTTCATTAACTCAGAAAAGTGATTACAGACTCAAAGACATGGAAGTGACTCACATTTTAGACTACTGAGACTATAGGATCTACTACACCAAAAATGTCCTTTAAAAAAAAAAATTTATTTATTTATTTTTGGCTGCATTGGGTCTTAGTTGCTGCATGCGGCCTTTCTCTAGTTGTGGCGAGCAGGGGCTACTCTTCATCGCGGTGCGTGGGTTTCTCATTGCGGTGGCTTCTCTTGTTGCGGAGCATGGGCTGTAGGTGCGAGGGCTTCAATAGTTGTGGCGTGCGGGCTCAGTAGTTGTGGTGCACGGTCTTAGTTGCTCCGTGGCACGTGGGATCTTCCCGGAACAGGGATCGAACCCATGTCCCCTGCTTTGGCAGGCAGATTCTTAACCACTGTGCCACTAGGGAAGTCCCCAAAAAATGTTAAGTTCTTAAAAAATAAAATGCTAACAACTTTTCTGGCAACTACTTTGGTTTTGTAATATATCACAGATGTGGCTACTCAGCTACTATGTAATCAGAATCCTAAAGGACATTCCACATATAATGTTGCAAACGTTCAACTTTGGACTGGGTTTTGTAAAGTCAGCTTGAAATAGATTCAACCCATCTGTGGCTCCTCAGATCCTACCTACACTGATTCAGAGTTTCACATGTGGCTAGTGTTTTTCTTACAGTTATTAGTGTCATGGTGTAGGGAAAAGGGCAATCAGCTGTTTCTGTTATGATTAAAGGTAGAAGTTTCCTTTCACAGTCTTGCCGTTTCAAAATTTGATTCCTTTATTACATCCAGATGGGACTAAAGGAAGCCTTATATTGTACTTTTTCTTACTGCAGAATATATAATTACATCGAGCAATGCAAAATACCTTGTGAAAATATAAACAGGAAACAGATGTTAGGTTAGACATACAAATGACTATGAAGTTGAGCTGTTTCTGAGACTACCAGGTTTTCTTATTCTCTTTGGGCTATAAGTTACTAGTTTTATTACTGAGGGATGAAATATAGTATATTCTCTTTGAAATGGACTGTGGGAATTGATCATGTTGCACATTTTAATGTTGAATAAAAAATTAAAATGAATTTCATCATCATTTTGGTATTGGTTGTTGTTTGAGAGAGATGACTAGTAAAATGGCTAGTGAATATGGAGTTTTTTGTTTTTTAAGATTGTAGAGTCTATGTTTTTTAGAAGATCTCATATTTTGGACAGGAGAATGAAGATAAGTTTGGATACTAGCATAGAGTTTGAGCAGTGTCATCTGCTCTTCAACTGATTGGCCTTGTCATGTGACCTCCTTGTATCTTATTTATCTTAAAAATGGCTTTAATTTTAGGTACCTATAATTTAGTAATACTTATCATAGGTCTCTCATATTTGCAGATGATGACAAATTATTTTTGGTTAACTTCATTAAAAATTCCCCTGTATAAAAAGTAAGATGCCCATCGATGGATGAATGGATAAAGAATGGATAAAGAAAACAACAGCCTGGATGGACCTTGAGGACCTATGTTAAGTGAAATAAGACAGACAAAGACAAATACTGTATGATCTCGCCTATATGTGGAATAAAAAGAAAACAGAGAGAGCCCATAAAAACAGAGAACAGATTGGGTAGGGAAGTAGGCAGTGGGCAAAATGGGTAAAAGTGGTCAAAAGGTACAAATCTTTGGTTGTAAAATAAATAAGTCCTAGGGATGTAATGTACAGCATGGTGACTACAGTTTATAATACCGTATTATATTGTATATTAGAAAGTTGCTGAAAGAGTCGATCTTAAAAGTCCTCTTCACAAGAAGAAAAACAATGTGTTGACGTGTTGTGAGGGATGTTAACTAGACTTATTGTGGTGATCATTTTGCAATATATACGCACGTCAAATCATTATGATGTATACCTGAAACTAAAATGTTATATATCAATTATATCTCAATTTTTAAAAAAACGACTTTGCCAGTTTTGTTTGTGGTTGTACAACTGTACAAAGTTACTCAAACTGTACACTTAAAAAAGCAAGAGTATAATCTTCAAGCTTAAAATGCAGAAACTTAGGTATAAACTATCTAAAGTTGAGGTTTCCCTGGAGGCACATAGGAAATCATTGAAAAAGCCAGAATGAGAATTGTGAATACTGAGTCTATAGTTTGTCTCGCTTAAACACATTGACTCTTGGTTTAACTGCCATTCAACTCAAACAAAAAGATACCAACTGTTTTTTTATATTTTATATATGATATGGCGGGGTGGTGGGGGTAATTGAAATGTAAAATGTGGTAATTGCCTAGTAGAGATACAAAGCGCTTTAAATGAAAATTGAAAAGAGATGATTAGTTCTTTGTATACATTGGGAAACACAGGAGGAATTGATACACGAGGTGTGGATAGTTTTTGGTAGGCAGGAGTAGCTTGGAAGTGGGGAGTTGCGTTCTAGGCTGAGGTTGACATTTAAACAAGGGTGAAAAGTCTAGAGCATGTCCCAGGCAAAACGCTAAAGGTCCCTTTTAGGTGGAGATGTGCTCCCTGGGAGTTGGTATATGTTGGAGGAAAAGAGGAAAGCTATCAGGGAAGATGAGATTGGAAAGAGGGCAGAATGCCAGACTAAGACGTTGGGACTTGGTTTTGCAGACCTGTGAGTGGTATTGAAACTTTTGCTTGGTGTTACCCCAAAATAATTTTCTAAAATCATGTGCCACCTCATACATTTTTTGATTGACATTGAATTTTTTTTCATGCTAAGTTTAAATAGCTGCAGAAGAGGCAACCTCTGGTATATTTTAAATATAGAATTGTAAAATAAAATTGTTATATCACTCTTTCAGATGTATTCAAATAAATATTAAAAAAATAGGAGAATTTACATCATTCTCTTTTTTTCCCAGAATTTGAATTTCCTTTTTCTCTACAGAATTCTATCTAATATATTTTTAAGCTTGAAAGTCATCTATTGATCATTCTACCACCCTTTTCTGTATCAAAATGTGTATATAAATTAAGACATTGTGATTGCAAGGCTCTAAATATTTTTTTAAAAACACTTTTTATTGAATTGTCATTAGATTAGTAGTAGTACACAATTCATCAAAAATAGTATAAATACTTCTTAAGCATAAATATAGAAATTTATTATAAACTCTGCTTTTAATGAAATGGATGTTGAGGGTGGCAGCCATGGGAATTCATTATGTTGTTTTGAAAAAGGCAGCTTCACAAGTCCCTACTTGGTGACCTGAAGGTGTTCAGTAGAAGTGAGAGGGAGGTGTGAAAGGAGGACCCGCATGAAGCCTTGACCACAGACAAATCGGTTTTATGAAAAAGTACAAATGGAAATTAAAGACCTGGACATGAATTCATTTTTAAATGACCCTTGCCTGCTAGTTTGTTTCCCTCCAGGAATACTCTGTGCCCATTTCAAGGCCCAATTTACACTATGGTTTGTAAGAAAGAAGTTGTGAGACCTGGACAGTGCCAAGTTATGCTCAGGAGGTAGATATGGCCAAATATCAGAGACTTCTGAGGGTTGAGTAGTAGAAGAAACACATGGCAACTAATGGGGTGTAATGGATGAAGGTGAGAAATTCAGAGGTTTTGAAACTGATCAGGAAAAGGTTGTAATGCTTCGGCAAGGATATACTGCTTTCATTTTTTTAAATTGAGCTATAGTTGACATACAACCTAGTTTCAGGTATACACCATAATGATTTGATATTTGTATGTATTGTGAAATGATCACAATAAGTGATAAGAATAGGCAACCAACAATCTGTTCTCTGTATCTATGAATTCTTTTTCTTTTTTTTTTTAATTTCACATGTAAGTGAGATCATACAGCATTTGTCTTTTTCTGTCTGATTTATTTATTTCACGTAGCATAACGCCCTCAAGGTCCATCCAAGTTGTCACAAATGGCAGGATTTCCTTCTTTTTTTGGTCTGAATAATACGTATACCATTGTATATATACACCACATTTCCTTTATCCATTCATCCACAGTGAGTTCATTTTTAAACGTCATATATATAATCAGTGCTTGGGAAAGTCATTCAATAGTTTATTAAGGGGAAAATAAACACCCAGATGGGAGTATCCCATTTGTTTTTAATTTTTAATGAGTAGTTTTAATGTATAATCCTTAAACTACTAAGGGATTGGATTTTCCTGTCTTCATTTCACTCAGCTGAAGACATTTCATTTACTCAGGGCAGCCTCTTGGGAGAAATTTCTTCATATGGGCTGTGTCCTCCCACTTCTTGACACCATTTCTGGAGAGACACTGAGTATTATTTGTTTAGAATAAATTATTCTTCTTATTTCACAATAATCCCAGCTCTTTCTAGATCTCCTATCTGAACTGTGCCCATTTAGGTAATTCTGTGGAGAGATTATTTAGAGTCCTTTGAGGATGGGACAAAGGAAGTGATCTAAACATTCTATGGAAAACTGTTGATGGTGCCATCACTTTCCACCAGCATTCATTTCAGCGTATTGCACATTTTGTTAACCTCTCTTGGACATCGTTCTCTTTTTTCCTATCTGTCTTCTAGATTCTTGATCTCTAGCTAATTTTGAAATATTAAAAAAGACAGAGTACTTGATTTGGAAATCCTTTTTCTCACCTAAGACGGAAGGAAATACTTAGTATGTAACATGGTATCTTATATCTCCTTAATCATTGTTATTTAGACCCATCTTTATCCAGTTTTGAAGCCAGGTAAACATAATATATTAACAATATATATTTATAACATTTGATCACTGGAAAGATGAAGTTCAAGGCCTGCTCTATCTTTTTTTAAAAAAATACTTTAATCCTATAAAAATGGCAACATTTAAGATCTGAAAATACTTATGTATCAAATGATTGCTTCTATAACCTTAGGCAGAACCTTGGTTCTGCCTAAGGTACATCAGATTTCTATATTTGCAGAGGCTACAGACTTTGACAGAAAAGAGGAAAATAAAAATCTTCATTTCCCTCTCTAATCTGAAGAAATCTATTTTAATTGCATAGTATTTTAACTTCCATTTGATTAAAAAATAACAGAACATTTAAAAAATAGCTCAAAAAAAAAAAATAGCTCAAGTCTTAACAGGTAAATTTGGCTCATCACATGGAATTTTTTCCTGATCTTTCTTTATAGTCTATACAAGCTATCTGATCCTATAACTTTGGAACCACAGTGCTTAAAAGAGCAGCAGATTCAAATCTCAGAAAATATTCTGACTAGGTGTTCTTAGACAAGCTAGCCTACCATGCAGTAACTGGAAATGCTTTCATTTCAGATCCAATTAAAGAACTGACACGTGAAGCCAATTTTACCAAGTGAAAACAATTAAAGTAGAACAAGGAAGAAATAGGCCCCTCTTTGTTGCTTTATAAAAATTATATACCCATTTATCCGTTTGACCTCAAATTCCATATTGTTCAGTAACAAAAGAGTGCAAAGATCCTATTAATTTATTATATTTTAATTTCAATTAATGTAATAAGAAGCATTTAATTCATGCATTTTGAGACATTTGGAAAAAATCCACACACTTCTAATAAATCAAACATAAGGAGAATTTTGCAAACTGAAAATTTTAAACTCTTTGATTTTATTTTGGTCTTGTTTTGGAGAGACAGCTCTCCACTGCTTATTTCAAGCCCTGCTCCCAGAAATGACTTGTTAGTTAACACTGTCATGTGAATTAATTAGTGCTGTTCCTCAGGAATGATTTTAGATTTAGGGGGGACACATTTGTGAGACACATTTGATGGAATGGAGTGTAAGGAAGTAAAAAATCTTTTCCTCTACCTTTCTTAGGTTCTCCAGGTGGGTTTCTGTAAGTTAGACTAGCCAAAGATAGATAAATAGAGAAAAACAGAAGGTTATTAACATGTGCTTCCCACTCGTATGCATGGAAGCACCGAGCAGTCAGTAACCCCAAAGGGTGTTTAGAATTTGGGTTTGTATACCATCTTATGCTAAAACCAAAGAAAACGGATTTGTAGTTCTGGGTGAGGAAGACTAGTTATGGGAAGGTGACCAAGAAAAGTATGGTTTTAGTTTGGATGGTTTTAGTTTAGTTAGTATGGATTGTTTAGAAAGGTTTGTTATGCATATTTAAGTCTTGTCTTCACCATTGATAGGAATTGTTAAAATTTTGTTCTCTTCTTCCTAGTATGGAATTTCCATATTTACGTCTTTTTCCCCAAAATTTCTACCTTTAAAAATGGAAAATTTGGGACTTCCCTGGTGGTGCAGTGGTTAAGAATCTGCCTGCCAATGCAGGGAACACGGGTTTGAGCCCTGGTCCGGAAGATCCCACATGCCGCAGAGCAGCTAAGCCCGTGTGCCACAACTACTGAGCCTGCGCCCTAGAGCCCGTGAGCCGCAACTACTGAGCCCGTGAGCCACAACTACTGAGCCTGTGTGCCACAGCGACTGAAGCCATGCACCTAGAGCCCATGTTCCGCAACAAGAGAAGCCACAGCAATGAGAAGCAAGCGCACCACAAAGAAGAGTAGCCCCTGCTCACCGCAACTACAGAAAGCCCACATGCAGCAACGAAGACCCAATGCAGCCAAAAAAAAAAAAAAAAGATGGAAAATTTATAAATAGAAATTCCTTTTACAAAAGGAAAACAAAGGCCCTGTTTTTAGACCTTTTCCTGGGTCTGCTGGTTCTCAGTGGCCTTTAGCTCAAAATAATCCATATGTGAAAGAGGCATATTTAGGGGTTGGTAACTTTTGAGAGTCAGGGTGACTGTATTTACACTCCAGTTGTACCACTGTGCCTTGGACAAGGTTGTAACTTCCCTGAGTGTTAGATTCAGTAAAACTACTCTCTAGGTTTGTTCAGAAATTTAAATGAGATAATGAGTGTTGTTACGGAACTGAACTTGGATCTGCTCGCCTGACTGGCAGCAAAGCCAGTCTCCTGGCATCAGGGATAAAGGAAAGTACAGCATTCATTGCAGGGTGCCAAGCAAGGGGAATGGGCAGCTCGTGCTCAAAAGACCTGAACTCCCTGATGGCTTTCAGGGAAGGATTTTTAAAGGCAGCATTTGGGGTGAGGGTTGCAGCTCATGGACTTCTCTCTGATTGGTTGGTGGTGAGGTAACAGGATGATGTTTTGGGAATCTTTATCATCAACCTTCTGGTTCCAACCAGTCAGGGGCCTACTGCTTGTGATCAGCATGTAATCACCAGCCTCCACCTGGGTGTGGGTCTTAGTTTCTGCAGAACAACTCAAAGATTTGTGTCAGATTGTTATGTATATCCCTTGAGGAGGAACTAGGACTCTGTTTTATCCCTAAACTATTGTTTAAGCTGTTACTAGTTTTCTTGCGTGACTGCTTTTCCTTTGTTTCTGCATTCTCTCACTTCCATAATTAGTAACTACTTGAGTTTGCTGTTTGGAATTTGGGGGAGGCCTAGGGGACTAAAGCCTTTTTTTCTACAAACAAGAAATGGGGATCACAGAGGGGCTTTCATACCCAGGAAGGCCCCACCAGAGCTCTGCAGGTTTCATTGTGAATCAGCAAAATGTCTAGCACATAAGGATGCTTATCACTATTATTACTGTTACTACTGCTGCTGTACCACTTGATAGTATTGTGATTTGGAGAGTGCTGAGAGCTTTCTTCTTCCCTCTAATAATCATTCCAATTAAATGACTTCTTCTGGTCCATGTTTTTAAGAATTCCCTTACATTACAATAAATTTGGGAATGGGGAAAGAATTTTGCCCATCCCTCTTTTCTCCTTTTACTTTCATTCTCATTTTTGTTTTTGTTTTTGAACAAAGAAATTTCTTTCAGGTCTATTTATTTTTTTTACTCTCTCATCATAGCTCCAGGGACAGAGTTGCTCAAATGGTAATAACTTCTTCAGGAATGGTTCTAAGGCATTTTTGCTGATTCTTATCTCTGATTCTCCTTTGTTTGTTGTTTTCATATTCACATTTCTCTCTCCTGTTATGCTAATGTGGAATGAGCCCCTTGAGTATAAGTGCCTGGGTGATTTGAACCCTGCTTAGAAGAAAGGTTTACTTCTTTCATTTTTGAAGAAATTGAGCTCACACTGAATGATGTATTGTTAAGAAATATTATTAACTTAATATTTTGTTCTTTGAAAATCATTTTACTTTCTCCAAACCCACCAGATGGTATCAAATATAATTTTATAATATAATTGTTTCAAGATGATAGTGACAGTATTGCTTTAACTATGATTTATTTTTCTCTTTCTATTTTTGTTTTTCCAAAACTTTAAAAATGAATATATATTACCTTTATAATACAGAAAAACATTCGTTTTTAAAAAGAACAGTGTTTTTCATTATTTTATGTACACTAATTACCATATGCATCTTTATTTTAGAAGTATGTAACAGGTTCAGCCTATAAGATCTGTGAGTCCAACCCTCAAACAAACAATTCTCTCTTTAAAGTGATTTCAACAAATGTTACAGTTGGTATATTTGATAAAAGAGTAAATAGGTAGAGAATCATTAAGTGGTCCCCAAGTGTACTCCTTATTTTTCCCAAATGTACTTTTAAAGGTATAATTGTATTATTAGACTAAAAGAAGCAGAACTGATATGACAGGTTACTGGATCATTTTACAAGATATACAGCCTTATGTCTTATGTGTGTTACCTGTTGACTATTTTTGAGTGTACAGTTCAGGGACATTAAGTACATTCACAGTATTATGCACCCATCACCACTATCCATCTCTAGAGCTTTTTCATTGTCCCAAACTGAAATTCTGTGCCCAGTAAACAATAAACTCCCCATGCCTCTCTCCCCCACTTGTCTCCATGAATGTGACTCTTCTAGGTACCTCATGTAAGTGAGATCATGCAATATTTGTCCTTTTGTGTCTGGCTGATTTCACTTAGTATAGTGTTTTCAAAGTTCATCCCTGTTGTAGCAATGTTATGTTACTTTAAATATCTCTTTTTTAGGTAGTTTTACTCTCAGTGCCAGAGCACACTGTACAGACTTCAATTAGCTCTTATTTCCCTGTCCTACAATTTTACCATACATGCTCATACCCCAAGAGTATACAGTGTTTTTCTCTATCTCTCCATTTCCTTGCTTAATGCCTGGCACTTAAACAGTTAAATTACAGTTGAATGAATGAATGATGGAATAACCCAGTTGATTAATCAAAATGGTTATTTTAGAGTAAATCCTACAAAGAATTCTAGGTAAAGGTCGAACATCAGTGCCTGTGTTCTAGGCAATCCTATCTCTGGAGTCACCTTCAATGCTCCAGAAGTCATATAGGTCAAGATAAAATAAGATCAGAGTCATATTTCATCCATTATTTCATTAATGACACTGTAACAGCCACTAAGTCAATTACCAGTACCTACATTTACTTTCAGCCATCTAAAAATAAATTATCATTAATAGCATCAGAAAGTGAACAAGGGAACACAAAAAGAGAACACTTCCAATCCTTATATCCCAAATGAAAAGGAGTGGATATTGTGAACAGATTCTAATTTACATTTGATCTATAACTTAATTATAACAGGAAATTCACTTCTAAACTGCAAAGAGTTAACATTTCCAATATTTGCATTAAAATAAGTTGAGACAAAACATCTGTTCTAATTAGCTTTCATGGAAATGTTAAAAGGACTTCAGTCCCCCTTTACCATTACCACTCATCTTAGTGTCAGAGTCAATAATCAGACTTCACACTATGAAGATAAGAATATACATTAATACTAATGTCAAAATGCTAAGAGTTGTAATTATACACACATTTATGTTCAACTGGTATTATCAGTGTTTTGTTTTATTTTTAAATTATTATTCTGCTCTGCTAATGCCAAGAAATCAAGAGTTCTTGTATCTGGATTGTTGTGATGGTTACATGAATCTACACCTATGTTAAAATTCATGAAACTGAACACCTAGAAAAAATTCAATTTTACTGTATTAATTTTAAAATAAAATAACGGAGAAGAAAACTAACAATAAACTCTGTTGTGATTCAAACACTATATAACATGCATAGGTGTATGTTAAAAATTATGTATATATAAAGTATATATGTTTATATATTTTATATATATATAATATATATATATTTAAAATATAGTTGCCCTTTTTTCCATTTAAAAAAAAAGACCATGTCTACCAGACACTAAAAGAACAAATCAATACCTGATCAATTTAGTGGGGATAATACATGCAACCCATAGATGGAGTGTTCAACTCAGACAATTCTATTGGCTTCTCTTAAATATGACGTAAATAATTAAAGAACCCAATGGGAAGGCAGATGTTAAAGATTTATTTAGAAATATTTAACTCTTATTTGTTTATGGTCTGATTATCCCAAATGATGCTAACTTTACGTAACTTTTGTTTTGCACGTCACGCGGTAGTTAAAAGAATGTTCTGGTGATTTCACTGCTCTAGTTACGGTTGCTTGGTATGTGAAATGATGCAGCTAAACAAGTATTTATTAAAGAGCAAACTGTGTTTCTGGAATGGGGATGCAAAGAAGGCAGTAACCTCCTTTGCATTTTATAAACAAACATGTAAACACAACTGCCTCCTTGAATGGGGAAGCACTCACTTGTGTCCGGCACCCGACTGAGTATTGATACTTTATGTATCTCATCTGACTCCTCCCTCCACAGTGCAGGTATTTTTATTATTTCTATGGTAGATCGTTATCACCATTTACCAAATATTCTGCTTTCCCTCTCCGTGGGAGTGTGAGAATCTCTGCCTAGTTAAGCTCAGGAGCAGCTGTGTGACTTGCAACAACCAGTGAAATGCGGGAAGAAGGTTTAAGCCAATGATTCTCTTTTCCTCTCCCTCTTCCACATTCACAGTTTGCAAGTGGAAGCAACTTGAGCAAAGCTTTATTAGCCAGTCCATGAAAGATATGTAGCATGAAGAAGAATTACATTTTTGTTGTTATAAGCCACTGAGATTTTTTTTTTAATTTTTTAATTTATTTTTGGCTGCATTGAGTCTTCGTTGCTGCACGCGGGCTTTCTCTAGTTGTCGCGAGGGGGGGCTGCTCTTCCTTGCGGTGTGCAGGATTTTCACTGCAGTGGCTTCTCTTTGTTGCGGAGCACGGGCTCTAGGTGCACGGGCTTCAGTAGTTGCAGCACGCAGGCTCAGTAGTTGCAGCGTGCGGGCTTCAGTAGTTGTGGCGCGCGGACTCAGCCACTGAGATTTTTGAGATCGTATGCTATACAGCATAATCTAATGCATCCTACTGATACATTGTCATTTTATGAATGAAGAAAATGAACGTTCGGAGACATTTAAATAATTTGTCCGCAATGAAGAGCAGTAAATGAAATAACTAAGCCTGTAAATGAAATAACTAAGTAAATGTAGAACCTAAGCCTGTCAGACTGCTGAGTCCTTTTTCTTAACCAGTTTTCAGTAAATACTGGAATGGAATTGTATATCAATTACAAAAGTAGAACAGGGGATGAAGAAATTAAGCGTTGTATGGGCCACAGAAAGTTCCACCCCAAATGGAGTTTAATCTTGAGTGATAAACAAGAAATTTCCAGGCAAACTGCACCATTCTGTGAATATACTAAAAAACATTTAATTGCATACATTTTATGAGTGAATGGTATGGTATGTGAATTATATGTCAAATAAGCTATCTTTTCATGCCTAAGGGTAAATGGCATAGTTTGTCTTTTTTTGGGGGGGGGGTATTTTCTTGCTTCAATATATATCTTAGATTAGCTGAAAAAAAAAAAACATAGCAGTGTTACATAAAGTTTAGCATTTTAAGTATGCAGATACAATATTTCCTAACAAAGCTATAATCTGAGAGGGCTTTCACTGTGAATGCAGAGACATCTGAATGCAAGTATTAATATACACTGAGTGACTTTGTTCAGCTGGTAGTATATATATTCAGAACCAGGTAGAATATGATGATTAATTTGATGACTGCTGGGCAATAAAAGTGAAACTTAACATTTCTTTTAAAAATGCACCATACATAAATTGCTGTTTTAAATTAAGCCTGTTTTCATTCATTATTTTTTCTTTGCTTTTTAAGTTCATTAAAAAAATCACAAACAGTGAGATGAACGCCAATTTGTAATAGGAAAACCCCATGTGAAAACACCAGATAGAAATACTGTTTTGTTGATCTGTTAGACATTCTCTGGTCTTTGCCTATAAAATAGTCACCATCTATTTTAAGCAGCCTTGGTACATCAACCCTTAAATAAAAAATGACCATATATTAAAATAGGTACTATTTCTATGCTAGTTGCTACCAGGGCTCCTTAAAACACACACATGTGCATGCATGCGCACACGGACCTACACAGGCCTGTGTGCACACATGTCTGCACACATACTTGCCTGTCTACTCAGACTCTCTTACCCAGCTCTGAGCTTAGGGTTGCTCATGGCTGCTGCTCTTGCGCACACCATTTATAAATTATTTCCGTAAGAGTGTACATTGTCATTCCAATCCGAGGCTCCAACAGACTTTTAGAATTATAACCCATGGTGGGGCTACCTATAAAGAATCTGATCTTTTCTTAGATATATATTTACTTACATATTCATATATAATTTTTCTCTGTTCTAAAATTAAAGCAGGCTGATTATCTGCTTGTTTACCTGCCTGAATATGTGCTTATTTACCTGCTTTAACCAAATGGAGCTAATTGAAAATTTGTCTTCCTATCAAATAGCAATTATATTTTCAATCTCTCTCTTGGTATCTTGATGTAGTTTTGACTCAGATCTACGTTTATATGTTTGGCGGTGTACTCAGCAGTCCTAGCCATTGTAGAGATCCAGAGAGGAGTAAAACATAACCGCAGCCCTTGTCCACCTTCCATCTGGAGATGCATGACCCATGTTGCAAAGCAGAACCAAGGAGATATTTTGGTAACACCAGGAACAGGTTGCTGAGGAATCACAGAGGAGGAAGTCATCTCTTGCACCAGAGAATCTGTAACTCTAAGCTGAACCTTAAAAATAGAGAAGAATTTTGAAAGGGGAAGTAGCCCAAAGGTTACTCTTAACCAACAGTGCTGAGTGAGAAGAGGGATAAAAGGAAAAACAAAAGAAAAAATATGTACTTTGTCTCTTCGGGGTACATTAATCTATGTTAAGTCGTGATTCTTTTAGTAGAAGAAATACAGACTTTAAATAAGGGGCAAGTTTATTTTTATTTTGTGTTCTGGTGCGTACTATTACAAAGTCTGTAGTATGAAGCCGAAGATAATTACTAGCGGGAAATCTTATTTTGAGAGCCAAAGGGGAAAAAAAACCCACCAAATTTATCCTACTTGTTTGCTATTAACATTTTAATTTGAAAATTGTCATACTATAATAGGGCAGTGCTTCATCTAGTGCAGTATCCTGTTTATAGGAGAAGGCCACCTTGAGTGTTTCCAACAGAAACTGCACCCTTTCTGGCCCTGGGTCATGTTTACTGGGAACCCCTTTCAAATTTAGATTTTGCAAGTCAGTACAAGTTATCTCTCCCTCACTTACTAGGTAAGGAAACTGCCTTGTTGAAAAGCTATTCTGTTTATTGATAAATTCCTGTTCATGTGTCTGAAAACGTGTTACCATGAACTTTAAATACTCTCCAAGGAAGAAGAATGTTAGATAATTTATGTATTGAGCGCCAGCGTATAAGCACATACTGGATTATCTTATTTTATTTTTACAACGGCCTGGTAGCCCAGTGAGGTGGGTATTACCACTATCTCCATTCTCCAGATGAGAAAACCAAGGCACAGAGATTGAGAGTAAAATTTCATTTCACAAATTGTGTTATTTGTTAAGGTGTCATTTTTTTTTTACCACAGTATGTATGTTGAAAGTTAGTTAAAGCTGAGTCCTGTGCCTTTAGACAACAGAGATTTTTGTATAATTTGTTTTTCTCACACTGTTCAAGAATCTTGATATTCAAGTGTGAAAAACCTGAAAGACAGAGAATCTAGCAGGAGGACAACATATTTATTGTAGAGTAGGTAGTGATAAATGTTGCCCTGCATCCCACAGCCTTATTATACATGGAAGGTGTTGAGTAAGGAGATGAAGAGCCTTCTAACTAAATACCCAGCCAAGAAATGTAACAGTTTTGTGAAGGAAATCTTCAGATGATGTGTTAGCCAGTTATTTTGCTGCTAAATAAGAAATTCTTGAACTTCAGTTCCAATTTAGTAATCTATATATAACAAGGTATATCCCTATTAATTCCTGGAAGAGAAGGTCAATAAAGGATATCCATGAGTAATATCATTCGGTTATTTGAATCTCTTAGAAGGATTTTTTAAACCAACTAAGCTGCTCCTAAGAAGATGGTTAGTTTGTCACTCTTTTCTTCCACTTTGGTAAAAATACTAATATTATAGTCAATGGAAAGAAAATGAAGGAATGAAGGGTATGGGTGATACATATGCATGACTGGCCCCTGAATAGCTAAGAGAGGTGACTGTGTGGAATTTAGGTGGCTCTTTGACTCCATGAGATCCCTCAAAATACTGTTCTAACGATAAAATGAGATGACAGACGTGAAAGTATGGTACAGTACTTTGTGAAAGTATGGTACAGTACTTTGAAAACTGAAAATCACTGGACACATGCAAGTTATTAAAGAGCACTTCCTTTCTTGACATTTTTATCTCTGTTAGACCTTTAGTGTTCTCTCTCTTCTCCCCCCCCTTTTCCCCTCCCCCTCTTTTTCTCCTTCCTTCTTCTCCCCCAACCCATTGATGGGCCATAAATTAGTCACATTGTTCTTCTTGCTCACATAAATCATAAATGGTTTCCTTACCACCGTTTTCCTTTTACCACTCTTTTTTCTACCCACTTTGTATCCTTGGAGGAATTTAGAACAATCTCTGAATTTCCTAATTTGTTTCACTTAAACTTGCTCTCTTTAACTTTGCAAGACAGATTCTTCTTTCTGCTCTTTCCTTATTTCTCTTCTTTGGAGCTCTGCAGCTTAAAGGTAGATAGCGGTAGGTGACCACTGGTGAACTTGTTGGCTTCATTGTCTGATACTCTGCCTTTTGCATAGTAGATACTCAAAAATCAGTGTTTGCTAACTAGCTAAAAAAGAAACAGGTGAGTTACAGATTTCTTTTTCTCCTTTAGCGTTTAAAAAAAAAAAAAAAAAAGTGTTGACTTGCCCTAAATTTGGGAACTTTATTCAAGTACACAGGATTCTACAGCTTTGACCGTTTGCCTTAAATGTTGCTACTTCTGCTGCTAATGTAACAGGACAGAATATAACACTGCTTTGAGGGAAGGGAGGAGTGGTGTTTATTTTGAAGTATGCAAAAACCTTTTTTACTCTCTAGGCACTACATGAGTTTATGTCTGTTTTGTCACCTAAGAGAGGCAATGACCGTGAGGAAATAACACTTCTGTGATATCCTCTGAAAGTCATGTTAAATTCCCAGATGTCATCCTAGAGTGATGCCGGTGGACTTTCACTCGAGGAGCCTAGAAGATTGGTCCGTTTTCAGCTGTGTGTCTTTGCTTGCACTCGTGAGAACTGATCTGAGGGAAACCATTCTCTGATTTGTTAAAGTGATTGTTTTCTCCTTCCATCTTTTTCAAGGAAATGGCAAAAATCCTTAGTCACCCCCGAGTCTATGCCTTTCTTCACGTACCAGTCCAATCTGCCTCTGACTCTGTGCTCGTGGACATGAAAAGAGAATACTGCGTGGCTGACTTCAAAAGAGTAGTGGATTTTCTGAAAGACAAGTAAGTCTGTTAGCATTTAAGAAAATAACCATCTCCTTTTTTCTTTTAAAAGCATGTGGCAAAAATGCACTTACGGTAGCCACAATTAAAGGTACCAGAGAGAGGTGAGACTTTCGAAGCTTTCAAAGCCTTTAAGTTTTCCTTAGACACCCTTGATGTGGTTTCTTCTTGCCCCTCAGTTTTATCCACCTTCCATCTGTGCATCGCTCCCCATTAATTTGTGTAAGGTTGCCAGTCTTCCTAAGGTAATGTGCACTGTGATCATTTCTGTACCTGACCTAGTAGATGAAAACTGCTTTAGCTTTGCTCTGCTTAAATCTCCTTTAATGTGGCTTTTTGAAGTTGTCAACTGATTTTGACGTGGAGGTAGGTCAAATCATGTCACTGCAAAAGAGATAACTTTCTATGAGATACCATTTTTTGAAGAGTATCTGGGAATGTCTTTGCTTTTACACACTTATCCTTGTGGTTTTCTTGCAGAATGGGATTTATGAGGAGATTTGGGGATTCTGTTTTTTTTAAGTTCAAATTGCCATTGACCAAAATTAAGGCACATTTACACAATCTCAGACATGAATGATAATTTTGCTTCCACAGAAAACACTTGCAGCCTATAATTATATTCTTCAAAATCCTACTTCTCATCATCACCAAACGTTGAATGCCTTCTGTGATTATAAAAGGCAGGAAATAATGCTGGCCAAGGTCATACAGAATGTTCTCGTCTGGGGCACTGTTCTCCCCGCTGGGGCTATGTCATTTATCTTGGCATATTTGTGGCCTGGGTCTTTCTACTTTCCATAATTTTTTCCCAGAGTCTTTTCCTCTGTTGTTTTCCTAAATTAAAATACAACTCTTTATTTCCATCTTCTTGTTTATAATTATGTACCTTTGTACCAAGTACTACGTGGATATGATTGCTTTATACAAATTGTAAGCAATTATTTCTTCCACCTTCAATTAGTCACTTATCCTGACTACATACAGATCTTTTAAAAATCTTTTTCTTCTTCTGCTTACTTTCTCCTTCCTTCCTCATCTTCCCTTTATGTGTCTGATTTTTTTTTTCACCTCTAGGCATTTCTTGATTATCCTAACCACCAGAAATAAAGACACTTGGTGTGCATTAAAGCAAATACAGCTAATTGTTCGAATATTCAAATCAGTGAATAGAAAGTGTATTTATTCTAAGAGTTCATAGTTATAATCGTTAAGTATATACAACTTTCAAAGTTGAAAACAGAATAATGATGGATCTCTAATACTTCCTGATCTTGAACAGAACTGAGAGCAAGGCTAAAGAATAAGGATTTTTACATTAGATGTCTGTTGTTGGCCTGTATCCCTCCTTTGCATTTATTCTAGCTTATTATAGGTAAACTTGTCTCATGTAAGAGAGTCCTTTTGGGCACGCTGGTGCTGGTGAATAGCATGTTTTCAGAATTGCAAATAATTGGTTACACCTGTGAAATTTCTTGCCTTTTGCTTACTAGAGCAGTAGCAAATAACGCACACAGTCCGTACCTGTGGCACAAGATTTTGCCGAGTGTAGACATGCAGGCTGTTGTGCAGAATGGACTAGAACACTTTCCAAATAGTTGTGTTAATGTGACTCAGTGAGGTTAAGGAATCAACACCTCCTTTTACCTCCATTTGGGTGAGTGCTGACTCAGTTGTTTGGGGAATTAATGAGGCTACTTAACTGGGCAACAATTTCCCAACAAGCTTTTAGCCTTTTATGTTACTCCAAAGATGGACCTTTTAAATCTGTTGCATTTTGAACAGTTTCAACAGCATCCGTGAGCTAAACAGGGGTCAAAAGATGATCCCATCAAAGTATTAGAAAATAGTACTAAGCTCATTATTCTTTCTTTGGATTCTGAATTACACTGTGGCATCCATGTGACTTTTCTAGAACTATCCCAACTGTCTGGAAGACTCCAGAACCTACCTAGGGATCTCCAGTATTTCCAGCACTGGAAGTATCAGAGATCCCTGGAGAGGAAATTAGAGGTGCCTGGAGAAGACAACCTATCCCACCCATCCATCCACAATTTCAGTTTCAAGTGCTGTGACTCCCTGGGATTGGAGAATATGAGTCTAGCCAGTGAGCATCTCCAGGTGATTTTTAAAAAATTAACTGTGTACTATATATAGTTTTAGACAGTTCATCAGAACCAAAAAATTGTATGTTTTGTCCCATCTATCCTGTTGCTTGTAAAGAATAGTATAGCCTCAATCTTGTGAGGACTCTGTAATCTAACTTTACTCTCTAGTGGAAAAGTTTTCCTGTCCTCTCAGGGAAGTTCATCTATCCAGTGAATAATTTCCAACTATGATGGACATTTAGAAATAAATGAAATATTTTAAGCACTCTTCTGCTCTGACATTTGCTTACTTTTCCCTATAAAAACTAGCATAGCTTTATGCCAAATAGATTCATGATTCTTGGAAACACCAAAGTTTCAGGGGTTTCTATAGAACCACTAGTCTGGATAACTGATCCAGCATAAAATTGTTTTGTTCAGTGTTTATTAAAATTTAATACAGTATTGTCATCCTTAGAAAGAGGGTCTGATATTACCACATTGCCCTAGTTGATGCCTAACACTAAATTCATACAATGGCTCTCACTTAAAATGGAGTGTCTGGTGCTCACTCCTTCTGTTTTTTAGAAGGAGTATAAATGTGGCCCTTTTCATTTGCATCTTTTTTCCTCTGAAGCCTTTGAAGTCTTTTTTGTAATGAACCTTTAACAAACAAGAGTCTCCTTTATTTATTTTTTTCTCCAGCAGTTTGAGGCTTCTCAAATATTCATGTTATGAATTTAGGGATGAGGTATTTCCTGATCTGTTTCCTCAAAAAATCCAATCTTTAAAACAACCTACAGCATTTAAGACTGAAATCCACACTATGGGATTTTACATAAAGCTGCATGCTTTTAAGCTGTTAGTTCAGCGGTATTCGTGGTGCCATGTTTCTCAAACAGTGGAGGTGAAATCTTTTTAGTTAATTTTCTTTACAGTTGAAATTGGCCCCTGTTTTAGCTGGGAGCAGTAGAAGTTTACATATGAGCCAGCTTGAAGCTGATTCATTATTCTCTTCAGTTGGTTGAAAGTTGGCAGCTACTCCCATAATGGCAGCTGGATTGAAGATAACCTGGTAGTGTTAGCACGTGTGGAGGCATATGGGAATGTACTAAATCAGGCAACCTTTGCAAAGAAAAGTGTCTAAATTACTTAATATACTAATTTAAAATGGCTGGTCATGAGCAGACAATCATATGACTGAAATTATTCTATTCAAATGTATTAATCCTGTTGGAAAATTAAGTCCTTTGATATTTTTATTTAAATGAATAAGATGATTTCTTGAAATATGTAATGGGATTTATAGGGATGTGGAAGAAAACTGCATAGAACAAAGAGATGCGATTCTGGTTTGAGAGAGATTTGTGTTTTTATAATTTTTAATAAATACCTCATAAATTTTACTGTTTTCATTACCTGTCACTTTACTGGCTTCTCTGTTGTCTTTTTAACATAATACTGGGATTTTAAAAAGTAGAAAACTTGAATCATTTATTTTTATTTTCTCGTGTAATTTTAAAGACTTACTTCCCAATGAGAGGATTTTTCACTGTGATATATGGCAAGGATGTAATTAGGGTTCCCAGGACCTTGGGGCCTTGGACATAAACTTTAATTGGGTCCTACCCCATTTGAGCAGCGTTGAATTTACACAATCACTCCCCAACATAAACTGTATATTCACATATATTTTTAAAAAATGACAACATGCAGAGTTCTTTTCTCAAGAATATGTTCTAATGCTGAGTAATTGCTTAGTCCTCAAATTCACACATGAAAGTGTGAAAGAAATATGCAAGAATGTCCTATTGATAGATACATTTTAAGAAATGAAGTGGTTTATGAATTAAAAGACGTAACCGTTTACACAAATTATTTTGTTAAAAGTCCAGTGACCTTTTGATTTATGTTAACTAGACCTTAAACTTGGGAGACAAGGTTCTTCTCCCTCACTCAGTAATTAAAATTTGAATGAATTAATGACCAGTTTGTTTTCACTTGCAAGTTGCATGGATCTAAAGTAACTTGCACCGTACTGTTAGCGTCTTTGTGTTGACTTTTAATTCCATGGTATTATCTATATCAGAATTTACAATTATCATTTGTCAGTGTACTGTGTACTTCTGGATTAATTTGTCTTGTGTCCCATTCTAACCCTTTTAGCCCTATGATATCCATTCACACACCCCTAAGTTTACTATACCCAGAGATTTCCAAGTGAAATGCCACAACCAATAACTAATGAGTACTCAGGGGTAAAGGGGAATCTTTTTGTGGGGAAAACAAACTAGAGGGGAAGTGGCAGCTTTGCAGAGAAAGTTCTGTCCTCTGACCTGTCCACTGTACGCTCAGACAGTGAAGGGGCACAAGGGCATGAAGCTGGGGTCAATCTGGCAGGATGATTTCTCTGAGTCACAGTTATATCATCCAGCCTGTCCTATTTCCTACTTTTCCAATCTATCTGCAAAAAAGTCGTGCTCACTCATTAGTATCCTGAGTTCTTTTTCTTCCTTTCATTAGTCCCTGTCATCCGTGTGTCCATACTGGAGCACAATCTGATAAAAGGCAAATTATATTAAACTTGTATTTTATTCTGTTTATTTTCCCCCTCTGTCTAGTTTTATTCCTAGTGGCTTGGAAACGTAAATAGCAATATTTGTCAGAATAGAAGAAAAGAAAATTGCAAAAAAAAAAAAGAAAAAAGAATGATTCAACAAGGATTCAATAATTAAGTTTTCTTCCAGATACATTCCCAGATGTGTTTCTGTTTGCTGAATAACCACCTCCAAAATAATTTAGGCAAAACACTTCCCTCCAAGATGTTTTCTGGCTCTTTTTCATCATCCTTAATATCTTTAACTAGGTTGTTATTTTGGGAGTCCCTAGGGTCTTGTTCATGCTTTTATCTTTTGTCAGATTTCTTTCTGAGGTAGTGAAGTTCTGTTCTTTTCCCTTCTCTCCCTTGCTACTTTTAAACTTTTTCAAGAGAATGAATACATATCATTGGAAGAGTTATCTAGTAGAAAATCATTTACTTTTTCCTATTTGAACATGGTATTATATTTATATTTGGAAGATTTTGACATCATGTGCTAAATACCATATTATTGGGGGATTACCCCAAATTTGATTAATTGGTTTGAAGGTAATTAAATTTTCTCTTGATTTAGCTTTCTATTGTCCTTCTAGCCTGGTTCAGAGAGAATTCTCATCACCACTCACCTCTTTCCATCTCCTTTTGTAATATGATTGTGTTATTCCTTTTAGGAACTGAGACGCTCCCTTCCCTTAATCCTTTGTATGTTTTCTCTACCTCAGCGTTTTGATGTAAACATTAGAGTCTGTCAAGTCATATACTAATAGTAAGCATTTTTCCTTTCAGAGTGCTTCTTTTATTCCACAGGGCTCACATATTGTCAGGATGTTGTCACAAAAACCTTGGCAAGTATCTAGGTTAGATATTTTTAATCTGCACTTTATAGAGTGAAGGTCAGGGTTCACATGGTTAAAAAGACTTGTTGAAATCCCATAGCGACTTAATGCATAATAGGACTAGGTCCTCAGTTTCTACTGTGTAACAATCTTCCAGCCCATTCTAATAACACCTGTTAATTAAATGATTCACTTTTTCATTTATCTGTTTTGTGCCCAGCACTATAATAAATGGAACAATAACAATATCAATAATACTACTTAACATGCTAATAGTAATAAAACCAATAACTAATATTTTTGAGTTTCACTTTTGTGCCAAATACTGCTATGAAGGCATTGCATATATTAGCTTATTTAATTTTTAAGGCCCAAAGATGTTCAGTAATTTCCCTGTGGTCATGCAGTTAGTGACAGAACGTTGATGAAAACTCAGGCCATGTTATTGCTGAGCCAGTACTCTATTTTTGTTCTCATCTAAGGCATGTTGCTCTGGGGATGGAGACAGTAAGGTGGACTCAACAGATGCTGAGAAGATAAAAATTTACCGTGTGCGCCCAGAAGGGAAGATGAGGAAGGTAGGCATGAGTGTCAAGGATGGCTCCTCGGTATCTTATCTCAAGACATAGTAGAAGAAGATGTAGTTAACCAAGATAAGGAAATGAGAAGAAGGAGGAAATTGGGTGGAAAAGATAATGGCTTTGGTTTTAGACATATTGAACCTGAAAGGCCTTTGTAGGCAATCCAGAGCTGCTCCTGCAGGCTATAGAAAATATGGGTCAAGAGCCCAGGAGGGAGATGAGGGTCTGGAGAGAAATACTTGGCAGTCATCAGCATTTGAGGAGTAGACGAAGCTGTGGGTGATGAGATCATCCAAAAGAAAGAAAACAGACCAAGAACAGAAGTCCAGGGAACGTCAATACTTGAGTGGTGGCAAAGGAAAAAGGATCCTGTGACAGAGGCTGAAAAGGCACAATCAAGCCAGGGTAGGAGGAGACCCAGAGGGAAATAACGCCAAGGAAGCCAAGGGACATTGCAGTTCTAGGGAAATGAAAATGGTAAGGGTCAAATGCCAACTGGAGTTGCCTCCTATAAGCAGATGTGGGGCTAGGTGCTCTGGGTTATATGGGAAAATAAAAAGTATTGTTAGATTACTTTCTTTACCAAATACTCTAAGTGTTCAAAAGCTACTGAGTTGTAGTCATGGCTGATACGAGAACAAGTCTTCCTGGTCCTTGGTTGATGGCCACATCCTCGGTTCCTAGCACAGTGCTTGGTTTGCCCCCCTTGACCTCCACATGGTTGCACTGTGTACATGGCAACCAGGGGCACAAGAACAAGAAGCAGGGATAATGTGTATTTGTTGAAGAATGGCACTTACTCTGGAACCAATAACATTAAGGCTTAGAGTAGTATTTCTCAGTCTGCTTTAATTAAAGTTCTCTTTTCATAGGCAAGAAAATCCCCTGATGTTTGCAGAGAAACTGATATATTCCCTTTAGTGGAAGACAGTACTCTGCTTTCCTAGAGACTCAGTGTTCTGTGGACCCCTGCTGGCTAATAGCTCACGAAACTTATTAGACAACATTTATTGAGCATATAATGTGTCGAAAGTAATGTGCAAATTATAGGGGTTAACTCATGTAATTTTCACCGTGGCACACAAGAGATAGGAAATATTATTTCCCCCACTCTACAGGTGAGGAAATTAAGGCACACAGTTAAGAGACTTGCCCCAAGTTACTGTGCTAGTAACTGGCAGATTCAGATTCAGGCTCCAGCCTGTGATCCTCCAAACTTTACTTGTTGCTATCATGGCATCTAGCTTTTTCAGGTAGGATAATTTTTAGAAACATTAGGGATAATGATAATTTTCCAATTAAAAATTGTACTATACTTTTAAAGAGAAATTTTAAAATTTTACATGCTTTCTCTTAAAAATTTAATACCTCTTTCTATAGTCAGTATGCCCTTTTTAGCTTTTACTCCCCATCCAGGTGGAGTCACTGGGTTAAGGGGGTGATAAGTTGTTTGAATGTGACCACGTGGAGGAAACCTACAAATAGAAGTAATGAGTGGCTTACCTGTAACAACATCTTTAACTATAAGCTGTACGTTCTTCATGAAGTGTGTATATAAGCAAATAAAATGCTGTACTAATGGTTATGTGTTGCAGAGCTATCATCCTACATAACCTGCTTGTTGTAAACACTTTGTAAGTCCTCATTTCTACCTCCTAGTTATCCTTTTCCCTAGAGCCAAGTATATTAAATATACAGCTCCAACTCCTGCTCATAAGCAGCAGCAGTTCTTAGCACTGATCATTTTCTCACTTGCTGCTGCATAAGGAGAGAGAACCAGTTATTGGTCACTCTTGCCTCCCCTTTCTCATCCTTGTCATCATCCTCTGATGGACATTCACTGAGTCCTCATTATTCTATCCAGGACCTTCCATTCTTAACAGAAACAACGAATCAAGGGAGCATGTATAGTGCATGTAATTTTGACTGTTCTACTAGACTTTGCAGTACTATTCAAAAGGTGCCAAAGCTAAGTCAGCAGCAAACAATGGGGAAAAGATTAGATGATGTAAACCACAATTGTTTTTAAAGTTTGAATCTCAGATTATTAAAATCTGACCAATTTAAATTAAATTCTGGAAATAAGACCAAAAAACATCACTGTGAATTAATTTCAAAGGAGCCAGAGTCTTGCATTTATTCAACTATTATTAATTGGTTATAGAATATACGTTAGGCACTTGTTAGGTGTAGAATATGAACACAGTAAAACTTGATAACTGTCTTTTAGGGACTGACATTCTTAAATCATGGATAATATTATATAAATACTTGTAACTACAGTGTTTGGTAAGTATAGTGAAACTCTAACGTTAATTCTGGTATAGCGGGTGGGGACGAGTATAAATGTTTATTATAGGCTTTCCATGAATAAGAAAGAAATACTGAATTACAGGTCTTACACGAAAACCAACCTGTTTTCCTTAGACAATTATACTTGTAGGTTTGAGTTTCTTTATGATATCATAAAACCTACTGCTATTGAAAAAGGCTTTAACTAGCTTACACACACACAAGTATATTTATGTATATAAAAGTCATAGTTCAGTTTGTCTGCGAGTGACAGAAAAAAAGTAATGGCATAAAGAAAGTAGAAGTTTATTTTTCAGTCATGCAAATGAAGTCCAGACTAGGCAGTAGGGCTTTATAAGGCTCCGGCATATCAGGGATGCAGGCAGGCTAAAGCTTTCATCTCATGGTCCAACATGGCTGCTTGAACTCCAGCCATCAGATTTGCATTCTAGTCTGTAGGAAAGTGAGAGGCAAAAAAGAGTATGTGTTCCTTCCCTTTAAATGCTTTCTGCAAGTCACACATGTTACTTTGATTATATCCAATTGGTCAGAACTTAGTCATGTGTTTGCACTTGGCAGAAAGAAAGGCTAAGCAATGTAATTTTTATTTTGAGTCGCCTTGTTCCCATTTGTAAACAAAGAGCTCCGTTGGAAATAAGAGTAAGTGAGATAGTGGGGAGCAACTAGTAGTCTCTGTCTCAGTGGTTCCCATTTGATCACTCTTCTTGCTACGTATAGAACTTATCCTTTGTCTAAGAGAGATAACCCTTTGTCTAAGAGAGATAACCCAAGCCCCATCTAGTTACCCTGTCCTACTGTACCAAGATCTGTGGTTGATGCGCTACCCTTTTTAGAAGGTCCAGATGTGGCTTTCTGTGGACTGATGGCTATAAACTAAAGGGCAACCCAATAAATTCCCCATTTAAAATGGAGTAAAAATAAGATGATTATAACTTTTAAAATTCCCATTTGAAAAATGGGAGAATGTGAAACACATATCAGCTACTATTCGATGGGTATTAACAAACCCTGCTTGGTAGAAATCATGAAGGTTTTCTGCCCTAGCACTGAAGGACATTCTTCAGTTATCCCATCTGATGAGCCCTGATTTCCCTCTGTGAGAGAAACTCCCTAGTTGATTGACCTTCACGGCCATATCTGTGAAAGGCATTAGGGAGTCTGATCTTCTGCCTGGGTTCTAACACTTCCATGCCTGCTTTCTTCTGGTGCTGATTAGAGACATGGAAATTGCTTTAAGAGCTATACATGATATGCAGATCATCCTGGTGTATCTTTGGCAGCCCAGTTCCCTAAAAAATTTAGTATGCTTTCAGTCTATTTGTTTCTTGTCAGTTCCATGAACAAGTGTAGTCGAAAGTCATGTCTGGATACAGTTTTGAACCTGAAGACTCTCTTATTTATTGACCTCTGACCTCTGTTTATCTCCTGCCTCTGAACTTACTGATGACTCCTTTCAGACCATCTGAAACACTCTTAATCCCATCACTGCCAGAAAACTGGGCCAGTGTATGATGGGGCACCAATTCTGTCTTCCATGGTATTGTAGCCAGTGCTTGTGATTGCTTCGCTTGGCTTTTGCAAACCTGCAAACCTCAAAATCACAGAATTCTCAGTCAAATTAGACTGTAGTTCATAAACAGAGATTTTCTTAGAAAAGCTCTGTTTTGTTAAATCTCAGCTTGCAGCTGGCCAGTCCTAATCTGTGTTCCTTGTTGCTAAGAACAGTAAGGGGGAGCCAGCTCATATTTAAGGTTCTGAATCATTTGTAGCACTTCTACTGCTGCAGACTTAGTTAACATTTGGTCTGTCTTCCAAGGTTCAGCAGGTGACAATTTGACCAAATATTTTGCAAACATATAACGTTAATTAGCTTTCCAGCCTGCAATATGGGTTCTTTCTACCTGCTGCCCAACTAAACTAATGCCATACTTTTAGGTTCTATCACATGTAGCACTTCATTTTAGATAGAATTGGTTTTGGCTGTGAATTACCAAAAACATAAAATAATATCTCAAAGAAGATAGGTGTGTATTGCCCTCTCGCATTTAAAGAAAATATTTAGGAGGTAGTAATCTTGTGCTGGTGGGATGGTCCACAGCAGCAAGGACTCAGGATTGTCTTGTTGCTCAGCTCTCCTCAGCCTGAGTTTCTGTATCATGGTCCATGATGACTGCTTAAATCCATCCATCAAGTCTGCATTCCAGCCAACAAAAAGGAGAAAGAATTGAAGAAGGGTGTACCCCTCCTTTCCTTAAAAGTTACATTCTTGGAAGTTGTACAGGACACTTAAACTTATACCTCATTGATTAGAACATGGCCATCCCTAGCTGCAAGGGAAGATAGGAAGTAATAGTTTCTTCCAGGCGTCCATGTGTCTAGCTAATACTCTATTTCTGTGGAAGATGGCGGGAATGGATATGGAGGGGTCACCAAAAATCTCTGTCACTACATGTACTTTTTTAAAAGTTCTCATGTTAAAGTTTGATAACTGCCCCTAAAAAGAGTTGAATTTGTAATCATAATTCTAAGCATCTAATTATTTTTTCTTGGGTATCATACCTTCTTTTGCACATGAACCAGTTGATATTCTTCGTTTTATATTGTTGCTGGTGGGGTTGGTGGTTTCATTTTTTTAAATGTACATATACTGAGACCACCTCACAAACTAAACAATATTTTGGCATATTATCAGTTGTCTATTTTGAGTGATTATCAGAAAATGCCATTTAAGACTTGAAGACTTAAAGACTTTAACATCTTCATTTTTTTTCTAATATCAAAGATCAGTGTTATCTCAATTTTTCTTGTCCTAGATGTCCTTTTTGTATACATTAGCAATTGCCTCAGCCTCATGGTGAGTCCCTTCTTGTGGTTCCATACCTCCTAGGGCATATCCTTCTACCCACTGCTTCTATCTATCACACTAGATCAAAAAGTAAATGCAAAAGCCTTAAGTGTATTTCTCCTGCTACCATCTCCAATTCAAGATGACAGTATACTGGAGTTGGCATTCTACCAGAATTACTAAATACTTTCATGTTAGAACAGAAGAGACGGAGAGGAGAAAATCACATTTTTCTTTTATTTGTTGGGGCAAGCTTATTTCCACCCCAGGATTTCCTCTCCTTTTGTGTGGGGTTACTTGCATGATGTGCTTTTGCTTTATTTATTTTAGGTGTCTTAGATTCTTAAAGGAATTTCTTCCTTATAAACTAATCTATTTTGATCAATGAAATCAGTGGTTTCTTGTTAATAGCCTTTAAAGTGAACAGATTTCTTTTCCCTTAATTATTATTTAGAGCAAGTTGTTTTTAGTCTAACTGTGTAAATAAGACCAAGCATCAAACACCTTTTAGAAAATACTGTTTTAATTCAACTGTCCAGTAATGCCTCTTTTTCATATACTTTTCCCTAATTTATTGTGATTCAATGTTTTGATTGTATCGTTGGAAAAAGTATTATTCTTTTGAGTTTTTCCTTGAAAAAATTTATTTCATTGTCTAGTTTGCTCTAACTCTTTCAACTGTTAATTCTTTTTTCTCCCTTTTAAATACTTTGTGCTTTCAAGAATCATGATATAATTAAATTTTGAAGAGTGTTTTTCTACTTATAAAAAAGTCAGAATTCATCTTAACTTTTATAGTGTAATTCCCTGAATTTTTTTTATAGAGATAAAAGAGACTAAATTTGATGGGAAACTCTACAACATTAAGAATCCTGGTACATAGGAAGCTTTTAAAAAAAAAACTATTAAATTTTAATACATTTTCAAGCAATATTTTCATGCGTAAAAGATGTATGTTTTCCCTTTCTGTAAGCTAAAATAAATCTCCATTTTTTTCCCCAAATAAAACAGCACCAGAAACAAACAAATAGAAAAACAGCATTTGCATAAAAACATTACGTCATGACTTTTTCTCTGGATATTACTCACTGAATAATTATATTAATTTCTAATACTTATTGAGCACTTAAAAACGTCCCAGTCACTCTTCAGATTGGTTTATATATATGAACTCATTTAATTCTTACCACAACCCTGTGAAACACGTATTTTTGACAATCACATTTTAGAGATGAAGAAACCAAAGCACAGAGAACTTGAAGTTACATAGCTAGTAGGTGATGGAGAAGACTTTGAACCCTGGTTGCCTGGTACCAGAGCTAGTGCTTTTGAACTATTGTGCTGTACTATCGCACGTGCTATGCTCTGAATAAGTACTGCTCAAAAATTGGCTCATAGACCAGTGCCCGTTTGCAAGCTCTTTGTCTTTGATGTACAAGATTACTGAAATTGAAAGTAAGCGCTTAGATTTTCTGGTAATTTAACATTCCCAAGACATCAAATTTATGATATATTTTTTAGTAATTCACCTTAGTTGTGTTTTTAGAAATGTATCAGTCCATAATGAATTGAAAAGAAAACTGGTTATTCTCCACAAATAGTTCAAGAAGCACTGCTCTAAGGAGAGTAGCTTTTATAGCTGTTAAGTGCTTTTAAATTCATGATTTCATTCAATTCTCACAATGACCCTGCAAGTTTATGGTGCTATTCACATGCTTTAGGTTGAAAAACTAAAGATCAGAGAAGGTACATTTGTGATGGATCTGCAATTCTAAGCCTGGTCTTTATTCTATACAGTATAGAAACTATATTCTCCCGTCCCTGGTGACATTCATATTGAAACATATAAATTTGTTGAAGCCTTTCAAGATATTTTTTCTGTCGGTTATCTTCATAAAAGAGAACTTAGATTGAATAAGTAAGCATTTTTTTTTTAATTTAAAGATTCTTGAAACCTGGAGAATATAAAGAGAATAATACAACCTGGTCATGTATTAATCCTTTGTTAAGATATTATTTTTATTGTGAATTATTAGAGGCAATTCTTACTTTAAATGTATAGCGGCAACCCTAGTTTCACTTATTAAGGTATTTTTATTTTGACTCACTGGAGGCAATTGAGATCTTCTTGCTGCTGCCTCTCATGGTCATGGCAGAATGTAAGGTAGCGTTCCCTCAGTTTCCACATCTATAAAATAAAAACGATGAGCTAAGTTATTTAAAATTCCAGTCTAACTGAAGGTTTATATCATTTTCCCCCCTTTTCTTAGCTTTCTCCTGATGAGTTTTAGTCTTTTCTACTTTCCAGTTACTCCTGTTCTCCAGAAACCCCTTATGGAACCTGCATTTTCCTGTGCCCTCGTTCCTCCTCACGGCCCACTTTCTCTGAAGAATGACCACCCTGCTGCCTGCCTCCCCTCCCCCGCCTTCCATCCACTCCTTGATCCTCTGGGGTCTGGCTTCTGCCCACTCTCCTTCAATAGGTCTACTCTTGTTAAATTCCTCGTTGCAGACTCCAGCAGGCAGTCGTCTTTCATCCTTAATTTTCTTCTCTTAGGTTGGCCAGCTGCCTCCTCCGTGAATCGGGTTCAGTCTCCATCAGTCCTCGCCCCGCCCTTCCCCCCACCTTCACACATGTGCATCTGTCTATCAGAACGCTTTTCAACGAGAGGGCTCCACTTGGGTGTCCCTCAAGCTCTCAGTCCCCACCTTTCACACTTACTCTTCCTGCCATTCTCTTTATCTTAGTAAAAGGCCCCCCTCTCCATCCGTCCAAGTCAGAAGCACAGTTTTTGTGGACTTTCCTCTCTCCTTTTTCCACCCAATCTAATCTGCCACCAGCTCCCATGAGTTTGATCGCCCACACGACCTGTGTCTGACCCTTTATCCCCACTCTCACTACCCTCATTGAGGAAGTTCTATGAATTGTGTTGCCTCCTAAATCCCTTCCAGGCTCACTCCCTCCAATCCACCCTTCACTTCATTGCCAGAATGTTCTTCCTTAAAATACAGACCTTGTATTTTTTTAAGCAAAGTTCTTCCATAGCTCCCCATCACCTTCAGTACAGGAAACAGCAGCAGTAGTCGTTATATCGTCTACCACTTACTGATGTGTACTGCCAGGAATGCTGCAAAGTATTTTACGTGCATAATCTCCTTACAGTTTATCTCCATTATGATGCTTCCCCACATTGTTTTGTGCTTGTGCATGTTTCCCCCCCCAGACACTCCCCCCACCCTGTACAACTTCATGAATGTATCTCCAGCACATACTACAGTGCCTAAAACATAAACCCATTATATCTTTGTTGAATGAAGGATTTCTGTTGTTGTCGTCATAGGACTGATTTGTGTTGTAGGATGTGGAGATTTTGAATCCTGTAGTAGAAAAGCCTACAGGAAGGACAGCAAAGGCTTTGCTGGCTAAGGCAGAATACTTGTCCCAAGTCAAGGGAGTCAGAGGCCCTGTAACGCAGCCCACCCGCCTCTTTCATCATCACCTGAATGCACCAGGACTTGAGAAAGGGTGAAAATGACCGTCTTTATGCTTTGATTCAGTGCATACAGCCTACTACTAGCAGCCTCATGCCGACATGCACCATATTTTAAGGAAAAATAATTGTATCCTATAGAAAATAGCCTTGGAAAGTCAGTTCCCTTCCTAGCTCCGCTTTGTCTCACTCTTCACTGCTGACCCCTTTCACTGAAAGACAGTGATTTCATTATTGTTATTGTAAGATAGCTGGCTCTTCCAGACTATTTTATATTTCTTAAGTGATCAACCTTCACACAGCATGGTATCCTATGTTTAGCAGCAAAAACTATTCTTCTTAATTCCCTTTCTTGGGTGTTTAATTTAAAATATATAAAATTTAATTTAATTCCTCCATTCTGAGGTGTTCTGAAGGGTGTAAACTGAGATTATGAACACTTTTAGTTCAGGGTACCAATAGGAATTTGACATTTATATGAATAAGAATAATATCAAGAGTTACAAAAGCTAATATAGAATTGCAAGGGCTATCAAGCTCTGTGCTTGAGGCCATGAATTGATTGCCAGCAGGGGTCAAACAGGAGTCTCTGCTTTCTCTGTACAGTCTGCCTTGGGTAAGCCATTGCAGTATTTGGTGCACCAGCAGAAAGGGCAGAGAGAATTTACGCCTTCTTCAAACAAATTGCTAGAATATTCACTGCTTAAGATAGGTGTGGATTAATAGGACTTCTTACTTAGACAGCTAAATATAGAGCCCAAGATTATTTTTCTAGAAATAATATCAAGCCAAGGGAAATAAATCTAACAATGTAGGCAAGTATATGCAGACGGGCTCTGTTTGGTCCACACTGTATGTTTCAAGACAGGGTTTTATATTTCTGTTTTTTGCTATAAGAGCTGCTGAGAAAAAATAAACACTGATTCCAAATGAACTAATTTGGTCCTAATTACCTAAAACAAAACGCTGAAACCAAAGTTGATCCTTAAAGTATAAATATGTATATGTTGCAATTTTTGATTATGTCTGTTTATTTCATGTCGCCTTAATGGAATGTATTCTTATAAAAATGTTATTAAAATATTGGAATAAGCTTCTATCTAAGTAATAGAAGTTATACTTAGATATAAAATAGGATTGTCTACCCTTTTGCAAATATTATGACATTGAGTGCTTTTGATAAGGATGAACTCTTAGGTCAAGCAAACCTTTAATAGCCTAAAATTGAATAATACAAGTTTGTACATTATTATTACTTTTTGTTCCTTATTGTGGTAAGGGTGTCCTTTGTGAAGGTAGGAAGTGAATTCTTTTTGTTCTACATTCCCTCACAGTTTATTTAAGTGAAATTACATCCATATGTAAACTAGGTGTGTTTTCTTAGTGGCAAAAGGGAGGTTATACCTGGACTACCTTATTTTATCTCTGTTGCTTTGTCATCTGTCATATGTCTCATGCGTTCGGTGTTTGTTTTGTTTTGGTTTTTGTTTTTAACTAATTGGTTTCTATTGTCCTCATCACTGAGTTATTCCTTTTCTTTTCTCTCTCTCTCAGTTTTAGGAGAAACTATTTCTTCAGGTACCCATTTGTTGCAATACTGTGGATGTATTATTATTTTTTTCCTAATTAAGATCCCATGTGGTATTCTTTCTACTGCTGTGTCAGGTGCTGTGGACAGAATTAGAGTTTCTAAAGGAGTTTTGTTTTGCATTAAAAAACAAACTGGAGGCTAGATGGCATAAATATTAGTGGCTTAGGCTATCATTAGATAGATATAGGAAATTTAAATAATACCTTTGCCAGAAGCCTCAGAAGTCACTCAGTTGTAGCAGTAAATAGCCCGTGCTTCAGCTGTTGTACATGGTCAACTGCTGTCTTCTGCAGCGTGCATTACGGTGATCTTTTAAAAAATTTTTTTCTTAATTAATTGGATGTACATAGGAATCACCATCCATACAGCAATAGGCAAAATATAACCTATTTAAGCCTGTCTTTCAAAATGTTTCATATGCCAGCAGGCCACTAGGAGATGCTAAATAACAATATGGCTGTTTAATTTACTTATTTCAACTAGCGTTGAGGAAAGAATCTTAAAAGTTGCTTCTAGCTTAATTTTTTTTTAACCATTTTATCTTTTTTCAAAGCATTTTATTTATACAGTGGCCATTTTCTCTTTCCTTCTTTACCCCCCAAATATTTTATCTCTAAAATAAAAATGCTTCTTTAACACCAGTATCCTAAATGATATTGTTTAGAAGTTTTAGAAGCTATGGTGCTAACCTCATTAGAAACAAATGTTTCTTTCTCTTTTTTTTTTCTTTTTCTTTTTCTTTTATTCTTTACTCCAAAAAAAAAAAAAATTAAAGGAAAAGATATGTGGTTTTTGCCAGTTTAATTAATATGATCATGAACATGTGGAATTAGAAGGCAGCTTAGAAATCAGTCTGTCTTTCCTTGTTTTCAACCAAAGCCCAGAGAAGTTTTTGGGTTTTGTCTGTCTGTTTGTTTTTCTATTTTACATATATTTAATGGCCAAGTCAGTCTCTGGTTTTCTGTGGCACCACCTGGATGCCACGAAAGGCTCATTCTCTGAAACTGTCAGAAGTCTATAAGTTGGTTGTATTGGAGATAGCCCCATATCTTCAACTAATTTTTGCTGTTTTTGACAGAAAGGAAATCAAGCAAATTCACCGTTATTATGATGTTTAAAGAAAAAAAAGAGCCAAAGAAAAAGAACGCTAAACTTAAGTATCTTAGGAACCTCGCTACTTTGGTAGAGATATTCAAGTGAGGTGCTCTCATACTTTTATTCTGAGCAAGAATTTTTTGTGGGAGTGGTCAAAATCAGAATATTGGAGCACAGGCCTTAGGTTTAAATCCTGACTGTCTTTGTCATATTGACCCAGTTACTTAACCTGTTGGACCTTGGTTTTCTTATCTGTAAAATGAGGATAACAATACCCTTTCTTTAAGGTTGTGAGACTTAGATGAGATGATACGCATTGAGATAGACTTAGGACAGTGCTTGGTATGTACTTACTAAATGATCGCTGCTGCTTTTCTTCTAGTAATAAAAACAGCAACACAACCACAACACAGAACAGTAGTTAAGTGATACCTAAAAAATAAAAATAATTGATACATGTTATGTAGAAGCCAGTGTACTTGGCTTATGCAATCTAAGATACACACAAGGTCAGTATGGAAGAAGAAGAACTCACTGAAAATACTTTTCTGTTTTATTTTCTTCTGCAAGTTTTTAGAAAATGTCCCCTTAAGCTAAAAATGTAGTTTATTTGGCAGAACTCATCCAAAAGATTGAGAAAACAGGGTGAGGATGCCACAGCTACATATTAATTAAGGTCTACTAATGTCTCTAAGAATGGTGCTATGAATTGGGGTCACATTTTTTTTTTCCAGGCCCAGAGTTCCCATCACCATTTCGAGACCTTTCTCCCTTTATTCACTCCAACCCTCATTCAACCCCCAGTGGTGCCAGGCCTCCAAGCCTTTCAGTCTTTCCTCTTCATTGTAAACCTTTGCTTTCCTGGAACACCCCACAGTCCTTTCCACTGGTAGTTAATTTCGTAGGAAGTCATTCCTGTTGAAATGTTGTTGGTTTGATAATGCCTGGAAACTTCTTTCCTAAATAAAATTTGCATTTGCCTGGGGTCTTTACTGACTTAAAAGAAGAAATAACAGGGAATAGGTTAGGAACTCTGAAGAGTCAATATGCAAGATATTTTTGTTCAGAAAGAAATTTCAGAAGTTGTATGTTTTTCTAATGGACCCACCAACACACTTTAGAAAAGATACCAGTATGTGGAATAGTCCAGACTCCCAGCGCTGCCTCCCCTTTTTGAAGCTCCCAGGTACAAAATTTTGTTGCATTTAAAAGCAGAATTAGTTCTCTTACCTCTGGATGGTGTAAATCATTATCTTGTTCCACTATTTTAATATAGATAAAAGTATTGTCCTGAGTTGCTGCACAGGTTTGTGCCAGCCCAAGAGTTAACTTTGTGCGCTACTGAGAGGGGGTAAATTATCTTCACGACCTCTCATGGCCCGGCTGCTGCCCAGAGTCCTGGGAGATGTAATCAGTTTCAGTTAATTCCAAACAATAGATTGTGGCGGGGGCTCCAGTAAGTGGCGGGCTGACTGCACCCAGACTGTTGATTTAAGTTGTCAAGGGAGCTTGACTCATACTTAGACCCAACACCAGTTTGGGTCAGCTGACTTATCTGTAAACCATTGCCAGTAAAGGAGGCTTCTTTTGTGTGTGAGGAGGGAGGGGATGACCTCCGGTGCTGTTACCCCTCCTCCTGTTCACTGCCGCCTCCACAGCCTGGCCCTGAGGCTCTTTCTGTGACTTTTCATCTGCTCAGGCCTAGGCTTCTTCATACCGCTCATGCCCATCACTGGTTATCCAGCCACATTCGTGCCTGAGGGAGATGCCAGTATATTGTGCACTTTGTGTAATTTCCGTTCATTTCTACTCATCATCACTCTTGTTGGTGATGTTTAATAAGAAGTGCATTAGTAGTCACTTTATCATGTGCCACATCGATATTGCACTCCTTGACTCTCGTAGGGATTCGTATCTGTCCAATATATTTTAGGCTAGGGCAGGGCAGGAATTGCATTGCATCAGCATTAATCATCCCTGTTACCTTTTGATTAGATCACTCAGGTTAAATACTGGTTGGAAGAGTGATCTAAGGTTGAAAGCATGAGGATAAATATGGGCAAAACATTAGCAGTTTGTTTTAACATGATTTTTTTTTAAGTTTGAAGGTAAATGTTTCTCAATTTGTAATTCAATTTTTTTCTACCATTTGCCTTTGAAAATAAGTTGCAGCAATTTGAAGTTGAGACACAAACACAAATGGAAACTTGTTGCCGGTTTGATACCAGTTTAAATTTGTTTACCCTGAGGTGATTAAATTCTATATATAGGTATGTTTGTTTCAGTAGGTCCTATTAAAGGGTACTTTTGTTTAATGGGGAGGTACTGTGAGGAACTGGACCCCAGAGGGTGAGCCAAAGTGGCTGTAACCTCACACACCCCTGTTAGTGCCTGACTCTGAGTCTCAGGAAACCTTGAGGGCCATGCTTTGATAGGGATTGCCTTCGTGTTCTTTCTGGAAATTAGTTTTTGGTTTGGAAAGCCAGAAAGCTCCAGCTCTTTAAGTACATAAAGTCAAGTGATTTTCTTCTTCCATACCCTTATCAGACTTTGTACCCTATCTCTTTCCTGTTATAATTTTGAAAGTCCCCAAATCATTTAAGAGATTTGCTTCTCAATCGTAAATGAGTCCATTTTCTAATGACTAGAATTTTGTCTTCTAGAGAATGTCTGCTACAAATTTCCTTGGTTTTTATTTTACTTTCCAGTTTAGTTTTCATTTATCTTAGAACAGAGTGCAAATTTTCATGAGAATAGAAGCAATAGACAGAATGGCACAATATATTTTTATTTACCATAGATCATAGCCATTTTGCTTTTCTATGGCAAAATGGGGACAAATCCATCATGGCTCTTTCATCATTTTCTGTATCATTCACTTTAATGGGATGCATTAGTTGCTCACATGGTATGACATGGGAAAGGAAAGTTATGATTGTTTTCTTTTGGTTTACATAATATCTTCAAATGAGAGGAAACTGTCCTCATTTGAAGAATGTATCATGAATTTTAGTGTGTGGCATTTCCTTTTATATTAATTTGTAAATACATATGTAATAGAGATAGTAAAATAACAAGACGTGGAAGTTCTATTTTGGCCAACAAAATAATATGATATACATATTATGTTTGTATCTGCTAGGTTTTACTTTACTGTTATGAAATGAGGATTAACTTCAGAGATGAGTCGATAAAAAGTATCAACATTAGAAGTAAATTTTTTCTGAGATAAAGTATGCAACAGTTTGACAGGTGACGTGAGTCTATGTAATTTTAACATATATTAACAGAATTTATCTATTTATACCTGTACTCGGGAATTGAGTAGTTTACAGAGAAACACGTGAAATGTAAGATTTTTTTTTTTTAAATGCAGTTGAAGAAATCAAGAGAAAGGAGAAAATTAATGTAAGAAAGATAAGATGATGCCAATGGTCAGGTTATTATTAAAAATACATGTCCTCCAATCTCATGCACTTTTCGGGTTGGCTCTGGTTAGTTGTCACGTGTACAGTTTGTCACCCCATCCCTTCTCTTCCCCAAAATTCTTTCTGCTTTTTGGATTATTAACGTGTGCTAAGATAGTATTTTTTATAGTGTAATTAATAGTCAGACTCACTTTTTCTGATTAAGCATGCTCTTATCTACATGCTTTTCTATATGTTTTCAGTTCGTTTTTCTTAAAGGCGTACTTGTCTGCTCTAGTTTTTTTTTTGTGTTGACTTGGTTTTGCTTGTTTATTTTTATTATAAATTTAAGCAAGTTTTAAAGAAATGCAAAGGTGGATGAATGTTCTTGTTATCCCTCTTCGTCTAGAACTTTCAGGCCACCCCTCTGACTTCTTCCTCCATTTGGAGACAGAGAGATTTTGGTCTGTTTATTTGGGGATAGGAAGGTAATGAGCAATGAAATGGAGACGAACAAAAAGAATTCAAACTATTATTTTCTCTGGGCCTTGGAAACGAAAGTTTTAAGGGAATTATTAGACTATTTAAGTGCTCTAATCATTCTCTTTGAAATAAATGAATAGTAAACTGATTTTGTGAACCCCTGTTCCTCTTTCTAGCTGCAGAGGAATTTATCAAGAGATAGAAAGCTTCATCCCAAACTTCCCTGACAGGTTGCTCATTCATCTGCTTGCTTTTTGTTGGTTTATGTATGGACATGGAAGAACTTTGTAGAGAAAAAAGAATACGGTGGAGGTTAATTTTCAACTATTTATATTGTTCTCTGAATTTACAACTGAACACCTATTAGTTTGTAGTCATTTCTCTCACATCATTCTTTTGAATACACATTTCCGTGATTCAGTGTTGTCCATGTAGTTATCAGTTTTAGAGGTTATATAACCTGTTGGTAAGTTTACATTCCATTCTTTACATAGTTTTTCCTCATTGTTAAACATTTGGATTGTTTTCAATTTCTAACTATCATGTAAAGAGTTGGCTAAGAATTCCTTTCCCTTTTTTGAAGTGGAGACTATAGAAGCAAGTGAAAATTCATTGTACAATTGTGGTTCTTTTTTTTTTTTATTTTTGGCTGTGTTGGGTCTTTGTTGCTGTGTGCGGTCTTTCTGTAGTTGCAGTGAGCGGGGGCTACTCTTTGTTGCAGGGCGCGGGCTTCTCATTGCAGTGGCTTCTCTTGTTGCAGAGCACGGGCTCTAGGTGCGCGGGCTCAGTAGTTGTGGCTCGCGGGCTCTAGAGCGCAGGCTCAGTCATTGTGGCGATCGGGCTTAGTTGCTCTGCGGCATGTGGGATCTTCCCGGACTAGGGCTCAAACCCGTGTCCCCTGCATTGGCAGGTGGATTCTTAACCGCTGCACCACCTGGGAAGCCCAGTTGTTTCTTGGTGTCCCCGGGGAATTGGTTCCAGGACCCCCGCAGATGTCAGAATCCATGGAGGCTCAAGTCCCTTATATAAAATGGCTTAGTACTGTCGGCCCCCACGGGTTCCGTATACTTGGATACAGATGGGCAACTGTATGTATTTGCAATTAATATATTAATGTTAGATAATCCAAAATTATAATATAATACAGTTGCATTTTTTCAGTTCTGTAAGTAAATTATATATCCTTATATATTCAAAATACACAGTATAATTTTGTTCATTTTATGGAATTCTTTTGAAATAGGCTGTGAAGGCATTTATTTGATTGGGAATCAAGAAAAATAGGTTTGTTGTTGTTGAATTGGAAAAACTGATTTAATCTTTGTAGTTTCAATTTGAGTCTCATCTTTTGAATGCAGGGAGTAGACTAAGCATGCTCTAAAGTTCACTTTTGCTCTGAAACTCTACCATTTTAAAACTTGGAACACGGTTTTACTGTTTTAAATGGTTATACATGACTATTATTATATCTTTGCTTTTATGATATATTCTTGGTCTTATCTCTAATTTACTTAATGTCAAGTCACAACCAGAAGGGCAACAACCAATATCTTTATGATTCCTATGAGAAAAGGCAGACTTTTATAATGCTTTTTCCAGGAATTCATTTTGGAGAAAAGTGGAAACTACCCATGTGTGAAACCAAACATATATGCAGTCTGAACTAAGACGTTATCAGAGAAAATGGCTTCATTTCTAGACACTTGTTTATCTGTTATTGGACATGATTTTTTACATTAGCTTGTCCATTTATAATAATGACTGGCTGCCAGAGGGTGAACTTCAGCCTCCCTTGTGTTCTCTCTTTCCTGTTCTTCATCCTTGTCATGAACTCTCATCATTTGATCTCTCCTAATTCTCCAGTCTTCTGGCTTCCAGCTGGCCTGGACCCCATGGTCCTCTCTTTTAGTGATATTCTTTGATAACAGCTTTGGCATTTCTTTACTTCTAATCCTACCCTACCACTAGCCTTGGCCCTACTACTAGCACCCACTTCTCCCCCTCCAGATTGCTAAATGTGCCTGTAGAAGTCTGGCTTTAACCTTACTAAAGGAGTCATATTTTTGGGGGGCATTGGGTGACTTTTTTTCTTTTAGGAGTCGTATTTTTTAAATCTTTATTGAGCCTTCTTTGCTATTCATCTCTGTTTTCTTTTTCAGTCTGTTTCTCCATATTCATATTAGCCACATTCAATTTTTTTCATCTCTTTCAAGTATAATACTCCAACTTTACCTAACCTATTTGGCAGTAAAATGGTACCTCCCAACAAGTAGCACCTTAATTCCCCTCCCTGTTGAGCTCAGAATGTAGTTGTATACTGATCGGTTTCCACATCCTTCCTGCCTAAGGATTTGTCACTCCTCACTCCCCTCTTCAGCTGGACTGATGCAAATCCTAATGGGCAGGGGGGTGAGAGGCGAGGCAGTGCCAGGTTCCCATGTCGACCATGTTTTGGAAAACAGAATCTGTGGGGCAAGAGCCAAGCAGAGTTAGCTGAAGGCTTTGGTCCAGGGGTCTGAGGTGGAGATCACTAGGCCTGGGGTGCTCAGTAGGGCCAGAGACATGAAATACAGGTGGACTAAACCCAGGAACTGAGGAAGAGTCGGGGAATCCAAGAAAGGAGCAGGTGGGCCCAGATGCTAGGGAATCTGAAGGAGGCTGGTGTGAAGGTCATCTGGGCAGAATGGAGTCACTGTGATGAAGTAAGCCCAGGGGCTGAGTCAATGAAATATCTTGTTTAGACTATTGAAAGAACTTTCTAATAGGTCTTTTTTTTTCTGACTCTGACTCATCTCTCCCATTTCCAACAATTATAGTAGTTAACATTTAAGGAATGCCTCTGTGCCTGGCAGTATCTTAGAACTGTGTGGATGTTAATTTCATTTGATCTTCCCAGCATTCAGCTAGTTAGGTTTTATCCTCAGTTTGTAGACTAAAACATACAGCCTTAAAGAGGCTCAAGATTTCTCAGTAAAACTGGGGTGGGGCAGAGACGCTCAGGATCACACAGCTGTTTACCAGGTACCTGCGAGACCTTTTAACCTGGACGTCCCACTGACGATTCAAATTCAGCCTCCAACAGAAATCATATCCCCTTCCCCAAGCCAGCTTCACTGATTTAGGCTTTATTATTTCTCTTCACTGCACTTAGGCTTTCAAAGTTGCTACAACTTAAAATTTGGAGATAGTGAACTTGATGCTCTTCTCCTCCTTGCTCCCTACATCTGGCAATTAACTGGTTGTCACCAACTCTCTGTCTCTCTCTCTCTCTTTTCTTTCTTTTTTTTTTTTTTTGTAATGTCGATCACTCTCTGAATGAACAAGAGAGAAAAAGGAGATAAGGTGAAAGTCAGAGTAGAGAGTGTTGGAAGTCAGAGTGATGGAGGTGGTGGTGGAGAAGCACTGTTTCCTGGGAGACTGCCTATGAAACTTCTGTTTAGGGCTTCCCTGTAGGATAAGTACGTTATGCTATGTGGGTTAAGTGCTCTAACTTCAAGGTTGTATGAAGGTATAAGCATCAGCTTCCACTAAATCCTTCTTCTGATGCTTTCCTGAAATCATCTGTGGAGATGTCATGATGAATTTCACTCTTATTTATTTTTTAATAGGGAATGCATGCCCATGGGAAAAAAATTCAAAAAGTATAAAGGGGGGGATACATTGAAAAGTAGGTCTCTCACTCCAGCCACTCAGTTTCTCCTTTTCTGGGTATTTTTAATTGGGGGGAGTTGATTTATAATTACTCCTTGGTCCATTCTCTTTCATTAAAGCTGACAAGTGTGTTAGTGGATGTCTAGGACCTCCCTTAGTTCATTCTTTGTGTCTTCATTTTCTGTTACTGAGTAACAGATTACCACATACCAAGGCCCAGTCTCTTTCAGTGTATTATTTGCATGACTTTTGAATACTATTTGGAAATGCTTCAGTGTCCAAGGTTTCCCGAAAGTGTGGAGTCATCTAGGCCTTTATTCCTCCATTACCTGTGGTGACTTTGTTTTCTTTGTTTGCCGAGGACCATCCTGGTCTATGCCTGTTATCCTAGCATGTTTATTAATAGCACCACACTTTCACTCCACATCTGTGTTTGGAGGATAAATAACATAGACACACTACCCATACCATTTAGCTCCCACAAGGCCTATTTTTCTTAGCTCCTTCTTTCTGTAATGCTGATGCTGTTTATACACTGACAACCCATCGACCTTAAAGCTCACACCATCACATCGTTTGTCAAATGATCAGTTAAGGAAAGGATGATTAACAGTGTCAAACACAGTAAGTAGGTCAAGTGGAATTAGGACAGAAAATAACATTCATGGATTTGCCAGAGATGAGATAATTTCATCACTGTGTTGAGGCAGGGGCCAGGTTATAGTAGGTTTTCCAGGAAGTTAACTGTGAGGAAGTAGAAGTGGCAATGATAGACTGTTCTTCCAGAAGTCAGGAAAGGAAAGGAAGAAGGGAAAATATTTGGAACCAGTTAGGGAAAAGGAATGGAGGAGTCAGGCAAGACAAGCTGGGTGGATTTGTTCCTTTGTGTAGGCGAGCCACGGTATAGAGAAGAGTATGATGGTGCTAGAGCAAGGAGCAAGCATGACAGGAAGGCCCATCAGGGGTTCTAGAAAAGTGGAATCCAGGGCACAGTTATAAAGGAAACAGTAAATGTGTTCCTCGGAACCTGGAAGAAGATACAGAAAATTATACCAAACTACATTGAGATATGTGGATGAAGACGAAATTCTGGTCCTGCCAGATGGTCCTCCATCTTCTCTCTTAAGGAGCCAGTGTTATTTTCTGTCACCATAGTTGGTTTTGCAACTGGTACTCTTACGAGTTTCCCAGCTTTAACCTTTGAGCCACCACTGTCTTATCTCTGGAGATTTCTAATATCCTCTAAGTATTTTTAATAAAAAAAAAATTGGAAAATAAAAAAGTGTTTGGAATTACACCTGTTTAATTTCAAGCAAGTAGCCAATTAAGCAGCTCATAGATGAGCTAGTCTGATAGACTTTATTTTACAGAGATGAATACACTTTTTTAAAGCACATGTGTAGTTTGATCCAAGGCTGGTCTGTACCTAATATAGCTAGCCAAATCTCTAAGGAAAACATCTGTTTTGTTATCAGGCCAACACAAACTGCCTACAAGTTCAACACATAAAAGACTTGTCACGTGAACATAGGGTTACTTTAATACAGCTGTTCGTTCATCCAAGCAAAAAATGGATAATCTAATCTCAGCAAATTATTTTGTTATTTTTTAAATAACCAGTTTTGGTTTGACTAATAAATATGAAGAAATAAAACATGAGCAATTCATGTATGACATTTTCCCTATGTAAACAAAAGGCTCAAGGGTACAGAATTTCATTTTAGGAATTTTATTTGTGAATTGTTAACTCAATTACTTTAAAATCTTTTAATCTATAAATTTTACAATACGGTGGATTTGTCTACATGGCATGTATAAAGACATAATGTCTTTTACTGGTGCTCATTTTAATGAAATAGACCAAATTGATAGCATGTTAAGTACTTTTCATATTGAAATATTATTCTGTTAATGTATGTGCATGTTGATGTTTGTGCTTGAGATTCAATACAGATTTTATTTCAGCATCTTTCTCTCTTATCGACAGCAATCTTAGGCAATCATAGGAACATATCATCACAGGAACATATAATATGTAATCAACATAAATATTGCCTAAAGAGTTAAGTTCTCATAAGCAAGATTCTGAGACCCATGATTGGAGGACTGAGCTTGTTAAAATCTATTGAAATTCTCTTTATAGAATTATTCAGACCAAAGTGCAAGCAATCCTGAGACAAAGCACAGCTTGCCTAGTACCCTCCTGGGAATCTCCCCTACTCTGGTACGCTTCTTTACTATTAAAAAAATTATATAGCTGCCATAGATTTTGCTTTGAACATAACTCATATTGAGAGGAAACCTTTACTTTCGTATCTATTTTATACTCTCACGGTCATGAGAGAAGCATGTAGTGTAGGGGTCAGCAAGCTTTTTGGTAAAGGGCTAGAGAGTATTTTAGACTTTGTAGGTCAAGAAACAAAATCAAGGATAATCTATCTATCTACCACCCATTTCTAAGGAAAACCAACTTTCACAATTTTATTGATGAAAGTAAAAATACAATAACAATGTATACAATACTTAAAATATTGACCTACTACTAGTAAGAATAGAATTACTTCTTAGTTGGATAAACATTTCACTTATTGGGTACAAGCTTAATGTTCCCTATCATCAAACTCAATCACTAATATTCATTTGTCCAATGTTGATGTCTAATGAGATTTTATGTATTTCTTTTTTGAAAATATCTTTCACACAGATACATAATGCCAAATATTGTATCAATTAATGACTCAGTATATCATGGTTTAATTGAACCTATTATCCTTGGCATTTATAGAATTCTGTTAGAATCCTTTCTTGATATTTTCCTTTTATCAAATCTGTCACTTCCAACTGAAGGTTGGGTGGAAGCTCCTCTCAATTATACAACTAAATGGACTTTCAAATGTGGACATTTCCCTTGCACTTGTATTGAGATCAGAAAAATGCTGCTCAAACTGTAGTTTGAGCTCAGGAAGCTGAATCTGCTGCCAAATTTGTGTGGGATGGAGAGCACGCTTTCACTTTTGACAGCAGTTAAGTGTATAAAGCACCTGACATTACTTGTGATTAAACAAGTTAGTTGTCATTATAAATGACTTCACTGCAGTATAAGTTTTGCATAAAAGCAAAACTTTGCCATGTAATAAAAGGTTTGAATTCATTACGAAACATTATCAAATCTACTAACAAAATCTAATTTTCAAGACCGTTTTGATAATAGTATGTTGAAGGTTTCTTCTTGTCAAGAGAACCAATTATCAGTTATCAACCTTGATCGCAAAAATATCATGGTATAACTTTACCACAGCAACGCCTTTGAAGTGGTATGTGGTAGGATGAGGCAAAATATTTCAGCTTCTGTTTATGACAACAAGGTCATGGAATGGAATGAAAGTTAAGTTCACAAGAGTGAATGAAATTGACTATTGACACTACTGGCTCACATAACATATAAGATTCAAATATTTCCACAGAGTACCTGCTCATCAATTACCATAGGCTTTTATTCTCCTACAGGCTTGTAAATTTGTTTACCTAAGGCTTTTTTTGTGTTTCATACATTATTTTTACCCAGCATCAGTTACAACACATCATAGCCGATTCCACTTCAGGTTGTAATGAATTACTGTTTTCTCAAACTCCTTGAAATATTCTGCCTATAGGTGTTCCATGCAGACTATTCATAGAGGTTAATTTTCAGTCGCTTCAATTTTGGCATGGACTTCACTCATAAACAAAAATAACTCTGCAGTACTTGTAGCATCTCTTAATTCATCAAAGCCAAGGATCCCCTGTCAAAATCATTTACTTTGTTTTCTAGTTGACTGTTGCCGTTGGTCGCAATATCCTCAACTCCTTGTGGGTAGAACATTGAGAAGAAGGAGGTTGTGGGAGGAGATGACCCCAAAGGAGTTAGGTTGGGTTGGACCTTACTTGCTTGCCATTCATAAAGGCTGGAGACATATCTTCCAGGACATTGAGGTTTTTGGGATTTTTTGTTTGTTGGGAAGGGAAGGGAAAAAAAAAAATCTCAAGGAGAAACCCAATCTGTAACAGTTAAATCTGAAGTTGCTTTGGTTGAAAAGTCAGGAGGTGGGAGACCTAGAGCCCCGTAGTCCTGAAGTGCCGCTCAAGCCCTGTCCCCTTAGCCTTTCTTGCAGAACAATTTTGAAAACACAGTTTTTAGCACAACTGGGGAACATGTGATAAGATGTACTTTGAGCAAAGTGCCTTTGCATTACAAGAGGAAGAGGGAGGAAACTTGTTTGATCACCTGTTATGTATTAGACACTGTTATGTATTAGCTAATAAGTCTTTTGAAGTATCTCACTTAATCCTCGTAGCAACATAACTAGTAGATATCATCACCAATTTGTAAAATGAGGAAAAGAAGGTTCAAATCTATAGTTAGGGTTTTTTTTTTTTTAAGTATTGTTATTTATAGGATCTCAGCTCTTAGGAACAGTGCTATTCAATAGAGCTTTTTGCAACGATGGTAACGTTCTGTATCTGTGCTGTCGAATATGATAGAAAGTAGCCATATGTGGCTATAGAACACCAGAAAGGTGGCTGGTGTAACTGAGGAACTGAATCTTAAATTTATTTGCTTTTAATTCACTTTGATTTAAGTAGGTAGATAGCATCTACTATATATTCAGAAGTTCAGCTCTTGATAACAGTCACATTCAAACTGGTTTGTTCTCCAGTGATTCTCTCTTACTTTCACTTCCTTTGAAAAATTCTTATGTGGCTTATATTTATCTTAGACTATTTTGTTAAATGTATCACATAAGTATTTGATTTCACTTATTTCAGCTAAAATTGATAATCAGGCCTCTATAAAAATTATTTATGGGATTTGATTTTTCCTCCTTAAAAGGGGGACTAATGAATCTTTCACTAATTCATATTAATATTTAGTCAGCACCTACTTTGTGCCAAGCACTGAGCTGGATCCCGGGAATGTAGTGACATGTTAAGACAGTCAGTGTCCTCAAGGAACTTACCAGTCCCAGTGGAGAAAGCTTAGAAATAACAAGCAATTATAATGGAATATTAGAAAATACAGAGAGTTTGGCAGCTTGGAAAAGGCACTGAATATAGTCTAAGTGCAGGGAAGTTTTCCTAGAGGAAATGCCCTTTATTTAGAGGCCTGAATAATGAGGGAGAGTTAGCTCTGCCAAACAGACTTGGAGGAGCAGTAAGGAGAATGTCGTGTGTGTGAGGTCTATAGCTAGAGAGTATGGGGCTTCGAAGAAGGGGATGGAAGTCAGTGGGGTGGCCTGTAATGCATGATGTGGAGCCCGTATGATGTGCTCTACAGGGCTGAGCTTTAGGGCACACAGCAGGGCAAAGAGGGCAGGCATGGCTGGCTGGGGGCAGGGGGCGGGGTAATTAGCACAGACTATAAACCTAGATGACATCTAGAATTTTAATAAAAAGCAATTTTTTTCATAGTGGTTATTACTACACTTACTAGTTGTGCTTACTTTCATTACTATCCCTTCATTAATTAATTCAAGCTTCAGAGAATTTTTGGAACCTGTCAGTAAGAAGAACTGTAAATCTACACTTTAAGAGACTAGATATACTCTGAAAAAGCTGATTTTCCTCCTGTACCTCAGAAATCTCCTTTTTGTGCAAATCTGAAATTCCTCTTAAAACGGTCATTTTTCTTAAACTGCCCTAACATATTATAGTACCTAAAAGGCTTATTTGAAAGATGACCAGTATATAAAGCTTTTCCCCTATCAGTTTTTTAAAATTAATTTTTATTGGAGCATAGTTGATTTACAACATTGTGTTAGTTTCTGCTGTTCAGCAAATTGAATCAGTTATACATATACATATACATATATCCACTCTTTTTTAGATTCTGTTCCCATATAGGTCATTACAGAGTATTGAGTAGAGTTCCCTGTGCTATACAGTAGGTCCTTATTAGTTATCTATTTTATTTTATTTTTTAAAAATTTATTTATTTTTGGCTGTGTTGGGTCTTTGTTGCTGAGCGTGGGCTTTCTCTAGTTGCAGCGAGCAGGGGCTACTCTTGGTTGTGGTGCGTGAGCTTCTCATTGCAGCGGCTTCTCTTGTTGCAGAGCACGGGCTCTAGGCGCGGGGACTTCAGTAGTTGTGGCGCACGGGCTCAGTAGTTGTGGCTCACAAGCTCTAGAACGCAGACTCAGTAGTTGTGGCGCACAGGCTTAGTTGTTCCACAGCATGTGGGATCGTCCTGGACCAGGGCTCGAACCCACGTTCTCTGCATTGGCAGGCGGATTCTTAATCGCTGTGCCACCAGGGAAGTCCAGTTATCTATTTCATATATAGTAGTGTGTATATGTCAATCCCAGTCTCCCAATTTATCCTTCCCCCCCCATCAGTTTTATACTTAATCTTTACTTTCCTCATCTATGAATAAAGAAAATATTAATTGTCCAGTATATTTAGCACAGGTTTAGGTAGTAGCACTACTTAAGAATGAATACTCATGAATGAGTAGATTTAGTCTCACATTCAGCTTCTTCCTTGAGAGCTGAGTCTACAGGAGCTGCCGCTTGTACATGTATATCATGTAAAATAGTATAAGTTAATTAGATTTAGGTTTGTTGATAATATTGATAACTAGGAATTTCACTCAGCAATTGGTTTTCTTCTTCTCATACTGTTAACCTAATGAGTAATGGGCAGGATTTTCAGCAGCTCACCATTAAGCTTTATGTTGATGGTGAAAAGCCAGCTTAGAAATTAGCACCTTGTAAAATATAGGGAACATTTAATTAAGGTCTCTACCTTCATACTTGTATTTTAGTATGTTTAATTTCTTGCTAAACATTGATGAACTTCATAATTCCAAGAGGATTTAATTAATTTTAACTTTTGGAAGCATGTCTGTAAAAAGTGTAATCAGAACAGTATTATGCCTTCAGAAATCACTCAGATATTTTTTCCAGGACAAATGCAAATTATGGTTGAAACGTGGGGGACCAAGCCATATGAACTAATGTCAGTCAATAAACATGCCATATAATTTTCTCTATTTTGATGTCTTCTATTGCATTTTTTCTGTTCATGCATGATGATTTTAATGTTTTACATGGAGGAGTTGTAAAAAATTAGTGTAGTTTCAGTGGCTGATTTTGTGCAACAAACATTAAATCAGTTCCCATGAACAGACCCCTGGTGCAACCCTTAATAAATGCAAACTTTATTTTTAGTAATGACCTTTCGTAATGTGAGCCTTGATCCGTTGAGATGCTCTTCGCTTTTGATGCATCTCCAAATCCCTTTTTTTATGCATTTTAAATCAACACACGCTTGCTCTGAATTTATGCATGTGGATAGACGGAGATGTAATTTAAACACATCTGTTCAAATATGCATTTCAGATCAACTTGGTGCCGGTTCTCATAATGCGATGAAGTTTTTTGACGGGTATTATATCCCTAAAGCACACAACAGATGGTATTTATTAGAGAATGAATAGAAATGGAGTTTAAAGTTGTTGAGCTTTTTGTCTTAAGTCATTCGTTTTTTAGTCATAAAACAATAATGGTCTGAAGTCCTGTGCCCTTCTGATAAAGCTTTGTGAGAGACTGTTCTCTTTTAGATGAATGTCTCTTTGTCAAGTTGAGATTAAAAATATTTTTTTGTTGAGGAGTCACCAGTGCTGAGAAAGTTAGATAAAAAAAGGATAGAGTAAATAATAGCTAGTATCTAATTATTAATAGCCTATAATTTATAAGTCATATAAATAATGGATTTAAATAGATTGAATAGCTTCATTAAAAATCTTCATCACTTTAGGCATATGTCAATGAATAGTTTCAGATTTATTAAATGATATTGTTATACTTTAGGGTCCTTATTTCAATGCTAAAAGTGAGATTTCTTTATTAATCTTCAAAGCTAACCTTTCTCCCCCCCCCCCCCCGAATACTTGTACTAAAAAATAAATGACATATCCATAAAATGGTGGTCTAAAATTAATATAAAGAAATTCATTGCCTTTCAGATTTACCATTTTCAGTTGTGAGTTATATCTAAGTGACTGTCATTTCAAGAAATGCAGAAAAATATGACATAAACACACATTGTTTTTTCCGTAATTCCTTGCACCCCTCGCTCTTTGAAGCATCGTGCCCCGCTGTGTACCTCTGTGCCCGCTCCTGCAGATGAGAGGCTGACGAGACTGCAGTGGCTTCATGAGATGATGAGCCCTTGATAGGAGAATAGTGCGTATCTCAAGGTTTTCAGAGGTATAATAACTAGCTTTTAGCACTTATTTCGTTCACCAGAATTTATAACATTGGGAACCAGTTCCAAAGAGCTGAATCAAGGATAAGAAAACAAAATCTAATATGCACACCTTTTTCCTGCATTTGATAGGAAGCTATATTCTCACGTCTATGATCAGATGCAAGTAAACCAGACTGAGATTACTCGTGAGCTATTATTGACTTCTACAAACAACAGCACAAATAAGTCTTTTTTTTTCCCAGAGATTTAGACAGAGGGAGTGCAGAAGGAAGGTAATGATTTGTAAGGTAACCTGCAGTTATGTTAGGTGGTAATAGAAAACATTTTAAAATATTTGAAATAATATAATTGCTTTGTGCTGGGAACACGTACATGAATAAAAGATGTTAGCAGGTGTCCTGCTAGTATGGAATCTCATGCTGTTGTATTTATTGGAAATATGCACACCATCAGCAGATTTAAATTTGTAAAAAGTCATCGAAACAGAAGGTTTGAATAAAAAACTCAGGCTTTTAATCATGTAACTCCTTTAAACTGAATTTCCGATTTAATAAAATAGAGTTTCTGTATCCAGTTACCTTTCTATCTTAGATTTTTCGCTATTATTCTGAAAATCATATTTTTCTGGGTATTTCGGATTTTTCCCTTTAAAATACTTTAACACATAACCTAAAATAATTGCCTATAATATATGATGTGTCCTTGCGTAATTTGGTAACGGTTTTTGTAGCGTTTCTAATATTTGATGATTAGGGACTTAATGTTTAATGTCTCTCTTGGTTATAATTTTTATGGCAAGTAGCATACAGACTTGTAAACATCTTTTTATTACTGTCGATGTACAAAGACACATTTTCTTGTTTTTCATGTTCATCAGTAAAATTTATTTTAATACAATAAATTACATGGATAACACAGTTTTAGCTTTAGATAAAGGAATAGTCATCTACTAGAGTGCAGTTTGCTTTCTGGTAAAAGTGTTTTTCTTCTTTTTTATTTTTTCCTTTTGCTCTAGTTTTATTCCCTTAATGTTTTGAACTGCACGGGAAATGTAGAGTCAAGGTGCTCAAGTCTTAATCCATTTTGAGACACTGTGCCTCCCTTCCAGCATTTCTTACATTGTGGTCCTTGTGCTTATCTTTCAACTTTATCTTTTAACTTTCTTGCCCACTGTACCCCACCACCACTACCACTGTTCACCCCATCCCTGCTCCTCTGTTAACAAACACTTTTTAAAATTGACATATAACATTATATTAGTTTCAGGTGTACAACATAATGATTCGGTATTTGTATGTATTGTGAAATGATCGCCACAATAAGTCTAGTTAACATCTGTCCCTATACACAGTTACAAATTTTGTGTGTGTGTATGATGAGGACTTTAAAAAGATCTACTCTCTTAGCAACTTTCAAATACTATAGTCACTAGGCTGTACATTACATCCCCATGAACAAACATGGTATTAGAACTGCACCATGGACTGGGAAGATAAAACCCAGATGTGACGTGCTCCCAGCCCTCACTGCGCTTAGAGTTCATCAGTTATACAACGAACACTTCTATAGTGACGCTGGATACTCTGATTGGATAATCTGGTCTGGATTCATGGTCTTACTTTCCTTCCATTCACTTCCAGGTTTAACACCCTGGAGTCATGTTGACTCTTGTTTTTTACTGTCTCCCCTCCCTTCCTCCACCACCTGCTTCCTCCAAGTCAATCACCTAACAATCACAGATGGTCATACCATGACTCACACTCCTTTCCCCTTTCCATCTCCACTCTCACCATCCTAGTTGGGGCCATCATTATCTTGTGCTCTATCATCTCTCTCATCTAAGGCATTCTTAAGGCTTTGCCAGAACCATCTCACTGATACACAGTTTTAAAGGCATTGCTCCCCATTGAAGCCTTTGGTAGCTCCTTTTTGCCAAACTTCAACATGCTGGTCCTAACCCCCTTTTTTAACTGGAAGTTCCACTACACCCTTTCATGCATACTGCGTCCTATGGTGTTTGTTGTTTCTTTTTTATCTGAAGCCTTTGCTCTTGGTTTTCCTCCTGTTGAAAGTCTTACCTTCTCTCTGGGTCTGTCCAGTGTCCAATACAGGAGCCACTTGTGTCTTTTGAGCAGGTGGAGAATGTAGCAAGTCCAAATTGAGATCTGCTGTGAGTGTAAAATACATTACTGGCTTTCAAAGACTTAGCAAGAAAAAAAGAATGTAACATATCTCATTAATTTTTATATTGATTGCATGTTGAAATGGTATTTGTATATATTGTGTTAAATTAATAGTGTTAATTTCACCTGTTTCTTTTTAAATGTGACTACCAGAAAACTCAAAATTACATGTGTCGCTCGTGTTATATTTTTATTGGTTAGTGCCACCTGTACCGTCTGTTCTCTGTCCTCTGAGCTCATCTGCCACTTTCATTAACGCTACTTTCGTCTCTCTCCCCCTCTGCATTTGCATCGCTGTAGGATTTATTTTCAGTGGTCACTTATTCATTGTGCAAGGGAATTATGGCTATTTATCAAGAGATAGTATGCACATGAGTGAAGAGCTCAGAATTGGAACCAAGATACCTGGGTTCCCATCACATTCTGACATTTACTAATTTGGTAACCTGGGGGAAGTCATTTAACCTTTCTGAGCTTCAATTTTTCTCATCTGTAAATTAGAGATAGTAGTAGTACCTATCTTACGGAGTCCTGGAGGATTAAATGAGTTAATGTATAGAAAATAGTCAGAACACTGCCTGTCATTAAAGGTAATGTAAATGTTTTCCATAACCACTAAAATTACTACTACTACTTCTACTACTGACTACTGGTATATACCTGACTTATCTCTGACTGGGGTCTCTGAAGAAGGTATAGTATCTTGCTGTCTTTGTATTGCATGGTTCTAGGACATAGAAGGTCCTCCTATATGATATTGATAAGTTGATTATCGATTCAGTTGATAATATGGATTGAATTGAATTTTCCCTGGGAATTATCAAAGCCCAAAGTGACTCTTCTGCCTACATTGTTTCAAAAAGAGAAATTTCAATAGAAGGGTGACCTACATGAACATTAAGGTTCTTTCAGTCCCCCAAAATATGTGTTATAATGGTTCTTTATTCTGTTCTTCTGTCCTTGGGGATACTTCCTAGGCAGTACTCCTAGAGATACTTCCAAGACTGCCCTTCCCTCCTTTCATAAAGCATTTATACACACTTAAGAATATGTCATGTCTGCGTGTTTCACCATTTGTCTCTGCACTCTTGAACCTCTGCAGATTATTCTGTTCATCGTCCCTATTATAGTGGTGATGTGTGCTTTTGCATTTGCTATCTCAGTGTCATTTTCTCATGATTTTCTGTCAATTCCAGTTTGTTTATGTTCACATTTTATAGAAGTATCATCATACAATTAAAAATTATTATTCAAGGCTGCCTGGGAAACGTGACTTGGGTTCATGAAGGAAATAGCTTTGTGTAGGAAGCCTGTGTCAGACTACACAGACCCTGTCTTGGACCTTTAGGTATGATGAGATAGCCATTGGTTGTGTTTTACCACCTGGGTTTCTTCATTTACTTTTTTGATCAGCATTTGATTTGTTAAAGCTCTTTGCTAAAGGACTTGCTTGCTGTAATTGGAGCTACATGCATAGACTGAAGTGGACTGTAGATTCTAGTGCTGTCACACTTTGTTTCTGTTGATTTCAGCAGATTCTACATTAGGAGGGGCAGTCTGGGCTCTGTGCACCTTGCCATGCCGACAAGCCTCTGCAGTTTTCCCTGTGTCCTCCCCACCCCGCCCAGTCCGTGTTAGTCCTGATTTCATGTTCTCTAAGGCCCATAATCCCATTTATTCCACCACCCCTCCCTTTCCCACCCTTCTCCCTCGTATTAAGCTGACACTGTCGGCCACATCACTGTTCACCTCACCGGTGACGGAAATGCTACACAGCCCTCCGGTGTATTCTGATTCGATTTGTTTGGCCCCTTGGTTGTAGGTATTCAGTTATCGTAGGTTGGATTGAATCAAATTGTCTTCAAATCAGGCTTTCATCTGGTAGATCTTACCACACCAATGCCTATCTGATAGACACTTACACCCTCTGTTTATGTTGGTGCTCACAGACAAAAATTTTTGGTGGTCTAAGATCACAGCACAAAAACCTTTTGCACAGGCTGTGGTTCCTGAGAATTGTTCAGTTTTGCAGGTTTGAGAGGCAGCAGTTAGTGTTCAAATCCTGATTCCTCTCTGCAGATACTTTGCCTCTTGGAACCTCTGTAAAGTAAGTATATCACCCCTTCTTTCTCAGAGGGGTGTTTTGATGTCTGTGAAGTAACACAGAGAAAGGAGTATTAGCATGTGACCCATTGTGGGTCTTTAGAGCCGTTAGTTGGATCTGAATTATATGAAAGACAGAGATACTTTGGGTTCTGTGCCAGGCTATGAACTGTCCAGGACTTGAAATCAAGCACCACCACAGTTATCTAAATATTCCTCAGATTCTTTTGCCAAAAAATTTTGCAATCAGTGCTACTTTCTAGACCTTGCGTGGTTTGGGACATGATGTGAAGTGTTAAAAATTAACAAGATTGTTTGTTTTCTCACTGCTTCTCTGAGCCAAGGGCTAGTTCTGTCTGCTAATGTTTCTGGTCTCATGGGGGCCTATCTCTCCTCATTTTGGCGCCGCTGAAAATGTGTGTGATAAAATCTGAGCTTTCATGAATACCTTTTTGCTGGCTACTGGCACAGATATGCTATCTTGTGAGGATTTTTCCCCCTACATTTCTTTTCCTTGGCTAAAAGGATTAGTACCTGAGTAAAGCACTAGGAGTCAGAAAACATAATCCCAGACCTACTCTCCTGTAAACTTGGCTCCGTGACCATGGACAAGTGACCTCATCCTCAGTGTCCTTGTTTTTTAACGTGAAAGTAATAATCGAATAACTGAGGAATACTGAGTAGATAACGTGTTAAGTGGGTATTTTTGTTATGTAGTAGTTGTAGGCTCATCAGATGGCACTCGTGCTTCTAGATGAGAGTCTCAATCAAGCCACTCCATGATGACACCTGATAGTTATTGTTTCTGAGAAAGGAGGCTTTTGGGAATAATTGTATCTGGCATTATTTGATACTGACTGCCCACCATCGCTGGGTGGCAGTTTGTCATTTAAAATCACAGACTCTGAAATCAGACAGATCCAGACTCTACTGCTTATTGCTGGATGGTGTTAGGCAAGAGACTTAATATCTCTGTGCTTCTGCTGCCATATCTATGAAGTGGAGAAAATATTACCTTTCTCATTAACTGTTTTGAGGATTGAATGAGTCAATATATGAAAAGCACTTAAAGGAATGCCTGGCACACAGTAAGTGTTCAGTAAGGTTCAGAGAGGCTGGTGTCGGAAAATGCCACAAGATCAACCTGGTATTGAGCTACTTCATTTGTGACTAGTTATGTCTGCTGCCCTAACGATGACTTTGGAGATCTTTGTAGTGTCCTGGGGTTCCCTCATGTAGTGGCTTTGTTCTTGGTTTTTGGAACGTCTCTTGGTTTAGGATCAGCTGCCATCAGCATCAAAGCAGCACCCAGCAGCCCAGCACTGCTGAGCCGGGGGTATGAGCAGGCTGCCTCCAGGGAGCTGCTGTGGCTGGAACTGAACTGGGTTACTCACTGTCGGGAAGGGCCCCAGGCTGTCTTAAGGATCACAGAAGCCTGTCTTAGGCGGTGCTGCGTGACTGTGGAAGGCTGGGGAACAACCACTGCTGACAGACCAGCCAGGCGTGGCGTGAGACGGGATGGAACTGCCTGTTTGGAGGCAGAGATTTGGGCCAAACGGGGGATCCAAAAGGCAGCGCCATAAAAAGTAACAGGCCCTTCCCATAAAAGCTGCAGTGTTTAAGGAACAGACACATTTCGTGTGATTTCTGGATGGAAAGGGCTCTCGGCCACTTGCTGCCTCTCTGCCATCGCAGCCCTCATAGACGTTGACTATCAAGAACTCTGCCGAGAACATACCATCCAGTTGATAAACGATTTTTTGAGTGGTGAACTTACCACCTTCAAAATACACGAGAGCAACTGTAACGTAGAATTAGAATGAAAACTCCTCTTCTGAGTCTCATAAATCTTGCTTCAACATCAAAGATTCCAGCTTGAACCCCCGTTTTCCCCAGACTTTTAAAACTGAAAGTTGCAAATGAACTCAGGGTCATTTAAAATAAGCTTCGACCCCTTGTAAGTGTTTTAATTATTTCTAGAAATAAGAATTAAGGGTGAAACAGCTGTTAGTGAACTAATACATTTTTTTAAAGTGCCTCATCGGAGAACCGATGCCCTCACTGTAAGCAGGACAGATCAGCTCCAGTGGCCAGTGTCTGGGCAGCATCTGTATAGCTTCTACTCCAAAGAGAAGCATGCCACTTAAAAGCCCTGTGATAGCCCCTTCTCTTCCCTGCCAGGTTAGGTAAGGTCAGAAGTTCACTTCTCGGACTTTGAAGTAGAATGCTGAGATTGATATTAGTCAGTACAGGGATTAATTATGAATAAAGCCCATTGCTTTGTTGAGTTTATTTTATCCATCACCCCTGTCTCTCTTCCCAGTTCTCCCTTGCCCATCACCTTTAATTCAGTGGCACCTTTATTGAGCCCCGCTATCTGTGAGCTGCTGCCTCCTTGCTGCAGTATAAGAAAATGAATATGACCCCATCCTAGTTCCACCAGCTGCTTATGGTTTATTACTAGGAGGCAAAGACAAGAAAACAAATGTTGACAAGGTGCCAGGTGCCATCGTAATCCGGCTTTCACAGAGGAGTATGAAGGAGGGAACATGAAGTCGAGATGCTGAGAGAAATCAGGAAAAATTTTGTCGAGAGATGGGTCATGAGGGAGGACTCGTATAGATAGGTGCTAATAGACTGTGCACCAAGATTCCTCAGGGAGAAAAGTATTCTATTTGAACTGTATCAAGAAGACTTTGGTGATAATGAAAAGATTGATTAGGGCTGCGTTTTTTTGGAGAGCATCATATGCCAGCTGATGGGCCCCCATATACTCACCCTGGAGCGTCCCTGGGAGTACTTACCAAAATCAGAGTCATGATTTTGTTTGGTTGTTTACAATCGCTTCAGGTCATAATATTTTGGCTTTGTGATTGCAACTGTCACAATTACTCTGTTCTTGTAGCCAAAGCAGCCATAGTCAGTATGTACATGAATGGTGTGGCTGAGTTCCAGTGAAGCTTTATTTATAAAACTGGGCAATGGCTAATTTTGGCCGATGAGTCCATAGTTTACCAACCTTTGATGTGATTTTGCGACGTTAAACTGAATTTTAAACAAAACCGCACGTGAGTTCCACTAATACGGGATAAAGAAAGTAATTGTGAATAAATCTACTACTACTGTGTTTTGATTTGATGCATTTGGCACTGCTCTCTCTCTGTATTTTTCCAGTATTATACGATGCTACTATACAACTTGCATTTGGATTGGTATAGACTCGAAATGTGATATCGATGAGTACCGTTTCTTGCTGATAATGATACTTCCATTTAAAGTAAAAATGTGCCTAATTTCTATCTTACAGTGGACTGGATTTTAGAGGCAACCACCTTACGACTGTACCATTTTATAAATTATTCTTCCTGAGACCTGATGTTTAGTCACCCTTCCAATTATGTTTTCCTATAAAGAATGCTATGATCTGGGTTTTGAGTCACTAAAATTTCAAGTGATTTTTTTTTTCCAAAGTTTAATTTTAAAGGATTTAAGCAACTTGCCCAACTTTGTAGTTTTTGCCCTGTCCTGATACTCGTTTAATTGGTTCTGCTAATGTGAATTGCCCTTTCAAATATGAAAAAAAAATAAAGCAAGAGGGAAACGTTGATTATTTCAGTAATTGGAATTTTCTCTTGAATAAAATTATTTCACCCACCTTTATCTTTCTGACTGAAGGGATGGGGGTGGTTGACCCACTTTCTTTCATATTATGTCAGAAGCAGACAGAGGTATAGTCTGTTCCAAGGTATCAGAATAGCATATTGGGTTTGGTTGTAATTAATTACCGATGCTGAATATACTCTGGCCCCTGCTTTCATTCCTAAATCTAAATTTCCACTGTGTGCAAAATAATTCCATCCAGGAAGAATTCTAATTACTTTAGTAATTATCATCTTATCTCTAAATGGAATTCAGACATTTGCTGCAGTTTATGAATGTTAGAAATGTTTCATTTCCTTTTCACCTTGAGTAACAGAAAAATACACATTACGGAATCTGGCTTCATTGAACCTTATAATTCATGTCACCATAGAAACGGAAAAACTCATATAAGAATTGTGTTAACAGTACCATAGAGAGTAAATACCTTCACTTTAACTGGCAATATCATAAAATGATTTTATAACAGATGTGTAAAACTTCTGTGAAATTTAATATGGTTCCTTTTAAATATTATAACAATATTATCCAGTTTGCTTACTTTTAATTTTTAAAGCAGTATCTTTGGTCTCATGGAAGGCTTTGTGCCTACTCTAACTTGTTTGCTGTGGAAAGCAAGCACGGTGTTACAGGATAAAAAACTTACTTAACATAGTATTTATTTAGTTTTTAGTTAACAGTGATGATTCATTTGATTTTTGCTTGAAGCCAAACTGTATATTCTGGATTTAAACCAGGTTTAGAAATGTAACGGATGACACCAGATTCTTTGGCGTCATCTCCATCTGCTGGGCCCCCTGTTTTTTTTTTTTTTTTTTTTTTTTGCCCTGTTTGACAGCCACGTTTCTTTCTGAGTTTCAGAAACACTTTTTCCCATGTACTTGATCAGTTTTATCACAGATATTTAACAGTTAGTCATTTTTTTACCATTTTATTTTGTTTTCAGTTTTAATATTTTTTAATTGAAATATAGTTGACTTACAAGGTTGTACTAATTTCTGCTATACAGCACAGTGATTCAGTTATACATACATATACATTCTTTTCCATTATGATTTATCATAGGGCACTGAATACAGTTCCCTGTGCTATACAGTAGGGCCTTGTTGTTATCCATTCTCTGTGTAATAGCTGACATCTGCTCACCCCAACCTCCCACTCCATCCCTTCCCCAACCCATTTTTTTTACCATTTTAAATCCCGATTTCTTAGAATTTCCAGAAATTTACAAAGCTTTAGCAAATCATTTGTCATTTTATCCATGTTCCTTTCCTTGTCTGAAACATATTACTTTTTTACCTCAAAAAAGTAAAATTGTGCCAAATTTAAACAGTAAACCATCTGAATTTTTTTAAGCTTCTTAAAAGACTTTATTACTTTCAAAGAGAAGGAATAATTTAAAAAGCTAATTGCTACTAAATTTTTCTCAGAGTGAGACCTTGAAAGGCTATCTTTGTTTATAAATATCACTTAAATTACTATGTGAATTATATATTAACATGTAGATTTTGGCTACTATTGAAAGCAGTTTCTTCAAACAAGTAGGTTAAACTGCTCTCTAAAGGTCAGAAATGTTATACGTCCTGCTTTGAAAAAGACCACAGCTATTTATTTGTAGGAATACATTTATATTCTTATTGTATTCATGTTCCAAAAAATAGGGTTGACGTTTTTCTAAACCATTTTACCTCAGAGAATTTTATTCTCAGAGAATGTGGTCTGTGTAAATGTGATCTCATTAAGGTAGTAGAATACTGATTATTTTGATTAAGGTCCTATTAGGAAGAAAAACTTTGCAAGCATTTGCTACCAGAGGATATTTAGAATTCAAACCCAAACCTTTCAAGGCGATCAGTGCTATTTCCACTACTCTACCCTGGTGGTTATGGAGGCATTTAAAACCTAAATGGCAGAGGAGCTTCAAGATGGCGGAAGAGTAAGACGTGGAGATCACCTTCCTTCCCACAAATACATCAGAAATACATCTACATGTGGAACAGCTCCTACAGAACACCTACTGAATGCTGGCAGAAGACCTCAGACTTCCCAGAAGTCAAGAAACCCCCCACGTACCTGGGTAGGGCAAAAGAAAAAAGAAATAACAGAGACAGAAGAATAGGGATGGGACCTGCACCAGTGGGAGGGAGCTGTGAAGGAGGAAAGGTTTCCACACACTAGGAGCCCCTTCGCGGGCGGAGACTGCGGGTGGCGGAGGTGGGGAGCTTCGGAGCCACGGAGGAGAGCGCAGCCACAGGGGTGCGGAGGGCAAAGCGGAGAGACTCCCGCACAGAGGCTCGGCGCCGAGCAGCACTCACCAGCCCGAGAGGCTTGTCTGCTCCCCCGCCGGGGCGGGCGGGGCTGGGAGCTGAGGCTCGGGCTTCGGTCAGATCGCAGGGAGAGGACTGGGGTCGGCGGCGTGAACACAGCCTGAAGGGGCTAGTGCGCCACAGCTAGCCGGGAGGGAGTCCGGGAAAAGGTCTGGAGCTGCTGAGAGGCAGGAGACGTTTTCTTGCCTCTTTGTTTCCTGGTGCGCGAGGAGAGGGGATTCAGAGCGCCGCTTAAAGGAGCTCCAGAGATGGGCGCGAGCCGCGGTGATCAGCGCGGACCCCAGAGACGGGCATGAGATGCTAAGGCTGCTGCTGCCGCCACCAAGAAGCCTGTGTGCGAGCACAGGTCACTCTCCACACCGCCCCTCCCGGGAGCCCGTGCAGCTCGCCACTGCCAGGCTCCCGTGATCCAGGGACAACTTCCCCGGGATAATGCACGGCGCGCCTCAGGCTGCTGCAACGTCACGCCGGCCTCTGCCGCAGCAGGCTTGCCCCGCCTCCTCCGTACCGCTCCCTCCCCCCGGCCTGAGTGAGCCAGAGCCCCGGATGCAGCTGCTCCTTTAACCCCATCCTGTCTGAGCGCAGAACAGACGCCCTCAGGCGACCTACACGCAGAGGCAGAGGCGGGTCCAAATCCAAAGCTAAACCCCGGGAGCTGTGCGAACAAAGAAGAGAAAGGGAAATCTCCCCCAGCAGCCTCAGGAGCAGCAGATTAAATCTCCACAATCAACTTGATGTACCCTGCATCTGTGGAATACCTGAATAGACAACAAATCATCCCAAATTGAGGCGGTGGACTTCTGGAGCAACGATATATATATATATATGTTTCCCTTTTTCTCTTTTCCCGTGTGGATGACAGGGTGTTGGTGCTCTGACCAGGCATCAATCCTGCGCCTCTGAGGTGGGAGAGCTGAGTTCAGGACACTGGTCCACCAGAGACCTCCCAGCACCACGTAATATCAAACAGCGAAAATCTCCCAGAGATCTCCATCTCAACGCCAAGACCCAGCTCCACTCAACGACCAGCAAGCTCCAGTGCTGGACACCCTATGCCAAACAATTAGTAAGACAGGAACACAGCCCCATCCTATCAGCAGAGAGGCTGCCTAAAATCATACTAAGTTCACAGACACCCCAAAACACACTACTGGACACGGTCCTGCCCACCAGAAAGACTAGAACCAGCCTCATCCACCAAAACACAGGCACCAGTCCCCTCCACCAGGAAGCCTACACAACCCACTGAACCAACCTTAGCCACTGGGGACAGACACCAAAAACACGAAACTACGAACCTGCAGCCTGCGAAAAGGAGACCCCAAACACAGTAAGTTAAGCAAAATGAGAAGACGGAGAAACACACAGCAGATGAAGGAGCAAGGCAAAAACCCACCAAACCTAACACATGAAGAGGAAATAGGCAGTCTACCTGAAAAAGAATTCAGAATAATGATAGTAAAGATGATCCAAAATCTTAGAAAATAGAATGGAGAAAATACAGAAACGTTAACAAGGACCTAAAAGAACTAAAGAGCACAGAAAGAGAGATGAACAGCACAATAAATGAAATTAAAATTGTATAGAAGGGCTCAATAGCAGAATAACTGAAGCAGAAGAACGAATAAGTGACCTGGAAGATAAATAGTGGAAATAACTACTGCAGACAGAATAAAAGAAAAAAGAATGAAAAGAATTGAGGACAGTCTCAGAGACCTCTGGGACAACATTAAACTCACCAGCATTCGAATTATAGGGGTCCCAGAAATAAAAGAGAAGAAGAAAGGGACTGAGAAAGTATTTGAAGAGATTATAGTTGAAAACTTCCCTAATATGGGAGAGGAAACAGTTAATCAAGTCCAGGAAGGGCAGAGAGTCCCATACAGGATAAATCCAAGGAGAAACACCCCAAGACACATATTAATCAAATTATCAAAAATTAAATACAAAGAAAAAATATTAACAGCAGCAAGGGAAAAACAACAAATAACATACAATGGAATCCCCATAAGGTTAACAGCTGATCTTTCAGCAGAAACTCGGCAAGCCAGGATGGAGTGGCAGGACATATTTAAAGTGATGAAAGGGAAAAACCTACAACCAAGATTACTCTACCCAGCAAGGATCTCATTCAGATTTGATGGAGAAATTAAAACCTTTACAGACAAGCAAAAGCTGAGAGAATTCAGCACCACCAAATCAGCTTTACAACAAATGCTAAAGGAACTTCTCTAGGCAGGAAATGCAAGAGAAGGAAAACACCTACAATAACAAACCCAAAACAATTAAGAAAATGGTAATCGTAACATACATATTGATAATTACCTTAAATGTAAATGGATTAAATGCTCCAACCAAAAGTCATAGACTGCCTGAATGGATAGAAAAACAAGACCTGTATATATGCTGTCTACAAGAGATCCACTTCAGACCTAGGGACACATACAGACTGAAAGTGAGGGGATGGAAAAAGATATTCCATGCAAATGGAAATCAAAAGAAAGCAGGAGTAGCAATTCTCATATCAGACAAAATAGACTTTAAAACAAAGACTATTACAAGAGACAAAGAAGGACACTACGTAATGATCAAGGGATCAATCCGAGAAGAAGATATAACAATTGTAAATATCTATGCACCCAACATAGGAGTACCTCAATACATAAGGCAAATACAAACAGCCATAAAAGAGGAAATCGACAGTAACACAATCATAGTAGGGGACTTTAACACCCCACTTTCACCAATGGACAGATCATCCAAAATGAAAATCAGTAAGGAAACACAAGCTTTAAATGATACATTAAACAAGATGCACTTAATTGATATTTATAGGATATTCCGTCCAAAAACAATACAATACACTTTCTTCTCAAGTGCTCATGGAACATTCTGCAGGATCATATCTTGGGTCACAAATCAAGCCTTGGTAAATTGAAGAAAATTGAAATCGTATCAAGTGTGTTTTCCAACCACAACAGTGTGAGACTAGATATCAATTACGGGGAAAAATCTGTAAAAAATACAAGCACATGGAGGCTAAACAATACACTACTTAATAACCAAGAGATCACTGAAGAAGTCAAAGAGGAAATCGAAAAATACCTAGAAGCAAATGACAATGAAAACACGACGACCCAAAACCTATGGGATGCAGCAAAAGCAGTTCTAAGAGGGAAGTTTATAGCAATACAATCCTACCTCAAGAAACAAGAAACATCTCAAATAAACAACCTAACCTTACAACTAAAGCAATTAGAGAAAGAAGTACAAAAAAAAGAACCCCAAAGTTAGCAGAAGGAGAGAAATCATAAAGATCAGATCAGAAATTAATGAAAAAGAAATGAAGGAAACGATAGCAAAGATCAATAAAACTAAACGCTGGTTTTTTGAGAAGATAAACAAAATTGATAAACCATTAGCCAGACTCATCAAGAAAAAAAGGGAGAAGACTCAAATCAAGAGAATTAGAAATGAAAAAGGAGAACAACAGACACTGCAGAAGTACAAAGGATCATGAGAGATGACTACAAGCAACTCTATGCCAATAAAATGGACAACCTGGAAGAAATGGACAAATTCTTAGAAAAGCACAACCTTCTGAGACAGAACCAGGAAGAAATAGAAAATATAAACAGACCAATCACAAGCACTGAAATTGAAACTGTGATTAAAAGTCTTCCAAGAAACAAAAGCCCAGGACCAGATGGCTTCACAGGCGAATTCCATCAAACATTTAGAAAAGAGCTAACACCTATCCTTCTCAAACTCTTCGAAAATACAGCAGAGGGAGGAACACTCCCAAACTCATTCTATGAGGCCACCATCACCCTGATACCAAAACCAGACAAAGATGTCACAAAGAAAGAAAACTACAGGCCAATATCACTGATGAACATAGATGCAAAAATCCTCAACAAAATACTAGCAAACAGAATCCAACAGCACATTAAAAGGATCATACACCAGGATCAAGTGGGGTTTATCCCAGGAATGCAAGGATTCTTCAATATACGTAAATCAATCAGTGTGATACACCATATTAACAAATTGAAGGAGAAAAACCATATAGTTATTCTCAATAGATGCAGAAAAAGCTTTAGACAAAATTCAACAGCCATTTATGATAAAAACCCTCCAGAAAGTAGGCATAGGGGGAACTTACCTCAACATAATAAAGGCCATATATGACAAACCCACAGCCAACATCGTCCTCAGTGGTGAAAAATTGAAACCATTTCCACTCAGATCAGGAACAAGACAAGGTTGCCCACTCTCACCACTATTATTCAACATTGTTTTGGAAGTTTTAGCCACAGCAATCAGAGAAGAACAAGAAATAAAAGGAATCCATATCGGAAAAGAAGAAGTAAAGCTGTCACTGTTTGCAGATGACATGATACTATACATAGAGAATACTAAAGATGCTACCAGAAAACTACTAGAGCTAATCAATGAATTTGGTAAAGTACCAGGATACAAAATTAATGCACAGAAATCTCTTGCATTTCTATACACTTAGGATGAAAAAATCTGAAAGTGAAATTAAGGAAACACTCCCATTTACCATTGCAACAAAAAGAATAAAATACCTAGGAATAAACCTACCTAAGGAGACAAAAGACCTGTATGCAGAAAACTGTAAGACACTGTTGAAAGAAATTAAAGATGATACAAACAGATGGAGAGATATACCACGTTCTTGGATTGGAAGAATCAACATTGTGAAAATGACTATACCACCCAAAGCAATCTACAGATTCAATGCAATCCCTATCAAACTACCACTGGCATTTTTCACAGAACTAGAACAAAAAATTTCACAATTGGTATGGAAACACAGAAGACCCCGAGTAGCCAAAGCAATCTTGAGAAAGAAAAATGGAACTGGAGGAATCAGGCTCCCTGACTTCAGGTTATACTACAAAGCTACAGTAATCAAGACAGTATGGTACTGGCACAAAAACAGAAATATAGATCAATGGAACAGGATAGAAAGCCCAGAGATAAACCCACACACATATGGTCGTCTTACCTTTGATAAAGGAGGCAAGAATATACAATGGAGAAAAGACAGCCTCTTCAATAAGTGGTGCTGGGAAAACTGGACAGCTACATGTAAAAGAATGAAATTAGAACACTCCCTAACACCATACACAAAAATAAACTCAAAATGGATTAAAGTTCTAAATGTAAGGCCAGACACTATCAAACTCTTAGAGGAAAACATAGGCAGAACACTCTATGACATAAATCACAGCAAGATCCTTTATGGCCCACCTCCTAGAGAAATGGAAATAAAAACAAAAATAAACAAATGGGACCAAATGAAACTTGAAAGCTTTTGTGCAGCAGAGGAAACCGTAAAGAAGACGAAAAGACAACCCTCAGAATGGGAGAAAATATTTGCAAATGAAGCAACTGACAAAGGATTATTCTCCAAAATTTACAAGTAGCTCATGCAGCTCAATATCAAAAAAACAAACAACCCAATCCAAAAATGGGCAGAAGACCTAAACAGACATCTCTCCAAAGAAGATATACAGATTGCCAACAAACAAATGAAAGAATGCTCAACGTCATTAATCATTAGAGAAATGCGAATCAAAACTACAATGAGATATCATCTCACACCGGTCAGAATGGCCATCATCAAAAAATCTAGAAACAATAAATGCTGGAGAGGGTGTGGAGAAAAGGGAACACTCTTGCACTGTTGGTGGGAATGTAAATTGATACAGCCACTATGGAGAACAGTATGGAGGCTCCTTAAAAAACTATAAATAGGACTACCATATGACCCAGCAATCCCACTACTGGGCATATACCTTGGGAAAACTATAATTCGAAAAGAGTCATGTACCACAATGTTGATTGAAGAACTTATTACAATAGCCAGGACATGGAAGCAACCTAAGTGTCCATCAACAGATGAATGGATAAAGAAGATGTTGCACATATATATACAATGGAATATTACTCAACCATAAAAAGAAACAAAAGTGAGTTATTTGTAGTGAGGTGGATGGAGTTAGAGTCTGTCATACAGAGTGAAGTAAGTCAGAAAGAGAAAAACAAGTACCCTATGCTAACACATATATATGGAATCTAAAAAAAAGTGGTCATGAAGAACCTAGGGACAGAACGGGAATAAAGACGCAGACCTACTAGAGAATGGACTTGAGGACACGGGGAGGGGGAAGTGTAAGCTGGGACAAAGTGAGAGAGTGGCATGGACATATATACACTACCAAGTGTAAAACCGATAGCTAGTGGGAAGCAGCCGCATAGCACAGGGAGATCAGCTCAGTGTTTTGTGACCACCTAAAAGGGTGGGATAGGGAGGGTGGGAGGGAGGGAGATCCAAGAGGGAAGAGATGTGGGTATGTACATATATGTATAGCTGACTAACTTTGTTATAAAGCAGAAACTAACATGCCATTGTAAAGCAATTATACTCCAATAAAGATGTTAAAAATAAATAAATAAAACCTAAATGGTTACCTGCTAACATTTTTTTGATCATTATCATCACTCATCAACAAATAGGTAGATGTAATTATTCCTATTTACAGGGGGCTCAGAGAGAGGAAGCAGTAATAGTACCACTAGAAAGAAATCAGATTTAAATCCAGACAGATCTGGGTCCCCATTTTCTAGCCACATTTTCACAGATTATCTTACTTTCTGAGCCTCAGGTCCCTCTTTCACAAAATAGGGATGACAACACATCCCTTCCTGGTCTGCTGTGAAGACCAAGTAAAGTAATGAATGTAAAGCACTTATAATAGCAAGTGCCGTATAGTACGTGCTTAATAAACACCAGCTTGCTTTTTTGTTCCTTAAGAGACTAACAGAAATGGGGAACAAGACCACACCAACTACCTTGAACCTGGACTCTTCTCCTTCTATTACATGTATGGCCCCTATTTCTGCTCACATTTCTTTTGTATCTGGTAGCGTCGATAAGTGTTAGTAGAAAATTTTAGCAGGAGTGTATGATCAGAGTATAAAAGACACTAAAACAAAGTTGACATGACATGATCAGTTTGATATTCTTCATCACAAAAAAAATTAGAAGACACTGACATGGTGAAGTGATTTATGTATAAAGTATAAGAAATTCTAAAATGTTGTAGATATGAACAATATTCCAGCTTCAGCGCCGCCTGACAAAAGTCCAGAAGTATCTAACGAAGGAATTACACCAGAACTGAGTTTGTTTCTGGAAGTCTAATTATGTGAAAAACAACTGCACAAATAAAAACTGTTCAATATAAGTTGACAACTAAAAATAAAATAAAAGTAAATAAAACTAAAAGAATAAAGTTAAAATAGCTCAGACAAGTTTTTACTTAGAAGGTAACTTAAAGAGTAGTTCTATACACAGTTTTCTGTTCGTTAAGGTTTGCTCAAGTGTGTACATCAATGAGATGAGTACCTAAGTGACACAGATAAGAGATAAGACTGATCCTTCCTTTACCATTTAGTGATTCTGTGATGATTGGCAATTTCTTCTACCTTTTTGAATCTTATTTCCCTAATGGTGCGTTCCCTATTTCCCACAGGGACAAAATAGAATCTATCTTATGTGGAGGTTGTATTAAATAAGATGTAAGTTGTTCACATATTGCCTGGCACTTAGTATTATATAATAAATGATAGTTGTTGTTACCATCTCTCTGACAGGGTTACAATAATAATAGCTAAAACATGTCAGGCAGTGCGTAGCAGGCACTGTCCTGAGCAACTAGTGTATATACTAACTCATTAATCCTCTTATCTGTGAATACTTTTACTATTCTTATTTTATAGAAGAGGAAACTGAAGCATACTAGTGCTAAATAAGTAACTTGCCCAAGAGCATGCAGCTGGTTAGTGGCAGAGCCCCTCAGTTACACATGGGAAGAGTTTTCTTCTAGATATCCATGTTAAAAAATTAGAGATGAACTCCCAAGCCACACCAGTCTTTCTTTGTCCTAGTGACTCATTATGGCTTTTCAACCCTTATCTAAATGTTTCAGGGCTTTTTCTGTCTTCAGCTCAGGTCCTTTAAGAATTTCTTCATAAAATTATGAAAATAAATTTAAAGCTGCTGACAGGTGTCTTAACTTTATTTGAAGATGTCATGTTGTTTCTCCCTAAATTTCCTCTTTCGGTGTGAACAGAATGATTGCTCGTTGTCATAAATCAGTAGTTGGGAAATAAGTCCAAGTTTTCCTCCTTCTAATCCTTCCTGATAGCAGGCTCTGAACATAATTCCCTTTCAACCTTAACCTTACCTTTTATTATCTTTGCCTTTTGCCCCTATTTGGCCATATTTAATTCTTGGACTATGCTTTGTCAAAAGCTTAGCTAGTAGGGCTTCTTAGAATAAAGTATGTTCTGGAGCAGGGGTTCCCAACCCCTGGCGGTCCTCGGCCTGTTAGGAACCGGGCTGCACAGCAGGAGGTGAGCGACGGGCGGGCAGGGAAGCTTCATCTGCCGCTTCCCATCGCTCGCGTTACCGCCTGAACCATCCGCCCCTCCCTCCCCCTGCCCCCCACCCCCATCCGTGGAAAAACTGTCTTCCACGAAACTGGTCTCTGGAGCCAAAAAGGTTGGGGACCGCTGTTATGGAGGATTGCATAACTATCTCTCTATCTTCAGAAAGATGTTTTTTGTTCTAGTTTTGTTTCTTTCACTTTTAAGAGGGTTGCTGTGGGTATAATTCAGATACCATCCAATAAGCACCCAGTGTAAGAGTATGTTTGAAGATTTTTAGTGAGTGTATACATTTGTGCAACCGTCATCACAAGTCAGTTTTAGAATGCTTTGGTTATGACACAGAGTTTCTTAATGCCTATTTGGAGTGAATCCCTGCTCCCAGTCCCAGGCAACCAATGATCAGTTTCTGTCTCTCTAGTTTTGCTTCTTTTAGAAATTTCATGTAAATGGAAACAATAAGTAATCCTTTGTGTCTTCCTTCTTAGGATGTTTTCAGGGTTCATCCATGTTGGTGCATGTATCATTAGTTGGTTCTCTTTTATTTGTAAGTAAATTTCCATTGTATGGATATGTCACATTTTGTTTATCCATTCACCAGTTGATAGACACTTGGACTGTTTCCAGGTTGAAGCTATTAATGAAGAATGCTGCTGTAAAAATCCACATACAAGTCCTTGTGTGGACATATGTTTTAATTTCTCTTATGTAGATAGCTAGGAGTAGACTTTCTTAGTCACAGTAAGTGTGTATTTAACTTTTCAAACAATTGCCAAACCATTTCCCAAAGTAACTGCACCATTTTAAATTCCCACCTACAATGGATAAGGGTTTCAGTTTCTCAATATGCACATCGATGTCTGTTGTTTTCTAGTGTTTTTTCAGTATAGCCATTCTCCTGGGTATGTGGCATCTTACAAGGTTTTAACTTGCGTTGCCCTGATTATTAACGACGTTGGGCAATTTTTTATGCACTTATTAACTATTAATATATCTTCTTTAGTTAAGTGTTAAAATCCTTTGCCCATTGTACAGTTG